>NC_136072.1:80260669-80993169 GCF_964261635.1 Lissotriton helveticus
CCCCAGGGATATTGTTAGAGATGTAGAGCTTCGTACAGATAATTTATTTTTTATGTCTATACACTGGATGGCTTTGTAAATCGCCAATATCTTGGCACTTTAGTCACTCCTTCATCACCTTCCTCCGGTATTGTCTTGAGAGGGCAAAGGAACATGAAACTATTTGAAGAGTCTTGTTTTCTAAGGGTTCCTTGGTGGAAGGTAGAAGAAGACCATACAAGGTATTTGATGTTGAGGTGATTTGCCTCTTTTATGAAACACTTTATTGACTCAGACTTTGAATGGCTGTCACAGTGTGCTTTCTTCAACATTTACTGTTACTTTACAGTGCTTAATTTGTAGAAACGCATAAGTACATGGTTCCAACGCTTTCCTTAGGATGCCATCTCCAGAGCTACCTAATATCAGCACCACAAAATGCCATGGTTGACTAGTCTTGATTCCACCTCATGCTTCTTTCTTTCACCATCCTACATCTTGTTCTTTTTTTCACTTCGGACACTTAGGGCCCCATTAGGATGGCGGGCGGATTGCCCCCGCTGGGCCGTCGGTAGTCACCGCCGGCCAGGCGGGGGCGATCCACCCGCCATCCGTGCAGAATTGACCCCCCGCCATATTACAATGGCTGGGGGGGGGTCAGCGGCGGACGGAAAGACCGTCTGCCGCACATCTCCGCCCGGTCGACATGTCGACTGGGCAGAAAAGAGTCCAATATGGTGGCGGTGTCTGAAAGACACCCCCAGCCATATTAGAATGTCGGTTTTATAATGCCTCTCCGTGGCGACATTGCCGCCACGAAACGGCATGCGGAGTCTGCTTGGGGGGCCCATTGCGAGCCCCCAGGGACTCCGGGGGGGTGCACATGGGGGTATGGTACCCCCCAGCAGTTCCATGCACAACATGGCAGGCACCGCGCGGTGCCTGCCATGTTGTGCATGGAAGGGCACAACATGCCTTCCTGGCATTGTGGCGAGCGGTGCTGAGTGCACCGCCCAAAACAATGTTAGGAATGTAGGATGCGCCCGCCACTGTGGGGAGTGCATCCTAATGGCACCCACGGGGCCCCCGCCCTTATGGTGGGCGGTCCCTTTTTATGACGGGTTGGTGGGCGGACAAAGTCCAAATAGCAAGTATGGTCTGATTTAGAGTGTTGCGGTAAAGGAAAACCCACCAGTTTTCGGAGTAAAAATAAAAAATTTGAAGACAAATGCATTGGCTGAATTTCTTCTTACAAGAAGTAGTAACCAAACCTTTCACCTATATTTCCCCTGTCATTACACTACGTAACGTTTCTTGGTACTGACCTTTTACCTAGTTAAGGTACTGCTTAAATAACGTGGGGTTTTCTCAGAAAATTAGCCTCATTCATTATGCATGAGGATTCTTGGAATCTCAGCAGGACTACCATCTCCTGCATTTTAACTATGTATAAGGGCCATTCCTTTCGTCACCCTAGTTCGACATGACACAGCAAGGTAGACCCCCTGAGGGTACCATTTTGGGTATATAAACACCATATCTTTGCTGAGGCAGATAGAGGAGAAGAAGGACTTCTATGCTGACATACTTACACAAGACACTGAGGTTCCTGCATGCAGGTACTCCAGCTATCAGTGGTCTGACATCCCTCGCATGGGTGTTCTTCTTGAGACCAAGACGGGGTCCCACAGTCTCTCAAGTCAGGTAAGGGGGTCGGCTTTATCCTAGGGGAATTCTTGTCTCTACAGCTACATACATGCTAGGTACACGTAGATACATGTAATTAGGATTGCGTCGTAAGAGTACACATTTTATTGTCATGTATTTTTGTACCTGCCAGTATGTTTTGTTTTAGCACTATGGTAGGAATCTACCAACCTTTTACTCTATTGGTACTTACAATCATTTATATTTGTTTCTGACTTATGGTTGTTTCAGCACATCTATTTTACACTAAAATTATGCTGGATTAATAAATGCTTATTGTAAAATATCCCCAGTGTTTATTTGTGTATTTCTCAGAGACAAAATGATCATGAGTGACTGAGCGAAAAGTACTGTACTATTTCCAGGATCCTTGATGGGACAGAGTTGTCATGTTCGATAGTTGCCAAGAACTATTCTCTCCTTTGAAAGAGGTGTTTATAGTGGTACTGTGAGCTAGTTGTTATACAGGCTGACATACCCGGTGGGGGAGTCTGAAATCAGTCTGGACACCAATCCTGAAGTATATGTTGTCTAAATGTGCAGATCCTATATAGGTTTATAGGATGTACACAACACCATGAGTGTGAAATCTTTGAAAGCTCTAGGATTATTTGAAGATTATCTATTCAGTTTTTGCATCTACAAAAATATAATCTTACATAAACATTGTGTCCTGAATATAGCATACAAGAATGTCTAGATTTCCTATTATTAACTTCAATTGGGTGATATTCCTGCTTGTTTGTACTTCCTTGTACTTCTGACATGTTGACCTCTTTGTCCGTGTCATTTCAGACACCTCTCTTGAGTATAATAATGGCTTAAGACTTCATCATGCAACACCACCATCACCAGATGCACTAACAAGGGACTCAAGTAAAGCTGTTTACCTTCCTCCTCTGCCAAATATTGAACCCTCAGGACAGGATCATCCAATATTCTGCCACTGCAGACCTAGGGCTGTTCTGTATCGTCGCTTTAGTATTCTGGACTGCTGCGCGATGATTTTGGGCATGGCCCTATCTGGAAATACCTGTTGATGTTTGGCAACTGAGCAGGCAGAATATTGGCATGATGTAAAATGTGTTTAGGTCACTGGCTTGGGTCTCTCAACAAACACATCTAAATACAAGACAAACCCTCCCTTAAACAACTCATAGGTCTGGAGCACCCACATAGGCTGTTCAAGGTAAGGTCCAGCCATTGAATGCACTGCGTCAGGAATCCACGGTCATCGGTTCTGTTGCCTATAGGGCCAGAGTTCACTCCCTAAAATTACCATTTGCTCAATATCACTACTTATGGTATAGTCCAATCCTGGGCTCTGTTTTTACAAATCTTTATTTTCAGACGAGTTTACTCAAATTGGTTCATATCAGATGAAGTAAGATTACTCCTCCCAGAATACATTAGGAAGTAAAAAAAAAGCTGGACTGGAATATCAATAATAACTAAGGCATTCAGATTGTGGGGCAGATTTACTAAGGACTTGCGTTGTTCTTGCATGACACGTCACCACAAGGCAACGTATGTCCTTAACTGTGATTTACCAAGCCATGCAAAGCCACTTTGCGTGGTCTAGTAAATACAAGGTAACGCAATTCAGCACATAGCACTACCTTGCTTTACTTTGCTTCAGGTAGGCATTACATGGGTAGAGAATGGGCAATCCTATGCATCCACCCATGAATTTTGATTTACACCCAGATTTACAAAATGTTGTAAATCTGGGATTGTGCTAAAATGGTGCACCTACCCGACAGAGGTGTAATGAGGACAACTATCTTTATTTCTCCTTGTTGATTCCTCTTTCCACGTGAATTCTGCAGTACACGTAGATAGAGGAATATGCCAATAAGAATTGTTTTTGTGCCGGAAGTTGTCCTATCCTGCACAAAAACAATCCTGGCGGTAATGCAAACACCCTTGCACTATGGTTCAAGCGTGCCTTCGTTAGCGCTCGGCAGCACACAGTACTCCAGCGAAAGGAGAGATATCTCATTTTAAGTGTCTGACTACCGAGCTAATTGTAGTATAATTAAGGGTTGAGGCAGCTTTAAGTGAAACAGATTGATTAAAGGTTCATCATACGTGACAGGGAGAGCGCAGAAATGCTCCATGTTTAAAAAGATGTGGGGCATTTCTGCACTCTCCCTGTCGTGTAACACAGTGCGGCATGTTGCCTTTCTGTTTTGCATTGCATGAAAGAAAGGCAAATCTGCACTTATGTGTATGTGTGCATCTGCGCAGGGTTTATTTTACTATCCTTATGGGGTCCTGGATGTGATAACACACTCACACTATGAGGACTTGATTGCGCTGTGGGAACCTGAAAACAAGTCCACCAAAAGCAATGTCTTCTAAGCACATTCTATCTTTTGATTCCAGTTTCACACTTAGCAGAGAAATTGAAATTTGAGAGAGAAAAGTAGAGGAAGCAGAGACTCTTTTCAGGAGCTGGTGACACACAGGTATGCTTGGTTCTGCTTACTGTCCTGCCTTTATGTCTTTGGGGAATATGGGGAGCAGCACAGACCACTGACAATAGTGTGAAACAGGCTGCTTTTATTGAAACAGATGCACATCACATTTAAAGGCCCTTGGCCTGATGCGTTACAAAACTACAACCTCACTATACAAGATGTTACCTATGTTAACTACCCCCACCCCTAAAGTTCTACCCACAACATTTTAAACCTGCAATTCAGTACCCCCTACTGTGACCTTTTAACCTTTTAACTTTAACCTTTGACTTTTCTCCTTTGAATTTTAACCTTTCACCTTTAACCTTTACAACTATTAACCTGTAACTAACCTAACTTCCTAATGCACCTTAAAGATCCTAACTCCTCCATGAGTGAACTTGTCTACGCGCTTCCTTTCAGCCTGGCTAGCCTCTGTCAACATCAAATAAACTTGCCTAAAACATGCCAACTTGACTGCCTACCAACCCTGCACCTGCTTCAAAGCGACAACCCCAAAACATTCACTTAAGCACCCTGCACACATGTTCCAACTCAAAGCCGACCAAAACCAACCTAATAGCCGGTATAACTAATTAACCCCCAAGACGCGATTTAAATAGGGAGGGAGTGTGCGGACAAAGCTCTCCTATAACTTTGACCAGCCACCGTATATACCACAAAATGGTGGCAGGTCAAACAAAATGGGGGCATAAATATCCCTTGGGCTATAAAAATAGCCCAAAGGGGCAGGAGCAGCCACCTGGGCCGCTCCCATTTTCCAAACATCGCGGGGGCAGACCTCCCTACATTCCTTAAAGCTACATCACCCCCCAAGACCCCCTTCTGTTTAAAAAACACAAACCTGATCATGTAAATGTTCACATCCTCTTAACTTGTCCTAGGCAGCCCTTGGAAAAGATAAATATACAGGTTGCAGCATGTTACCTGTATGAGCTTCTGCTGGGCGATGAGGGGGGCATCCGCTGATCAGGCTGGTTTCAGGCGGTAAGATACCCGTGTTTCGTGCTCATGCTGCAGGGTTAAGAGCATATATAGTATTTTAAAAAGCGCTTTTTTCTAAAAAAAAATACTAATTTTAGCACATAATAATAACAACACTTGAAGGAAACACCAAATATGGCACACATTTTAACAGCATCGAGAGCATGGTGTATATACCGAAATCTCCCAGCATCTAAAATTATGCAGAATATAGAGATTCTGAAAACGAAAAATGTATGATGAACCTTTAATCAATCTGCTTCACTTAAAGCTACATCAGCTCTTAATTGTACTGCAATTAATTCGGTAGTCAGACACTTAAAATGAGATTTACAGCTTTTTCATTAACTGCTCGTTAGACATGCCATTAATATCTGAACATGAATTACTGTATATTGCAGCGCCTTTCTTATTAATCTAGTTAATTCAGATGCTTCCAGTCTAATATGTAATAGACTGAACATAAAAGGGACGGTATCGCACGACTATTTAAATCCCGTTTCAAACTAGAGCAAAGTAACTGATCTAAAAATATATATACACTACCATTTCCAAGATGGCTGCCAGCAAAGCAGTACTTTAACACTGTTCCTCCAAGAGCTACTGATTACCTACATCTACCTTTCCATTTAGCCATATGCCCAACAAACTCACATGTCCACCACTCAAATCACTTTCATATCCTCCTATACTATCCTTTTTGGGTTCTGGAGTAGCGTGCTTCTCAGCGAAAAAGCACTTCAACTACTCGTCAGAGGTAGTAAGCGCCATAGAGATGCAATTACAGTTACATGGTGGACATAAATATCAGGATCTTGGTGGTGTTGCTTACTGAACTCTCCCTCACGCCTCCACACCCTTTACTTATGGTCAAACTCTATCTCTTTTTTGCAAATGCTTCTTCTACATCTCCTCGCAAGTCCATCTCTCAGTAGTAGATCAGGTCTCTCTCGAGTTTTCCCACCAATGCTCACTCATGAGAGTCTATCGGGGTCCCTTGCTTTACGTAGATCATATTTTCAGTACTTCACTAGCCTGCCTCATGGATGGCAGTGATGGGCACACAAACTGTGAGCACCCTTGTGCTGTTGATGAGACAAAGGTTGCGTTGAGCACTTGGCGCATGGCTGGGATGGTGCGTCCGTTACCCAGTGGAGCTTTAGTGGAGCTTTGCTGAGATTTTGCTTGGACTAGCAACACGCATGAGTAGGGTGGTAGGGTGGACCAAGGAGTGGTTGCTGGTGTTGAGCCAGAACCCAGTGATTGCTTGTGGCTTTTGCCCTTCGGAGAGTATAAGGATAAAAGTGGGAGATCTTCAAGGAGGTAATATGCTACATTTGCTTCACGCTGTGCAGTGCTCATGCTGTTTTTCTTTGCACTGCACTGTTCTCCCAAGTAAGTGGTTTGACATACATGTTCTTTATATGACCTCATATGAGGAGTGTGCAGCCCACTGCCTGGTGACTAGGCCTGAGAGGTAAGAGATGGGTAGAAACTGTTGGGTTCTGGCTTGGAAGGGAGAGTTGAACTCAAGAGGAGGGGCAGTTGGTTGGCACTAGAAATCTATTGAACTGCTTTTTGTGTCTGCGAGCTCCAGGTTTGGATGGAGGTGACATGTTGATGATGACGTTTGCTCTTCTGCAGTGAAGTTTACTCCTTGCACATATGACTTGGCGTTGAATCTATGAAGGGAGCATGGGATTGGCATATGACAGATGCCCCACAAGGAGGGTACCATAGGGCACTTAACCTTGCATCCTCCATCCTCCCATTCCCACACAACCCTCATCCCAGCTCTTCTTCATTTCATGCTTCAGCTGAGTCTGAAAATGCAATTTGAAAGATGGCTATGGGAGAGTGAGTCCTACTTGAATGAGCCTACCTGCTGTATCCCCCCCCCCCAGCCCTCTGTGTTTAAAAACAGCAGTCACAATAGCCAGGCCTTCCCTTCAGCTTCCTCATCATTGCACACCACCTTTTATTTGCATTAGTCACCTTGTATCTTATGTAGCTGTCTCCAGCAGTCCTATAATGTTTCTTAATCATGAAATCAACCCAAATGTCTCACCTTCTGATGTCATGTGCTTGCAAAAGTCTTATCCTTCCTCTTCTGCCCTCTCATCTCATAAACCAATGTTGGCTTCTAAATGATCCACCTTCCACCTCACGTCTTCATCTAAGCCTCTCATACCATCTCACCCACCCTTAGGCTCTAGATGCAGCGAAGTCCGGGTGGCTTCGTAGCGTGTGCGTCCCCTGTTGCTTTGAAGCGTCCATGAATCTGCAGCGAGGACATCAATATCAAGGTGTGCAATCAATAATAATGATTGAGGAAATATGGTTCAACTTGTGGGCTTTTCCTTGCATCAGGGCCGGCCTTAGGCATGTGCAAGCTGTACACCTGCACAGGGCCGCCAAACCCCAGGGGCCGCCATGCCAATATATATCCTTAATATAATAATCCTCTGAGGATGGATACATATTTGCGTGGCGGCCCCAGTGGCAGGGTTTTGCCCACCTCCAGCTCTGTTTCACATCCAAACACCCTGACCCCCTTCTTCACTGGCCTCCGCGCCTCTTCCGGGGCCTCCTCTTCTGGGGCCCTCTTCCGGGGCCCCCTACCTATGCTCCCTGCCAAGGGCCGCCATGAGCCTAGAGCCGCCCCTGCTTGCATTACAAAATTCTGTGGTTTTCATGATGATGGAACACCACTGTCTGGGTATCCACATGGCAGTCATGAGGCAGAGGTGGCTACAGAACTGGAGGCTCTTCATCCTCTCCCTGTAGTGTGCCTGTGAGGCGTCCTTCTGCGTCCTCATTGGTGTACCCATTACCCCACAGTTTCATGATTCATTGCACTCACTTTGGTGTTCCTCTTGTTACTTGTAAGCAGCATCACACAGATGATGGGAGGTACAGAGTTCCATCACTAACTGCAGCACATCAGAGAGGTTTTGTGGATGTTGTGAGCCCTATGGTTCCATTGGAACAGGAGCGGCTCCTCCGCGAGAGCCGAGGAGTGTTGAGCCCGATAATAAAATTCCCCCAGAGCTGAAAGATAAAATTCTAATAAAGTTTATTAATTGCCATTTTATTTTATTTTTTAACAAACCATCCTGAATCGAGTGTCAGGATGGGGTGGGGTAATTGCTGCTGAGTGGCAGCTGGGAGTTGTGTACTTACGTTTAAAGTGTACATGTCCCTTTGGCCAGCTGTCTTGCAACATTCGCATGCACATTTTAAACTTCTCTAACCTAACTGTCTTAGACAGCTGGGTTAAGGAAAGCACCGGCCTCCAGTACTCTGAAGAGCGCTGAGAGAGCCGCTCCCTCCAATCCTGACTCTTCTCACATACTGTTAAACAGTATGAGAGCTGCACCAGGATTGGGTAGTGCAGTTTCATGGGTCCCAGAGCTTCGAGGAGAGACAACCAGGAAGGTAAGTATCATTTTTAAATTGATTTTTTAATTTAATATCACCCCCTCCACCACTCTAAATGCTTCCCAGCCACCACTACATTGGAAACGTGGGTTTGTTGATCCTTCGGAAGATGGGTGATGAAGGGTAGCATGAGGGAATGTATATAAGCATGAGCTTGAGTGGGATTGAGGGATAACCATTTGTAGCGACCCATAAGACCACAGCATTGGTGCACACAATAAGACACATCAGCAAGACAAAAGAAACAAAGCATTAACAGAACACCCACACTTCCAAAGGGAAGACCCCTACAACATCTCTACTGGTGGTCTTTGGGCCTAACTATACGACAGATGTCGGTTCTGAGCATCTGGTATTGTGGGGTGTAAGGAGTGAATTCCTTTTTTATGATGTTTACATACCGGCCTCCATTCTCTGTATGTATTCGAAAAGGTATGTATTTTTTTAATAACATCCAGGCATTATGCATAAAACGGATTAGCATACTTTGTCTAGTGACCTCTGAATATGTTTGCACGCCTACAAAAAATTATTTTCTCCTAAAGGGCAGTCTGATACCCCTTAAGAGGTTCCATCTAACACCACAGAAATATATAAAAACAACTCTGGCTTTGGGAAATAATTGCTCTACTTTCATCACCCAAAGCCAACAAACAGGTCCACACACAAAACATTATAAACAACTTTAATAACCCTTATGTGGATATTCAACAGCACCCTACACTCAAGAATAACATCACACAAGATTATTGCACTCTCACTTAAAAATGCTCAGACAGAGCCCTCTCATCGTCCTGTGCACATAGTTAGGAAAGCACTGCCAAATCAACAGCACTGTCATGTACCACACCAGCATATACTACAGAAACAGGCAGATACAACCAGCATGAACAAAACATCAAATCATATGACATTGACATTTGGTGGGAATTCACAAAAAGCACTCATTTGAGAGAACAACAGAAAACTGATCCAGCCCACATATCCACATGCAAAAAAATGTGTACAAAAATCTTCCAAGATTGACACATTTTACTTTCACACTTAGGGCTTGATTATGAGATTGGCGGTGTGAGAGCGGGCCTCCACTTCTGTGCCCCACTCCCACAACGCCAAACTCATCCACTGGATTAGGAGTTTTTTCCTGGTCTGGTGGGCGGTGCTTTGGCAGTCCAACGCCATAAAAAGGCACTGCAATGGGAACGCCAAAGTAGGGGTCATATGTATAAGCTCCTATTGCTACAGGAACATCACTGTTTGTGACATTTCCGTGGCAATAGGGGCTTTGCCTTATTTACAAGGCAGCGTTAAGCCACGTTAAGCCACTTAACGAGGCTTAGCGCTGCCTTGTAAATAAGACCCCCTTTCACTATATGACTAGCGTGAAAGGGGAGGATAGTGGGTGATGCGGTGGGCGTTCCACCGCAACACCCATTGATTTTGACACTGCCCCCTATTTAGAAGGGCAGGTTAAATAGGAGGCAGGGCAAAAATTAAGACCAGGGAAAACCTGATCTTAACTTGACGAAACTATGAGAAATGCTTTATTTCGCCTCGTTTTTGCTTTTGCACACACAGCAAAATACCCTTTTGTAACTTCCATGTGTGCTGCATTAAGCATTTAAAGGTTGTTTATGTGCAGGAAGGGACACCTTCCTACACATAAACAATCTTCCCCTGCACGCCAGCACCCTTGCACTATAGTGCAAAGGAGGCCTGCGTTCGTGCTACACTGCTCGTTGAAAGATACAGACGGACGAGGACGTCTCCTGCTTGAGTTTCACAATCTTTGGTGATCGCTACGTCGGAGCCCTACTTTATTTACTTCACCGGCTGGTGACGAAAGTTTCTAGTGATTGTAAAGAACACACGTTCCTGATGTGAATGAAAGGTGTCGGCTGACAACTCCGGAATTAGGACACACGGAAGCAATTTACTATACTTCCAGAGATATTAGGCTGTCATACCTTTTCCTGTCCTGATGAAGACCCACCTTAGATGCTTATGAATCTGCACTACATTTTAGGGTTGAAACGTCGAAGTTGTTATTTCAACTCGTCCGCGCAACTCTTCAACTAGAATAAGGAAATATTATATCCTGTTGTGGCTTATGCATTCAAAGGTGGACACTCGTATAAAAATACTGTCTATTTGTGTAAATATGTGTTATTGATGTCATTTTTGTACAGCACCATGTCACTAATCACGACCAGTCACTAATTGTTTCACAGTCCACGTGCTTTATTGTTTTGGACAGCCAGTTATTTATTTATATATCTAAAAAGTAAAAAAAGAACTCATCCTCTGAACTTATGTTTGGTGTGTTTGTGTGTTCCTTTCATTTGATGATTAATGTAATCTCCATGAAACGTATTAAGTACAGTTAAACTAAATATACGTGACTCCCGACAGACCCATTGGTTCCTTCTCTTGCATCCCTACCCAGGTTCTGAGGGTTACTGGGTTACCTCATTATCTTTAATGACACTGCTAAGTGTGGTGCCAGCTCAGAGGAAAAAGCAAGGCTGCACCATATCCTTGTAAATATGGTGCAGCCTTGCATTTCTGAAGTGGCGGAGTGAGGCGTTAAACCATGACGGCTAGTGCCTCCCTTTGCCACTCCCTTGTAAAATATGCCCCCAAGATCCTGCATGACATGGACTGCTAAATCCATGGCATGCAGGAACTGGGGGTGCATGCATACAGGGGGGCACACTGTGTGCCCCCGCATGCATCCCCATGGCCCTGAGGCAACAGGAGGCCCCGTAGGGCCCCCCCTTAGTTACCCCACTGTCACACTTTTCATTGCGAACTCACAGCCAAGAAAACTGTGGCGGAAAGGACATTAGTAATATGCTTGGTAGTGCCACAGTGGCACCTCCAGCATATTGTGGGCCTCAGACCGCTGCAAGACCACCAGGGATCACAGATCCCTGACGGTAGCAGCGATCCTATGGCCGTCCAACCGCCCAACACGCAATAGGGCAGTTGGACTGCCGGTGCAACGGTGCCCACACCACCACCGTGGCTACGGCGCCTTAGTAATAATCAGGCCGCTAGTCCGAATAATAATTTCAAAACCAAATGTTGCGCAAATTAGTAAATTCTATGTTAACAGCACACAGACGAACAGCAATAAAGAACATGGTTGTATGGCATTACAACGCGGGCTTTTACCATCCGTGCCATTACAACGCTGTTTTTACAACGCAAGTCGTTACAACGACTTGGGCTGTAAGCGCTGGATAGTGGAATAGTTTAATTTTCTATTCAAACTCCAGCCCACGTTACAGTAGGAAAAGTGTTGGAATAGAAAATTAAACTATTCCCTATCCAACAGCGCCCTCCAGCGCAAGTCTTTGTAACAATTTGCGTTGTAAAAGCAGCGTTGTAATAGCAGCGCGGGGTAATGCCCGCATTGTTATGGCTGTTTACCAACAACATACACTGTCCAATTCTGGTTTCTCAACCTCTGCACATTTCCTCTTGCTACTGACAGGAATATCTTGTATTGTTTTCGCAATGGTTTTGACTAGCCCATTTGCTTTGTGGGTTATTGGCAAACTTGTAGCCACTGTGAATTTGACTTCTATGTTTTGAAGCTTTGACACATGCTTGTGTGCATCACAGAAACAACATACAATAAAGGAGGTGTCCTGTGATTGCTTGTGTCTGCAGCGATGCTCAACTGATGCATGTTCTCATTTACTATTCCCTTCCAGTGTCAGCTTTATTTTGTTCTTTTCTTTCTTTTTCTTGGCTTCTCTTAGCCTCTTTCAGTTCAGACGCCCTCTCCTCCTTCCCTTTGAGATTCACTTTTTCTTTCTCTGCTCCCCCGTCTGCTCTCTTGGATTGAGCAAAAACAGTGGCTATTTCAGTGGCAGACATCTAAAGATACATTATGATTTATTCCCTGTGATTTTCTCCTTTGCTTTTCTGCGTCAGCAAATCAAGTATTGATCAGGAGAAAAGGAGGGCCGGGTGTGATAAGTGGGAGCTTCAGAAATGGAATAAAATATGATAGTGCGCCCACGACTGAGAGGAAAGAACTGAAGGTACCTTTTCAAAGGGCTCTTGAATTTTCACCTTATGAACAAATCATTGAGGGCATGATCTGAGGCATCCAGGAAGGTCTGACTGCTCCAGCCTGGAAATGTTTTTTTCCCAGCACCATATGACACAGAGAGACCTCTGAAAGAAAGGGTAGATCTCCTATTGTTGCAGACTTAATTTAAAAGAACAAAAGAGATGTTGAGGATAATATGACTCAATTTGGTTATAGACACCCTCTTTGAGGACTGAAATGTCTTCTATGAGGGTAGAGAAGACTTTTTTGGTGTTAGGCACTTTGCTTGAGATAGAACAGCTGTCAATTCACCAGATTCCAGATTCCCAAAATCCAGTCGTCTGGTTTTCAGAAGGAGCAACAGAATGGAAATAATCTATGTTCAAAGTTACTGCATGCTAATTTAGTAATTCAGCTTCTTCATGGTTAGGCTGAAGTACTGATTAAATGTGATTATTCATTGAGTGGATGGACTCAGTCATAGTACATGTACAAAGATGCATTATTCAAGGGCGGAAAGGATGGAGAGGCGTAAGCATAGGTAGGCCTCAGTCTGAGGATACACAGATCATTCAGATGTGACCATTTGTGGTTGGCTCTGAGTTTTGTGGTCTCTTGTTTGTAGGGATGTGAGTCGAAAAGAATGAAAGCCATAATGAATGACATGCATCATTGAAGTCAGGTTCCCCACTGGATCCAGCATCCCAGTCCAGGCGAGGTGTGGAGGTGGTCCACCCAGTATTGGGTGAGCTGACTGACAGCTCCTTTGCCTCTGGCCAGGTGCCTTGGTGATGAAAACAGGCTATGGTGGTTCCACTCCTTTATTAATCTTTGCTCGATCCCACCAAGCCAGGAAACTATTGTCTGGATTTGCTGCTTCTACACTTCCCCAAGATTATGGAGAAGAGTCTTAATCAGCAGCTTTCGAGAGTTATTGAGAGAAATGACCTGCTGCACAGGACTCAGTCGGCCTTTCGTCCCTCATACAGTACTGAGTCCGCTTTGTTGCTGGCTACAGAGCCAATCTGTCAGATTGTGGATGCCGGCGATCTGGTAGCACTTTACTGTTGGACCTTAGTGCCACCTTCAACACTGTGTCCCATAACATCCTGATTGAAATACTTTGAAACTCTGGTGTGGCCCATAAAGTGTTGAGTTGGGCCACTTCTTTATTGCAGGAGTGCAGCTTTCAGGTGTCACAAAAACCTTATCAGTCAGAACTACTTCCACTGACGCAAGGAGTGCCGCAGGGCTCCTACCTGAGTTCAAAATTGTTTAATGTGTACATGCACCCGCTGGCTGAGGTCATCGAATGCTATTGGTTTACCATCATCTCATATGCAGATGATACACAGCATTTTATCATGCTGTCGCAGAATTCTTCCCACATGGCCTCCTCTTTATGCCTTTGCCTCGTAGCGGTTGCTAGGTGAATGGATTTGAATTGTTTCAAACTTAATGCTGTGTAGACCAAGGTTCTGCCTGACCTTGGGTAATCAATCAAACATCTGGTCCACTGCTAGATGGCCTATTGAGTTGGGCCCATTACCCGTATCCAAACTCAAAGTCAAGAATCCTAGCATCTGGTCAGATAAAAAAACTGTCTTTTGACAGCCAAATAACTGCAATGGCAGGAAAGTGCTTTGGAATGCTCAAGATATTGAGGAAAATCCTGTGCCTTCTGCCAGAGTCAGCAAAAAGAATGGTGGTTCAGGCCTTGATTGTGTCCAGGCTGGACTACTGTAATGTTCTGTATCTTGGAGTCACTCAGGGGTGGATTAAGATACTCCAAAGAGTACAGAACTCTGCTGCACGTTTCCTATTGAATCTGCCAAAGTGGGCACCTACTGGGGCTGCACTAAAGAAGCTTCATTGACTTCCAGTGAAGCTGAGATCCTCTTTCAAAGCCTTGTACTATCGTTATAAGGCATTCGTCAACAAAGGTCCACGGTACCTTCAATCCTTTGTCAGACATTATGTACCATAGAGGGATGTATGACATTACAACGCATGCTTTTACCACGCATGCTTTTACATCGCAGTTTTTACAACGCATACCATTACAACGCGTAGCGCTTAGGGGTGCTGGGTAGTGAATAGTTTAATTTACTATTCCAACTCCAGTCCCCGTGGATAGTAGGGAAGGTGTTGGACAGTAAATTAAATCTATTCCCTATCCTAGAGCGCCCCCCAGCGCAATGCGTTGTAATGGTTTGCGTTGTAAAAGTTGTGATGTAAAGGCACTGCGCGGTAAAAGTTGCGTTGTAAAGGATGTTTCCCACCACAGAGGAATTTAGGATCGGCAGGGGCCTCGTTGACCAGTGTTCACAAAGTAAGGAGAGCAGGGTATTCCCTCTTCCAGTGCCTGTGTGAGAGCCTAGAATCTGTTAACAAAAAGGAGACGGGGGAGGGCTATTATTAATACAGTTCCAGCATATGTGCCCAAATGCTCAGAACAAAAGAAAGTAATATGCAGTTCCTACAGGGTTGATGGAGTGACTAGAACGTGGGAAATGACAGAGTGATTTGACCAAGAAGGAGATGGGAAATTACTCCTTTCGGATAGAGTGCCCTCACACACCCAGTCCACTGGGTGTCATGGTTCATCATTGGGCGTGCTCCTCGTCGGGTCGGCAGTGCAATACCCGAAGGGCACCCTCAGTGGGGGCTCTTTGGCAGAGATCTTTTATCCTTGCCGTATGGTTAGTGCGTGTGAGGGGCCTTAAAGTGTAGAAGTGTGGTGTATGGTGAGAACTAGGTGAGTTAAAACAGGGGACGGTGGTCAGGGCCACTACCCTAATAATCCTGCCTCCTACCCTGATTAAAAAGGTGATGGCGACTCTCTACAATAATGTTGTAGGTAGTTGCTCTTATGTGGTCCACATAAGAGCAACTACCTACAACCTATCCTTTATACCCCTAGTTGCATGTCCTAGATATTTACTACCGGGAGAAAATAACATTTATGCAACCTATCCCTGCGGCCTATACACACACCACTATCTCACCAGAGACCAATTTGAATGGGATTCCCACTAGATGAGCCAGCGACTTCTTCAAGAAAGAATTTTCTTTAATTCCTGCACTGTTATCTTAGTGTTACTTTTTGTAGTATAGAAGCCCACTTTAAGCCATTTTGTCATTTATCATTCACCAGCTCCCAAGTGGGTATTACTGCTCTTAGAACATTATGGAAAGTGGCATTTTTCTCCTGGCACATTATTTTCAATGGTTATCAGTCTTTTCCACAATAGCTCTTATGGGTGCTAGTCTGGCATAAAGCGACCGAGAAGCTATTGTAACAAGATGAACAGCAATAGTCATGTGAATAGATGAAAGTGTAATTCTATATTGTGTCAAGTACCCGTTGCTATACATTATATGGGTATTACATGTTACTGAGGAGTTTCATCAACATGGAGAACAAGGCCAAATGTCAAGGTCACAGAACTCAAAGGTGACTTCCAATATCCTTTTAATGTGTGACGGAGGGTGTTTTATTCCTTATAATAGACGGTCACGCCATCAGCCTTCTCACAATGTGCTAATATCATTGAGGGCTGAATCTTTCATGTGAAAGAGATAGCATGGTGGCAGACATGAAGAATAAAAGCGAAATATGCAGCACAAAATGAATGCAGCTAAAAATACATAGTAATGTGTTGGAAAAACATTAAAATCAGTTTAATGCAAATCAGATTTAAAAACGTATATAGCTCAGAATGTGTATTTAAATGCAGATGGATTCTCTATTTTTCTTGTAAGGACTATTATCATGCAAAAATAAACATTTGCGGGGCGTGGCTAGCAGCCAAGCATGGCGGCGGTGTAAAGCGGGAGCTCCCCACGGCATAACGGCCTTGCAAGAAATCCGACGCACTGATCCGTCCCATTGACCGCCTGAAGTAGCGGTGCCGACTCAGGAACCCAAGCGGCACCACCCGGTCCGGTTCAGGTGAAAATCGTGAGCCGAGGACTGCTCCCTCCGCCACTGACGCACGAAGGCCTGCGGCTCCCGGCCGGCACCGGACTTGCGTGCCTGCCGGGCCCGGCGGAAGTGCGACCTGACTGGCCAAGGTCCGGTGACAGTGTCCGCCCCCCTGCCGGGGACGGAACGGAAGACACACCGGCGGAGGCGGCGAAAGTGAGAGCCCCCTGCGACGCTGGACACAACTATCGGAGACGGCGGGATTCCGCGGAGGGCCTGCAGCGGAGGCTGCATGGTAGAGGTCTCCGAGCGCTGGGTAACGCTTCAGTTATAGCGGACCGCCATATTGGAGACTGCGCCTGATCGGGGTAAGGGACACGGGGGAAGCCCTGGCAGATACCCCTTCAATGCAATATCGGCCCTTGGGACACTGCGCAAAGCGGCCGGCGATGGGGGAAAGTGCCCCCGGAGCCCTGCAGAGACCCGCATAAACACAGGAGAGGGACAGTGTGCTTAACAGAGAGCACCCCAGCGCCTATCGATCCGGTGAACTCCTGGGCAGCCTCCAAGCACTGCTGCCGTGTAGAACCTGCCTGCCTGTGGGACTGGCGGTGGCGCAAGAACAGCGCTGAGACACTCCGGTCAGCGACACGAGCCATACGGTGGGGTTAGGACCACGTGCGCCAACTGACAACGGAACGCGACGCTACGTGCGAGACACGGGAGGGCTGCTTATTGAATTGATGGCCCGCCGCCACGGTCCAGTATCTACTGACCAAGGTCACACTGCGGAGATATTCCGAGACCGGAGAAAAAGAGAGGGTGCATGAGTGGCTGATCTGCGTCACGCGCGTTAGGGGTCTGTGAAGACCGGAAGGACGGGACACCTCTACCAACGGACACTGGACCTGCCGGCAAAGAGCGCACTCCGGGACCTGAGAACAGACAACACCCCAACCGGACCACGTGCCCCTGACCCTCGGCGCAGACACACGGATCCCTGCCGCGAGCGGACCGCGGTGCTGTCAGAGACGGGATACAAGCGCCGCACGTCTCGAGAAATGGCAGGTAAAGGGACCAGGAGTGGTTCGACGCAAGCTAGGCTGGAAAAATTTGCATATAGCCAGCACGGACAGTCCCAGATCAATGGACGTAATTCCACGGGCACTGCTCCAGACGCGGAGGGGACCAAGAAAGTATCCTTGGAGGACATTATGAAGACTCTCTCAGAAGTACAGGTAACAGTGGGCTCCATCTCCTCCGAGGTTACTCTGCTCCGAGCGGACTTTCAGAAAATGACTGAAAGGGTGTCTCAAGTTGAGGTGGTTACGAAGTCACTTATTGAGGACACCTCGGAACTGCAAGTGGCAATGGAACGCATGGAGAAAGTCACCAAGATGCTACAAGACAAGCTGGATGACCAGGAAGGGCGTTCACGAAGAAATAACATACGCATCCTTGGTCTTCCGGAAACAGAGGGAAAAGAGGCGATGGACTTGTATGTGAAGGACCTCATCAAAAATAAGCTTCAACCTAAGGGCCTGTCGCACTTCTTTTCAATAGAACGGGCGCACAGGGTCCCTGGTGGAACACCGAAACCAGGAGCTGCGCCGCGACCTGTCCTGGCTAGACTTTTTAATTTTAGAGACAGGGACGCGGTTCTGCAGGCAGCAAGGGTCTCACCGCCTGTCAGGCTCCAGAACGCGACTCTCGCCTTCTTTCCGGACTATACAGCGGAAGTGGCCAGGCGCCGGAAATCGTTTACTGAGGTGAAAAAGGCACTGAGAGACAAAGGCCTGCCATACGCTATGTTGTTCCCTGCGAAGTTACGGATTGTGGCCGATGGAAAAGCGTGGTTTTTCGACAAGCCTGAAGTTGCACGGGACTGGCTGGATGGATGGAGACAGGTGGGCCAACACCAACGTCCACATAGGGATCGACCGCGCAATCGTGACAGCAGGCATTCGACTACGCCGCCCAGTCATCCTGCAAGCCAGGAAGATGCAGCGAGAGGGGACTCTGATCTGGAACGGGACCCACTGGACTCCGGACAGCCGAACCTGGGGTAGTGGTGGCTCTTTCTGCTCCAGGACGAATGCGACATGAGGGAACCTGATGCTGGTACAGCTGAGTAGGGTGGGCATTAGCCGGTGCCTGTAGGGGACTCACCAACCCCACGAGCAAGTAAGATGGTTCAAATTGGGGGGGAAAAGCACTCTGCCAAGTTGGGGAAGCGGGCGGGGAACAGTCCGTGGAGCAGGGGAGCAGGGAGGGGGGTTGGGGGAGGGGTTGAAATGTTAATGTGATTGTTGACTGTCATCATTTCTGTACCGAACTTCAAAAACACGCCACTTGTCACATGGTTCCGAAGCACCAACTCACGGGGCAGCATACGCATTGAGATAGGCTGCCGATCACCCACACCGCTATTCACACGACCCAATGGCCCAGCAACTACACGCAGCACCCGCTGAAGGCCCCCGTATGACCACGGAAGTGCCCCCCCCTGCGCCTGCTAACTTGGAACGTTAGAGGCTTGGGGGATAAAATTAAGAGAGGGCTGGTTCTGCAGGCCATTAAACGCCAAGGTCCTGACCTAGTGATGATTCAAGAGACACACCTCACAGGGACGACGTGTAAAGCGCTGGATAGACGTGGGTATATGATGGCAGTGCATGCAGAATTCACAACGGGATCCAGGGGGACTGTGATACTCATGAAAAAAACGTCACCTTTCTTGGTGGAACATCGTAAGGCGGACGACCAGGGTCGATTCGCTGCGCTCCATGGCCAATGGGAAGGGAGGCCTCTCAATATAGTCTCTGTGTACGCTCCCCCGGCGCTCCACTCTACGACACTGCCGGCACTGGGCAAATTCCTCCTAGAACTTCCAGAGGGTGACACGATCATAGGGGGGGATCTTAATGCAATAGCGGACCCCATGTTAGACACCTTTCCCATAGGAAACCGCCCAGGGAGTGCTACCGCACTCCCTGGCTTCCTGGAGGCCATGGGACTTACAGATGTGTGGCGACAGCTGAACCCGACAGCGCACCAATACACGTACTACTCCGCTACACACAACAGCCTTTCACGAATAGACTACTTTTTGTTTCTGGGAGTAGGCCTGGGATCAGTAGACAAGTTAGAAATCCTGCCCAGAGGCGTGTCAGACCACTCTCCGATATCCCTCTTGATCACCACCAAAGAAAGGAAATGCGCTAGAATATACCCATTATACCCAAACTATTTAAAAGTCCCCAAGGTCAGGAGGAAACTTAAATTAGTGACCGCACAGTACTTTCAGGAAAACAGTGGGACAGTGTCCTCGCCAGCGGTCCTATGGGAGGCTTACAAAGCGGTCCTCCGAGGGGAGGCAATCGCAGTAATAGCAGGTTATAAACGGGATTCGAGGCGCGAACTCACGGAACTAGAGCTGGCACTCCACAACGCAAACACTACTCACATGTCGGACCCCACCCCAGAAACGACGCACCTTCTACAACTCCGCCAACAGCAATACCAGGCCCACCTCAAAACGACCGTTAAAGGCTATATCGCAGACACAGCACATAGAATATATGACGTGGGTGATAAGGCCGGGAAAATGTTGGCATGGTTAGACAGGAGAGGGGGCAGTAGCAGAGGTATACAGAGACTTTACACTCACGACGGTCAGCTGCAGACACACCCTGAACAAATAGTATGCACCCTGGCGCGTCACTTCCAGGAGATCTATACCCCGGACCGGGATGTCACTGCGCAGACAGCGGCAACCTCACTTGAGCACATTACCATCCCCAGACTCCCGCAGGAAGCACAGCAGGAACTAGAGACTGATCTGTCAGAAGAAGAGATTCAACTGGCGATACACGCACTGCAATCCGGCAAGGCGTTGGGTCCCAATGGGCTGCCTGTGGAATGGTACAAAGCAATGGCCTCAACATTAAGTAGACCACTGCTGGATATGTATACCGAAAGCCTCGAGAAAGCGGAATTACCGCTTGATCAGCGTACAGCCACGATTGTGGCCATTCCGAAGCCAAATAAACCACTGACGGCCAGCACCTCGTATCGCCCTATCTCCCTGCTAAACGTAGAAGCTAAAATCCTGGCGAAGCTCCTGGCTAGCCGCCTGACGCAACACCTACACACACTGATACACCCTGATCAGTCGGGCTTTATGCCTCACAGAAGTACAGCATTGAATCTCAGAAGGGTCCATGGGGTTATGGCACGGGCACACCTACTCTGAACAGGCAGTGATCCTCTCCCTTGACGCCAAAATGGCATTCGATCTCGTAGAATGGGAATATTTATTTGAAGTGCTTGCGCGTATGGGCTTTGGTCCAAAATATATTGCATGGGTGAGACTTTTGTACACATCACCAGTGGCACAAGTAGTGGCTAACGGCCGCATTTCACCGCCATTCCCACTGAGGCGTGGGACCAGACAAGGCTGCCCGTTATCGCCCCTGCTCTTTGCCCTAGTACTGGAGCCACTAGCGATCCTGCTGAGAGAGACACCGCTGTTTCGGGGTATCAAATGGGAGGGGGGTTGGGAAGATAAGATCTCCCTGTACGCAGATGATATGCTCGTCTATATGGTTGACCCTGACGCCGGGATCCCTGCCTTATTGCGTCTCTGTAACTCACACGGGAAGGCGTCAGGCTACACCCTGAACTGGTCCAAGTCGGTGGTATACGTGCTCAAAGGCCCGGTACCGTTGTTGCAGGAGAATTGCCCTCTGACACTGACGACAACCTCCTTTAAATACTTAGGTGTCGTAATCACGGGCGACGCCACAGATTTTTTTGAAAAAAATTTGAAGCCACCACTAGATCGCCTACGTGCGGACGTCAAACACTGGGCGAGCTTACCCTTGACCCTCCTTGGGCGAGCGGCCCTATATAAAATGATGGCGCTCCCTAGATTCCTTTATGTACTTGAGGATACCCCGTATATGGTTCCGCCACACTACTTCAAACACATAACGGCCCTAGTCACCAGTCTGCTCTGGAGCAATGGCCAAGCGTGTATCGCACATGATAAACTGGTGAAAAGTTGGTACGAGGGGGGGATTGCACTACCAAATGTACAGTTATACTACTGGGCGGCCCAACTCAAAATTATCAACCAATGGATCCACACCCCACGAACGGACCCAGCTTACAGGGCGGACTGGTCTCAACTGGAGACGGATTGCATGCTCTCCGTTTTGTATAACAAGTCGCAAGTTAAAAAACTGGTGGGCCCAACACACCACACGGCGGCCCTGTGGCACATAGCGCAGAAACGTATGGGATGGAAAGGGAAAATCACCAAAATGACACCACTGTGGGATGTGAAAGCACTAGGTAACCTTAGGTCATGCAAAGGGTTCGCGCAGTGGGACTACATAGGGATCTCCACGGTAGGGGACCTGTGGGACAATGGCACGGTGGTGGCGCTTTCCCACCTTCAACAGCAATACGGTCTAGGCCCCACCGAGACGTTCAGATATGTACAGATACGTCATGCACTGCTCCAAGCGATCCCGGCTGACACCGTACTGCCAGAATCCTCGCCACTAGAGGACAGACTATTAACAGACTTTATGCAGCAAAGTGCGACCTCCCTCACGTATAAAAAACTGGTAAATAATTTGGATGACCCTACACTTAAACTTAAAGAGAGGTGGGTGAAAGAGATAGGCAAGTTAGATGAATCAGAATGGAATGCAGCACTTGCCTCCCCAAAGGAAGTAGGTATTTCTGCAAAATTCAGACTAGTGCAACTCAAAATTCTGCACCGCACTTACTACACTAGAACACTACTTCACAGGATACAAAGGGCAACACATCCCTTCTGCCTGAGGGGTTGCGGGGAAGAGGGAACGCTATTCCACACACTGTGGGGTGTCCACTGATTCAGGAATTCTGGAAGCAGGTTATGCGCACGATCTCACAGGCCCTCAAGATCTCCATCCTACCTGAACCCCGTTAGTGCCTATTGAATATCTGGGACCCCAATGACCTGGATAGGTACGGATTGATATGGGCCACACTAGCAATAACAGTGGCTAAGCGAGACATTGCGCAAAAATGGGGGGCTCCGGAACTGCCTACTGCAGCTAGATGGACTAGAAATATGGACCTGCTGATGGTGGTGGAAAGAGCGGTGTATGTGCTCAGGGCTAGCCCCCGTAAATGGAACAAGGTATGGACCCATTGGAATGTTTACAGGGGGGACCTCTGTGAACCCTTGCCAGAAGAAGAAGACCTAGAATCCGAAGAGCAGGATGAGTGAGGGGATGGGCGGTGGGGTGGTGGGTGCCTGTTTACGACGCAATGATGCGCAATTCTGGCTTTATCATGGACCCAAAAAACAAAACAAAAACAGTAGCCATAGAGGGTGATGTTGGTTAACTATGGATGTATGTGGCAAACTGGACAATGATGACATGGGTTAAGTTTACTCTTCTTTGTTTTTGAATTGTACTCTTCACATTTTACGGTTTGTGTTATGAAGGGACGGGGGCTACACCTTTTATAATGTGAGACAGTATGCTGAGTTTCATCACTTGTACTAAGACAACTGATAGCTACCAACCAAGTCGTGGTTGGGATACCATTCGCATGCATGGGACTCTACACTGAATAAGCTGCCCTAAAGTAACGCATTTACATGGAAATTGTTATAGTTTCTGGGCTACCATATTGTACATGCACCTTATGCCTTCGTATTAATAATAAAAATTTTCTTTAACAAATGAAAAAAAAATTAAAAAAAATAAACATTTGCATAAACATTTCCTTTCTGCTGATCACTATTCATTTTAGAAACACAGATCGAGAGAAGAAAAGTCAGTCCTTGTTTTCTTTATTTATACTGCAGCTGCAGTAATGCTCTGTGACCTGCCTTTCCCTTGGTTGATGGCAGCAGGAACTATGATGCCACAGCTCAACCTCAATAGCATTAGAGTTGAGCAGCTAAAACTTCACACCTCGACTGTATTAAGGACATTAGAGACACTCTTTTAAACAGGGAACCAGGGATTTGAGGGATTGTAGGCTCTTGAGTATTATTATAATTCGATTGTGATGCCTTTTTCTAATGATTTGGTAGAAAATGCAGGTTATTATGCAACAGTTTGAAATTGATTCCTCCATCCAAAGTGTTTTCAACATATGTTGCACCAAGCAGGGACACCAATTCTGCTGGTTTCAAAGTAGATGACAACTATTTTGACACAAAGCCTCAGGGGCAAAACAAACAACCAGGGGGCATATTACCAACGTTAAGCGATATTTATCGCTAACGATGCTTAGCAACGAATTTTTTAACGCTAAGCATCGTCAGAAATTATCGCAGATAAACCTTGCTATTATCAAGGTTTATCGCAAATGCGATAAAAAACGGCCGCAATGCATGAATATCGCTGAAAAGTCCGCGATATTCATGCATTACCGAGCTAATGCTCTTAGCCATGTTATCCACCTCCCATTGGATAACATGGCTAAGAACTGCTCAGGGCAGGTGTTAGTTTTTGGAGATATTCGCGCTTAGCGCAAATATCTCCAAAAGTTGGTAATAGGAGATAGCGATGTTAGCGACTGTTTCCAGACGCTAACATCTTGGCACGCCCACTTTGCATGTCATTAGTGATAAATATCACTGACATGCAAAGCGGGGCCCAAGATAGTCGCTATCTCCTACTAGCTGTCGCTAACTGGTGTTAGAGACAGCTAGGTAATAGGGAGATAATTTTATCTCCGCTTTCTTGGCTTTTTAAGCCAAAAAAGCGGAGATAAACCCCCTTGATAATATGCCCCCAGATGCTGTCATCATGACTGGCTTTAACTAACAGGCTTCTGTTGGGGAAAACCCAACTGGATATAAAAACATCTAAAATGCCATGGGCTGTTTAGACGTCAATGAAGGGCTTTGGGGAATGTTAAGAATGTTGCAAAAAGTGATTCCTCATACCTGCTTGTCATAAAAGGGTTTTCATCAGACTCAACAACAATGATTGTGCATGTAGAAGTTTGCACAAGCTGAACTATCTGTCTGCAGGCCCTTGGATTATAGGGTGCTACTACACAATATTCTTCTTAATTGTGGTCATTGTATTTCTAAAGCTATGTCATTGTAGAGTTTCAGTGTGCGTGGATGACATCTGTGTCAGTTGGACCAGTGCTGGCAGGAGGGAAGCCATGTACTTGGTAGGTTGTAAATAAACTCAATTTATCCAAAATTCTGATGGGCAGGTTTACAAGCAACTGACACATCTATAGTAAGGCGTCGGTTTCCCTGCGCCTCCGTGCGTAACAATAGAGCGCACCACGGTGCAAGGATTGACAGATGTGTCAGAAATTCTGACGGACCTCCAGCAATGCATGCGGAAGCCTATACTTATTGTACTGCATCACTCCTTGTACCTGCTTCAAGCAGGCGTAAGGTTTTGACGCAGTGGCCTCTTAGAAGTGGCGCAGTGAAATCTTGTAGATTTCACTGCTTCACTTCAACGAGGCTTTCCAGCGTGGGAACGCCCACCCTGCATACATAATACCTGACGCAGGTATAATTTGGCGCAGGGCTTTACCAGGTGGCGCATCTCCCTAGATGCATCACGTTGCAAATGGGCTGCAACGTGGTGCACTGATTACGCCACCGCTGCATCACAAAAAGTGACTCAACGGCGGCGCAAAAGTGATGCAACGGGCTTGTAAATCTGCCCCTGAGTGTCTCCATTGTCTTCACTACATATTGCCATTTAAAAGCTTGGAATACCTACCGGGGTCTTAATTAGTTTCCTGGGTTTTTTTAGAATCCGCACTCATTTTTGTGATCTATCTAACCAGCTAAGAATGTCCTGATACTTGATTCAAGGTCCCTCTCTATCAGATGTACAATTAATTCATTTTTTAGCAGAAATGAGGGTTTTTCCTTTGCTTTAATGGGTTTTTTAATATAGAACAGAGGATCAGGGGACACCTTTACCTACGCAAAAGACACACAAGCTGGGAAATGTTTCACATCTGCACATACAGAGGTTTACAAATGAAAGGAAGGCCCAGTACTCAATCAGGTTTATAAGAGATTTTGCATTAAACCGAGAGCGCATGTCTACAAATATTGTGGGGAATTCAAATATATAAATTCAAAGGGGTCTCAATAATTCAAGCCTGTCAATAATCCGGGGTGGGTTTAGAGGTAGCGAGAAAGCCCGGATGAAAAGGGATGCAGGGCAAAAATGGATGTATGACATTACAACGCATGCTTTTACCACGCATGCTTTTACATCACAGTTTTTACAACGCATACCATTACAACGCATAGCGCTTTGGGGTGCTGGATAGTGAATAGTTTAATTTATTATTCTAACTCCAGTCCCCGTGGACACTAGGGAAGGTGTGTAATAGTAAATTAAATATATTCCCTATCCTAGAGCGCCCCCCAGCGCAATGCGTTGTAATGGTTTGCGTTGTAAAAGTTGCGATGTAAAAAGCACTGCGTGGTAAAAGTTGCGTTGTAAAGGATGTTTCCCGGCAAAAATGGGTAGGACATTAGACAGGGCTAGGATATTGGGTAGGATGAGGTAGATGGAGAAGAGGAGAACGTTTTCTTTTATACTTTCTTAAGATAAGGTGCCTGCCTGCCTCTAAAGAGAGAAGCAGAGCTGCACAACCCAAAGCATGCTTGAAAAGAACAGAAGAATAGCACATGGGAACATGGGAGGGAAAATTAGGCAGTTGTCTAAATGCAGTCAAGAGATGCAGTGGATTGAGGAAATGCTGGGGGACAAGTTGGTAGGGGACAAATATTGAAATCTTTCCATGCTCAGTGGGATCCACCCCCAAGCATTCGGTGCTTGCATTGTGAGGGGATCGGCCAAGGATATCGCCTGCATGAAGTTGTCAGTTCCACTCCTCTGCACTACTTAAAAAAAAAAACAGGGGCTAAAGGGTAGACTTGGATAAAATGCAAGAGAATTGACTATTGGTTCTCACAAGCTACAGGGGGGGGGGGAAACAAATTCATTCTAACCATCTTAAATGTGTTTTAACCCAACATTTCCCTGAACTGTGAGTCATAATCACTCACTCTACTCACTTATTACCATAATCGAGTGTTACTAATCAATGCCGACTGTAACCTCAGCCTTCAAGAGTGAAACAGAGTGAAACAAATCTGTCCTCTACATTGCTCTCAAGTTCTCCGGTTTAACCCGCTGATAAGCGGCGGCAGGCACAGGTAAATGTGGTGAGGTGGAGAGGGTAGGGGGTGGGTGAAGTCGACAGACGACGCCATTGGTATAATTCAATAAATAAAGAATACCTATTCCGTCGTCTGTCGGCTTTCCTCTGCCGCTCCCTGCTCGCCCTACTGCGTTTACCGGTGCCGGCCGCCACTACCGGTGATATTCTCCCTGTCAATCCAATTTCTATGGCTATAACTTAGACTTGGGCGAAAAACCCAATACGATGCTATACATTAAAGGGGTCCTGTTTCTGTGATACACTCTGACCTGATCTCCTTTACCGAGAGGTCAATAACTATCTGCTGTCTTCGGAAAGGACCAAAGTGATCATGATCAGTGAGAGAATTATATAAGATTGCTTGTAAACCAATGATGAGTGATTACAAAATCCATTCCTATCAATTTCCACTTGATGAATCATCATTATCTTGCATATAGAGCGCACTGCACCGGTCTGTGCCACGATGCACCTGAGAGAGCACAAGTTTGAAAAAAATGTATAAGTACGCCATATTTACAAGCACGTAGTTAGTTTAAACATGTTTTGCACACGAGTGTTTTATATCCAGGAGTGAAATATACCGAGTGTTTTATATTCAGTAGCGAAATGTATAGAATGTTAAGTGGAGTAACTATAATTATAACGGTGTGAGATTAATGTAGAAATGTTGGAATATATGTGAAAACCTCATGTTCTCATGTTAAAAGAATCATGTCCGAATTAAATGTAACTTTGAAATCCAGTATAATGTGTAGGCCTTAGGGCAATTCACAGCAAACATGAACGTGCTGCTAAAATAATGTGAGATAAGGTTGACATGGTTCTTCCAAATGTACTATTGAACTTAGGGTTAAAAGTATATGCTTTATAGATGTGTTATTTTAGAAACGTATGCTAGTTAAGAATGTTTGCTGTTTAAATCAAGTTAACGTTTTAAGAGTGCAGGGACCTGCTGCATGTAAATCAAGTAGGCCTGAGCAGATAATGTCATGTCGTTTAAATTGCCATGTGCTCGTTAGAGAAGAGGTCGTGAGGTGTCCAGCACAGAGCTTTGAGAGTGTTTTACGACTAAAGATATGGTGGAGTCTGGAATTTGAGGCCCACTGCAGGACGAGCTGTATGCAGGTGCGAGGGTCCTAATCAGCTCGAATGAAAGGGACTTTGTTCAGTGGCGCCTTGCGCAGGCCTGTAGGGGTTTCCAGGAATTTAGGGGGTATCGGCGCAAGAGAAGAAGCCTGGGAACCAAGGTCAACTTTAACGAGGGTCTTCAAGAGTACCATCATGGAGTTTGCCGCGCACAGAGATACCACGTGAGGGGCGTCCCAAGGGGGCGTTCCTATCAGAAATGTGATTTGGTATTAGGGAAAGAGACCCGGGGGGAGAGCAGAGCAGATGATTTTGGGAGCCTAAGGAAGCGGATGGGTAGGCAGATAGGCTGATCAGGAGAGACCCATCATCAGAGAAGAGACAAAGAGAAGTGCGTGATCTTCTTAGGAAGTCACCACGGCTGACACCTAGAGGGGTAAAGATCTTGCTAAGTAGGGATGACACTTAGTTTAGTGTAGGGACAGACTAACCTTAAATTTTCTTTTCTGTAATGACTTTGAGGTTACAACTTATATCCATTTTGACAACCCTTATGGTTTTTGAGCTTGTACTTATTATTTTGTTTTTCAGACTTAGATTATTCAAGAAGTTCATGTTCATAGTGATACCAATTTATCTTCTGAATCTCATTTTGAGAAGTTTGTATCTTCAGTTATCTTTGACTTTATATTAAATCTTTGAAACTTAAATTTTGGTCAGTGGTCATTTAGAGTGGTGTAAGTTCTTAAATTGATTGACTTATTGTTAGATTGCCTTTTACTCAATGACAGGTACCAACGATTCAGTCGACTTAGTTTGGGATTTGGTAAGGTAACTAGTAACCAGTAATCCCGCGTTAGCAGTTGGTAGCAGAGTGAGGATGGTTATCTTCTTGAGGAAGGTAATCTAGAGAGGTTAGTTTACCCCAAGGCCCGAGACGTCGAGAAACGAGCAGCGGAAGAATCGTGTGCCGAAAGGTGCAGACGGTGCGAGAAAAGCAGCAGTATCGGAAGAGAGTGAGTATAACAAAGGGTCATGCGTGAACAGATTGCGGTGTTTTGTGTTGTATTTGTATTGTAATGTCTTGCGGAGTTGAATGCCTGTAGTGTGAATGAGAGAAGGTTGTGAGCGCGCGCAACCTGGTAAGCTGGTAACCTGGTAAACGGGTGAACTGGTGAAATCTTAAGTTCAGGCCAGAGCTTAAGTGGTTTTGGGTGTATCGAACATCCAGGGTAGTTGTCGACCATAGTACGGAGGTCACGAGGTACCATTGACCGCCGTGGATCCAAGATAGGGGGAGTGTAAGAGTGAGTGTATGAGTAACGGACGCTGGTCGAAAGTTACTGTGTGTGAGTAACCTATCGGAGAAGGCGATTGTCTGGAAGTAAACGGAAAGATATTTCGCCAGGTTAAGGTGACAACTACAGAAAGACTGTGGGCGTACAGTCAAGAAAGGTGATCGCTTGGACGGAAGTAATCATTTTTCAGAGTATGAATGGGACGCGTGCATGACCGAGGAGACGAGCTGAGAAAGGAGGGGAACTGCTGCGAAGGGGGACGAGTGACGTTAGCTAGAGCCGCGCTCTGGTTGGGCGGCTAGAGTGACGTCGGAGGAAAGTCGCGTACGGATAGGCCAGTTAGTGAGAACGGGGCTGAGATTGGTGGAATATCATCAGGAAGTAAACAAACGCGGAGAAAGAGCGAAATCATGAAGTGTTTTAAGTGTTTGAAAGGGATTTTTAAACGTAAACGAAGTGAACATTATTATGGGGAAGAGGCTCCGCCGGAGGGTACGCCAGCTCATTATATGGCAACGAATGTTGGGCTGCATACCATATTATGGATTGGGGCTTGGAATAAGCTTACGGAAGGGAATGAGGAAATGCAGTTCCCGAGGTACGGGACGTTTAAGTTAGAGGTGTTACATCGGCTAAAAGCAACCATGTCCTCATTGAAACCCTCGCCCAGACCAACACAGTTTGAGGCCCTTAATACATGGATTAAGGCTGCACACGACCGAAATTTGAACAGGCGTCAACAAAGGCTGACGCGATCGGTAAGGGCAGTGCGAGATTCCAAATGGGATGAGGAAGCAAAGCGATGGAGGGTACAGGCTATTGAGGTGGAAAAAATGTATCCGATGAGGGAGGTGGCAGGAGGAGGAGGAAACCTCATGGAAGAAGACGAGGAAAGCGAGTCGGAGGACAATCTGATAAACAGATTGTTAATGGATAGACCACCTCCGAGAGTGGGGTTGATAGAAGATAGAGGGCTCGCAAGGGAAGATGGGAATGACATAGAGGGATATACACCACTCCCTATATCGGAATGGACACCTATCAAAGGCGGAGAAACACTTCCAAACAACACTGTACAGAGTGTAGTGGGAAGGTTTGTAGTGCAGAAAACGCCAACCACCGAAAGGGCTGAGTCTGTGGGATTACCAGACGCTCTTCAAGTGCCTGTTACCATAGGACCCATAGTTTCGATCTATAACCCTGAGAGAGATAGAGGGGAACAACAAAGGCAATTGGATAGGGAAAGGATTGAGATGGAAAGGAGGAATAATGTGACAAATGCATGGAAACAATTGCCAGGATCGGTAACATGGAATACCCCATTAGACACAACTGTCGGTCCCAATTCAGAACAGGGAGGTCCGAGAGGACCAATGGATCTAAGGGGACCACGGCCAAGATCCTATTCAGAGTTAAGAGCTGATTTGAGGGAATGGGACGGGTCCATAATATCTCCGAGTAACAGGACAAAAACGGAACCAGAGTGGGAAAGCAGGGGTAACGGGACTGTATCTCATTGTGGGGCCAGCGAAAGCAGTCAGGGCTGGGAAGGCCAAAGTCAAGAGAATAGAGGGGATGCATGTCCTACAAATCAGAGAGAACAGCCGGAACAAAATACTAGGATTGTAGAATGTGAGGAAATGTCCCGTCTCTGGGGGAAAGGAGGAGATGAGGCGGTACGGGCTTTTCAGAATAGGTTCAGGTGCCTTCATCATACACTCGGGGAAGACGTTCAACATTGGAGGAAGGAGAATAGTGACAGGTCCCGCCATGCTTCGAGTAATCAAGAATCACAGGGAAATAGTGAGGAAAGGGGGAGCAATGGGATGCCTTACTATGCACCCAGAGAAAACAGGCAGATCGGGGAAGGCGGAAAAATGAGAAACAAGGAAGTATTTCATCATCCACCCCGAGAAGATGGAAAGGCATGGGACCTAGAGAGATGGGAACAGGGGAGAACTCCCTTTAACTCACCAGTGCCTAGGCGCAGGGCTAGGAGCTGGGACGGGAGGGAGGCAGAAGGTACATCTGGACCAGAGGTGCTGAAAGCCGCGATAAAGGTTAAAAGACTTGATGTCTCCAGTCTGAAATCCGATCTAGATGAGATTATAGAAGGAACGGTGCCTTTAGAAAGGATCGATTTGTACGAACAAGATGAGTTGCTGTTCATAGCGAAGGATACTACTAGGAGAGCTAGAGCATTCCACGAGAAACTGTCTAATTTGGCCGACAGGTATGCTGTAGATTTATCTAGGACAAGGGCACTACAGAGTAACCATAGGTTACAATATTCAGACCAAGACCTAGATGAGAAGAGGACTACTGGATTGAAAACTCACATAAGAGAGCTGATATCAGGAATAAGAGTGTGGAGGGAACTGGATAAATGGGAAGAAAGGTGGTCGAAAAAGGGCACGGTTAGACGAAGTACAAATGTGATGACTCCTGAGGGAAGGATAATGCAGATGGAGGCATTCCCTTTGCGAGAAATATCAAATGGAAATTATGTACATGTGCCCTGGAGTAGAGGAGACTTAGCTGCATTTACCAACTCATTTCCGAAGTTGCGGGATAATCCAGTAGAGTGGTATAAGCAGGTAGAGAGGTTTGTTAAAATTTCGAAAGTATTGTGGATTGATTTGAACACGTTGTTTGACATCGTGGTCCCATCTGATCTGTGGACCCCTTGTAAGACTAGTGTCGAATGGCCAAATGCTGAACCATTGAGGGATGCTCGAACTAATGGACCATCTGAGATTGTCATGCGAAAGTATGAAAGGGTAATAGCTTGGTTGAAAGATAAGGTACCACCACAGGATATAGATTGGGTAAAGATAGATCGAACAAGGCAAGAACCGAAGGAGACTGTGCATGAGTTTTATGAGAGGTTGTTGAAAACATTCAAGCAATACAGTGGACTTGATGTAATGGATCCCAAAGATATAGGACAATTTGTGTCAAAATTTGTCTTGGGGTTGAGACCTGACATTTGCTTGATGATCCAACAACATTTAATCTGTTGGCAGAATAAACCACTAGATGAGATTCTACGTTATGCACGATACTGTAGTGATGAAATAGACTCTAAGGCCAAGAATCTAAAGGAGAAATTGATGGTGGTACAAATGCAGTCCGCCGGGAAGGGTGGCCAGCAGAAGCAGGGGATGGGACGAAAGCCAAACGGTCAGAATAAGGACAATGAGGAAGGGCAGAGACCTAGGATAGACTTTGCCACTTTAAAGAAAACGACAAAGTGTCATCAGTGTCACCAGGTGGGGCATTGGCGACGCGAGTGTCCCTTTAACCCTGAAAATGGAGAGCTAGAAGTAGAAGAGCAGGTCCAAGAAGTACCAGTGCAAAAGGTGACAGTTCCAAGTAGTAAGGTGGCCAAAGGGGGGACTTCGGCTCCACGGGCCCAATTCCCACAGCCACCGAAGATAGCAGCTGGGGGAAAGGTCTTTAAACAAATGCCTCTGTTTATCGAGGAAGAAAAGTGTTATTACATTGATCCATTGACAGGACAACGGGTGAGCAGTGAAGAGGACTGTACCCTCGGGGCAGTCCTAGAAGTGGATCAGAGAGGGCCATTTGTTGAGGCAGAAGTGGCAGGGTGTCCCACTACGTTCTTAGTGGATACTGGGGCTACTCGTTCGACTCTGAGATCAGCGGTGGTTCCAGACTTGCCAATGTCAGGGGAAACAATTCAGGTGGTAGGAGTCGCAAATAAAAGAATGACTAGTCCTTTGACAGAACCAGTGTCTGTGAAAATTGGAAACCACATGAACGAACATCAGTTTGTGGTTTGTGACTCAAGTCCGGTATGTCTGTTAGGAAGGGATTTGTTGTGCAAATTGAACTGCACCATATACTGCACCCCGCAAGGAGTGGAGGTACAGACTACCGACGAAGACGCTACTTTTAAGGTGGCCAATTCAAAATCTTGTGTAGAACTATATCCTACTCTGACAATAGAAGATCTTCCCCAAGACCTACGAGATGCAGTGGCGTCAGAGGTATGGGATTTCACAGGAGAAGAAATAGGATTGATTAAGGGGGTAGAGCCTGTAAAAATACTGGTAAAACCAAATGTTGAGTTTCCAAGAACGCCTCAATACAAATTGTCACAGGAAACGATTGCAGGAATAAAGCCTGTGATCGAGTCAATGATTCAACAGGGAATACTGAAGGAAATCGTGGGTAGTCCTTGTAACTCCCCGATTATGGGTTTGCAGAAACCTAGCGGGAAGTTTAGGATAGTTCAGGATTTACGAAAGATTAACAACATAGTTGTTTCATGTTGTCCCGTGGTACCGAATCCATCAGTGATACTGTTTCAAATACCATGTCAAGCAGAATGGTTCACAGTGATAGATCTTTGTCAGGCTTTCTTTTCAATCCCATTGGATGAAGAGAGCAGGTATCTTTTCGCTTTTAAAATGGAAGATCGCGTTTTAACATGGTGTCGAATCCCACAAGGATTCACAGACAGCCCATCCATCTTCAATCAGTTGTTGAAAAAGAATCTCGAAAATCTAGTACTGCCGCAGAACTCGGTTCTGGTCCAGTACATAGATGACCTACTTGTTGCGTCAGAGACAGAGGAAGCCTGTAAAACAGATTCAATTGCCTTACTGAACCATTTAGCTGAAAATGGACATAAGGTATCTCCGAGCAAGTTGCAGTATTGTCTGACAGAAGTACAGTATTTAGGGCACCGGTTAGAGAAAGGAAAACGTAAGGTGTCACCAGAGAGGATTGAGGCGATAATGAAAATGAATGCGCCTACAACACAGAGAGAAGTTAGAATGTTCCTAGGAATGGTGGGTTACTGCCGACAGTGGATAGTTAACTTTTCACTGAAAGCAAAGCCCTTACAGAAACTGACGCACAAGGAGGTGAGTGATCCGGTACCATGGGATGAAGAATGTCTGGTGGCGTTTTTACAGCTGAGAGACGATTTATGTCGTGCTCCAGCTCTGGGAATGCCCGATTACGAAAAGTCATTTTCACTCTATTGCTGTGAGAGAGAGGGATGTGCTTTGTCAGTCTTGGCACAGACCCACGGAAATGCCCGTAGACCAGTTGCATATTTTTCGGCTACATTAGATCCAGTAGCCGCAGCGTTGCCCGGATGTCTCAAATCCGTTGCTGCAACGGGTGTCAGCATTGAAAGGAGCGAGAGTATTGTGATGGGACATCCAGTAGTGGTGTATGTACCGCATTCAGTTGAATTGTTAATGACCAGGACGAAGACGCAGCATCTGACCAATAGTAGGCTCACGCGCTACGAGCAAGTTATTCTTGCCGCAGAGAACGTGACCCTCAGGAGATGCTCTGTCTTGAATCCTGCTACTTTGATGCCATTACCCACTGTGATAGAAGGCGAAGGATGTGAAGACCACGATTGCCTTGATGTGACTGAACTATGCACGAAACCTAGACCAGATATTGTGGATGAGCCATTGTCTGACCCCGATGAAATTTATTTTGTTGATGGCTCATGTTTAAGAGACGATACTGGTCGGTTGAGAGCAGCTTATGCTGTTTGTACCATTACTGGAGTTGTGGAAGCCGCTTGCCTGGAAGGAGTACATTCCGCACAGGTAGCAGAAATTATTGCCCTAACTCGTGCCTGCATAGCAGGAAACGGAAAGAGAGTCACCATCTACACGGACAGCCAATATGGTTTCGGTGTGGTTCATGATTTCGGGCAGTTGTGGTCTCAGAGGGGTTACATGACCTCCTCTGGTTCACCCATTCGAAATGGAGAATTTGTGCGGTTGTTGTTAGAAGCATTACAAGGTCCAGTTGACATCGCAATAGTAAAATGTGTAGCTCATACTAAGAATACAGATTTTGTGTCACAAGGCAATAGATACGCTGATGAAGTCGCACGCTATTGTGCAGAACAAAACTATTCTTTCTCAAAGGTGGAAATTGAGGGGGTTGAAGAAAGAACAGAATTAAGCATGATGTTAGAGACCGTGGATTCCTGGGAAGATTTGAGGGTAATGCAGGAGAATGCACCAGAAACTGAGAAAAGGGCATGGGAAACCGCAGGTTGTGTGCGAAGTGAAATGGATTTTTGGGTTTCAGCAGATGGGAGAGCTGTGTTACCTGAAGAATTAGCTAATCCCATGGCAAGAGAAATACATGGTCCAGTACATCTAGGAAGGGATGCTATGATGAGAGTGTTTAGGCAAACTTGGTATTGCCCTAAATTTAGAATAGCAGCAGAATCAGTATGCAAGTGATGTGTTACCTGCCAACAACTGAACGTAGGCAAACGAACACCAGTCACACTGAGTCACATTGGGAGGTCGGGGGGGGCCTTTCAATAGAATGCAATTAGATTTCATCGAAATGCCAAGAGTCAATCGCCTTAGGTATGTGTTGGTGATTGTATGCGTATTTTCCAGATGGGTTGAAGCGTACCCTACACGTAGGTGCGATACACTCACAGTGGCAAAGTTGTTGCTCAGGGAGTTGATACCGCGCTTCGGGGTGCCTGCCTCTTTGGAATCGGACAGAGGAAAACATTTTAACAGCGAAATAGTGAAGATGTTGTGCTCCACACTGAATATCGATCAAAAGCTGCATTGTAGTTATCGACCAGAAGCTTCAGGAATTGTGGAACAAGTGAATGGCACTTTGAAGAATAGATTGGCTAAAGTAGTGGCATCCACATCTTTGAGTTGGCCAGATGCTCTTCCTTTAGTGCTCATGAGCATGCGCAGCACCCCCGACAGGAGGACAGGTCTTTCTCCCCACGAGATCCTGATGGGGAGGGCCATGAGACTTCCTACAGTTCCAACTACTGCTCTATTGAATATTACAGATGATCTGATCTTGGATTATTTAAAGGACTGTCTGACGCCATCCATTCTGTGTCCCTTCAGGTGCATGCAGTTGAAGTTCCAGCATCGAGGAACCTGTGTCATGATCTGAACCCAGGGGACTGGGTCTTGGTTAAAAAACACGTCCGGAAGAACTGCCTAGATGTTCGCTGGCGTGGGCCCTTTCAGGTAATCCTGATAACGAACACCGCGGTGAAGTGCGGGGGGCTGCCAAATTGGATCCAAGCATCCCATACTCGAAGAGTTCCAGCACCTCTAGAAGGAACAGCTCCTATCCCAGACGAAAGCCCGGAAGTGGAAGAAGAGTCGCAAGAAGGGATTGAGGCAGCTGAGGGGGTGTCGGAAGAAGTTGGGAACGCAACGGATTCAGAAGAAGAGCGAAGGCAGGACGGCAGTGAGACAGAAGACGCAACTGAAGGAGAGAGCAGAAGTGAATACGACTCAGACTCAGATCCGTATCAGAGCGACCAAGAACCCAGTGAGAGGACAAGGAATAGGAGAATAAGGCTTGGAGCTGCCACTTGGCCAGCAAGGAGAAGAAGGCTAAGTTTGAGGTCGGCCCAAGAAGAAACGCTTGCTCCTATATCCGAAGACTCAGATCCAGAAGAAGATATCCAGGATCAAGCCGAGGAGGGTCTTAGAAGATCAAGAAGGGTGCGAGTGCCTAGCAGAAGATACTCTACTCCCGACTGGACCTACCTTGTTGCAGATGTCTGGGAGACACAGAACAGGGAGGATCAGGGAAGTGGAACTGATCAGAACTGACCCGATCATCACAGTGCAAATAAGGTTTCTACTGCCAGGAGCGGAGACCGAAAGGTTGCTGACACTCAACATCGTTCATCCTGCTCTCCTGAGTGGAATAAGAAAATTGATTTTAGAGACAGTTGAGTTTCCAGTTTGCTGTTCACGATATCCAATATTGGAGGGAACTCTTCTTCGTTTGGAAATGCTTGAGAAAGTAGTAGAAATGCTAGGAGCGCTTATTGTTGTGGATTAATACCATATTACGAATGTCTTCAAAGGGGCGCAGAACTGGAAAGGTGAAGAAAGTGATCTTGATTAGAACGGACCCCTTTGTAATTGTGGATGTAGAACTGATAGTACCAGGAGTAGAAATTGAAAAAACGCTAACTCTCAATTTCGTCCGTCCACTTGTCCTGAGCGAAATAAGGAGAATAATCTTAGAAAAAGTTGACTTTCCATGTTGTGGTACGAACTGCCCAGAACCTGAGGGAATGTTACTTCGGATGGACATTTGTGAAGACGTAGTGTCCCTCCTTGAGTCATACATAACTTCAGACGAAAATAAGACTGTTGAAAAGAAATTGTAAAATTTTTGCAAGATAACCTAGCGCCGAGTGGAAGAAGAAAAATGGTAGGGGTTTCATTTTAGTGGATGGAGAAGGGCTAGGGTTGTCTAATTTCTACTGGACTTTGAACTGTTTTGCGGAAACAAATTGTCAAGCTTCCAAGTGTTCAAAAGAGAGATATTGCAAGGGAGAAAGACTTTGTTTGAAAAGAAGAAGAAGTTGATGCAGGAAGAACGTCCAGAGCGACACTGTTTGAGAACATGGAGGCTGGCAACCCGAACCGCAGGGAAAAATGTATAGTTGTTACACTTTTAGGAGTAGTGGTTTCTCTTATAATTTTAGTGGTAACTGTTTCATTCCTAGTGGGACACGAGGGGGATGAAACTGCAGTCAAGGAGGGTAAGGGAGTGTCAACACCGAGAACTACCATTATTAAGGAAAAGGGAAACATCAATGATAAAGACAAAGCGTTGTTAGATGCAGAAATAAAAAGGCTACATACAGATGCGTCACAGGGAAATTACAAGTCAAATGCTTATGCTAAATTGCTTTATGAATATGTTGATGCTATGGAAGTAAAGGATTGTTACGTTTGTATGCAATTACCAGCTTCGGTAGAGGAGGGTATCAGATACCATAATCTTCCGTTGACATATGGAATCACATGCAGTTTGTTGTTGAGCATATTTTATGGACGAGAAGGATTTGAGTATTATTTCTCGAATTTCGACTCGACATTGCCAGAGGTTCCGAATTTCAAGCATTTGAACAAGTGGGACTATTACAAAAGCGAACCCAGGTTACACAAATGGTTTATTCCATGGAGAACGTTAGATACTTCACATGCTCGAAGAAACAATCTGACTTGTCAAATATCAGAAGTTGAGAAAAAGTTTGTAGGACAAGTAGATACTAGATACAGGAGGCAGAAGATTTTGAAGGCATCAGGACAATGGGAAACAGATTGGACCAAGGAGGAAAGGGCACATCAAAGAAAAGGTAGTATTGGTCCAATTGCTTTGGATAAGGAGAAACGGGGGAAACTGTGCATTCACAGGAGTCACTCCTATTATGAGAACTTTTATGTAGGTCAAGTAAATTGTGAACATGCCTTTCAATTGGAGTATTACTCTAAGGACTTTTTGAAAGGGATGCAAGCAATACCAAATGTATATTTTGTATGTGGAAGAAATGCCTATGTGAAGTTACCAGATAATTGGTACGGATCATGCTATCTGGCTGTTGTCTTCCCTAAAATATATCATGTTGAGAATTTAGACACGCCAAAGAAAGAAATACCAACTAGATGGAAGCGAGGGCTGGGTGCAGCAGAGGTAGTTGGAGATGTACTAGGCGCTGCATTCCCTATCTTAGGACTGATATTGACTGACATTAAGATCAGGAGGTTAGCTACAGTCATAGATAGACTATCTGCCAGTACTGCAAGATCCTTGATGCTGATAGAAGGGGAGATGCAATCGATTAGGACAATGGTTCTTCAGAACCGACTTGCTTTAGACGTTCTGTTAGCTAAAGAGGGAGGAGTCTGTAAGGCTTTGAAGGTCCAGGAATGCTGTACTTACATTCCAGACAATTCAAAACCTCTAGAGAAGTATATACAAAACATCACTGCCATACACTACGAAGTTGAGGACCTGGCAAAGGTAAATGTGTGGGAAAAAGTGGGTCATGGAATGGGTAAAGTTGGAAGTTGGTTTGCCAACTTAGGAAAGGGTATCGTTTGGTACATACTGAAACCCATCATCATAATAGTGATTTGTGTAATCACTTTGTGGGGATTGGTGCGTTTGTATCAATGTTATAAAGCAAATAGGTTGCAGAGAACTATGAGGAAACAGGAGGAAGAGTTGACAGCGATGCAGGACACTCAATATAAGAGTCTGAAAGCATTAGAGAGTATGAAAAGAGGTGGCACTGCCCTGTCTTCACTTTGAAGGGTTCTACATTTTTTGGTGTCTTGGTGATGATGACCCCTGAAGGTCATCAAAGGGGGGACTGAGAGAGCACAAGTTTGAAAAAAATGTATAAGTACGCCATATTTACAAGCACGTAGTTAGTTTAAACATGTTTTGCACACAAGTGTTTTATATCCAGGAGTGAAATATACAGAGTGTTTTATATTCAGTAGCGAAATGTATAGAATGTTAAGTGGAGTAACTATAATTATAACGGTGTGAGATTAATGTAGAAATGTTGGAATATATGTGAAAACCTCATGTTCTCATGTTAAAAGAATCATGTCCGAATTAAATGTAACTTTGAAATCCAGTATAATGTGTAGGCCTTAGGGCAATTCACAGCAAACATGAACGTGCTGCTAAAATAATGTGAGATAAGGTTGACATGGTTCTTCCAAATGTACTATTGAACTTAGGGTTAAAAGTATATGCTTTATAGATGTGTTATTTTAGAAACGTATGCTAGTTAAGAATGTTTGCTGTTTAAATCAAGTTAACGTTTTAAGAGTGCAGGGACCTGCTGCATGTAAATCAAGTAGGCCTGAGCAGATAATGTCATGTCGTTTAAATTGCCATGTGCTCGTTAGAGAAGAGGTCGTGAGGTGTCCAGCACAGAGCTTTGAGAGTGTTTTACGACTAAAGATATGGTGGAGTCTGGAATTTGAGGCCCACTGCAGGACGAGCTGTATGCAGGTGCGAGGGTCCTAATCAGCTCGAATGAAAGGGACTTTGTTCAGTGGCGCCTTGCGCAGGCCTGTAGGAGTTTCCAGGAATTTAGGGGGTATCGGCGCAAGAGAAGAAGCCTGGGAACCAAGGTCAACTTTAACGAGGGTCTTCAAGAGTACCATCATGGAGTTTGCCGCGCACAGAGATACCACGTGAGGGGCGTCCCAAGGGGGCGTTCCTATCAGAAATGTGATTTGGTATTAGGGAAAGAGACCCGGGGGGAGAGCAGAGCAGATGATTTTGGGAGCCTAAGGAAGCGGATGGGTAGGCAGATAGGCTGATCAGGAGAGACCCATCATCAGAGAAGAGACAAAGAGAAGTGCGTGATCTTCTTAGGAAGTCACCACGGCTGACACCTAGAGGGGTAAAGATCTTGCTAAGTAGGGATGACACTTAGTTTAGTGTAGGGACAGACTAACCTTAAATTTTCTTTTCTGTAATGACTTTGAGGTTACAACTTATATCCATTTTGACAACCCTTATGGTTTTTGAGCTTGTACTTATTATTTTGTTTTTCAGACTTAGATTATTCAAGAAGTTCATGTTCATAGTGATACCAATTTATCTTCTGAATCTCATTTTGAGAAGTTTGTATCTTCAGTTATCTTTGACTTTATATTAAATCTTTGAAACTTAAATTTTGGTCAGTGGTCATTTAGAGTGGTGTAAGTTCTTAAATTGATTGACTTATTGTTAGATTGCCTTTTACTCAATGACAGGTACCAACGATTCAGTCGACTTAGTTTGGGATTTGGTAAGGTAACTAGTAACCAGTAATCCCGCGTTAGCACACCCTTAACTGAGTGCACCTGGCACAGACCTGTGCTCCCTATTACAGAAAGTTTGCTGTTCCCAGTGCAAGTACCAACTCCTGCCTGCACAGGTAAAGGTGCATTAATAAAGATAGATCAGCTCTTGAAGCCACTGTCCAGCTGTTCATTGAGACAACACATCTTGCCTCCTATTAATAGGGGCAGGAATCACCCTGAAGACAGGTGCAGTAAGCAGCCGCGGCTCGTGCAGGTAAGAGCGTGGGGGGGGGGTTCAACAGACGACATGGGGAAATCAAATAATTAATTTTCCCTCATCGTTGTTTGTCGAAATCCCCCCCAACCCGGCCCCCTGCTCTTACCTGCACGAGCTACGGCTGGTAGTGAGTGAATGCACAAACTTACTATAGGATGCCAGGGGTGTCTGTGGGACCCCTGTGTTGCAAGACAAAGGAATGCCCTTGGGGGCACACTGTCTGTGTGCTATTTTAAAGGGTTGTCAGCACACCAGTCTACAGATAAAGAACCAACGTCTCATTATAAGTCTATTTAAAAGTACCAGAGGTATTCCTTAGGACTGGTGTGCTTCTCAAGAGTATCCCACCGTGTACCTCATACTTGTAGCCATGCTTACAGGATGCACAGTCAGTGTGCATTACTTGCAACTCCAGTGTTTAATTTGTAAAATAATATTGCCAGGGCTCTCACCAGGAGGCCACTGCAGGTTGCACCGCCCATCACCCTTTTCATTGCTGCCAAAAGAACTCCTAACTATCTCTCTTGCATGGTAAATGCGACAGTTCAGATTTTTCCAGGTCCCCAAAGCTAAAGAAATTGCTGGGGAGGCAGTTATCAGCAATGTATATTGTTTACCTAAACAACTGTTATACTGCTCAGCTCTAAATTATATGAGCAGCGCCACCTTGTGGCAGACTGCCCTAAATGTGGTTTTGACAATTAGGTGCCGAGAACCGGAAACCAATTAAGTGCTCAGCACCGGAAAGCACCTGCTCAAATTAAGCACTGCGCAGCTCCTTTGCCTCTGCGCCAAAGTCTGGAATTTGTTACTGTGCTCGGCTTAACCCTTTCGCTGCGGCGGTAATTCCGCCGCAGCGCTAAGGGGGTGGGGCGGCCGCGCGGCGCTCCGATGCTTATGATGGAACGGCTCCGTCATGGCCCGCGGGCGGGCTGTGCTTGTGACGGAGCGGTTCCGTCATGGCCCCGCCCGTTCTTTAGAACGTCAGCGAAGGCACGAAATCAGCGCCGCGCGAAATCAGCGCCGCGCACGCGCGGCGAGCGTGCCATGACGGAACCGCTCCGTCACCAGCACAGCCCACCCGAGGGCCATGACGGAGCGGTTCCATCATAAGCGTGGGAGGGGTTAAGGTGGGACGCAAATGTACCCTTCATGGTAAATGGTCATGTACCCTTGTCCTGGCTGCCTGGCGGCATGTGAATCTGGGATAGCTGTCTATCCCCGTCCTTGAGATACACCAGATCAGCTACGGTCTGTGCAGGTAACAGCAGTGGGGGGTTGAGGCCGCGTTGGGGGGGGGTGGGGGGGCACTTTGAGGGACGATGCCGAGTGAAAATTAAATAAATAACTAATTTTCCCTCTGCATCGTCCCTCGAAATCCCCCCAACTCGCCCCACTGCTGTTACCTGCGCGGACCGCGGCTGCACCGGATAATCAATTTTTTTAAAGGGATAAGGCAATTTCAGTCAAAAATGATTTTTCTCTATAAAATTCTGTAACATCAGAGTTTACAACATGAATATGTAACATCCTTCGGGATTTAAGGAGTGTATGAGGCATTATCATCAACAGAGACATGTAAACAAATTAAAAACATTTTCACAGCTAAAATATTGCTCATTAGAGAAACAGCCTTGGAAAAAGCCTTGCCTCGAGCCATAACACCGGCAAAGAACACAGACAACATTTCTTTACTAAAACTAATTGCTGTAATATTATGAGAACAAACGCTTAAGCCTTTGAATGCTCATTTGGTCTCATTAAAAGGCCATGACTTCAGAATGGTCCATGGAGTTTGACCTCTTCCTGGGGGATTACTGTCCAAGATTCATGTGATTTTAGTTCCCTGGCCCATCACCTTGTTTAAAACCTGTATTTATTATTTCTTTCATGGAGACATGTTGGTGTACTTGTAAAGCGCACTGCAACTCCATGGAGTATCCTGGCGCTGAAGACCGCTGGGGAACCCGTCCTGGTTTTCCCTGTGAGATGGTCCCTTTCTGGGTATCTCCAGGGTGAAACCAGGCATCCCCGGCGTCTGTGGGGGGCCGTTGTAGAGATGAGGCAAGCCTAATGCCCAGAGTTGCCGAGTGTGTTCCCTGGTTAGAGTAGGCACAGAGGCGAGAATTATCGAGTCCGTTTTGACCCTGGTCCACGACCCTGCCTCGTCAGGAATTGAACCCGGGTCCCGGGCCGTTCTCTGCTTACGGGTCTGCCGCCTCTAACCAGTGAGCCACACCACTCCACTCCACATGTGTCGCAGAGATCTTAGAAGTCAACAACAAAAAGCATCAGATCAGCAATGGTGTCTCGATTAAAAATATGTGTATATATCTGATATATTATCCTGATAGTTTCTGCTGACTTATACGCAGAAGGATTTCCTCTCGCCTTTGTTCTTATTCAGCTTGGTTGATAATGGTGCAGAACTGGTTTCTAGTGAAAAACAGGGCGAATATTTACAAGCCCCAATCGCTAATGTAGCGGCACTTTTTTTACGCTCATGTGGTGCAGCACCATTTCCCATTTTTAAAAGGCGGCACAAAGCCACTTAACGTAGCTTAACACCACCTTGTAAATATGCCCCTTTCCGCCACAGTCCTCTGCGGCAAAGGGGTTGCAATGGGTGTTGCTGTCAGCGTTCCACCGCAACATACATTGCTATTTGATGCTGCATGATTTACAAGGCTGAGGCAGCGCCAAAACAGCACCATGCTAACGCCATGGATTACCAGGTGATAGGAGGAGACATCAGTCATTTAGCACACATAGAAAGAGCAAGTCGTCATGAATAATTCTTTATGTGCAGGAAGGTGTCCCTTCCGGCACATAAACAATCCACTCTGCTGCTAATTCACCCTTGCAACATGCCAGCAGGTTGTTTGCACTGGTGCTAGGCAGCTTTTTTGCGCTATGGGAAACACTGGGAGCGCCATATTCTTGTGAATATGGTACATACCTGCATTTTGAAAATGTCAGATCGAGGCGCTGCTGATTTTAATTTATACAACCATGCTATAAGTTTCTATAGACCTTACCTAGAACCTGTAGTTATTACCCAATGTAATTTTATCAGCCTTGGAATTATTACATGCTGAGTACAAAATATTTCAGAGTCGGTCTCTACTTTTTCAGGTGAAGTGGCTAAAACGTCCACGACCCTCATCTTGTATAAATGAGATATCTTGATGAAATTCTCCTTATCTGTGTGCAGAATTTAATGGCAGTGCAAGGGACAGAGGCATGCATTTTATGAGTTAGTTCATGTAGAAACTATGACTGTCCAGGTCTTTTTGTGCACACCTCTCTTTCTCCACTAATCTTTGAAGCAAAATCCTGCATTCATGATGTTAAAGAAGGTCGGCATGGGGCAGTGCTCATTTACAAATTTACCTAAAGATTTACGGAGACTAATAGAGTGTGTTTATCATAGGTTTCTACTTATTGTCTCACAAAATGTTGCCCAAAAAACATGGCAAATAGACAATAATCTTTTGTGATGATTGAAATAGTCCAAACGTGTGGTAGGCACCACCAGCACTTAGTTTGCGGAACTTGAACTATGCCTCCTTATTCATTTCATGGTCCTGGCCTGCAGCTGCTATAATATACAGGCCTGCAGCAACAAATGATGGACGGAATGCTGAATGAATCAAATATTCACCCCCAGTCAAGAGATCCGGGTTAAATCCATATGGCTGGTGCCAAACTGGGTGGCGCAGTGAGCAAAAGAACGATGGATTTAATGCAGATATTTTGACTGGGGGTAAATCTTTGATTCATTCAGCATTCCGTCCATCATTTGTTGCCGCAGCACTTTTTGCCTTAAGTGGGATGGCTATGCCCAGACATGGGCCCCTTGCTCGCTGTGCCACTCGATTCAAGCTAGCCTGGCTGATGAGGGGTGTTACCCCAAAAACGGTCTCAAGATGCTTGTATCGGTCCAGGAAAGACCAGGCTTGGCAGTTCAGGCTTGACTGCTCCCATGAGGAGCAGGGTCAAGACTGATTTGCATATGGCTGGGTCCAAACTGGGGCGACATAGTGAATAAAATAACGATGGATTTAACCAAGGTCTTTTGACTGGGGTGAATATTTGATTCATTCAGCATTCCGTCCATCATTTGTTGCCACATCACTTTTTGCCTTAAGTGGGATGGATATGCCCAGATATGGGCCCCTTGCTCGCTGTGCCACTGGATTCAAGCTAGCCTGGCTGATGAAGGGTGTTACCCCAAAACCGGTCTCGAAATTCTTGTTTCCAGTCCAGGAAGTACCAGGCTTGGCAGTTCAGGCTTGACTGCTCCCATGAGCAGCAGGGTCAAGACTGATTTGCACACGGCTGGGTCCAAACTGGGGTGACATAGTGAGTAAAATATCGATGGATTTAACCCAGATCTTTTGACTGGGTGAATGTTTGATTCATTCACCATTCCGTCCATCATTTGTTACTGCAGCACTTTTCAACCTAAGCAGAATGGGTATGCCCAGACGTGGGTCCCTTGCTCGCAGTGCCACTAGATTCAAGCTAGCCTGGATGATGAGTGGCGTTATCCCGAAACCGGTCCCCGAATGCTTGTTCTGATCAAGGGAGGACCGGGTTTGGCAGTTTGGGGTGGACTATTCCCATGAGGAGCAGAGTCAAGACTAATTTGTATATGGCTGGGTCCAAACTGGGGTGGCGAAGTGAGCAAAAGAACAATGGATTTAACCAGATCTTTTGACGAGGAGTAAATGTTTGATTCATTCAGCATTTTATCCATCATTTGTTGCTGCAGCACAATTAATATACAGCCCAGCAGGAAACAGCAGATACCTTCTTCCATTTCCACAATAAGCCACGACAGAGCATGGAAATAGAAGAAAGACAGCCAATACATTGATTTTCCGCCTTTCAGTCTATTAACAGACCTTCACCTATTTCCAAAAACCACAATGGTACGAAAAAGTGTGTATGCTGCTCCCCAGCTAGGCAGGCTAATTGTACAGCAGACAGTTGGGAGGCTGAAAGAAGTGGTTACAGGTTTGGGACAGTTGTGGAGTGGCACTGCAGTTAAAGGAAAGGCTAAAAGCATCTCCTCAGGAAATGTTTAGTAACCAGCACTTATGATTTCACAAATTAAGCACTGGAAGTGTGGACCGTAAACAACATTTTGTTGGGAAGTTAACTGGCAGAGACTTCGAGGCAGACCGGGAGGAATTTTTTGTGCAAAACAACTTAAATATATCTTATCTTTAGTAGAGTTAAAAAGATTCACCTGGCTCTTTTCCTTCACAAAGTGGAAACTGAGATTAAGTCCAGCAGTAAGATCCCCAGAGAAAATTATGTCTTCCACTTGGGACTACAGATCACAAGCCAATAAGGCAGTGTTCTTGGAACTCGCGCTATACTCGGCAATTTTAAATTTAACCCTGTTTTGCTGCATTTGGTTTATTTTTAATTTAGACTTTTCCCCTGCTTTTAAGTCACTTATTCCACGCATACCTGCACTGTAATAGGTCACGCACACCGCAGCTTCAGCGGGTCCCCAGCGTTGTGTACTGTATACCTGGCGCCATCTTGGGGGTAGGAAGGGACGTCTGGTGGGCGCCATTTTGGGTAGCGGTCTAGTGGTCAGGCGGACACGCTAGATTTGTATTTAAGGCGATGAAGCAGGTGGGTCAGCCTTGGACAAGGCAACTATCATTACGCTAAGCGCTCAGGCATCGTGCGCTTCAATTCCTGCTGAACTCGCACTATACTCTGCAATTTTAAATTTAACCCTGTTTTGCTGCATTTGGTTTATTTTTAATTTAGACTTTTCCCCTGCTTTTAAGTCACTTATTCCCCGCATACCTGCACTGTAATAGGTCACACACACCGCGGCTTCAGCCGGTCCCCAGCGTTGTGTACTGGATACCTGGCGCCATCTTGGGGGTAGGAAGGGACGTCTGGTGGGCGCCATTTTGGGTAGCGGTCTAGTGGTCAGGCGGACACGCTAGATTTGTATTTAAGGCGATGAAGCAGGTGGGTCAGCCTTGGACAAGGCAACTATCATTACGCTAAGCGCTCAGGCATCGTGCGCTTCAATTCCTGCTGAACTCGCGCTATACTCGGCAATTTTAAATTTAACCCTGTTTTGCTGCATTTGGTTTATTTTTAATTTAGACTTTTCCCCTGCTTTTAAGTCACTTATTCCCCGCATACCTGCACTGTAATAGGTCACGCACACCGCGGCTTCAGCGGGTCCCCAGCGTTGTGTACTGGATACCTGGCGCAATCTTGGGGGTAGGAAGGGACGTCTGGTGGGCGCCATCTTGGGTAGCGGTCTAGTGGTCAGACGGACACACTAGATTTGTATTTAAGGCGGTGAAGCAGGTTGGTCAGCCTTGGACAAGGCAACTATCATTACGCTAAGCGCTCAGGCATCGTGCGCTTCAATTCCTGCTGAACTCGCGCTATACTAGGCAATTTTAAATTTAACCCTGTTTTGCTGCATTTGGTTTATTTTTAATTTAGACTTTTCCCCTGCTTTTAACTCACTTATTCCCCGCATACCTGCACTGTAATAGGTCACGCACACTGCGGCTTCAGCGGGTCCCCAGCGTTGTGTACGGGATACCTGGCGCCATCTTGGGGGTAGGAAGGCACGTCTGGTGGGCGCCATCTTGGGTAGCGGTCTAGTGGTCAGGCGGACACGCTAGATTTGTATTTAAGGCGGTGAAGTAGGTGGGTCAGCCTTGGACAAGGCAACTATCATTACGCTAAGCGCTCAAGCATCGTGCGCTTCAATTCCTGCTGAATTCGCGCTATACTCGGCAATTTTAAATTTAACCCTGTTTTGCTGCATTTGGTTTATTTTTAATTTAGACTTTTCCCCTGCTTTTAAGTCACTTATTCCCCGCATACCTGCACTGTAATAGGTCATGCACACCGCGGCTTCAGCGGGTCCCCAGCGTTGTGTACTGGATACCTGGCGCCATCTTGGGGGTAGGAAGGGACGTCTGGTGGGCGCCATCTTGGGTAGCGGTCTAGTGGTCAGGCGGACACGCTAGACCCCTTCTTCAACCAGTAATGCAAGCGCGCAGCGTATGCGCGCAGCGGGCGCGCCGTTCTCGCGCCGGAGTCACGCCAGATTCCAGCCCATCTGCGCCCGTCAGCGCTAAGGACGGGCTCCCGGTCGGGTCAGGCGGGAAGGAATATTAACGTGGTGGCGCTAGTCATGTAAGCTTTACTTACTCATACTATGACTTAACCGCCCTTAGACCCTCACGTTTACCCTGTCATTTCACTTGCCCTCCGGATGCTTTTCTGGATTCCCCTCGCTGCTGTTGCTTTTCTAGGAATTGTACGTTTATAACAGTGCGTACCCCTAATCTGTGCCCTCCCACTAAACTACTCCCTACTCCCACTGTCACAAGTGAAAACGGTTTCCTCATCAATGCTAGGTCGCTGGTGAAGAACAATATTGCTTTCAGTGACTTTGTGTCTGTTAGAAAGCCTACTTGGGTCTTTATTACAGAGACTTGGGCCTCTGACTCCTCTGGGCCTGAACTGGTGAACGCCATACCCGATGGCTATGCGCTAGCCAGGATGGACCAAGTGGGACGCAGAGGAGGAGGGTTGGGGATCCTATATAAGGTATCCCATACCTGTCATATTAATACCCTATCCGCTCCCTCGGACACTCTTCAGGCCTTACATTTTTCAATAACCTCTCCCCTCTCTGCCTCATTTATGGGCATATTAATTTATAGACCAGATCTGATTTCAGCCAGACTCTTCTGAACTTCCTAGAACCTTACTTTGGCTGTTCTCATCTGACGGTTTTGGGAGATCTGAATTTTCATCTTGAAAACCCAGATTCTAGGGAAACCCTCTCCCTCTTAGAATCGATGGCCGCTTGTGGTCTGCGGCAGCTGGTCAATAGCCCCACTCATCGGGCGGGACACACTCTGGATGGGGTGTTCTCAAATGACCATAGGCTAACAACAGAATTGCCTATTCCGCTGGTTTGGTCTGATCACATAGCTGTTCCCATGGAACTTCGGGTTCCTCCTGCCGCTATCAAGTTGAGTGGTCCCAGTAAACAGGAACCCAAGCGGAATTATAGGAAGATCTCTAACGACACTCTTGCTCCTCTAATTTCCAATACCGAAATTACCACAGCGAAGGATGTTAGTATGGCGGCGTTTGAATTCACCAGTTCCATTGCCACGGCAGTGGATCTCCTGACCCCTGTCTCATCTCGCTATTCTGCCAGGAAGAGACCTTCGCCCCCTGGTTTTCAGAGTCTCTCAGACTTTTAAGGCAGGGCTGTAGGAAGCAGGAAAGGCTTTGGCGGGCGAGCTGGGATAATCGAGAGAGGGATAAGCACAAACTTCTTCTTAAAGGGTACAAAGCAGAGGTAATCAAAGAAAAGCGGGCCTATTTTTCTAACTTAACTGCCTCTCTTACTTCTCCCAGGGAACTCTTCAAAATTGAAGACTCCCTGTGCACCCTACAAATTCCCGATCCCATTGTCTGCTCCCAAGAGCTATGTGACAAGATTTCCCAATTCTTCTACTCCAAAATAGCCGACATTTACTCGGCCCTTTAACTGCAAAGGGCATTGTTGCCTTCTCTTCTCCCTTCGGTTACATCTCCTATAGGATCTGGAACAACGGACCCTGCGGTGAGTTTATCTAATTTTCCGCCTCTTACCCTTCAGCAGCTGGACCTGCTTTTAAGTAAGACCAGGTCGGGATCCCCATTGGATCCATGACCTCTCAAACTTCTTAAAGACTGTAGGGAAGTCCTATTGCCCCCTCTCCTGGACATTATGAATCGGGCAATGTTGGAGGGTATTTTTCCATCTTCTTGGAAGAATGCTGTGGTTAAGCCTCTCTTAAAAAAGCCAACCTTAGACCCTGAAACGCTCAAGAATTTCCGCCCTATTTCTTTGCTTCTGGCACCAGCAAAGATGCTGGAGACTCATTTAAATCAGCATCTGCTGGCTTTCTTGGACACTTCGGGTCTTTTGGATGAGTCCCAACATGGCTTTCGGAGGTGTCACAGCACGGAGTCAGCTCTCACGGTAGTGCTAAACAACATCCGCACTGAGGTCGACCAGGGCCATACCACTCTTCTGGTTCTGCTCGACCTGACAGCCGCCTTTGATACCCTTTCTCCCTCCATTTTAACATCTCGTCTTAGGGAGAAAGGGGTGGAAGGCTCGGCATTGAGTCTCCGGCCTCCTTCCTTGATCAGAGGGAACAGACGGTCAAATTGGGAGAGTGCCTATCTCCGTCCACTCCTGTGCAATGTGGGGTTCCACAGGGGTCGGCTTTAAGCCCGACCTTCTTCAATATCTATGTGGCCCCACTTGCCAGGTTAGTAAGATCTTATGGGATGGAGGTGGTATCATACGCTGATGACACCCAGATTATGGTGTCCCTCTCCCACTCGGTCAGTAGCTCCGTTCGCAGCTTCAAGAACTGCATGGAGGCAGTCTCCCAGTGGATGATTTTTAATTCACTGAAGCTGAACGGAGAGAAAACCGAGGTCCTTGTTTTTGGCGGAAATAAGGACATCTGGTCAACTGAATGGTGGCCACCATCTCTCGGAGTCTGCCCTACACCTACAGACTCTGCTCGCAACCTGGGAGTGATGATTGACCCCTCTCTTTCCATGACACAGCAGGTAAATAGGACGGTTGCTACCTGCTGGGGTATTATTAAGATTCTTAGGAAAATTAAACACTAACTATCCCTGCAAGCTCGCAAACAGATTGTGGTTGCACTGGTTGCCTCGCGGCTCGACTATTGCAACGCTCTCTATGCCGGCATAAATAAGGGCCTCGTGCAACGCCTGCAGACTGTTCAGAATGCGGCGGCTAAATTTGTGCTCGATGTTCCTAGGCTTTCTTCCGCTACAGCTGCTAGGAAGAGCCTGCACTGGCTCCCGATTCAGGCCAGGATCTCCTTTAAGACCCTTTGCCTGACTTATGGGGCCTTGTCCGGCGACGGTGCAGGGCGGGTGAAAGCTCTGCTGGTTCCTTACGCTCCTTGCAGAAACCTCCGCTCAGCTAGTAAGAACTTGCTGTCAGTTCCCCGTTTTCGAAGAGCTAAATGGGGAGGAAGGCTTTTTCGTCTCTGGCCCCTAAACTGTGGAACACCCTTCCCCCTAAAATCAAAACTCAACACTCCGTCCTGACGTTTAGGAAGGCATTAAAGGCATGGCTCTTTGCCAAGGCATACCCGTAATCTAGTTCCCGGTCCTTATGATTTTCTTTGCTAGGCGCCTTGATGCCCATTGGGCTTAGTTGCGCAATATAAGATAGAAAAAAAAAACTTGGAATGAAAAGGATTACCCTGTAACTCTAGGAGTCATGGTATATTATTGTTATGGACATCAGGCAATATTAACCAGAGAGCACCACAGTGTTGCATAGAACATTGACAGGGGGAAACGAGTCAAGATGATAGACAACTGGGAAGTGAGTGGTTTGAGTCTCATGCTGTTGGGCCTTGAGGCCAGGGGATCTTGCATTTCCTCAAAATTGGTGGATGAGATGCTCACAATAAGATGTATGTAAGTTTATGGAGTATTTGTATCAATCTGCATCTAAAAATTGATCCTTCAAAGCATGTACCTTGTATTTGAACTTTCAATTGATTCCTGTGAACATCAACATTTGCTTGTGCAAATTTTTTCCATATGTTTCATATGGAATATACTTTTGCATAGCCAGCACAAGTAAGGCTCCTAGTAAGGCTTCTTAGCTTAGTCAGAGCAGCAACTCTTTTGTGCACTTTACTTCACAGGTTTATGAAACAACTGGATTTATCTTTTCAACCATGGTAATCCTCATTATAGTTCTCCTGCGGCTGAAACTCCTTTCTGAACCGCAAGATCGGCACTGGTGTGGCTTATTGTCTTATGTTAGCAACAGCACCCATTTCTGAAGTGGGGCTGTGGGACATAAACAAGGAAGGTGATGGACCTCCAATTGTGCATCACCTGGTCCAGGGCTGGCTTTAGCGATGGTGGCACCTGGTGCAACCTCCTTCTCCATGGGTTCCCTCACTATCACCCTCCGACAATGTTCCTCAACTCTCTATAGCCACTCTCTCACATGCATTTCATTTGTTTCATAGAGCTACTCATACCAGTGTAGGGTGTCGGAGCACTTTCCATCACACACACACATTATACAGAGGCAATTAATCTTATGTGTGTAAATCAGTCTGTAGGAAATGTTACATAAGACTATGAGGATTACAAGGTGTAGGATACTAGTGGGCATAATATTTTAAGAGTGTTAGGTCTGCAGAAGCACAAACTATGGATTTAAGACATAACAGTGTTTGGAATAGGCATTACTAATAACACTGTATTTCTACCCAAACAAACCCTTTTATTAGCAACATTAGGATAATGCAAGATTGGAGAAAAAACATAATGTTCTAACCTGTGCTATGCAGTTTGAATGCAACTCTTAGATGACAGTTCATAGGTCACTGAACTATATTAACCCCTTCGATGCACTGAACGTTCCGCGCTGGTGCGGAACGTTCTATTGCGCGGGCGGGGCCGCGAAGTTCAGCGGACGTGCGCAGCACTACCGAGGTAGTGCACGCGACGTCCGACGTCCGCTGAACGTGCGCAGCATTAACCCTTTCGCTGCTGCGGCAATTCCGCCGCAGTCCTGAGGGGGTGGGGGGGCCGCGCAGCGCTCCGACGCTTGTGACGAAACCGCTCCCTCACGCCCCTCGGGTGGGCTGTGCTTGTGACAGAGCGGTTCCGTCACGGCCCCGCCCACTCAATAGAACGCGCCGCCGCGCGGCCGGGCCCTGACGGAACCGCTCCGTCACCAGCACAGCCCACCCGAGGGGCGTGACGGAGCGGTTCCATCACAATCGTGGGAGGGGTTAAAGGGGTTAAGATTGTAACTTATGAACTGTGGTAACAAAAGGATCCCTGTGACGAACACAGTAACCCACTGAGAATCTACACAAAATACCCTGGCCCTCATTTATGGTGATTTGGCGTAGTTCAGCGCAGCAAGTCAGCTTGCAACTGATTGGACACACTAAAAGCAATGCTGGTGATTTCACAAGAAGAAAGCCAATAATTAACAACACACTGAAGCACACCATCAATATATAACAACACATATTCAAAAAATAAATTCTATATTGATTGCCTCACTAGTGCTAAGGCTACTGTGATAAGTAAACAGACCAGTATTATTGTTTATATATTTTGCAGATTCCATTTATCACATCAACGGTGAGGTCATAAGCTTTGCATGGGAGTGCAAATTATGGGTTGTATGCCTTTTGTGGGAGTTATAGATTTGTTTTACTTTTAATTCATAAACATAACTGTACTTTTACTGTGTTTTTAAGCGAATATATACTTAACTTCCTGTGGTGTCAGACTCCACATTGGGAATACAGGGCAGGCAGGGGCTACTGGGACTATAATGTCCAGGGATCCATCTTACTGTGACTCTGCAGACTGAATCAAGTATACATTTTCCACATTTGTTTCTCAGGGAAGCAACAGAGTGACACAAAAAAATAGTAGCTGTACTGCAGGTTAGACCTGGAGTAAGGCCAGTACCACACATGGCCAGTCACTGGTACTGCAACACCCTTAGATAGAAAATAATGAATGGAGGGATTTAAAGCAGAACCATGTAGAAAATGATGATAAAATAAATCAAATTTTTTTTACTTTTCAAAATAGATAGAAATTGAATTTAATATTAAAAAATGATATATAAATAAAAAGTGAATAGTATGGTATGATAAAATATTTGTATAACCTTTTTTAATTTAGAAATGTAATTGGTTTAATTCAATTAAACTAATGTATTTTTCTATACATAACTTCTTGTAATTTTTAGAACATAGTAAATAAATATAAATATTTATCAACAATTTACTTTATGTGGGATTTTGTTAAATAAATATTTAATAATAATGTAACTTAATTTCATGTATTTATATTAATAAAATGTTTAATTCAAATGATATAATTCTAAATAAGTGTAATGTTAAAATGTTAAAAATGCAAGCAGTGTATTTGCATGCACAAAGCGGCAGGCACCGCACTGTGCCTGCCGCTTCGTGCATGCAAATGCAGGGGGTACCATAGGTACCCCCCATGTGCACCCACCCCCACCCCATCACCCTGGGGGCCCACAACGGGCCCCCAAAGAAAATACTGTTTGCCTTTCCGTGGCGGCATTGCCGCCGCAGAAAGGCATATCCCTAAGCAAATCCTAATATGGCTGGCGGTGTCTGATAGACACCGCCACCATATTAGAGCTTTTCCACCGCGGTCTCGCGGCGGAAAAGCGGCGGACGGTCTTGCCGTTCGCAGATGACCCCCCGCCATCCTAATCTGGCGGGGGGTCATTTCTCTTAACGCAGCGGTGAATCCGCATCCTCCGGGCCGGCGGATGCGGATTCACCGCAATCGTAATCGGGCCCTTATTCTGTGTTTTTTTCAGCTTGTGCTACTGTCCCCACACATCTGCTGCAGCCTTATGCATGCATGCATTGCTATTCATACAGCTATCCTGTGTATTTTTAAGCATGCACTACTGTCACTAGACCTGCAGCTGTATGCATACAGGTTCACACTGCTATTCAGACACTGCAGCTCTTTATATTTATTTTTGCCCATCTACCCCCACACCTCTGCTGCAGCAGTAGGCCTGCATGTGTGCACCGCTATTCACACACGTATTCTGTGTATTTTGTGGCTTGCACTACTGCCACCAGTCCGCTGTATGCATACATGTTTGCCCATTATTCACACATCTCAGCATTGTACATTTGTATTTGCACATCTGCCCCAAACACTTCCGATGCCACTATATGGATGCCTGTGTGCACAGCTATTTACACATTTATTCTGTGTATTGTTTGGCTTGCACTACTGTCACAAGATCTCAGCTGTAGCTGTGTGCATGCATGTGTATGTGCACTGACTGCTGTTGACACACATATTTAGTGTACTTTTCAGCTTGCACTACTGCCACCGGACCTCTGCTGCAGCTGAATGCATACAGATTTGCGCTGCATTCACACACAAAGGGGCAGTTTTACAAGCCCCTTGCAACACTTTTGCACCACCGTTGCTTCACTTTTTGTGATGCAGCTGTGGCGTAAACAATGTGCAACTTTGTGGTGAATTTACAACGTGACGTATCTAGGGAGATGCATCACGTTGTAAAGCCCTGCATCACATTATACCTATGTCAGGTATAATGTATGCAGGATGGATGTTCCCACGCAAAAAGCCATGTAGAACAGGTGCAGTGAAATTTGCAATATTTCATTGGGTCATTCTACGCCTTCACTGCATCAAAATCCCTACGCCTGCTCAGACCAGGTGTAAGGATTGACGCAGGGCTTTTTGAATGGGACTCTCCCTTCTGTTGTGGCGCATTGCTGGAGTTGCGTCACTTTCATGAGCAACTCCAGCAATGCGTCACTTTTGGGTCAACAGATGCATCAGAGTTTCTGACGCATCTGTCTATCCATGTGCGATGGTGCGCCATATTGTAAATTCGGCGCATCCATGGTAGTGCAAGGGTTTCGTTTGGAGCCTCACGGAAACTGACGCATCTGTAAAGATGCGTCAGATTCTTGTAAATCTTGTAAATCTGCCCCTTATTCTGTGTATTTTGTGGCTTGACCTACTGCCATTGGACCTCTGCCGCAGCTTATGCCAAGCGCAGAGTATCGCGAGGCGCGCACTTAGGACCCGGCACCTCCGGCCCCCGCCCCACAGTTATGGTTGAAGTCTGGGTAGCCAATTTTAATTATTTTGAGCACTGTTACTCCCCTCTTTTTCAGTTTGCATCACTTTTAGGATACACATAATGATCACAGATTTGTGATTTTTTTGCCTGTACCGACACTGATTGGTTGGTTTTTGGATGGCATGATTATGAAACTCCCACATGACGTAAACTCCACCACATGGGTGGTCTGATGGGAATTTTATCAGCCACGTGCCGCCAAGAGGTTTCATGTTTTGGTACCCTTGTTTCACGTCTCACCATTGGTGTCGTCACTTCTGGTATACCTGGGCCCCATAAGGAGGAGCATTCGGGGCGTTTGAACTGCGCAGACGGGTCACACATAACTCTGTGCGAAAGCTGGGGTGGTTATTTGAGGCCAGCGCCACGTGGTGAATCCGGAAGCGAAGATAACCTGGTCATGGTTAAGAAGTTTATCCCGCGTTAATTACAGTGCCTCAAATCCCGTAGCGCGTTATAAAACAATGGGGTATTCTAATAAGTAAACCGTTTGAAGGAATGGATATGCTTGAAAGGGCTGTAATGTTTCCAGAAAGAGCGGTAATTTGTTTTCCAAATACATGTTTGAGGGGGAAGCAGATTAACATAACAAATATGAAATGCTTCAAGAGTTAATCATCGAACAGGTAATTGCATTAACGTGGGGCAGGTTGCGATTTCAAATCCAGTGTTCACAGCAGGGCAGTTCAAGAGTGGGCACAGAGAACCCTTAAAATGTTATTCAGAGTTGGGTGAAAGGTTATTGTGCACTGGTGTTTTTAAAAAATGTATACAAGGTGCTGTTTTCGGCTGCAGTGTATGCAGTTGCAGTAATACTTAAACTTTAAGAAAGTAGCGGATAAAAGCGCTCTGCTTCGAAGCAGATTTAGTGAGCACTCACCGCAGACGTAGGAAAAAATATGATAGCAGTTGTGTATTTGGCGCCGCGGCGCAGGGCGGGAAAAAACGAACTCACCAGTCCAGGCCTTAAAAATACAGCCTCTGGCATTTGGAGGACAAAGGCGGCAGCAGCAAGGCCTGTATGTATAGCTAAGACACACGAAGGGCTCGGTGCTGAAACTGGGTACATCAGGTGCGCGTGCCATGGGGCGCAGACGCAGGGTGACACCCCGAGTATGTTGTGAATACGGGGCGGCAGGGACACTCCTTGCATGGTGCCTTTCGGCTAATTAAAAATGGTGATGTTTGTCTTTGGCCGGCCCACGAAAGCAATGTGCCTGGCTGGTGCCCAGGAGGCGGGCCCACCTGTGCACGGTAGGCTGTACCACTCTCCTCTCTATGAGTAAATAGAAATGAATGCACATTTCCTTCGCAAAGGTCAACTTTGAGTTGTCCAGGTACCTAATAACTGAAATATGATCCTGAACATCACACTTTACACTGCTCTGCACCTAGGTTCTGGGATAGTTCCAGCCGAGAGGCCCGGGGTTGAATGGGCACACAGTCATTACTCTAACAGCGTGGTGCAGGCAATGTAGGCAATGTATGTACGTGCGTTCAAAACTCTCATTAACCACTTGGCTGCTAAGGCACATGATGAGCTTCCATTGACTTTCCATTGAAATCAATGGAAAGTCCATGACGAGTTACCCTTGTCATTAGCGCTGAAGTGGTTAATGCCTCAAGTAGACCCGCAGGTGGCAGAGTCCTTGCAAGAGAACGCTCGAAGAGACTCCAAGTTACGGTTAGGTAACGTGCACAAGTTCAAATCCACTTGAGATTAGTTTCATTTCAAAGTAGGTTCCCTAACATGTCCGGGTCATGTCCCTCTCACCCGCCCACACCATGTTAAGTGGGGGGATTTGTTCGCCTTCTCAAAAACTTTTGGGCGCATAAGGGTGACCATTGCCCCGCATTTTGTGTTTAAATCCCTGAAAGGTATAGCTGGAGGGTTTTTTACACCCCGTTGGTTTGGGATTCCATTGTCACTTCCCAGACACTGACCCTGGGTTGCCCACGGGTGAAACGTGCTTCATAGATTACAGGAAGCCCATCATTACACATTCTTAACTAACGCATTTACTACAGTTTTGTAAACAATCTGTACCGTGAAGACTCTCCTGCTAACAGGAGTAGATCAGTCATAGGCATGTAGATATTCTTTGGGCCTGTCCACAGGGTGCCTATTTTGGACATTTAAACACGCCTCTGACATTAACAAGAGAAAAAGACATGATTGTATGGTGTTATAATTTACAGCATTACATTTCTGTGGTGGGGCGAACGAGCGATGTCCTCGGAGGAGGGGATCTTGGAGGCATGGGTGTTGCAAGGCAAAGAGTGACTAGTTATCTCTTCAAAAACTGTGCTTTTAAAAAATTTAATGGACCCAGGCTGAATTACGGTGGCCGTTGTGTCGGCATTTATGAGAATTTCGGTCATCAAAACCTGGATGTAATTAAGGGCCATGGTTTGTTCACATCCTGCTCCCGATGGCGGGGTGTGGTTGGTAAGTGCATATAAGGTGCCTCCCGGAGTGACCGCACGAGGCAGACATATCAAAAGCATTTCAATGTGTACAGTCGTTTCTGAAAACGGACAGGCCTTCCTAACCTATTTGCCACAGTAGCAGTACATAGTTTCCTCCAGTGTGGCTTCCCCTGGGATATTAGTAATGTCGAAGCAGACAGTCAAACAGGATGGGCGTCACCGCCGCACAGCTGCCAGAGGGGTAATTCACCTATGGGAGGCTAGCCCATTCGAGATGGGGGGGTCCTCTGGATAGGAAAGCATTCTTTTTGATAATAATGAATCCAGGCCCCTTAGTGCAGTCATCTGGTCATCCGACCCCCCCCCATAAAGGGGCATCTTACCCTCATAGTCAAAGAGCCACAGACAACGTTACCCGATTTACGCTAAGTTCTGGGAATCATTGACTGTTTCAGAGTGAAACCCGCTTTCAGCAGCTCGGGTCTCCCCCTTGGCTGGAAGAGGAATTAGCCAGGAATCGGGACTTGACTGGGGGGGTGACTGGGATGGGAGGCCACAGGCCACGTTCGCTGGGGAATCACACGTGGAACTCGTTCCCTCCTTAGTCGGAATATGTGCAGATTTATCCAAGTGAGAAGGACGTCGAGTTACATAGTTTCTGCCAAAAAATCTGATTCTCTCGGAGGCTGATCAGATCCGTTCCTTGTTGACAAGAATGTTTGGGCCAGGAATGCTGTCAGGGTGGCCATCGAGCGTTTTAATTCTTTTATTCTCTCCTGTGCAGGGGAAGGCCCGCAACTGCGGTGGAAGTGCTGGGGGCACTCGTTCGTGCGTTACGATACGATACAACTATAGCGAGCGGCGAAGCCGGGAGACTGGATGGCCAGGTTGCGCTCAGTGACGGGCCGCCTGTGTTGTATCCTGCACCAGATGGTCACCGGTGGGGTGAGGTATCACCTGAATGGAGTGCGGTCACCGTACATGGTGAGGCGACCCAGGGAAGAATGCGGCAGGCAGTGCTCAGTGAATGGGCCGCTCGTGTCGTGCTCGGCGCAAGATGGCCGTGGTAGACCGGGGACACCTGGCGGTCAAGGAGGCCTTACTGGCAGAATTTGCATGGTTGGGGCATAATTTTTCACCAACTAGATTGGCCTGGACAGGCATGTCGTCAGGCAGGTCATGGGGCCCAGAAGGAGGCCCAGTTCGTGGAACGGCCACTAAGCCGGCTAAATGGAGAACTGGCAAGGATGTGCTCAGTGACGGGCCGCTTGCGCTACATACAGCACAGCTGTTGGACTCAGGCACAGATACTTCTAGCAAAGAACTTTGGTTGTTTACTTCGATCGCAGGTGGGGAGGGTGGCAGACCTGAGGGCCTTGGCCACCCTTGTGGCGGAAGTGGGACCTGCGAGCAGTAAACAGTGATTGAGGGGAGGCCGATTGGCGGACTCCATAGGCCAGCTCTGAGGGGGGATATGGTAAGCTCTCCGCTGGGAGGAAGTCACCACCGGCTGGGGAGGCTAGGGCGACAGAATTCGAGCCTCCTGGGCGTCCCAGTGCAGCCGGGTGGTAGAGGGGTGGGCCCTGGTAATACCGGACAAGGACCAGGGGTGCGGGCCCACCACTTTAAGGGGCAGGTGCACGGCACCTGGCGTAGGTTACCCAGTGCGAGATGCGAGCCAGATGGGGCTCCTCCCTTAGGGCTGGAAACGTAAGAGGATCATAAGGAATCTTGGAAAATGTGTTTATAAATATCAGATATGCATTTTATTTGCTTGTCATGTTTATTCAATGTACTGATTAAACTTGGCCTTTTTTTACCCCACAAAATCTCCTGGTTATTGCAATGTGGGGAATTATGCATGTCTGTGTCCATGTCTTGGGGGAGGCGGGGGCAGATCTGGAGGGTACGGGTCCTAATGCATATAGGTTTACACTACTCGTCACACACTTATTCTGTGTATTTTGCGGCTTGCATGACTGTCACCAGAACTCTAGTGCAGCTGTATGAATACATGTTTCCCTGTCATTCACACATCTCAGGAGTATATATTTGCACATGGGCCCCCCACACCTCTACTACCACTATATGGATGCATGTGTGCACTGCCAGTCACACACTTATTCCGTGTATTTTGCGGCTTGCATGACTGTCACCAGAACTCTAGTGCAGCTGTATGCATACATGTTTCCCTGTCATCCACACATCTCAGGAGTATATATTTGCACATGGGCCCCCCACACCTCTACTACCACTATATGGATGCATGTGTGCACTGCCAGTCACACACTTATTCCGTGTATTTTTCGGCTTGCACTACTGTCACCAGACCTCTGCCGCAGGTGCACAAATGCATATTTTCCACTGCTAGCCGCACGCCTCCGCTGTAAGTATTTCTGCATGCACTCTGCATTCACGCATCTGCTGCGTGTGTTTCTGTCCACAGCCATGTCCCTGCTTGTTAACTGTCTGTAGTCTGTATTGCTTTAAACATTGCAAGTCCTGCAAAAGCACCGCATGGATTTGTGTTCTCATTGTAAACCTCGACTGTATACATTTCTGTGTGCACACTGTCATCACCTCTGCAGGCATTGGTGCTTGACTCCGGAGCTGAGGATCCGGGTTCGAGTCTCGGCTCCGGCTCAAAAGCCTGTGATCTTAGGCAAATCACTTAATCTCCCCATGCCAATGGACAGCGCCTGGATACCGTCATTGTATGATAACCCACGTTATATAAATCTACAAATTTAAATGTAATACACAGTCCTCCTCACACACCTGCTGTAGGGCTCCCTGTCCACTTCGCAGCGCCTGGAAGCCTGCTGCTTGCGTTTCTGCTCGCTTTTCAGTCCCTGCTGCCTCCCGCAGCAGCCCCGCATCTGCCCCCTCCCGCTGCGCTCCGACACGTGTTGCTGCTGTTTGCTGAGACTGACCCCCGAGGCGCAGTGACTCCAGGTCTGTTTGCATTAATTAGCCGGACAGTTATCTCCATAAATAGTATCACGCCTGGCAAACAGCTGCAGCTGTGACACAGACACATCATTAACCACGGGGAGTACAGCACGCATTGCAGTCAGCAAACAAAATTAAACCTTCTGCTATCAGAAGGGGCCGCCTGGCCCTCTGCGGCCCGCCTCGCTGCAGGAGATGGCTGGTAATGAACTGCCGGCGCTGTCAAACCACCGTCTGCCGCTTGTAATTCCTGCGGCTCTAGAGAGGGGGCGTTGCTGCAGGCAGAGGCCGCCGAGGGCCCGCCTGGAACAGCACAGCCATTGCCGGGAACTCTATGGATTAGGCCAATTAGTGAAGCCCATTCCCGGCTGTCCCAGCACAGACAAATGAAGCAGCGGTAGCTGAGAATGCAGCACGTGCTGAGAGAAACCCAGGGTTTATTGTCTGTGGGCCATCCAAAGAAACTATGCCCCCCACCATTAGGATGGTGACAGCGTGCCTGCCACCTTGTGCATGGCAATGCCCCCCCAGTGCAGCCAGCCACACCCACTACCCCTGGGGGCCCCCAAAGTCATTCTCTGCATGCCTTTTCATGGTGGAGTCTCCGCCATGGAAAGGCATGCCCACTGCAGTCATCAAAATATGTGAAAACCCACCACCATATTGTGTTTTTTTTCCACCCGGCCAGCATTCGTGACAATTGCCGACCGCCGGGAATGCGGCGGACGGACTTTCCGTCCGCCGCGGTACCACTGCTATGGTAATATGGCGGCTGGTAAATGGCGGTCTGACGGGGAGTTATGGCAGGCAGATCGCCACCGCCAATCGTGCGGTGGCGATCCGCACGACATCATAATGACCCCCTATGTTCGAGGCTGCTGATTGGCCAGCATCTTAGAATGGTAGGTAGCTCCTTTCACCTCACACCAGTGCTATGTTTGCCATCTGTTGGTTGTCCATCATGGCAGACACCACCTTCCCCAGCTGAGGTCCTTGACCGCCAGACCAGTTCAGTGCAAATCGGGCCAGTTCAATGCACAGAAACAGTGCTAAAAACCATCGGCGGCTCTTCTGCTGGCTCTTCTGCTAAGACAGAGGAACATTGCCCCACTGCTGTTCAGCATTGCAAAAAAGGAAAAATAAAATGATAAAAGCATGATGTTATTATTATTTTATTTTTCCCTGCTGAGGCAGTTTTGCGTTACGGGCGGGGCTGCGCTGTTCACAGTGCGGGAAGAGAAGTGGTTGGGGCACTTTCTTTGGCCAACCATCTTGAGCCGACCAAACAGTCATGCTCACTTTGCATGTTCTCCACTCTGCTACATTGCACAGCCTGGGTGGAGAACATGCAGAGGCTCCCAGTCCCTGTATGAGTGCCAAACCACTGTGCTCGGACCAATTACAACGCTGCTGTCATGCTGTTGATAACAGCGTCATGATTGGCTTAGGGGAGTCTGTGCTCCATTACGGGACCGGTCTGTAGAAGAAGCGGACGAGAGACGTGGCCGGGAAGATGTAAGTATATTTTTTTCCTCACCCCCCCACACAACCACCCCCGATCAGTGCCAGCCACCTCTGCCAAAAACTCCTAAAGAGATCCCTGGTCTGTTGCTCACCCCTGAAAATATGCTGAGGCACCGGCTGCATATGGCCTACCCCTTCTCATGCCTGCATGTAACATTTAATCTCTACAATCTCCACAAGGTATCCTGGTGCAGCGGCCCTCGAGCCTTCCCTGGCTGCTCTCATCGGTGCCAATAGGTGATTGTGAGAATCCACACAGCTCTGGAGACTGCATCTTGTGACTTCCATCTTTCTACATCTTGTCCTGGAAAGGACTTCTTGCCAGGTTTCTGTAAGCATAGGCATGGGGTACCAGATGCACATAACATTTGTCCAATTTTCACAACCTTCATATGCATTAAAAATTTTACCACATCTTTAACCATAACTTCAACTTTACATTACAATATATTAACATGGCCAATACAATCCCAAGAGTTACCCCAAATGGGAATATGGAGATCTACCTACATCACTAAATTTACTGCATCTGGAATAAGAATAGTAAATCTTCAGTGCTGAAGCAATGATCTTCCTGAACTCACATGTTTCAAAGTGTTTTCATTCATGATAATGAAGAAAAAGAAGTTTGGTGAAATAAAATATTTGTCTAAGATCACACAATTTAAGTGGGGAAGCCGCAATGTATCCACATTTTCTGATTTCATTTTGTACAAATCAGCTACTAAAGAGGTATTTATTTGTCTTTCCTTATGTTAACTCCTTGCCTTGACATTTTTTTGCAGTTTCTGCAGTTATTTTTATATAACACAAACTCGACCCAAAGGTTTTGGAGCTATTTACATGACCACCAGTTACCTTACCGTACCTTACTCTCCAATCTACCTAATCCTTTTACCACATATGACTCAGAGTTTTACTGGTAATTGGATCGTTGGGGCGCGGCGCACCATAAAACTCACCGATATGTTACCTTTCTCCTCACCCAATACTTCCTGCTTGCGAATTCAACCAATCCTGGAGCTGTTCTCAAGCTGTTAGCAGCTTCCGCATTGGTTGGAGCAGGCTAACCCAGCGCTAATTTTGAGGCTGGTGGCCTGTGACTGCATTCCCTCAGCTGTTTTACAGAGCTGGGATTGCCGGCTCTGAAGTGCGCATGACAGATTGGCTGGCCGAAAATAGGCAGCCGATCTGTCATGCACACTGGGCCCTTGAAGCAGTCATCCTGCAAAAACGCAGAAGGGTCTGCCCCGCCCCCCCTGCCTCCCCCCGTCCCCACCCCCTCCCCCCATCACACTTGCACTAGCGCAGCCGGCGGCACTCATAATAATAAAATGGTAATGACCATTTTATTATACTGTGTGTACCTGCTGTGCTCGCAGCAGTTGGGGCGACGCTCCTCCTTCTTAACAGAGGAGCCGCCACTGCTGGCGATACCAAATAGCAAAACAATCCTGGATGTTGAACACCCTCATAAACATATCTCCTGTACAAATCTCTACAGTCTACCCTACTATTGCTTTCTTCCTATAAAATAATGCCTACCTCTACCCATGTTTGTCAATTTGCTTCCACTCATGTGGCTCAGAGCCATTTCCATCACCCATGCCAGGGCACAAGTCCTACAAAAAGAAGTGGGGGGACTGACAATATGCAAATGACCCTGTGACGTCGCGTGCTCGATGTATCCCGGTGTCTGAAAATTACACCGGGACACGTTCAGCTTATTTCTGTGGGGCCCAGCTTCCTGGCAGGGGGGACGGCGTCCCCCCAATGAAAAGAGTGGGGGGACACCGTCCACCCGCGTGTACCCCCAACTCGAGCCCTGACCCCTGCTTTTTTACAATTCCCTCGTCCATACACCTGTACGGCTATGGTTAACTCCCTCCTGGTGCTCACTCCCCCCCCTCCACCGTCCCCTCCTCAGAGCCACTCTCCATCCCCATGCTCCTGTGCCACATTTTGTGTCCCGCGTCCCCAGCCTCCAGGTACAGCGGCTCATTTGTCTTGGCGCACACGTACAGCGAAGAAGGTGACAAATGGGCACTTCTAAAATGGAGCAAAGGAAGTAACTAGATGTTATTTCTGCAGCAGCTCTGCATGGAAGACAAGTTATTACTCACTGTGCGGTGAGCATTACACAAATGGTATTGATGTCCTGTGCCTGAGAGTGGCCTGGTTCTATACGCCGTAAGTGTCATGGATAAGGTGAAGGAGTGACAAATTTAGCTCACCAACAGACAAGAAATAGCAAAGTGTTACATGGAGGAGAAGGAAGGTATAGGTGAAGCCACTCTCAGCTGAGAGCATGAGGGGGCATATTATCAAGCACGGAGTTAAAATTATTGCCGCTTTAGCGGCAGAAAACTGCCACTAAAGCGGCGATAATGGGCTTGATAATATGCCTCTGAGGATTCCAATAGAAGCCCATGTTGACACCAGCACATGGGCTTTTATTGGTATTCTCAGGTATTATCAAGCCCATTATCGCCGCTTTAGCAGCAGTTTTCTGCCGCTAAAGCGGCAATAATTTTAACTCTGTTTCTTGATAATATGCCCGAGATTCTTTGGCAGCAAGAAACTACAATGCAGTCGCTGCTGTGAATTCTGCTAGGATCTTTCCTCTCCCTGAGGCAAGCAGGCATCGAAGGGGGCTGCTGCCCTTCTCTAGCCTTTGATCAGTAGATGAGACATAATCTATATTTTAAAAGGAATCTCTCATAAATTAATTCAAACAATGTAGTTGCTGGCAATTTCAATTGTGGGAGAAAATTGCCTTTTTTAATTACCCTTTATGTTTTGAATAATGCTTTTTCACTGTAATCTGGTCACCTGGAGACTGGGGGCAGAGTAGTAGAGTGCAGTACTTTAGGGGCTGCAGCAGGCCAGCAAACAGCAATGTGTAGTGGTCCATGAAGTAAGCTTGACAGTGCCTTTGTTGATGTGCAACATATGATGGATATCATAAAGCTGACAGCTTTGGTGGAGTTTCCACACCAACAACGTTGTTTGATACTCATCTTGTATCCAGAATAGGAATAATTTGTTTGCCCTGCAAGAGTTCGATTACGAATTTGGCAATGCAGGAGAGGACCGTCAAGCCGGTGGCCCACTCCCGCACCACCAAAACCGAGTGGACACTGCGAGCCAAATTACGAGTTTCCTCATGTCTGGTGGGCTTTTTTTGGCGGTGCCTCTGAAAATGGGCATCGCAATGGGAACTCCAAAAAAAGGCGCATGCACAGAGGGGGGCACATGTTCTGTCCCCTGCATGCATCTCCATGCACATCCCCTTTGTTTCAGGACTGTCAACCTTTCATGGAGGAAAGACATCATGGCAACGCTGGCGGTCCTAAAACTCAGCAGCACCACCAGCAAATTACTGAGCCCCTGACTGCCATGCCACCACCATGGAATGGCGGTTCAATGATGGTTGTGGCGATGTAATGGTAGTCTGACTGCCAAAGCTGTAATTGGGCGGTCAGACCACCAGTGCATTGGTGGCTGGACCACCACCACCGTGCTCCTGTGAGTCTGGCAGTCCTCGATCTGCCACTCATAATAAGACCCTAAGGGGTCAATTAGGATGGCGGATGGACAAAGTAGTCCGCCATCCTGTCGGAGGACGGGACCGTCCCCCACAGGGGCAGATGTCCCGTGCCTCAAATTAGGATGCACCCGCCACAGTGGTGGGTGCATCCTGCATTTTTTACATTGCGGCGGCCTTCCGCAATGTAAAAAATGCATGTTGTGCGTTTCAAAGAACAACATGACAGGCACCGTGCGGTGCCTGCCATGTTGTATTTTGAAACGCAGGGGGGTACCATAGGTACCCCCGATGTGCAGCCCCCCCCTTCACTCTGGGGGCCCGCAACGGGCCCCCAAAGCAAGGACCGTATGCCTTTTCGGGGCGGCAATACCGCCACGGAAAGGCATTACCCTCAGCCCATCCTAATATGACTAGCGGTGTCTGATAGACACCGCCACCATATTAGACCTTTTCCACCGTGGTCGCCTTGCGACCGCGGCGGATGGTCTTCCCGTCTGCCACGGTCCCCCGCCATTATAATATGGAGGGGGGGGAAATAGGTGGCGGATGGGCAACGATGGCGGACGGATCGCCACCGCCTGCATGGCGGTGGCGATCCGTCCGCCATCATAATTGACCCCTAACTTAGGTGGGGCGGATGGAGTGTCATGGCAACACCTTTAGAGGGTTCCCCCTTTTCCAGCAACAAAGTTTACATTGGGCAGGAGAGCTTTCTTGCCAGCCAAAATAACCACACTGTGGATTTGCTCCACTTCTCTTGAGTGCTCAGCTCTTATGCTTATCTACACCTTGTTTTGCCAGTGGTGGCTCCTGAGCTATTGGAGGAATCTTGAGAAGCTCCTCTGGTGGTCTCCATAGGCTGGCAGGGTGCTCAAGACAAGTACAGTAGTCAAAGCAGCAAAGCCTCAAGCAGGTCTCCATGCCACGGTGGCAGCCGATTGGAGTAGGGCAACTTGCAGTCCTGATACGAGTACCCCCCACAAGGTGTAGAGTCATAATATCGAGTTTTTAATATCGACTAGACATAATATCGAGTAAAAAATATAGAATGGACATAATATCGACTAGACATAATATAGACTACCAAAATATCGATTAGAAAATTTTAATATCGAATAGAATGGACATAATATCGAATCGCTTCCCCTACTGTTGCACTCACTGGAGTTGGAATAGTAATTTTTATCCCTACGCTATCCAACGCTTTCCCTACTGTTGCACTCACTGGAGTGGGAATAGTAATTTTTACCCCTACGCTATCCAATGTTTTCCCTACTGTTGCAGTCTCTGGAGTTGGAATAGTAATTTTTACTCCTATGCTATCCAACGCGTTCCCTACTGTTGCACTCTCTGGAGTCGGAATAGTAATTTTTACCCCTACGCTATCCAACGCTTTCCCTACTGTTGCACTCACTGGAGTTGGAATAGTAATTTTGATCCCTACGCTATCCAACGCTTTCCCTACTGTTGCACTCCCTGGAGTTGGAATAGTAATTTTTACCCCTATGCTATCCAAAGCTTTCCCTACTGTTACGCTCACTGGAGTGGGAATAGTAATTTTTACCCCTACGCTATCCAACGCTTTCCCTACTGTTGCACTCTCTGGAGTTCGAATATTAATTTTAACTCCTACGCTATCCAACGCTTTCCCTACTGTTGCGCTCACTGGAGTGTGAATAGTAATTTTTATCTCTACGCTATCCAACACTTTCCCTACTGTTGCACTCTTTGGAGTAAGAATAGTAATTTTTATCCCTACGCTATCCAACGCTTTCCCTACTGTTGCACTCACTGGAGTGGGAATAGTACATTTTTACTCCTACGCTATCCAACACACTCCTACTGTTGCACTCTCTGGAGTGGGAATAGTTATTTTTATCCCTACGCTATCCAATGCTTTCCCTATTGTTCCACTCTCTGAAGTTGGAATAGTAATTTTAACCCCTACGCTATCCAACGCTTTCTCTACTGTTGCACTCACTGGAGTGGGAATAGTAATTTTTATTCCTACGCTATCTAACACTTTCCCTACTGTTGCGCTCTCTGGAGTGGTAATAGTAATTTTTACTCTTTCACTATCCAATGCTTGCCCTACTGTTGCACTCTGTGGAGTGGGAATAGTAATTTTTACCCCTACGCTATCCAACGCTTTCCCTACTGTTGCACTCACTGGAGTGGGAATAGTAATTTTTACCCCTACGCTAGCCAACGCTTTCCCTACTGTTGCGCTCACTGGAGTGGGAATAGTAATTTTTAAACTTACGCTATCCAACGCTTTCCCTACTGTTGCACTCTTTGGAGTGTGAATAGTAAATTTAACCCTCTCGCTATCGTATGGGAAATATATTGTGTATTTTTTGTTAATAATATGTATATATATATATATATATATATATATATATATATATACATATATATATATATATATATATATATATATATATATATATATATATATATATATATATATATTATAACTCCATCTATTCTTCAGATATTATATAAAGTATGAATTGCCTTAACGCATGATAAGATACTCGTAATTAGGCACTTGACCTTTACAATTATGCATCAATTCTGTAATTCTTTATGTTTTCTTGCATTACTAGAAATGTTAGGCTTACCTGGGATTTCCCGGGGTATAGCTAACTTATGGGCTCTGGTAGGCATGTTCGCTCCATTTATTGTTTTAATTGTGCTCCAATTGAGCATACAATATGTACTTTCTTACTCCACTACAAGATGGCGGTACTGGTGCTTCACATACATGCCTGATGTTTATACACATTTTAGTTACCTTTTCCATGTTTACTTTACTGTGTTTGCATATCAAGCCATTTTCTCCAGGGTGGTTCACGTGTGAGCAAGACACATTTCGTGTCGAAACGCGTAGCGTGGTAATTGGAAAATAAATCTTTATGCTGAAAAGATTCCCGAGTGCGCACATTTCTTTGCTGTGAAGCGACCTGGGATTTTATACCTTATTCGGCGTATGTGGTCCGCCGAACTATGTGCGCCACCTGACTCGGGAGTACGGATCCCTGACGGACCCTTCTTTGACTCTTTACGGAAACGGAGGGATCCAGTGCCGGCCGCCGGATATCAAACTGCATCTTTGCAGCAACACGAAGATTCGTGCCCGGATCGAAGTGCAGCCGCCCGACTCCCAAGGTAAGCCCTCGTCTCTAACCGCTTACGGGGAAAGAGAGGAACAGTTGCAGCAATGCGACTGTTTTCTTTCTGAAGCCGTTGCTGTGCGGGACTGAGGCACGGTGGGGAGAGCGGGCGGTTTTCACAGGGACAGACATTGGACATGTCCATCTTTGAAGGCAACACTTGTTGCTCTTGGTCTGTAACTCTCTGGTTGCATTTCATACCGGTAAGGAACGAAGCGGCATCAGGAACCATTTCCATAAGTGGGGGAACTTTTCAGCGTGTTAAGGAAACACCCTGTGGCGGTAGTTGGTACCGTGAGATTTCCAACACAACCTACGAGTGCTAATATATATTTAAACACTGAGCATAAAACTCTCTCTGAGAGAACCTGGTCCTTTTATCATGAATGAAGAGGGGGAGAGACGACGAGAGGCAGCTATCCTGTTTGCAAGAGCGCCAGGCAAAGGTACAAACATTTCAAAAACTACAGAGTTTCCGGATAATGACTCCCTTAATACCCAATTAAGGAAATATGAAAGACATCATTACAGGACTATGTAGATAAGGCAATGGCGCCACGTGGGCTGCGAATCTATATAATGCCATCTCGTGAATCATCCAATCCCAAAATGTTGGAAGATTGGGCTAACAACTCAGCAACAAGCAGCAAAAATATGTTCTGTATCCTTATCAAAGACGCATGGGAAGAACGCGAAGGTATCTTAAAACAACCCAAAGACTTGGAGGGCGAGTTTGAGAAAACCCCAGACCTGGAGAAAATAACCAAGTTTAAAGATGACCTTAAAGGCCGTTTGAAGAAACACGAGGATGACATAAAATATCGCAAACAACGCAAACTCCATAGAGACTGTGGGGATTATGAAAGCGGACGTATTTTAACGTATAGTCCCAAATATGACTATCTCTACAACCAGACAGGCTCTCAAAAACAACCAGCAGCTGATACCACTCCGAGGGAAGAAATGCAAACACCTAATGTGAATACAGACTCAGACACAGACGCGTCTAGACAGACGATGAGCACCTCCTCTGAATTTGAAATAACCACAAGACCGGCTAATTTTTTAGAGGAGTTCCAAGTAATAAGAACAAGACGGAAAATGACGACAGAAGAAACCCCTGTTTTCAAGAAGAACCTGGCTCGAGGCAGACCAAGGGGAAGAGGAAAAGGCAGGGGAGATCATACAAGAGACGACTCAAGCTCCAGCAGAGGAGAAGAAAAGACAAAAAACCTGTGGGAAACAAAAGAAAGGGTTACAAGAACAGAAAGTAACTATGGATGAACAAACGGTAAATAAAACAGTTATCAATTTATCTTCACGTTCTCTTACTTTTAATGAAAAACAAACTCTCTGCCTAGGCCTCAGTTTCTGTCCTACAGAGACCTTTGACTATGCCAACACTAGGGTGGATATTTTTAAGTTTGTCAGGAAAGTCAAACTTAAGAAATGGCATTTCTTCAAACAAAACAGGAGTGCGGATAGTGCCAATAATGATAATGATGTTAGTGAAATATATGAACTACTGGATGAGGTAGACTCAAGCCAACCAGCATATGACTCTAATCCAGATAACCAGAACACTATATATGATGAGAGACATGAGGAACATAGAACGGATATGGCTGCTTGTACCTCATTTAAACCTAAATCGGTGTTCTGTCCCATCATGCCCCATGATGCCATAGATACTTTTCACGAGGTGGTCACTAAAGAACTAACTAAACTTAAACATACAAAAGAAATATATAGTTACAAAGACAGGAACCTGACTGGGGCGCAGAGAAAATTCCTTTTTGAACTGGCAGAAGATGAAAATGTCATTCTGAGACCTTCTGACAAAGGTGGAAACATTGTCTTGTGGGGCAAAGATATGTATATAAAAGAAGCCCTAGGACAACTGGACACCAGCAATTTCTATGTTAAATGTACCATGACTAATTACAGTGACAGTGTACTTGAAACCTGGGAAAGGTTGATTGAATGGCAGAATGAGGGTTTGTTGTCTTGGCAAGAATTCTGTTTCCTCAAAAAAGATTATCCCATGTTACCCATCTTTTACCTTTTACCAAAGGTTCACAAAGATGTCAAGGTCCCGCCCGGTAGGCCCATCATTTCATCTATGGGCAGCATTAATGAAAATCTTGCGCAATATATCGATCATTTTTTAAGCGAATATGTCTGTGGGTTACCTTCATACATCAGGTATACCACAGACTTTTTGAACAAAATAAATAATCTTCAATGGGTAGAGGGCTCTCTCCTCATTACCATGGATGTCAATGCCCTGTACACGATCATTGATCATGTACAGGGCATGGAGGCTAGTTTGTATTTTCTTAAGATCAGGGATACCTGCTTTTTGGACCATAAATGCATGCTCATCGAAATAATGAAGATATGTCTTAAAAATAATATCTTCATGTTTAACGGCGCCATGTATAGACAAATACGTGGCGCGGCCATGGGTTCTGCATTTGCTCCTAGCTACGCTAACCTCTTCCTAGGAAAATGGGAAGAGGAGATCATGAGAGATGACACCCTTGCGAATGAAATAGCTACGGTAACTACGTGGATCAGGTATATTGATGACCTGTTCCTCATTTGGCGTGGCACAGAGGAAGAGGCTGTCACATTCATTGGGAAACTCAACGTTAACAACTAGAACATCCACCTTACTCATAACATCAGTGCGGTGGGTGTTGAGTTCCTTGATACAGAAATCAGTGTAGTTGACGGAAGGTTGGTTTTGAAACTCCATAGGAAGGATGCAGCCGGAAACAGTTTACTCCATGCCCTCAGTGCTCACCCTTACTCCCTCAAATGGAGTATCCCTTATGGGGAGCTACTGAGGGCAAGGAGGAACTGTAGCGATGATGCAGGTTATGTCACTGAACAAGGTAGGATGCTTGCAAGATTTAGAGAAAGAGGATACCCGGAAGAGGTCTTGACTAAAGCTGTGCTTAAAGTAGCGCAAGTTAATAGAACCAAAACTCTCATATCTAAAGAGAAAGACAATGATACAACTAATGAAACTCGTGTCATAACCACTTTCAACTGTAAATCCAGACAGGTTCAGAAAATTCTGGCGGATAACTGGAAGATCTTAAAATCTGACAACACAGTGGGCCCCTCTTTAGGTGACAGACCACGAATAAGCTATAGACGAGGCAGAAACCTTCGTGATATCTTGGTAAAAGGGGATATCACAAAAAAGAAAGATCATATACAAGGCCTCAAGGGTTTTTACCCTTGTGGTCACTGTAAAGCCTGCAAGTCTAGCACTATGGTGAAAGCTATTGATATTCCTGGAAGAAAAGAGCAGAGGGTGATTAAACAATTCCTGACATGCAATACCAATTTTGTCATCTATGTTTTAGAATGCCCCTGCAAACTTCGGTATGTGGGGAGCACTACTTGCATGGCCAAAAAAACGAGTACAGGAGCACTTGAGAGCCATCACTCACATGGATGACAAATATCCTATTGCTCGTCACTTCCAAGAATGCCACCAATCTAATAACTCCCTCCTACGTTACTTTGCTGTTGAACAAGTCAACATAGGAAGAAGGGGTGGTAACCAGGAATTAGCCCTCAGAAAGAAAGAATCAAGATGGATCATGGAGCTCGAAACTAAGTTCCCCGGGGGTCATAACCTCGATGAGGAACTGGCAACACATCTTCACGATGATTAACTCCTGTCTCCATACCCCCATTCTACAGTACTTTAATTAACTATTATTTGAGAACCAGGATTAAGACAGGTTGATACTTTATATTATGCTTATCAGTGTTTTTTGAAACTGTATAAACTGTTTTATAAGTAATATTTTATTTAAGAGATTTTAACTGTATGTTTATGTGTTTTTTGTAGGAAAAACTTGAAGAGAGAAGCTATTTCTTCCACTTTCAATTCATGGTCCTCTGACCAACTCTTTTCCTTCACCTGGATGAAAGACACTTGTACTTATATGATAGCTGCATTCTTCTGCAACAATCACTGGTTTTGATTTTTGGGTCTTTTTATTGAGATGTGCACTCTTCCCTATGGAGGTAGGGCTTGTGATATGCCCGGTTTTTCAGGAAGGAGGTGACTAAGGTATTATTACTTATTTAGCCTAGTTCTTGCAATTATGTTCTTTTTTGGCACTAGACCGAAAGAATTATAACTCCATCTATTCTTCAGATATTATATAAAGTATGAATTGCCTTAATGTATGATAAGAAACTCGTAATTAGGCACTTGACCTTTACAATTATGCATCAATTCTGTAATTCTTTATGTTTTCTTGCATTACTAGAAATGTTAGGCTTACCTGGGATTTCCCGGGGTATAGCTAACTTATGGGCTTTGGTAGGCATGTTCTCTCCATTTATTGTTTTAATTGTGCTCCAATTGAGCATACAATATGTACTTCCTTACTCCACTACAAGATGACGGTACTGGTGCTTCACATACATGACTGATGTTTATACACACTTTAGTTACCTTTTCCATGTTTACTTTACTGTGTTTGCATATCAAGCCATTTTCTCCAGGGTGGTTCACGTGTGAGCAAGACACAATTCGTGTCGAAACGCGTAGCGTGGTAATTGGAAAATAAATCTTTATGCTGAAAAGATTCCCGAGTGCGCAAATTTCTTTGCTGTGAAGCGACCTGGGATTTTATATATATATATATATGTTTTAAAATGTTTTTTTTTTAAAGTTACATAAATTATTTATTAATTTTAAGTTTGTTTAAGTATTTTAAGTATGTTTAAATTAATTATATTTATTATTTTAGTACTTTAAAATTACTTTTCAGATATTTTAAAAAATCGATATTTTGACTGTCTATATTTTTTCCTATCGATATTTTGGAGTCGATATTTTTGCACTTACCTGTTTGTAGATAGGAAGTCGATATTTTGGCATTCTATATTTTTACCTCGATATTTTAGTAAGTCGATATTTTGACTGTCGATATTATGTCAGTGATCCGCCCCACAAATCCACAACCATTATTGATAATGGGGTTGCCCTAAGGTCGAACTGGACCTGGGCGTGATACTGGAATGAAAACAATGGTCCGTGACCAGAATTCAAGGACAATTAAATTTTCCTGCAGAAGAATTTTTTGCAAATGAGTTAACGAATAACATATAAACGATACTGATGCGTGTAAAGTTTACTATTCCTTGCATCAATTCAGTAAGCCACACATTTGAACCTGTATAATAAATTCCACCTAATTTATTATAAAACAATTCAATTGTTCATTATAATAGTCTTAGGTTGCGTGCAAAGAGATAGGTGAAAAGAGGAGGGTAAAGTAGTGGTGTTGGGAAATAAGAAGGTGGATCAAAGATTAAAAGGAGATAGTTCAATACTTTTCAATACTGATAATGAAGATCAGTTTCAAGAAAGCCTGTCCATAAACAATTTACATGTCAATCTGTAAATTTTTGTCTGCATTCAATACATTTGTACTGGTGTGATAAGGTGAGTGGTAGGTACAGGTCTTGATCAAGGTAGGAGCGTCCACGTTTCGACTCGACTATGCAATGCAGAATTTGGAACCTTTGCTGCGAGTCACCAGAAGTCAATTTTCAGAGGATGCCCCTTATCTTGTATAGGCGGCATCAGCTTTGTGAACTGCTGCTCTTGTCGGATGCAGGCAACCTGCATCCCACGAGAGCAGCAGTCCACAACGCATCCGCTGAAAATTGACTTCTGGTGATGTCTACACAGCACACCGGATTAACTGCTCCGAGGCGACCTTGGCCCTCCAGGCACATTTAACGGATTACCTGTTTAGCCAGTAGACACTTTTCTTTCCCCCTTATCCCCTTTGAGTTGCTGTTAGCTGGGGTGATTTGTTCCCTGAAGGACGGTAACGGCTGAGGGGGTTGTTGCGTGTCTCCGGATTCTTGTCCTGGGACTAGCTTGCTAGGGGGGGGGGGTTTCTAGGGTGGGTGATAGACCCTCTCTGCCCGAAAGTCCTGTAGGTAGCCACTTGGCTGTGTTAGGGCAGACGGGAGGGGGAGGTGGGGTGGGGAGAGTTGGGATTGGGGTACACAGTTTGTTGTTTGGGGTTCATGGGGGAGAGGCAGGAGATGTTTCCCGCTCTTATTTCGGAGGGGGAAGTTGAGGAGGGAAGGGATTGTTTGCAGCATGTTGTACTACTCACACTAACCTACGATTTGTACGCCCAGTGCATTCACCCCCTACACACCGCAGATCTCGAGGTAGACTTAGTAAATGACAAGCCCAGTAGGGGAGGATCGGACCTCAGGTAGGATCAAGATCCTCACTTGGAATGTCAATGGTCTCGGCTGTAAAGTTAAGAGGGGGATAGTCCATAATGCAGTGAGGAGAGCTGGAGCAGATGTCGTCTTAATGCAAGAGACACACATGCAGGGCACTAAATGCGCTTATCTCGCTAGGCAGCAATATAGAGTCCTAGCCCATGCGGGATTTACATCAGGTTCCAGGGGAGTGGCGATTCTGATCCGGAAACACCCGCTATTTCAGGTGACTCAAACTTGGCTGGACCCCCAAGGAACCTATGTGGGTGTGAGGGGACACTGGAGGAGACGGGATTACACATTCATTTCGGTCTATGCACCACCAAAGTTACAGGCAGGCACACTCAGATCTATTACCGACATTCTTCTACAAACGTCAGACACGATTCAAGTGGTGGGGGGTGATTTTAACGATGTTATGGACCCAGCGCTTGACAGAATGGGAGGCAGGGACAGGGCCTCGGCACCCACCTTGCTAGCAAGGGCTATGGCAGTCCTAGGAGTGGTGGACACATGGAGGTGGCTCCACCCGGCGGCGCGGGTTTACTCGTTTTTTTCTGGGGCGCATAACGTGTATTCCCACCTAGATTATATATTCATGGCCCGGCAGGACCTACAAATCACGGATAAGGCGGAGTACCAGGCTAGCGGCGTCTCGGACCACTCGGGTCTCCTGGCTACGATTGGGGGGGAGGGAGAATACGACGCGCGCCGTGTGGCGCTTAGCGGCATGGGATCTGCAGACTGCAGACGTTTTACGCGGTCTGCGAGCGGATGTGAAAGTGTATGTCGCGGAGAATGAAGGCACAGTTCCCTCGTGGGTATCGTTCTGGGAGGCTCTTAAGATGGCCCTGAGAGACAGAGCTCAGAATAGGATAGCAGCCGAAAGGAGGAAAGAGGGGGAGGAAGCCTGACAGCTGGATACTCAGATTCTGGCCTTGAAACAAAAGCACCTGATTGAAAAGGACCAGGAGACCCTCAGTCAACTCCTGGACATTCAACGTCAATATAGACACCTGGTGACGGGGGAGGCACGGACACAGGCCCTGGCGACGCTCCACCACTTATATGATGAGGGGATAAGTCCGGGAGACTGTTGGCCTGGCTCAGTAGAAAAGACAGGATGCGCGGTGGGTGGAAAAGGTGGGGGATGGGCAGGGAGGTTGGGCACGGTCTGATGAGCGCATAGCAGAATCTTTTGCTAAAGTTTACTGTGCCTTTTACGAGGCTATGGATCTGGGGTTGCAGGAAGATGCACTGCGGTACATGAATGAAAGGGGATTTGTAGTGTGCAACTTAACCCAAGGGCATCAAGGCGCCAGACAATGCAAATATCAAATGACCAGTATCAGAATCGCCAAGTCCACGCTTAAATAGAGTGAATGACATGAGTCATATTGAGCTCCTGAATCTTACGGACGACGATCAGCGCGAATTGGACGCTGTCATCACGGTGGATGAAGTTTGGGAGGCCCTAGGTAAACTCAGGGCGGGGAAATCCCCGGGTCTCAATGGTTTCCCGGCGGAATTTTTTTTTAAAACAGCAGATCTGTTGTCCCGCCATTTACTGGGCCTTTTTTTCGAGGACGCAGTGGCGGAGGGTGAGCTACCACTAGATCTCCGTCAAGCTACCATTGTCCCGATCTATAATGAAGGTAAACCCCCCAATGACTGCGCATTCTATAGGCCCATTTCCCTTTTAAATGTGGAGACGAAACTCCTAGCAACGATCTTGGCTCTCCGTCTGCGGGGAGTGATTACGGGCCTGGTGCACTTAGATCAAACGGGTTTCTAGCCAGACAGGGTGACCAGGTATAATCTTCGCCGGACCCATAATTGGTTAATGGAGGTTCGGCACAGGGACGATCCACACCTATTTTTATCTTTAGACGCAGAAAAAGCGTTTGATGCTGTACATTGGTCCTTTTTAGAAGGGGTGTTGACTCGCTTCGGCTTTGGTTCCAAGTACAGGCAGTGGGTGAGGCTGCTCTACACTGATACCAGGGCAAGGGTGCGAGCCAATGGTGAACTGTCGGAGGACTTCCCTATACGACGGGGCACCAGGCATGGGTGCCCTTTGTCTCCTGTGCTATTTGCGCTGACCATAGAGGTACTGGCATGCGCGGTGCGACAAAATGTGGAAATCAGGGGGTTCCGGCTAGGGCAGAGAGACACCCTAGAGGAGAAGATCTCCTTATATGCCGACGATGTTTTACTGTACGTTTCGCACCCGGACACTGCGATTCCGGCGCTGTTTCAGGAATTAGCTCAATACGGTGCCAAAGCCGGATACCAGATAAACTGGCATAAATCGATTCTCTATGATTCCAAAGGGGGGGGGGGGGAGATGGCCCACTCTTCCGGGGAGTCTGCAGACGTGGGGGGAGGGTTTTGTGTATCTAGGGATTTTTGTAACGACGGACAGTGCACGGTCCTTTACTAGGAATGTCAAACGCATAATGAATAATTTTGAGGAAGATGTGGCGAGGTGGCGGCTCCTCCCACTTACACTGCTAGGCCGTTCGGCCATGTTAAAAATGATATCGCTCCCTAGATTCCTATACGCTTTCCAGAACGAGTATTTCCCCCTCAAGCGACGGGTCTTCCGATAGATTCATGCGGGATTGAGAACCTTCCTGTGGTTGGGAAGACAGCCTCGGATAGCGCTGATGACTTTGCAGAGACATCAATATAGCGGGGGGATATCGTTGCCCAACTTGCAAGCGTTTTACTGGGCAAAACACTTGGCACCCATAAATGAGTGAATAAACGCCCTGGCCTCCCATCCCACATATGCATTAGAACGCCACACCATGGAGAGACACACATGCCTACACTACCTATATGGTGTTAAGGGGGGTCATAGATTGCTTCCTGCCAAAAGGGTTACGTTGGGAGTTTGGACATGGGCAACAAAGGCAGTGGGGTGGGAAGGTAAACCAACGAAGCAAACTCCTATATGGAAATGTGCCTGGTTAAAAGAGTTAAACCAGCTGAAGGGCTTCCGGAACTGGGATGCCATCGTTATCTCAACATTAGGCGATGTGATGAAGAGGGGGGAACTGCAATCCTTTGCCGCAGTACAGAAGGAATATGGGCTTCATCGCACACAACACTATAGGTACATACAATTGAGACATGCGTGGAGAGCGGAAGGGGATTTGATGGAGGCGCTCCCTGAGTATGCCCCGCTAGAGGGACGTCTTTTACAAGAACTCATCCCAAGTAGGGCGGTGTCTTCGACTTATAGGACACTAATGAATAACCTGCCAGATGGCCTGGGTAACCTCAGACACATATGGGAGCGAGATGTGGGGGAAATGGATGAAGTGGACTGGGGCACGGTCTTGAAGTACCCGAAGGAAGTAGCAATTAAATCACGCTTAAGACTCATCCAATTTAATGTTCTAGATAGGACCTATTTTGATAGAGTCCGCCTACATAGAATAGGAAGAGCGGCAGACCCATGCTGCCTGCGATGTGGGCATGAAGAGGGGAACTTTTACCACATTATTTGGTCCTGCCCTAGCATACAGGTCTTTTGGGGGGAGGTTTTAGGAGAACTGGGAGAAGTGATGGAAATTGCCCTGCAGACCGACCCTAAGCTTGTTCTCCTTGGCATGACGAATGATGTGGACCTGCCACGCCCACAGCTGATATTCCTGGTGCTCGCCCTGGTGGTAGCAAAGAGGGATGTGGCCAGGAAATGGGGGGCGACAGAACTACCCCAGTTAGACGAATGGAGGGGGGTATCGATCTTTATATGGCCGCTGAGAGAGTCACATATAAGGCGAGAGGGTGCCCTAAAAAGTTTAGTAGAGTATGGGGCAAGTGGCGGCGATACCATGGACTGGATGGTGGACTTTGAACTGAGTGGAAGAGATGGACTCCCGATTGCAGCAGATGGGGTGGAGGTGTTGTACCGCAGAACTATATTCCAATGGTCTGAGGTGGGCGAATTGAGGATACCGAGAACATCAGGCGAATGTTAAGGGAATGTGCAAATGGTGGGGGGGGGACGGGGGGTTGGAGGGTGGGTTGTGCTGAATATTATTGACATGCTTGTTTTGTGGCTGCACCATGGAAAAGTTAATAAAAATATTTAAAAATAAATGACCAATATATGTGTGTTAAGTAGAGAAGACCAGGGGACCAATCCCAACCACAAACTGAACATCGTTTAAAGTTTCGGTCGCCATCCATTTGTGGGGGGAAATCAATTTCCTTGAGTGAACTGCTGGAATCTGGTTTGTAATAGACCAGGGTGTTATTTCATTATTTCAAGCCAGATGCAGCTAAAAGAACTATTTATGGAGTTCCCGCCTTGCAGTGACGGACCATCTTTGCTGATTTATTCCTTCAACTTTGAGAGTGCTTGTCTGGCTGGGTCCCTGTTTATTCCCCAAAGAGGTGAGAAGGCAATGCAGAAGCTGCAGGCATTGAGGTTGGAGCCAACTGGCAAATGCAAATCCATCATTACAGGCACAAGGGCATTTCTTATGTTAATACATGTTTTCAACACACACCAGTAGAAAGGGAAAGAGTGTCGGGAATGAAGGAATTATATATAGGGCCACTAGTTCTCGATCTGAGGTACATGAAGGTTTGTTCCCCTAAATTTCCAATTGCTCCACCAGCCAAGAACAAACTTAAACTTGTCTGAGGAAAGATATTCCCTCAAAGAAAAATATTGACACTATTTTGAGGACCCTCATCCTCAAGAATCAACACAGGGCTCTGCTGGTGGAACAGATCTTGTATCCATTGTGTTCCTTGGTTTAGGGGACTCTGGATATGTCACACTGGGAAAACTAGGAAGGACGAATGAAAAAATGCAAAAAGGGAAAGAATGTGTATTTATAGTATAGTGGAATGCTGTCCTCACAGCTATGTAACTGGATACTTCACAATGCATGAAGACCGTCAATATTTCATGGTTCATAAATTGTGTAAAAATCTGCACAGGTGTTACAAATTCCAAGCTCGAAGACCTAAGGACTTTTCTATATATTGCTCGCAAAAATACAAATAAAACATACTGAACATGAGGTTTTTCTCTGCTCTTGAACCGATTATTAAAGCCAGAAATGTAGGAAATGTGTTAATTGGGAAGACTACCTTTTTCTTCAAAGTAAGATTGCCTGGAGGTATTTATTTCTTTATTTTAGAACAATATTGAGCGCTCAAATACCCATGGGTGTCTCGGCGCTACAGACCATGCTAGCAAGAGGAAGCTTGACTATTGATTAAAGACATTCTTAGGGCCCTATTATGAGTCTGGCGGTCCGAAGACCAGCCACCGCCACACCGGCGGTCCGACTGTCCCATTAGGAGTCGGACAGTCAGAACACCCTGGGACTGCAGGCTTCGCCAGGGAACTGCCATTGCATGGCGTTGGACCGGCAGAGGCCACAATATGCTTGGCTGGACCGCCGCGGTGCCACCAAGCACATTACAAGTTTCCTCTCCCCCAGGGTTTACATGGAGGTTCTTTCTCCATGTAAACCTTTTGGAAAGAAAACAAAGTGGGCCCTGCCCCCTAAGCCTCAACCGCTATATAGATACACGCAGGGGGGCATAACAAGTGCCCCACCTGTTCGCATGCACAGAGGTTCCTGCACGGCTTGGAGTTTCAAGTCCATGCTTTGCAGGAACCTTGTAGTGCGGTCCCCTTTCCAAAGACACCAAGGCCTTTAAAAGAGGCACCGCCATGGGAACGCTCGCCTGCCAGACTACTGAAAAGTAGTAACCTGGCGGGCGGGCGGCAGAGACCTTCCGCCGCGCCACCGCTCCGCCAAAAGTCATAATCGGGCCTTATAAGTTTTAAATCGATTCTCCGAACATGGATACCAGAAAAAACAACAGCTTCTGCTTCTTTGCATGGCTAATGGAGGGACTGTGTGTGGCGGGCCATGCCTGTGCAAGCAGCACCTGTCTTGGAGTTCAAAGTGTAAGTAAGTAAGTAAGTAAATATTTATTGTTTAGTTAGTTAAAACCATAACAATATTGTTTTTTTTAAAAGAGAAAAGAGAAAAACAAGAAAAAGACCAATGTTATACAAAGCAAGTTAAAAATGAATTAAACAATACATTCATTTCATCTCTTCATAATACTTATAAAATGTAATTGTTAAAATTCAGTGCCATAGGTTCGTCCTTTTTCCTCCATTGCCAAGTTTCCGACCCTTTTAACAAAGCTTTGTAAATGCTTTAAGGAATTTGATCAGTCTACCGTTCAGTGGTGGATCTGAAGGATTTAGGTATGCCATTATTGCAGCTCTACAGTACCTGATGCCTCTTTCATTAAAACTTGGTTTTAGGAGAGTAACTCGTTCATTATACAATTTCTTGCATGTGCAAATTACATGGATGAAATCTTCTTTGTAGAAATTGCACAGCCGGCATGATTTAGGACCTGTATGCACCCAGACTTGGAGTTCAAAGTGGTTTTACCAGGTGTAAAAACACACCTTCTAGGATCGAGCCTGGTGAACGTACCCACATTGGTTAATTCCGGTTTCTTAAACACCAGGCCACTTGGAATCTCCCCCTATATGGCAAAGGTGCCATGTTCTCAGTCCTACATTATCTTTAACAAGTCAGTGAATTTTGATGATCGGCTTGTTCGCTTGTCCATGTAACCAATGACCTTAAAAGGAAAACCCTGAATTGGAAACATAATGTTCCGATCTGGGGACTCTCTCCAAGCCTTCATCAGGATCATGCTTGCCTTTTTTACTGGCCACACGAATTTGATGGGAGGAAGCCAAGATGACAGCTGTGTTGTAATTTTTTTTCAAATACAATTCACGAGGAAAGCCAAGGTAATTAGCCCACACTGTGTAGTCAGAGCCAGAACTTTTCTGCTCATGATGCACTGCTAGAAACAAAAACACCGCAATCAAATCGAGATCAAAAGCAACACAAAAACACTGAATGGAAAAGACTGCCAATCAGTCACATAATGACAGGCAGTAACACCATGAGCTCATCTCAGACCTGTTATTGGCACAGGGCGACCCCTCGGGGGTCCGGGGCCCTGCTGAGCAGGGTTTCTGTATTTAGAAGCGGATTATATGTACAGGACGAGTGCATGTGTCATGTCTCCAGCTGTGAAACGGGATTTTCTGCACATCAGCAGAATAGGCAGCTAATCATACGTTGAAAGACCCAGGGGGGCGAGGAGACACGACTCGATGTACAGAGTGCGCCTGCGCAGAGCACGTCATCGCAGCTGTGAGAAGTGCTCAAGGTCTCCATGATGTGAAGAGCGCCTGGAGTGCCCTCCTCCAGGCGCTACACCTAACACAGGAGTGCAGCTGGGCACCCCTCATGCAATCATCAAGAGACAATACATTTTGGATGTAAAATACCACGCATTTGTGTTGCAGGAAAATGCAACTGTGTTGCTGTATCCTTCATGGAACAGACATATTTCCAGAGTTCTCAACAGCCATAGACTCATGGTTACATCTACCAATGTCAGTTCGCCAAAATGTCAGAGTTGGTGACAGTAACGTCGTAGGCTTTTGGCTCAATATGACACCACAGGAAGTGGCGCTGGATGAGCTTTCACCACAACAGGAAGTGATGTCATGTGATTTTGTTCCGACTGTCAGTATATGACGTCATTACATTAAGTAATGGCACTTCAAAAAAGGACTGCAATTTCTTTAAGGTTAATAAGACATCAAAAAGTTAACAAAGTATATGGTAAGGTCTTTTAGCTAACTGCCATATATTAACTAGGGAGCTGCTATAATGTGCTAACATACAGGAGGAACATCCCATATGCACACTGCCTTCGTGTTCAAGATATACTATCAGACACTTGGGGGTCCATTAGGATGGCGGGCGTACTTTGCCCGCCCGCCATCCCCGTGCAAAACGGGACCGCCCGCCATAAGAGCGGCGGTCCCGCCTTGGCCATTAGGATGCGCCCGCCACACTGGCGGGCGCATCCTGTATCTTCACCATTGCGGCGGGCGGTGCTGAAAGCGCCGCCCACCGCAATGGTGAAAATGCACGTTGTGCATTTCAAAGCACAACATGACAGGCATCGCGCGCTGCCTGCCATGTTGCACTTTGAAATGCGGGGTGCACCCCCCGGAGTCCCAGAGGGCCCGCAACGGACCCCCGCAGGGAGTCTCCGCATGCCTTTCCGTGGTGGCATTGCTGCCACGGAAAGGCATGTCTGCAAGCCTATCATAATATGGCTGGCGGTGTCTAATAGACGCCACCACCATATTAAACATTTTCCGCCCTGGCCGCAAGGAGACCGGGACGGAAAAGCGGCTGACGGTGTTTACGTCCGCCGCGGTCCCTCCCGCCATAGTAATATGGCGGGGGAAAATGGGTGGCGGCCAGGCATGAATATCGGGCGGATCGCCACTGCCACCATGGCGGTGGCGATCCGCCCGACATCGTAATGGGCCCCTTGGTATTGCTGTCATTTTTCATGGTCCATTTTTCATTTTCCAGGGCCTTATAAAAAGTTTGGTGTACTTCCTGTCGGCCCGCTGCCTCCGACAGGAGGACCGCAAAACCCCAAGTGCACCTGTATTATGAGTGTAATCGATAGAGGGCAGGCGGTGCTGCGGCGGTCTCACGGCGGTGGGCTGTTAGGCTCATAGGATAGCTCAACATGCACCACGTTGCCATGACACCACGTGCAGCACGTTCCTGCACGGTATATCATTCATGCACATCATGCAGGAACGGGGTGCAATTACAGGTGGGACCCAGATCCGACAGTTGCCTCTCTGCCACACTTTTCATGGCAGGCTCACCACCATGAAAAGGCAACTCGTAAAATGCTCTGCGTTGCTGGCAGTGACACCGCCAGCAAGTTCAGGCCAGTTGCAGACTGCCGGCCTAGCAGGATCCTTGATCCCGGCAGAGCTGGCGGTCTCGTGGTGGTCCGACCACCACACTCAGAACAGTGCGGGAGGACGTGCACTGTGGCTCTGGTCGGACCGCCACCATGAGTACAGCAGTCCTGAGGACCACTGTACTCGTAATAAGGATCTAAGTACAGCCATCCTATGGCATATGCCATATGCAATGCCCAATTATTGTACAGTATTGTATCATTTGTACAGAGCGTACTGCTGCATGAGAGACACTGAAGAGATAGTATGCTACACCATGTGTGCATATGTGTGTGTGCTCCGAAGCTATATGGGAAGTATCTCCATGTAGTCCATGATAAGCACCTGGCAGTATGATGAATGAAGAAATGTGGGCGATAGATGTGCATTTTTATAGTTTCTGATATACCAATAGCTCTAGTTAGCTCTGCAGGTCCCTTTATTTCATTTGCACATTTTTTTTTTCTCAATCTTATTTTCAATCCTGTCTGTGGCAGGAGTTTATTCACTTCGAGAGCTTATGGACCAGATGTACCAGGTGCAGAGGAAGTTTTGGGGGAATCGAGGATCTGTCCGGACAGACAAAGTTACAGCTGTCCTCTCAATGATTGTCATTTCGAGTCATAAAATAGTGAGATTTGCCAGGATACAATGAGTTATATATTCATCCTTTTTATCCTTGACATTATTGGATGTTGGTGCTCAGATTATGTGACTATTCTGGCCCTGCAGAGTGAGCCCTGTTAATGTTCCTCCATGCAAGCAATGTGTGGCAGATCAATCCAACCCTTCCAGACCTTGCTGGTTAGTAATGATGATGGTGTTTGGACAAAATATTGGATAAAAATTATCAGAAAGGAAGAAATATTGGAAAATAAATATTGTGATACACAAATATCGTGATGCACAAATAAGTTGACAAGAATATCTTTTTTTAGGTAAGTAATATCGTTTTTAATAGTATTGATGTTTTTAATATTGTTTCTAACAATACAGTGGTAATAAAGATTATTTTTAAATTATTTGAATGGGTTTAGTTGATAAATATGATTGTGTGTTACTATTGTTTATATAAAGGTTATTTTTTTAACATAGCTTGCAATTTTAAGTGATTTAGAATATTTTATTTCTTTTTTATTTCTTTTTTATAGTAATTTATAGTGTTTTAGTGGGTTGTTGGATTTCTAGGAGGCTTTGGTGGGAAATTAGTTAATCATAATTATAAATGACTTACAGCTAGATTCATTATTGTTAAATCGGCTCGCAAAGGGCCAGATTCTGAGAATCTGGCCCTTTGCGAGTGCAATTTTTGCATTTGGGATTCATCATCCCAAATGCAAAAATCGCTAATTGCGAAATCGCATAATTGCGAGGAATTGCATTTAAGGAATCTCTATTGGAGATTCCTTAAATGCAATTCATTAACCATTTTTTATTTGCGAATTCGCTATTTCTGGCCGCTATTTACCACGAAGTCTGACTTCGTGGTAAATAGCGAAAACTTAGAAAAATGCACTTTAGTGCATTTTTCTAAGTGGTATGTTACACACAACATCTGGCTACATATCCATTTCAAGGGTGCTACAGGGTGTCCTTTGGAGACCCCTGGCACCCTTGAAATCGCATCCTTATTTGCGATTAGCAAATTGCTAATCTCAAATAAACAATGACTCCCCATTCATTCCTATGGGCCCATAGGAATGAATGGGGAGTCATTCCTTATTTGCGATTAGCAATTTGCTAATCGCAAATAAGGAGGCTGTAGAAATCGCAATTAAAATTGCGATTTCTACATGAATCCTGTTTGGCAAGTCCTTAATAGCGATTCCTTAATAATCGCTATTAAGGACTCGCAAAACGGGACAATGATGAATCTAGCTGTTAATACATTTTATTGCATTATATGATTCATATTTATTATGCAAATTAAGTAATATTGATTTACTTTCATTACATGCTATTTGAGGGCTGTTATTTTTGTTGGGGTACTGGGTGGGAATTTAATGAAGTTATAATTATTTTAACAATTAATTATTAATTGTTAATTAATTATTTAATTGATATGCAATTATGTAATTTGGGAAACACGTATTTAAGTTAAGTAATAATTATTTAATTATATAATAATGGTTCTAAATAATTAATTAATTAATTTTAAATTATGTAAAATATGGAATACTAATTTATTAAAGTAATATTTTAGTTCATGCTAGGCCTATAGAGATTAAAGCTGGGAAGTTAATTAAGTAATAATTAATTATCTAATCATTATTAATTGGTAATTAAATATTTTATTGATTTTACATGGGTAAATAATGGAATGCTTATTTTTTTAAGTTATATTTTAGGTGTGGGCTGCTAGGATGGTAGGGGTATAGGTTGGACATTTAAATAATCAACAATTGATTAACAATTGTTCCTTTATTGATCATTAATACTTTTAATGAATAGTAACTATGTAAATAGATTCAGGTTATTTATTTTTAATGATGTATATATATGTATATGTGTGTATATATATATATATATTTATAGCTATATTTACACAAATGATAATAATAACATATATATATTTTAATTAATATTTTTTATATTAACAGTTTAATATTTTTTCTACATTCATTGTTTTACTTATTTATGCAATGTGTTTGAAGTGAAGTAATTTCCCTACTCTTTTTTAGATTAACCTCTTTGCAATTTGAAATTTTCCCCACTGTTGCACTTTTTGGAGTGGGAATAGTAAACGTCACCCCCCGCCTCCTCCGATATCCAACACTTTTCCTACTTTTGCACACACTGGAGTGTGAATAGTAAATTCCCCCCTCCGAAATCCAAAGCTTTCCCTACTGATGCACAGACTGGAGTGGCAATAGTGAAGTTCACTGCTCTGAAATCTAGCACTTTCACTGCTTTTACTCACAACGGAGTGGAAATAGTTCATTTTGCACCACCAAAATCCAAAGCTTTCTCTAATCTTGCACAGACTGGAGTGGGAATACTAAATTTCTCCCGTCTGAAATCCAACACTTTCCCTACTGCTGCACAGACTGAAGTAATATGTAACATAATTAGCAAAAATATTCAGTTTAGATTAAATTCATTGTAATATTATTTTAAGTGTATTAGTACAAATATATATAGATAGATTTTTTTCTATTAATAAGTGTAAACTTTTTTGTATTGAATGTAAAATAAATATGTTTTTATACTATATATATAAATAGATATATTTTTAAACACATATATGTATAAACACATCTATGTGTGTTTACATAAGAATATATTTTTATACATTGTATTAAATATTATTGAATATATTTAATTTACATTATATTTAAATTATATATTAAAATATCTAACTTTACTGCTTTAAACTCTATCTAAATTAAAAAATCGATTTTTTTGACAATATTAGTTCCCCGATATTTTTCCCCAATATTTTTGTACTTACCATTATAGTTACAGGATCACGATAATATGGTAACAATATTTTTTTTGCTTATTTTCGACAACGATATTTCTTGCAATGATATTGTTTTAATGATCAAGTGATGACTGGTTATTCAAGATTGCTGTTACACCTTGAATCTGTGCCATTCAGTTAGCAGTTACCAATGCTCCTTTCATACATTATATACCTGCCGCGTTAATGATGAGGTATCCAGTAGTAAATTGGTGCATGAAATATTATGATGAGATGGATAACAATAGATTGAGACAGGGGGGATCATCAAAGAAGACCATCAGAGATACTAGAGTTGCTGTATTCTATTATGTCGCTAAAGACGGGGAGTTTAAGACACTATTTACGCCATCTGTGATGTGTGGGGACTATTGTAGGAGTCCTCCATTTCATCGGTCAGCAGGAGCATCTTCAGGCGCTCAGAAGTAGTGAGTACTTCTAATATTAATTTGAGATGCATATATTACAGTTGGGATAGAGCAGTTATGTGCAATCCTTATGTTGAGATCAATGCAAGGATGTGTTGGGCGGATGCCTCCCGCCTTCATCTGTTTTCTCAGTGCATCTTTAGTAATTCCTATGCAGTTTCTTCATGATCTCATGCAAGGTTTTAAATTGTATTATTTTTTTATTTGTACATCTTCATATGTCAGATTACAACCTCTTACGAGACTATTATGCCCAACCATAGCTTCATACACGCATGTTTTTCCCTGTGTCTCTTGTCACAGTGTTTAATGCCACGAAACTGCTCTCACATCTCAAGTTCACTTTCTGCACACAATATGAGTCTACATATGGCTGATACTGCTTGAAATGCAAAGTTTTTATTTATCAATGTATTTATTTTTTGTTTTAATCAGCAAGAACAAGGCACAAACAGGTAGCAGAGAGCATTATATAATAACCATAAATGTTGCATACAATCAGTTTACATAAGAGCAATTTTACAATCTTCAACGTATGCATCCTGTTGCAAAAGAGCAGATTCTCAAAATATTTAGAAACACATAAGAAATTACAGATTCAAATTATGTTTTTCAAGCCAATAGGACATATAATTTGGAATAACATGAAGGGGTAGATTTTCAAACATTTTGTGCTGGGTTAGCGTCACAAAAGTGACGCTAAGCAGCACAGAATATTTTTTTATCAGTTTACTTTCCAGCACAAAACTTGTTTTGGTTGGAAAACACCCTACAAGTAACGCAAAGCAGTGCAAAGCATTGCATTGTGTTACTTAGCGCCAAGTGGGTATTACATGGGTGGTATATGGGCGTTACCATGAACCCACACATTCCTTTTGACGCAAAACCCTATCTACAAACAATTGCAGACAGGGTTTTGCATCAAAAGTTAACGCCATCTGAAAGGAGGCGTTAAGAGAAGAAATGTTTTCATTTCTCCTTTCTTTTCCTACTTTGCATGCGTGCGGCACTGTACTGCACACTCCAAGTGGGAAAAGTGCTCGAACTTATCTAGGCATAGTATTTTGCACAGGAAGGGTACTCTTTCTATGCATAACTTGTGCTAGACTCAGGCACGCACGTTAGCACTATGGCACTAAGGTGTGTGCCTGGCACACAGCAGCTGAAATCAGGCGTTAGGGAGAGGGGAGGAGAGAGCCATGACTTTGTAGATATGGCTCTCTCCTGCTCCCTCCATCATGCAACGCAGTGCGGGAATTTTTGCCTGCTGCGCGGCGTTGCGTGACTTTTTTAAAAATCTGCCCCTATGTGTCCACTTCCTTTATTATTTGCCTTAGGGTAAGATTTCTCTTTTTAGATGGTGGCTAGAGCTCTCGCCAGGATTCGCATGGAGTTAAAGGGTAATGTCCTCTGAACAACACAGCCTCCTATGTCCAGATATATCCTCGTTTCTCAGACACAGACTCACATGTTTGTAAAGTTATGTTGGGGTATATGTATTCATTAAGCACTAAGGGTGGGCGGCCAGCTACGCTCCGTGCACGGAGTGCACGGAGTGCCGTCTCCTACGCATTTTGCGTAGCGGGCGTAGCCAGGCGGCACTCCGCGCGCTCCGCAGACGGTGCGTAGCCGGCCGCCACCCGCCTCCCTCCCGCCCTCCCCAAATACATAAATAAAAGTTAAAAAAGCTTTTAAAAACACTTACCTTGTCTGCCTGCGTCCCCGGGGCTCCCTCTCGCCGTCCCGCGATTCGCGCCGCCATTTTGGATCCTAATGCGCATGCGCGGGCGGCCGCGCATGCGCATTTCTCATGAGGAATGCGCATGCGCGGCCGCCCGCGCATGCGCATTAGGATCCGATTCGGTGGCGGCGCGAATCGCGGGACGGCGAGAGGGAGCCCCGGGGACGCGGCAGACAAGGTAAGTGTTTTTAAAAGCTTTTTTTACTTTATTTATGTATTTAGGGAGGGCGGGAGGGAGGCGGGCGGCGCGGAGTGGGGCTACGCGGAGTGCGCGGGTGGGCGTAGTTGTGCGCCCACTTCGCGTAGCTCCGCGGAGCCCCACTCCGCCCACTACGCCCAGGGTTATTAAGCACACATATGCATAAACCTCTTGGAACTATAGAGCATTAACACAACCCACTCTATATGTTAAATAATTCGTTTTCTTAATCGGATAAAAAGTCATGTTTTTAGTTGTTTAACAGAGATAGCTCATATTCAAATTGCAGAGAAAGAGGGCCATATTATCAAGAAAGGGCGATACATTAGGTTCTGGTGTTAACCCGGGCTTCTATGGGATTTCACAAGGGCAAATTATCAAGCTGATTACCGCTGCTTTAGCGGCAGTTTCCTGCCGATAAAAGCGGTGATAATGTATTGCCCTTTATTGATAATATGGCCCAGAGTTCCATATTTTGGCAGTGCCATCGAGAATGCCCTGTCATGATAGAAGGCTGATTTGGAGTGAGGGCGAGAAAGAAAAAAACAAAATGGTTTCTTCCGGGGTTACACAGATTGAATTTTGATTCAAAAGTAGTGATGTTTTTTTATAAACAGTCATGTGCAGAATTAACATGGATTTTAAGATAATCCTATTATATAAGGGTAACAAGTGGAGGGATTTTAATATGGGGCAGCTATGGTCACACCCAGAGAGAAGGCAAGCTGCTGCGTTTTGCATGAGCTAAATGGGTTGGACTAGTTTGAAAAGGGACATTGAATGCACACTGAAGAACACAAATTGATTTTTTGACTTAATTCTTTATTATTTATCTTTTTCTTCAAAGCACTTCTAGCCAACATGTGTTTTTATCGGCCTCGTCGCCAGGACTTCCACATGGCTTGAAATTACAATTTCCAGGAAACATACAAGTATCCCACATATTCTTAGGTCCAGTAAGCAGATCAATATGGTTCCTTCATCCTTAAGTAATAGCTCTGAGCGAAGAGTTAAACTGTGCACAAAACCAGCCGCATAGCTTCACTGTTGAGAATCACCATTGTCATCCTTCTGCTATGGTCCTATCTTCCCATCAGCAAATTCAACACAACTAATAAGAAATTAGCTGTATATTCAGCCAAAAATATGCCAGCCATAGTCCTGTCGGTCTATCATGAATAGCAGAGGGCTGCTGACCTCTTTGATTCGAATATGTCTCTTTACATCGCAGATTTTAGACTGCGATGCAAACAGAATGCGGTTGTTACAACGATCGCGTTGTCACAACGCACTACCATTACAACGCAAGTCGTTACAACGACGTGCGCTAGATGGCACACTGGACTTAGGAATAGTATGATTTACTCTTCCAACTCCAGTGAGTGCCACACTATGGAAAGTGTTGGAATAGTAAATCATACTATTCCTTATCCTAGAGTGCCATCTAGCGCAAGTCGTTGTAACAACTTGCGTTGTAATGGTAGTGCGTGGTGACAACGCGGTCGCTGTAACGACCGTGTTGTGTTGGCATCGCGGAGTAAATTCCGCGATGTAAACGTTGTTTCCCCTTTGATGAGTTGCATGGCTAAATATCGAGTTAACCGTTGTAATGCGAAAGTCATTTGTTGTTCCCAGAGTCGCTTGACTGACTGCCCCCAACACTTGTAATCTGATTTCGAGAACTCTGTAATAATGTTTGCTTAGTTTTCTCTGATTATACTTGGGACTGTGATCCCACTTTCCTTTTTTGCAGATATTGTGGACTAATTGTAATTAAGTTAAACTCGAATAAAAAGATTTTTTTTAAATGAGTAGCAGACGGCTAATAATGGTTGAATCATCAGACAGGCTTACCTGCCTGCTTGAGGACAAAATAGATGCTGAGGTACAGAGACAGGAGCAACAGTTGTCACTTTATTGAATACTGCCTCCGTTCTAAAAAAGTTTGAGGATGTGGGCAAGGCAGCCTATGAACCTCGAATATGCTCCTTTTGATGATAAAATACGTTTTTTTACCTGAGGAAATGGAAGGGTTCGGAAAACCTAAATTGCTGTCATATTCCAGAATTTTCTATTGTACCACCTTTTGACATATATATTTGCTTCTATCTTGTGTGAACTAGAATAGGTTTTTGATTTTAATAAAATACAAAATATATTCCTAGTATGGATTTGTGAGTGTGTCTATTCATGGTGAAAGACGATTTGGGTTCCACTAACAATTCCTGTGAGTCTCACACGATTAATCATTACCTAATATGCAACTTGCTCATCTAATGCTCAATGGGCTGTAGGAGGTTACAGTACACAGATTCCTTGGTCTCATGTTGGTACGTTGACTAAGCAACATATTTACAAGCCCCAACTGCCACCAGAGCATCATTTGTTATGCTTCAGTGGCATAGTACCATTTCCCATATTTACAAGGTGGTGCTAAGCCACTTAACGTGGCTTATCGCTACCTTGTAAATATGCGCCTTTCTGCAGCAGTCCTCTGCTACAAAGGGCTGTGTAAAGGGTGTTGCTGTGGGTGCTCCACCGCAACACCCGTTGCTTTTTGATGCCGTCCCAGATTTACAAGGCAAAGGCAGCACCAAAAATAGCACCATTCTAACGACATGGATTACAAATCATTAGAATGGCGATAAGAGGATAAATCATTAATTTCTCGCTGTATTTTGCTTTTTCCATGTGTACTGCATTCTGCAGCACACATGGAAAGAGCAAATCGCCATGAATTATTGTTTATGTGCAGGAGGGTGTCCCTTTCCTGCACATAAACAAACACCCCTGGAGCGTAGGCATCCTTGCAACATGGCGACTGGGTGCTGGGCTGACGGTAGGCAGCTTTTTTTGCGCCAGCCCTAGGGGAAACACAGAGGTGCACTGTATTCTTGTGAATACGGCGCATCCCTGCATTTTGAAAATGTCGGAGCGCCATGCTGCTGATTTAGGTGCAGTTCCACGCTCCGACATTTTTTTGTAAATAAGCCCCTAAGTCTTTAGTTGCAGAGGTCTTGAGAGCCCTTTTCTCAGGCATTGTTTTGAAGAGAATTCCATATAATGTATCCGTCCATGTGAAGTGTTAAAGAGCACCTATTTCATGATGTGTCTCTTTTAGCCAAATAACAGTGAACTGTCTGAGGACTTTGGGCATCATTCAAGCTGTTTAAAAATCACAGTTTTTATGGTGGTATATTCACCCAGATTAATTTCTCCTTGTGTACTTTCCATTCTCCTCTGGTATCCTTTTGGAAAACCTGCCCATTTACAACCTTTTCAACGCTCTTAAAGTTAATAGATTGGGACCACTTGTAACATGTATTTTCTTTCCTATGTTGTCTTTTTTGGTAAAGCTCTACAAATCTCCTTGTGTCAGCCTTAGGTGGGGTGTAGATTTCAAATGGGGGAGAAATAGATTGAAGGAGATATAAAGTGAAGAGATCACAGAAAACCATCAGTGGTGCTTCAGCAAGCACAATGGATTCCACCACTCAGATCTTTCTTCCATAAATGTAGAGTACACATCCCAAAAGTGGACAGCCATAGAGTCTAAATGCTGGACTACAGGTACAATATGTAATTTCCGTTCTTATGCATCTGACATGTTAGGAAAAGCCTTTATATACAGCTATGTGTGATCACTATGACATTTACAGGGCATTGCACTTAAGCTAAAATATTCACAGAAGAGTAAAACTGCAAAAATGTTGAAGTGGGAATACCTTATGTTTTAGGAGTCAGTTTTTTTTTATTTTATTGTACGGAGCTTTATATAGCGCAAACTTGACCCGGCGGTATCGGGTATCAGAGCACTTTACATAGCACCAGTTGAGTTACATGAGGACACATTCATTTTTGTTAGGCAAGGGGAGATTAAGTGATTTGCCCAGAATCACAGGATGTTCAGCGTTATTGCCGAGACGCGAGCCCGGTTCCCCAGATTCGAGGTCGACCACCCTAGCCATTAGGCCAATTCCTCTTCCATTAGTCTTTTTTGTTTTGCACTTTCCCATCCCTGTCTGCCAATTTACTGAAGTGATACCCACTCTTCACTTTTTTACTAAACAATCATTTGAGCAGGCCAATCCAGGCGCTGCTCTCATGCTATGTATAGCATGAGAGCAGCGTCTGGATTGGGTGGGAATCCTGTGCAGTGAACCCCATCCATTTCCTGGATGAGAGGGGCAACGAGGCAGTTGGCAGCGTGAGCAACAGGTAAGTCTTATAATTGTATTTTATTTTTAAATCCCAAGATAAGATTATTACTTTGACAGAGAGGTCTCTTAATTAATGCAATAGAAGACAATTTCAAGAAGGTTGTGAGAAATGGGCCGGTCAATTAAATTAGGGACACTTAAAGGGAGGATGCCAAAACCATAGAGTATTAGCCCTGCACGTGCCGCCCTATGCAAGGGGCACTGAAAGATGGCATGGGCATCGCAGAGGGAGTTCACTTAAGGCGTAGTCCAGAGATGTCCAGTCCTTGATCTGGGTCAGGTGCAGAACAGTGAGGCCTACAACAAAAATTCACCCACTGACTGCCCACTCTGGAGAGTTGTTTGGCATATGCCTACTAGTCCCAATGCATGTGTGGTGTTGGGCACTGGAAACCAAAGGAAAGCAATACAGTGGGTGCATACTATGTCAGCAGGGTGTCCTGCACTTAACGACCCTAAGATGCAAATGCACAAAGACAAGACCTTGGATTGGCTAAAATTGTCCCACTTTTCTAAAAGCACATTGCAGAATAGAAGTTCTCTTCTTTTTTATTTGGACTGGAATTTGCCAGGACCTTTTGATTTTACTAAAATGATGTGTATAACATAAATATAAGGGTTTCAATCAGCCTTCTTCAACTGTAATTGTGTCATTCACATTTTTCTCCCATCCACCAAGAGCGTATTGCATACCACTGCAGCCCTCCAGGGGGTGGGCGGGGGCAATGGAATAGGGGCCCCATTCAGCTAAAGTCCATTTATATTTGAGAAATATGGGAGACCCAAGGGCCAATCATCATATTCTGCAAGGGCAGGGCCCCTCACTGTGTGTTACACCACTTCCATTCAGTTCTGCATGAGTAGTGGTTCGATCTACTTCTGCCATTGGCTTACTTCACAGTGAGTGACATCACTCTGCCTGCCTATCACAAGGAGAACAAACACACACAAAGTACTTCCCTTAAGTGGTAGGAACTACTATGACAATGTGTGCGTTTTAAGACCAACACTTTTTTGGGCTTTTAGGCAATGCCTGTTTTGTTTAGATTGATGAAGGCCTTACTGTTTGCTCAACAATAAAGTTTAACAAAAAAGACATGGGGAAACAAACAAGCATTGCCAAAGCAAAAAGGGTACTGGCAAACATCAGACCTTTCTGCTTTGCTAATGTTTGTTTACTGATTGGAAACTAAGGGCCATATGTATCAACATTCCGTATTGCGATTCCGAAATAGCGATTTTTAAGGAATCGCTATTTAGAAATCGCAAAATGGTATGTATGTAGAAAAACGCTTCTTTTTAGCGATTTCTTAAAATTCCTTAATTGCGATTAACAAATTGCTAATCGCAATTAAGGAATCATTTCCCATTCATTGCCATGGGCCAGGAGGCCCATAGAAATTAAGGGGAAATTTGTGATTCGCAATTTGCTAATCGCAAATTGAGAATATTTTCAAGGGTGCAGGGGTGTCCAAAGGACACCCTGTTGCACCCCTGAAATCTGCATGGGTGCACATGTGGCGCACATACATGCCCTAAGGGCATGTATGTGCGTCACATGGCACTTTAAAAAATGAAAAAATATGCATTTTGAAAGGAATTCGCAACTACCACCAACTAGAAGTTGGTGGTAATTTGCGATTCCTTAAGGCCAATTTGCTATTTTTTGTGGCTTCTTACATTGCATTTAAGGATTCGCAAAATTTGCGATTCCTTAAATGCAATTGCAAGATAAGGAATCGCATATTTTGCGATTCCTTATTTTTCAAGCAGATTTGCTTGATGCATACCATTAGGCCAAATTGCATTCGCAAACGCCAAAATTCTGCGAATTTCGGCATTTGCGAAGTCAATTTGGCTTGATACATATGGCCCTAGGAGTGGACAACGGGACCGGAAATGGGCGAGTGACAAGAATAGTGTCAGGATGGATACAGCATGCCAAATCCTTCGTAGGTTGGGCTTTTACCTTAGTAGACTTACCTGTATCCAATTATGACAGCAGAAAACGCAATGTCATAGGTAGATCTGGAGTCCACTGGTGTCTCTAAAGTGGGGCCAGGTGAGGCCCGTGCCCCACCTCTGTTCATCTTGCCCCCTCCGCTACCTCTGGCAGCCCCACCTGTTATGTTTTGTTATGTTACGTTATGTTATGTTACCAGGGTATTTGTAGAGCGCGCAGCTACTCAGCTGAGTGTCCAGGCGCTAGGAGAAAGTGACGGGCTGAATTAGGATCAGACATTGCGGCGCTATTGCTGAAACAACCAGGAAGGGGAGCAGATTGTGCATCTGTCTCAAAGTGAGTGGCACGCAATTCCAAGGTTTGTCAACTCCTGCCTGAAAAAATCGTCCTCTTATTCGAGAACGAAGGAACACAGGGGTGCTTACTAGCAACAGGGACGAGGAGCGCAGAGAGTGCCGTGAATGAAAATAGGGGGCTCCGGTGTCATGTAGGGCCTTAAAGACCAAAACAAGGGCCTTGAAGTGGATACTCTTGCGGATCGGGAGCTAGGGAAGAGAGCTCAAGTGGGGAGACATCCGTGTCCTCTTGCCCAGTAGAAGAATGGCCCTTGCTGTGGCATTTTAGATCACCTGTAGGCGGGTGAGTAGATAATCCGGTAGTCCAAGGTGCAATATATTACATAATCCAACCTAGATCCAATCAGGGCCTGAACCACTGTCTTCCGATGGGGGACCTGGAGAAGGGTCATCCATTTTCACCCCCAAGTTTTTAACTGCCCTGACTGAGGTAGTAGGTGGATACATGTCGTGTGGCCACCTCCAGCGCCACTCCGCTGTTGAACGTACCAGGAGGAGTCACAGAAGAACAAACCGATGCTGCACTTGCCCCACACATTAGTTTGTTCAAGCACCTTTCACTGCAAAGCAATGTAGTGTGGTAAAAATATTGTTATGTATTTAAATGTGTGTATATAGTTATGTAAACATGTATAAAGATATCAAGATTCATTTGTATCTGTGTATGTATATTTTAATGTTTTAGTATATATATATATATATATATGTATATATATATATATATAGAGAGAGAGAGAGAGAGAGAGAGAGAGAGAGAGAAAGAGAGAGCGAGAAGAGAGAGCGACAGAGAGAGAGAGAAAGACAGAGAGAGAGAAGAGAAAAAGAGAGAGAGCGCGATAGAGAGAGAGAGAGAGAGAGAGAAGAGACAGCGAAAGAGAGAGATATGGAGAGATAGAGAGAGACATAGTCAGTTTGCACCCAGTGCCATCTCTTGAAGTGAGTTTCTGGGCCCTAGACAAATGTTCTGAAGCAACTTACATAAGTTACATATTTATGCATGCATTTATATATACTTGTGTGTGTGCGTGCGTGTGTATGTGTTACCTTTGTATGTGGCCCCAGCACGTTTGTTTATGGCCCCCTTAAATTCACTACAGAACGCCACTGTCGCAGTCTCCCAGGCTTCTATGCATCTCTGGCACGCAGGGCGGTTCAAAGACGTGATGTGCGAGCAGAGCTGACATCCATGGTTTACCAAACTCCGCCCGGGACGCGGCTAACAGAAACCAATCTTTTTGATGTCACAGTCAGATGGTTTTCACAAATTCCGCGCCGTGATTAACTCCGGTCCCAGCTCCACTTGACATACATATTGCTTGCAAATTTCATTCCACTGATCAAAACAAGAATTTTTATTGACACTCGCGGGGCTTCGGCGGCCGCAACTCGGTTAGCGTCGCTAATCAGCGGCCATTGGGGACGGCTCAGGGCGGGAATCCTGCCCATACCTATGTACGTGGCGTTCTGCTTTAAGTCACATCTGCTTTCTTGTCGCGCAAATACCATATCCCCAGTTAACGTAACGCCGAGATGCTGACGGTCCCCTCGACTGCAGAGTCAGTACATATTTTTTTATTACTATTATTGTTTTTTTTTACTATTAATGCGTGCGGTCCTGAAGAGGGGCATAACAATTTTTTGCAACAGTTACTACAATATTTTAGCAGCTAACATTATAATGTATACAGTTCATCAAGCAATTACAATTGACATATTAGGCTACTAATAAAAGTGCTAGCTAACTTAATTGTGGTGTTACAAAAATAGAAATCAAATTTAAAAATAACTTTCCAATTTGCAGGTAGTCATACAGGCACTTAGGGGCACATTTACAAGCCCTTTGCGCCACTTTTGCGTCATTTTTAACATGGGGAAAATGTCGCAAAAGTGGCGCAAGGGGCGTGTAAAGCTGCCCCTTAGAATATAATATGGGCAGGTTTTCACACAATAATAAAGTGCCACTTCAAAAGGGCAACACAAAATGTGGGGTTGCATGTTTACGTCACCAATACACATTAGTGGAATAGTTTATATGTCCATAGATTGCGTCTTAAAACAGACGTTTTTTTAGGATTGGAGGCCAATACATGTTAGAAGAGGTGTTTACAATTCCATATGTTTAAAACAGACGATTTTTTAGGATTGGAGGCCAATACATGTTAGAAGAGGTGTTTACAATTCCATATGTTTAAAACAGACGATTTTTTAGGATTGGAGGCCAATACATGTTAGAAGAGGTGTTTACAATTCCATATGTTTCAGCTGATGCCAATATTAAGTAATCTATTACTTTTTGATGGTCTCAGGGTCAGAGTGAGAAAATAAATATATCTTTCCAAGTGGCAGAAAATAAGCATTTGATCAATTTGAATCTCATTCTATTGCACTATCAATCAGTGACTCCATTAAAAGATGCACCCAGGCCTGGGAGAACACATGGATCTTTTACGCTGCTTTGCGCAAAATGCAGCACCCTGAAGTCACGCAGCTCTGTGCAAATGTCCGACCAACTAAATAAATGAGACATTATGCTCTTTGAATATTTAGAGACAGCAGGCGCACGCGGGCCAAATGCCTGATGCGTCCATAAAATGACAAATTCTGGCTGTCACTTCTTATCCTGAGATCTCGCCCTGCCAGGCGCGAGCCGCCTTTTCATCCCTGTGCGCGCGGCGCACCTGCCCTCGTTGGCCGCTGTGTGAGGCTTCACCCACACTCCCGGTGACACACACGGGCTGCAGTGATAGGGCACGCGAGGGAGGACGCCTGCAGACGGCTGTCGGTGTGCGTCACAGGGCCGGGGAGGCACGAGACAGGCGTCCCTGCAAGGAACATACAGGGCTCGAGAGAGGCAGCCCCTGGCTCGTGCCCATGCACTGTGCGCGTGGGAAAGGTCTGGCGTGGCGCCAACCTCCACCACCATCCTTGGCTCTCTCTGGAAGAGGAGCAGTGTCAGGCCTGGAATCTACACTCTGTGTCCCTCCTCTGCCTCCTTGATTTGTTTGTGTTTGCCAATATTATTTATATATAGATATAGTGCAATGTTTTATGACGAATGCCTTTCTGGAGCGAATTACAAATAAGGAAAACAATAATGATGCATAAAATGGCCAACCACTAAAAAGTTCAATCAATGTTCTAAAATCGACTGAAAATTAAAGTAACATGAACACTGGGTATAACACGATCATCACAATCAAATCATATTTTTAAAAAAGTTCAAAGGAAATATGGGAATCAATCGCTATAACCTTATATGTAGGCTTTAATTTCATTGGAATGCTGTAAAGAAGGGTGTATTGCTTTAAAAGAGTTGGCTTCGCCTTGCTTTAAAGTTACACCTAGGCCCTGAATTTAAATTTGGGGGGCGACTCGCCATCTGTCACGTTGGTGAAGTACACTACATCCGCTGCTCTGGGTGGACTCCGCCTGTCATAGTCCAGCTGTGAACTCTGCACCTTCAAAGGAATGTCTGGCGTTACTTTGCGGCCTTTATACCGTGATACGCTTACAAAGCAGTCATTACAACGCAGGTCGTTACAACGAGTTGAGCTGGAGGGCTCTGGGCTTAGGAATAGTATGATTTACGAGACCAACTCCAGCCTACGTAACAGTAGGGAAGGTATTGGGATAGTAAAACTATTCCTTAGTGTAAAGCGCCATCCAGCGAACGACTTGCGTTGTAATGGCCACGTTGTAAACTTATTGCGGTGTAAAGACCGCGTTGCAACGGATGTCTCCCCCTTCAAAGGAGACGCCGTATCTGTGGTTCCTCTGAAGGAGCTGCAAATTGATGCACGGATGCTGTCTTTCAGATGGCCACGCACCAAACATTTTTGTTTTTCAAAAGCATACTCGCATAGCATGAATTTGTTATTGAAAACCATAGTGACCCTCACAACCTAGGAGATTCATCCCCGGGTGTTGGAGTTATTTTTCTTGTTTTCTGTCTAGTTCTGCCTAGTTTTTCCTGCTAGTGACCTGGGGTGTAGCTCCAGGGGGGTGTTTGAGGTGTGACACCCCCTTATAAATGGATTCTGGTGTGTGTAGTTGGATCCAGAGGCCTATTTACATTGATTTTTTACAATCACAGATTGTAATCATCTATGGCACGTAATCAGTAAGGGCTGGGTGGGTCCAGGTACATGGGTATGTGTTCGTCGACGTTTCGACTCGGCTTGTGGCATATGGAACAGTTGGGCTTTTGCCTGCGATTCTTCGTCAGGACGAGATTGATGGGGATGGGAGGCAACCAACACGTGGTTCTTTGGGTCAGGACAAAAAAGATTGATACTCTTGATCAATCCCACATTGAACTTTTCTATTTTCTCTTCATTTCTTACCCTGGGAGTACTCCCCCACCTGTTTAACTTTCGAGCACTACTTCTTTGCACGTTTCCCTTGGAGCAACCATTGTTTTATATATAAAAACGTCTAGTGATAAAAAACTCGAGGAATGGAAATAAATTCATGTTGTTTCTTACAAAGTTAAGTCTCTGCACATCCATTTTCTAAGTTTCATTATATATATGTTTGTATCATTGCGTTGTCCACAAGAAGCGTGAATTTAATTTAGCTCCACACTAAGAGAACAGTATAAATAATTTTCCGTTCCTGGCTCGTCAGAAAGGAAGTGTAGGAGAGACGCGGCAAGCGAAGAGGTGACTTTTATGTTTTATACTCACCACCCCCCTCCCCTGCCCCGACACCCCCCTCCCCGACACCGACACCCCGAGCTGGGCTAGCTGCCACTGGCTAGCAGAGTCTGTGGTCGACCTTCCACTGGGATTAGCAGCCCTCACAGCACAGACACACACCTCCATGATGCTTTGCAGAGCTTGTATACACCAACCCCTCCTCCTGTCTCTCACACTAAACCGGAACAAGAACAAACAAAGGACTGGATGCGTCTTATGTGGTGCACAGAAGCGTTTTAAATGTAATACTATTTTCATACATTTTGCCATTTTAATGACAGTGATGATTGGGAAATCTCTGTCTCACACATTTCCTAATCTAACTGACTAAGCTGCACCTTGCCAGTGATGGACAGAAAAAAACATCAAAATGTCTGCTCTAAATCAGTTGGGTGGTCTGATGCCTTTACTCTGACGGCCTTATGGAGCAATCTTTCCAAAACCTGTTGTGCGCAATCCCGGTAGTGGGCCGTCCCCTGCTAGAGTGGAGAAAGTTGGGGAGGTGGTGAGGGTTCAGGGGACAAAAAATAACTAGAACGCCAACGATGATCGTGGCATTGCGCTGCTCCAGGCTTCTACGGGGCACAGGCTCCCAGACTGCACTGCGGCCAATCATGACGCTGCATGAAAGCAGCACCAGGATTAGCCTGAGCTCGGCAACTTTTCCCCTAAACCCTCCTCACCTCCCCACCTTTCTCCTCCCTCCCCCTCCAGTCTTGCCCGCCCCGCCACTTTAGCAGGGGACGGGCCACTACTGGTATTGCACAGGGTAAGTCGGCTATTCTCCATGGGAGGGCAAACACAAACCTGACAGTCTGGGACACGAATCAGAATCAAGGCAAATGAGAGAGTCAGTAACGGCAACCAATGGTAAACAATGGGCAGACTTCAATGTGTTTTTTGAAACCATAAATCTTGTGGTGTCTGGTAGGCACGACATAACCAGAGCTGGAGTTGCTGACATCTTACTTTGCTGGCTTCCTCTCTGATTGCCAGACTGCTCTGTTTTCTCAGCACATACTCACTATTTTCAGAGTACTAAGGGGGTCTATCTATTTACTAAGAATTAACGCCAAGTTTATGTCACAAAAGCGATGCAAAACAACACTAAGGGGCCCATTAGGATGGCGGGCGGATCGCCCACGCCATCCTTTCCGGAATGACCCCCCGCCATATTAATATGGCTGCGGGGTCCACGGCGGACGGAAAGACCGTCTGCCGCTTTTCCACCCCGGTCGCCTTGCGACCGGGTCGGAAAAGGGTTTATATGTATGTATGTATGTATGTATTTATAATCTTTTATAGCGCGTATCTGTCACCCCACGGGTATCCTGGCGCTTTGACTGATGAAAATCCTGCTAAAACATTCTACTGGAAATTAGGAATTAAGAAGATACAGTCCTAGGAAAAAGATGTGTTTTTAAGATTTTCTTGAAAGAGGCAAGGTCTTGTGTACTTCTCAATTCAAACGGAAGAGTGTTCCATAATCTGGCTGCCGTAAAGCTGAAAGAACGGCCACCCAGCCGAGCTCTCAAGACTTTAGGCACCACAACAAGATGAGCGGAAACCGAGCGAAGGGATCTAGACGGAGTGTACCAATGAAACATATTCTGAAGTGGTACTGGACCGTGTCCGTGGAGGGCCTTAAAGACAATACATACAGATTTAAAATCGATCCGTTGAAGGATCGGTAACCAATGAAGGTCCCTTAATGCCTGGGATGAGGAGTCATAGCGGCGGCGAGCAAGTGCCAATTTGGCTGCAAGATTTTGCACCCGTTGTAATTTTCCTATCAAGGTGGCTGGTGCTCCAAGAAATAGGGCATTGCAATAATCCAAACGGCTTACAATAATGCTCCTCACCACTTCAGGCCTACTGTCCTTAGGAAGCATCGGGAGAACCTTTCTCAACATGCGAAGCAGTCCCATACAAGTGCTTACTGTTTTATTAACCGCTGCATCCAGTTGGAGATTGGACCCAAACATCACTCCTAAATTACGGACCGAGGTGGTAGGCCCAATCGTACTTTGGAAGGAAGGTGGCCAGAAGTCCGGTGGAAGAGGTCTAGGGATGCGATCAGTGGTGCAGTGTAAGACTTCAGTCTTAGAGCTGTTAAACTGCAGCGAATTCTGATTCAGCCAGTCCGCAGTTGCGAGCATACAGCGGTGGAAGGTGTCAAGAGTCACTGCTTCCTTGCCCTCAAGTGAGAAGACAAGTTGAGTGTCGTCTGCGTAGTTCGTCACCGTGTCTATCAGACAACGCCAGCCATATTACCATGGGCATTTTCCGATGTCCGCCCGTCATCCTAATGACCCCCTAAATCTTTTAGTTACCCATGTACTTCCCAGCGTAATGTCTGTTTTACCCTGGAATATCATTTGAAAGTAATAAAATCAGCTCATAGCACTACGTTGCATTAGTTAGCGCCAAATGAGTATACTATGGGTTGAGCATGGGCATTCGCAAGCAATCACACAAGATTTCTGATGCTAATAGCTATTTACTTTAAAAAAGTAGTCAAGGTTTAGTGACAGAAAATAGCGCTCATTTCAGATGGGAGCTATGAAGGAGAAATGTTTTTTTTCTTTTATTTTCAGACTTTGCATGTGTGCTGCACTCTATAGCACACTAAAAAGTGGGCAAATGTTTAAAGTTAGTCTAAGCATAGGATTTTGTCCTGAAAGGGTATCCTTTTAGTACAAAACCTTTGCTTGACTCACAGAGACACCCTTGCACTATGGTGCTAAGGTGTGTCCTTGGCGCACAGCGGCACATTTCTGCACCGGAGCTAGCAAGTGGGGAGGAGAGTGACATATTTCTGTAAATATGGTACTTTCCTGCTTTTTCCTTCTCACGCAGTGCAGCATTTGTGGCTGCTGCACTGCGCTGCGTGGGAAACGGACAAATCTGGCCCTAAGTGAGCAGATATATCAGAATGCTACAGTGTTTTGAGGGAATTTACTGGCAGTGCTTTACTTGTGCAGTCATTCAACAAAGAAACCACAATATTCATTTGCTAAACAGATTAATCTGTTTTAATGTAATACAGGTTAATTGTATTTAACGCAGTGTGAAACAATTATAGCAATCTACTAAATGACTTTAATGCAAGATAAAACTAACAGGGGCTTTTGTGTTGTATTTGGGAGGAGAGCAGTCAGAGTTTCTATAATGTATTGCTGGATTTGTGGTATAATCTTTCTGAAATGTAATGAACAGCAAAGCAGTTAAAATAAGCTCTTATGAACCAGTAAATGTTAAAGATATTAGAGTAATCTTCTGCAATCAAATTCAGGGCAATGCAATCAGAGTAATTTGCTTTTAGTCAAGTTCTGTGCAAGAAGAGAGCTTGAGCTGCTGCCTGTGCTGTACTTTTGCTGATTGTCAGGGTAAGTTTGCACTGATCCAGGCAATGATGTGCATTCTCTTTGTTAGAGAAACTTTACAGGAACTTTGTAATCTTTGCAGGAACTTTTTAATCAACAGGATGGACTCTGCCAAAGTGTGGTCTCAATACCCATATGTCATACCTGTAAACAATAATGGTGGGTCTCTGACTCTCAAGGCAAGTATGTGCATTCCATTGAAATGCAAGTACATTTTAATTTACAGTGGAACTTTACATGAAAGGTGCCGAAAGGAGGCTTCTGTAAAAAAAGGCATACTTTGTGTGCCCAGGCAGGCCACAGAATGGGCTCTTGACTAAGACTGGGTGTAGCTCGCATAATTCTATGTAGCGTAGTCACACAGAATTACCTAAAAATTCAGTGCAATTATGTGGAACTCTGTGAAAAATTTCATTCTGCATTTAGAGCTATTTTCTTAGCGTAAAAATTCCTCCTTGCATCGAAAAGGGATGCGAGGTTCTATTTTGCGCATACTAATCTTCCTAAATGCAACAGAACATGAATAGCAGCGCCAGCAGCAGCTTGCTATTGCCCAATGTGCACTTGGGTAGGATTTTCACCCAACTTACTCGATACATTTAGCGTTAGTTTCTTAGTGCAAAATTCCCCTTTGCGTCCAAAATGGCTAAAATAGCCCTAAATGCAACATAACATACACAGCAGCGTGGGGAGCCACTGACACTCCCTAAATGTGTTCTTGTTGTAGTAATATCCTCCCACATTACTCTTAATTTCGCAAGCTAACGTAATCGCATTGTTATCGGTAATTCTGCGTCAAATACAGAATTACCCAAATCACTCCGATTACTCCAGCATAATTGAATTTTCGCCCTGTCTACTCTGGACCTCACATTTCTATATACAGTTTGAGGTGAGGACCAAAATAACAGCCAGGATTACAGTTTTACAGACAGCCAGGGCACACATGGCTCTCCTGGTTGGAGTATACACCCACCTATCAGGCCCCGGGCATTCACACCCCAACAAGATGGACGTTAGATTGTATTGCCTACTGAAATTAAGACCTCTACATCTTGTAAATTAACACCCCCAGTGAAGGACTTACAATCTTACATGCATTTATGCCAACAAATACAATGTGTACTACTGTTAGCATCCAGCAAGAGGTTTTCTTGCAACCCTAAAAGGTTTGCATTATTTCTTAATTGGTGTGAGTAGCATTTACTATATAAACCCGTGACATTTACTGATGATCAATTTAAAGTAGCCTTTGATTTATCTTATTTGAGTGGGAATGCTGCCAATTTGTGTTTTCCTAATTTCCCTAACCAAATACAGAAGCTATTTAATCAAAAAATGATATGCTGTTTCTGTAGATTGTGAATCACTGATTTTAAAACATACACATAAAAATGTAATACGTTACATAACTCCCCCACCAGCCCCCCCAAAAGCAGTCAAAAGCAGGTATTTGTTACTACTGATAAATGTTCTTTTGGATCAGCGCTAACAAACAAACATTTTACCAAGCTTAGTCTCAAGGGAACACATCATTTGATCAATCAGAGTCTGATGGTGTGGTGAATGGAAAACTTAATTTAGTGCTAAGTGCAGCCGGTTTGAATAGTAAGTAATGCCTTTCGAACACTATGATACCCTTGCTGCTTTACGCTTCTTGATTGTTGAATTGGAGAAAGGATTTCTGGTTGTATTTTGTAACGTATATTTAGATAATATCTTGATTTAATCTGAGTTTTTGGGTTCACATATGCAATTTGTTACGGTAGTATTACAGAGATTAAGAGATTATCAGAGTTTTGCCAGACTTGGCAAGTACATATTTCATACCACATCAGTAGAAGTTTTGGGGTACATCACTAACCCACAGGGACTTAAGATGGATGGCGCGAAGGTTTTAAACAATCTATGATTGACTCACAATACTCGTGTTAAAGTCATACAGAGCTTTTTTGGCTTTGCTAACTTTAGAAGGAGTTGTAGTCATCAATTATCTGAGACAGATAGACCACTTACTAAATTACTTCATAAAGCAGTTACTTTCACATGGTCTTAAGGAGCTGATCAAACCTTTGGTTTCTGAAAACAAACCATTTGCATCCCTATCTGGAGCATCCCAAATTTGTCCCTGTGTTGAGCTTCAATTTGTTGTGTAAACATATTCATTCTTCCTATCATGCAATGGGAGGAGCAGTATCTTGTAGAAAAGTAATAACTGGATTATTTTTCCAGACATTTTCACCAGTAGAGTTGAACTGTACATTACAGAAAAATGACTTCTAACAATCAAGGAATGTTTTGAGGAATGGAGACATTATTTATTAAGAGCCAAAAATAAAATAGAGGTATACACTGTGAACAGAAATGTACAGTTTTTTAGGTCTGTCAGAACACTGCCTCCCAGGCAGTGAAGATTCCGTTTGTGTTTTTTCTTATTATGACTTTGTGATTAAATATAAATCTGTTACAAAATAATGGGGTAACCCAATAATCGCCACAAGACCTGGGTACGACGCGAGAATGAAAAAAGTGGTCCGTGACTGCTTTAGAATAAAAACAAATAACGTTTTATCCTGTGTGTGTCACTATATCAGTCAAACACTAGTAATCAGTACAATTTGGAATGCAACTACATACCCTGATAGCCAGGATAGAATTATTCAAAACATACTGTAAATGTAAAACAAAAGATGCGTCAAGAATTATTTTAGTTCAGTATATTTATTCCATATACTTGAATTAGATAAAAATTATTTGACAATAGGACAATGCAAAAGGTTGCTCAAGAAGGGAGTGAGGGAGGGTTGTGCCTGTGATGAATAGGGAGAGGTGGAAGTCACTAGTTTTTAGAATTCACACATTTTTCAATATTTTGACAATGAATTTGTAAAGAGACCAGTGCAAAATAGCCTGTCCTAAAATAATTATTTACAACATATTTTGCAATTTCTTGTAAATGCATAAATGCAACATTAGACAATAGGGATGGAATGCAGTACAGTCCCTGGGTGGGTGGGGAGCGTCGACGTTTCGACTCGACTAGTGCATAGAGGGTGACTTAAACCTCTGCTGAGAGTCTTCTTCAGGTCGAAAGGGAGCAACCTAATCCTAGTGTCACACAGGCATCCCAGGTTTGCCAATGAAGGATGAATACTTGATGGCCAGGTTGGTGTTTTCCCCTGGAGTGAGGTGAACTCCACTTGCGAGGACCAACCTTGTGAAGTCCTCACCGGTATTTAAAACCGTAAATACATTATTCCATGGTAGTAGAACATCCAATTTACTCAGGTATGTGATAACCTTGCAAAAAAGGCCAGGCGCCGCACGCCTTGAGGAAGTCTTCCTGTCGAGTTAAATTAAAGGGCTAATTAAATATAAACCTGAGCCTGAACAGAAATGTGGATGCCTTATCTAGACCGAATCAATCAAAAAAGTGAGTAACGTCTTTGGTGAACGTCTATTGATTTCTCCAATTGGAATTCAGAACAGTTCTTTTATAGCAGTGATTAATATCGATGCCTTCATAACCAAAGTCCTCACAGATTTAAAGTTGATTGAAAAAAACAAGCAGAGGTGGGAAAGATGGGTTTTACTTGAGAAAGAAGTGTTATGGTTATCTTTAGAGCAACTATTACATCATGCTATGATTTGGTGTCATGTCACTAAGACAGCTGGACTTCCTGGAATAACTAAAACAATAGCAGCAGGTAAAATACATTATTTGTTGGTCAGCATTATCCACAAATATTAAACAGTATGCTCAGACCTGTGCAATGAATATTCATTAAAAAAGCTACTAAGTTATTCCCAAAGTTTGTGGGTCCATTTACCTTTGAATAAACTGTGAGTCCTGTAATGGTGTGGTTAAAATATCTCATGTATCTTTGGTAAAAACTTGATCTGTGAAGGCATGGCTTCGACCAAATCTTCCTTCAAGTCAGATACATGGTGAAGAACAGTGTGAAATACATACAATCCTAGCTGTCTGACTTGCTGAAAGGCAATTACAGTAGATTGGAAAGGGTACTTCTCTGAGGAGTGATCATGGGTGCTGGCCTCTAATTCTGTAGCGATCATCCATATACAATACACATATCAATGTGGCTATGTAAAGAATGTCCGCACATTCAGAGCTTGTACACACATCTCTGTGAATTCAAATGTAAAATTCAAGCAATGCCTGGGGTGCAAATCAAGAACAGGAAAAATCCCATTCGGTGTATAAGTGCTCAAAACATACAGAAGCACCCATAGACGTCCACAGTAATATACGTCTGTTGAATGAAGTTGTGAAACGAAGTTGTGATTGACTTCCGTGTGGTTTATTTCTATCACAATGTTGTACACTATTTATGTAAATTTTTAATACCTAAATTCAGAAAGGCAGCCATTCTGCATTTCGGTATTAGCTCGTTCCATGCGCGGGACGGCCAACGGGCGTCACAAGCACTACCTGGCTAGTGCTGCGCACATCCGTTGGCCGACGCGGTCCTGCCCACTCATTAAAAGTCCCACACGGCGTCGGAATTTGCTCCGCGGTTAATAGGTTAATGCAGACTTCTTTGAGTGCTTCAGTATTGTTTTTGAATGAGATCATAGGCCTGGACACAAGCTGCTGTGTGATGTCTCACATCAAACACGAGTGAGGTCGTACTGACGTAATCGATGACTGGTCCTCACTTGTTTTTGCAGGTCTGGCACAGAGATGAGCTCCTTCAAACTTCAATGATGTTTGAGTCTTCCATTGAATAGGAGGTCAACGCAGTGCAGGGGCCACTTCGTGTGAGGCTTTGCAGATTCAACTGCACTATGTGAAACATGCAAGTAGATTCAAAATCAACTACAATTTCCAGAGTGCCACAGGGATCTCTCAAGACTTGCAATGGTGGAAGCAATCTTGGATCCATTGAGTATTAATTCCTTGAGGTTCAGAGAATTTCTTGCTAGGACATTGTAACACTTAGTTGCTGGAGCCGAAATAGCGTTGCCTGAAGATTGGAATTCTTTGTGATATCATTGATAGTTGTCTACGACCTTGTTTTCAAAGATATATTCAGTATAAACTTTAGAGAAATTATTATTATTATTATTGTTTTATTCGATGAAACCACACAAGATGCAGGCAACATGTATAATGGGACCCCCTCAAATGAATAATTTGTGGCCAAGGAACAGAGGGGAATAGAAATACAAAATATGAGAGACGTTCCTTCAATGGCCATATACATCAATAATGTGTATGCATCTCTAAATGTCCAGATAGAGTGACAGTAACAAGTTAATGAAGAATACTGATTATTCAAAAATTGTGTTTATTTTTCTTTTTTTATATATATATAAATTCATATAAATACTGTTTTGAATTAGAAAATTGCATAGAAAATCCATCAAATAATTACAAAAGATCACAAGTCATATATTACAATCATATAAGTAAACGGAAATTAATAATACCCCTAGGTAATAATCAACCAAACAACTCACTTACGTGCTACCAATCATACCACAACCATACCACATACTAAGATGAGGAGAAGGAACTGGATTCCAATTAGCTAGATAACAACGCTAATACTATACAAGGGCCACCAGATGTAACAGTCGGCCCCTGCTGCAGGTCTACGCGCGTTTCGGTGGTTCAAGCCACCTTCCTCAGGACCTTGTACATCATCAAGTGCAGATACCAGGGGATCAGAACAAACAGAGGAAAAAATAACCTAAGGAAAAGGGGAGAAAACAAGTCTGTCACTCCAAAATACACAAAGATTATATATACAAAAACATTAGGCATTCACTGTTTAGGCAAGACTCTGGGAGCTCATCAACGTGACCATAGAGAAAGAGTCCTACATCTCACAAGAAATATTTCTATAAGTCTGACTCTTCACAAGAAACGAGGCAAAGATTCACCAAAACTGTGACAAAAAGGAAGACATTATTTTAAAAGGTCAATAGTAACCAATCATTCTTAAACCCTCTTGGTGATCCCTACGTAGGCAAGGATAAGATTACAGCCAAAGATTTACCATATATACAAAAAAAAGGAGAGAGAAGTGGGCCACAAGGCATAACCTGATCTAGTTCGAAGAAATTTAAGCTAATAGTGACACATCATGGCACGTAATGATATACTTACACTGTAATATACGGGTATCTTTTCAAAAGGAATATATAGTCAGTAAAATCAAGAGTAAGATGAAATCCAGTGCACAGCTTCTGCATAAAATTAAAAGAGGGCCTTTAGAATAAAGTTTGCTCAAGGGACTGGCTGAAACTCATGTATATTCCACAATTGGAAAGCTTACCAATGGTTCCACACACGATGGAAACAGGGAACAGAAAAGCTAGAACGCTTCAAATAATGGATTGGATAATCAGACTGTTCCGTGTTGCTGGCTGCAGAAAAAGCATACAAGGCCAGGGGGTCATACTTGGTGTGAGACATATATGGAAAACACCAAGATTTGTGTCAATGCCTCCTAACAGATCACTCCTCATTTAATACTGTTAATAGTCAGGTTAACCGATTGACATACCCAAATAGTCTCAGGATATCCGTGCTGATAATGGTTCTCAATGTATCAATATCCTTGGTATTTATCAAAACGAGTATCTCAGTTAAATAAGGACGGCGAGGGAGATAATTTCTGTTGCATCTCGATCTAAATATGGGTGAAAAAAATGTATAGAGAAATCCTCTTAGTGCCGGTACCGGTACAAGGTTTGGAGATTTCTAAGCCCTAGCAACAAGTAAATAAGCTTACTTCTGAGTATGGTCAGTAAGCCATCCGTAGGTAGGGTATGGTTTCCAACACCAGCGACCCTGAAAGTTAAAAAGAAGTACGGGCGTTAAATGCGTGCCGCATACAGCAAGGGTCTACTATGGAGGAGTATGCGCTGTTACTTGCAGAAATAACATCGGCCAAAAAACACATACCAAAACATATTAAAACATATGGCGGTCCAAGCCCCGATGAAGAATGGTGACTTCGATCTACACAACTTACACAACCCCCGGGTGCGTGCGCGTTTACAAGAAAAAGGAAGAACACGTCGGTAGCGAGTGACTCATTTGAAATCGACAGGGCATGTTAACAACTTGGACAAATCTAAACCCATATCGCTAATGTGAGAGCGATAACTATTCCAAATTCCTACATCCAAAAATATAAAACTCTAGCTTGCTTACTTGGTGTTTCGCAGCGGTGCGACGTGAACCCTCTACGTCGGAAGAAGCCCTCAGCGGAAGATCACAGAGGCCCGTCATGTTTTAAAGCTTCCGCGATAGGTCCTAAAATCACGCGAGAAGTTTCCAAAGACGCGTAACAGATAGTGGGAGTCTCCCATCATAGGCATAGAAAGAGGACTGCAAGATAGCGTCCATCTCACTAATGCTTGACAATAAGTGCCGATCAAGCCACAATTATAGGCATGCCAGAATATCAGGTCAACACAAACAACAATAAAAATAAAAAAAAATTTAAATATATAAAGATACTAAAGAAGTTTGAATCAAAACATCTATAATTCAAAGAAAATGAAAAATACGTAATAGCTTAGAAGAATCTCCCATCAAAGACAGGGACAATATACTATACAAGAAAGAGAAAAGACTCCCAAATAACGTCCATCTAACCAGTGTGGAATCATAAGAGATGGAGTAATTCCACCATCTAGATGAGATGGGAAAGATTGAAAAAGGTTTCATGGATCAAGTAAATAACATGTATCATTAATGAATCAATGCATGTCAGAAGTCAAATTCACTAAAGAGAGGGAGGTAGAAATCCTATATGGTACACTCCCTACTGAACCATTTGCTACAGTGAAGGCTCCCAAAATGAGGGGGCAGAATATATACTCTAGGTGTTCCATGTCAGATGCCCAAGGTGGCACATGCAGAGTTAAGGCAAGGGTTCATTACTTGGTCACATACCAGGATAACTCTTCATTTAACCCTCGCTTGACGCTATCCAAATGGTAAATCCAAAACGTTTCACGTTTTTTACGCGTGATTTCGCTCGATTGTCCCATTTTAGTTGTAACCTTTTCAAGGATAGACCATTTAATCTCATTCTCTCCATGAGATTTCTCAATGCAATGTTGGACTAATGGAGCTGACAACTTGTTGGTCCTAATAGCGGACTTATGTTCGCTGAAGCGGACGCGAAACTCACGACCCGTCTCACCGACATAAGCCAGACCACAGTCACAGAATAGAATATACACGATGTTGCTACTGCGACAGTTTGTGAGAAAGCGCAGCTTGATCTTTTTATCATTGTAAGTCACTGTGTCAGATGTAATCGCTGAATCACAGGCGTGGCAAGAGCCACATCTGTGATTACCCATTATCGCAGGAAGTCCAGTAATAGAAAGCTGGTTGTTCAATTGAGAATTTCTCGAGGGGGGTCTGGCATGAACCAGCATATCCCTCAGGTTTCTGTTCCTCCTATAAGCCAACATGGGGAGAGGAAGTGGAGAGCCGTTCTCATCCGAGTTCAGAATTCTCCAATTTTTATTGATGATATTACGAACCGCACGCCTTGAGGAAGTCTTCCTGTCGAGTTAAATTAAAGGGCTAATTAAATATAAACCTGAGCCTGAACAGAAATGTGGATGCCTTATCTAGACCGAATCAATCAAAAAAGTGAGTAACGTCTTTGGTGAACGTCTATTGATTTCTCCAATTGGAATTCAGAACAGTTCTTTTATAGCAGTGATTAATATCGATGCCTTCATAACCAAAGTCCTCACAGATTTAAAGTTGATTGAAAAAAACAAGCAGAGGTGGGAAAGATGGGTTTTACTTGAGAAAGAAGTGTTATGGTTATCTTTAGAGCAACTATTACATCATGCTATGATTTGGTGTCATGTCACTAAGACAGCTGGACTTCCTGGAATAACTAAAACAATAGCAGCAGGTAAAATACATTATTTGTTGGTCAGCATTATCCACAAATATTAAACAGTATGCTCAGACCTGTGCAATGAATATTCATTAAAAAAGCTACTAAGTTATTCCCAAAGTTTGTGGGTCCATTTACCTTTGAATAAACTGTGAGTCCTGTAATGGTGTGGTTAAAATATCTCATGTATCTTTGGTAAAAACTTGATCTGTGAAGGCATGGCTTCGACCAAATCTTCCTTCAAGTCAGATACATGGTGAAGAACAGTGTGAAATACATACAATCCTAGCTGTCTGACTTGCTGAAAGGCAATTACAGTAGATTGGAAAGGGTACTTCTCTGAGGAGTGATCATGGGTGCTGGCCTCTAATTCTGTAGCGATCATCCATATACAATACACATATCAATGTGGCTATGTAAAGAATGTCCGCACATTCAGAGCTTGTACACACATCTCTGTGAATTCAAATGTAAAATTCAAGCAATGCCTGGGGTGCAAATCAAGAACAGGAAAAATCCCATTCGGTGTATAAGTGCTCAAAACATACAGAAGCACCCATAGACGTCCACAGTAATATACGTCTGTTGAATGAAGTTGTGAAACGAAGTTGTGATTGACTTCCGTGTGGTTTATTTCTATCACAATGTTGTACACTATTTATGTAAATTTTTAATACCTAAATTCAGAAAGGCAGCCATTCTGCATTTCGGTATTAGCTCGTTCCATGCGCGGGACGGCCAACGGGCGTCACAAGCACTACCTGGCTAGTGCTGCGCACATCCGTTGGCCGACGCGGTCCTGCCCACTCATTAAAAGTCCCACACGGCGTCGGAATTTGCTCCGCGGTTAATAGGTTAATGCAGACTTCTTTGAGTGCTTCAGTATTGTTTTTGAATGAGATCATAGGCCTGGACACAAGCTGCTGTGTGATGTCTCACATCAAACACGAGTGAGGTCGTACTGACGTAATCGATGACTGGTCCTCACTTGTTTTTGCAGGTCTGGCACAGAGATGAGCTCCTTCAAACTTCAATGATGTTTGAGTCTTCCATTGAATAGGAGGTCAACGCAGTGCAGGGGCCACTTCGTGTGAGGCTTTGCAGATTCAACTGCACTATGTGAAACATGCAAGTAGATTCAAAATCAACTACAATTTCCAGAGTGCCACAGGGATCTCTCAAGACTTGCAATGGTGGAAGCAATCTTGGATCCATTGAGTATTAATTCCTTGAGGTTCAGAGAATTTCTTGCTAGGACATTGTAACACTTAGTTGCTGGAGCCGAAATAGCGTTGCCTGAAGATTGGAATTCTTTGTGATATCATTGATAGTTGTCTACGACCTTGTTTTCAAAGATATATTCAGTATAAACTTTAGAGAAATTATTATTATTATTATTATTGTTTTATTTGATGAAACCACACAAGATGCACACATAAGTGGTGCGCTGACAGTGGCCAAGAGGCCATACCACAGGAAAGGAGATCTGAATAGGCAAAGCTGTTGAGCGACCCGTAGACCTGATGAAGGCCTAAATGTCACAAACAACAACCCTTCTAGAAAACTTCAGAGGAAAAGGGGTAATTCAACCACAATGACTGAAGTGGTAGTACCTTAGGACATCTTGGCTCCTTGGCAGCACAGCCAAAGGTCTCCTCAACACTGACCCTTGCTGATTGATTGTCACACTTGAATTTCTTCTTACCCTCCAATGTCAGATTCCCTCCTTACCTTCCCACTGCTCCACCACAATCCTAGCAGCACGGCTCAGTTCATCAGATAACAAAATACTCCATCAATGCAGCCAACACTTGCAGCCAGCAGAATCACCAGCAGACTCATGTCCACTTTAATAGCCCTGTAGCCAATCCAGCCACAACTATCAACAACTCCTTGAATACAAGTATCTTCTCTAAGGAACTCTAAATGTCTTACATAAGCCCTCCCTAAAACAAACACACCTTGAAACAAGAGATCCTTTTTACTTCTGGCCAATAACAGACTGTTTTACTAAAAAAAAAGATAGAAAGATCTGCTTTAAGACACATATCTGCATTGGAGTACCAGCACCTTATTACTTTAACTCTTCATTGCCTTGGTACTAGTCATCATCCCAATCTTATACAACGACTTGAAAACAAACAGGAAATGAACTGAAACAGATTGCATCATTTCTTTCAGACAGATAATCATCCTTCCCTTCAGATCAACTCCATTCAATTCACAACTAACGCACCTAACAGTTCTACTTCTTCTACTTTTTCCTTTCCTGGTTTATCCCTTTCTCTTTCATTTTTCTATCTTCACTTTTAAACTTGGTGCACCACAATTTCGTTCTACCAGTATGTCACATGTTTTACTCACCTCAAGGTTTAGCTTCCTCATGTTTTCTTAAAAGCTGATTTCCCCATCAGCTGCATTCCCTCCTGGTAATGGATTTCTTTTTAATTTCTATAATGTACTTTACATTATTAATGAATGATTAACACAACATGACTTTGGCACACCTTTTTTGTTCAGCAATTGTCATATGACCGAATAACAATGAGTATTTACTATGAGCATTGTCATTTGAAAACCATCATTGAACCTGTGATCCCCTTTTCCCTTCCCTACCCCTTTATCCATTTTTACCTTCTCTTTTCCTTTTCCTTTTTCTCCTATTTTGTGCAATTTTGATACGTTGTTCTTAAATTGTGGTTTCTGTAATCAATAATCACTATATGAATTGTTTGTGGGTATGACCTTTTGTTTATTATATCTCATGTATATATGGTCATCAGCCTTGAGAAAGCCCCAGGTGTGCCAGTCACTTTGGGCGAAACTTGTGTCAGCTGTATTTACTTTCACATCAGGTCTTAAATCCTGATGCTCTCAATAAAATCCAATCAAAGATACAGAGAACGTTTTGGGTATTTATTCCTAAAAACCATTACAAAACTAGGGCACTGCCTGTCTCCCTCAAACTACTTCTTCTAAAACACTTGCCTTCACTCTCCATTCGATCTAGTCTCCTTCTTTAATCTCAAATATTACTGCTAGGAAGATAAAACACAAATCATATTTGAGTATGAAAACCCTTCTAGTTTGACTCCTACTTAAACGAAAAAGGCTTCAAGTGGTCAAATAAAGGAAAATCTCTAATCACATGAAAATCGAAATATTCATGTGCCGCAAATGGATTAAACACCACCCATGAACAATATTGCCTCAGAAACCAGTCGTGCCACCAAACCACTCAGCCAAGTGGGAATCAGGGGTAACCACAGACTCTAATCTTTCAATCCTATTCAGATTGGGTTTATCCAATATATTTAGACTACGCAGTTTGCCACTTCTTTCCCTCATATTGGATTTAAAGCTAGCTCTGCCTGCATTGCCTGAAATGCAGGACCCGCATCACTTGCCCGAAGCATTAGCTACGCCCGAAGGTCGGGTCTAGTTGTGCCCCTGGATAGATACATAGATAACGAGTAACTGAGTAATATGGAGCTATATTGCCATCAAAGGGTTCTGGTGACATTTATAAACTACGTGACCAAAGCTAATATAGGACCATATTACATGTATTTATTTTCGTATTACGTCATTTATTAATTAATGTTAATATTCGTCATCGGTTTAGTATTCATTGTTTGCCTTGGACTGCAGCTATGTATGTCAGTGGCTTGAGAAACGTGTGTTTTCTGTTGGGAGAATGTGCTAATATGCAAATGCAACACTGTGTATCATCATAAGTCAACTTTTAAATGCAAAGCACATTGTAAGGAAATTTCAAACGTATTATAAAATGTCCTTTCCTTTTGTAAAAAAAAAAAAAAAAAATTAGGTCAGGTTTAATGAGACATATAAAGAACTAAAATATGAAGTATATTGTGGGACAGTGCAACGTTTTATTGACAGGGTTCTGCTTTTAAAATATTTGTTTTTACACATTCAGGTGTATTAATTGTTAAATGCTTGCATCAGGAATGGGCCGCCACAGGTGAGCTTGTCAGGTGTGATGATTAATGGACTGTTATTATGAATATGTTTGTATTACCAGCACTGAAAGAAAGAATACAGTCTTTGTTAACCATCAACTTTACTTTATTTTTTTTTTACGTAAACTAAATATCCTGCAAATTAATTTAGCACTTTGAATTATAGGAAATAATTAATAGTTGGGATGTTTGTTCTGCGACATACCCACCAGCAACCACAGACATGCATCCACTCTTATAGTCAAAAGTGTACAGTCAACAACATGAATTGAAGTTACTCCAGAATCTGTTAAAGTCAGGGCCAGAAGCCCCTCCCACGCCCACCTCTGTGAGGTAAGAGTGAATTCCTTGCTGATGTCAGTCTTGACACTCTCCCTAACACCTCCACCCTGTCAGCCCCGCCCCTCGAGACGCGATCCAGAGCAGCACCAAACCCCGCTCTAGTTGTCATCAGCTGAGCGGGTGTATGAGCACGAGGCTATCACTGATAGACTGAAGGACCTGTCAATCACAGACAGCAGGGGAGGCGGCACTGGGCCCGTGCTTCATATCTGAGCTTTCTACCACAAATATGACTCAGAGAAAAAAAACGCATTTTAGCTAACTGAGGGCAATTTAGGGCATTCCTGTGCTCATCAATCACTGTCTTTCTCCTTTCTGATAAGAACATAAAAGAAAAGGGCTTTGTGCTTTTTTAAAAATGTTTTATCTTATTCACCTTCATCAGTTTGTGTCAAAATTAAAAATAAGGGTTGCAATTGCTACCTCTGTGTCGGTGCTTGGAACACCAGAAACTGGCCGGCAACACCTTTGATTTAATACATGTAAATTCCAGATCTTTTAAAAGCATGTATTATATTCATTATTTATTTCTAGCTTTACCAGCTGATTGCCTCTGCCTTTTAGCAACCAACATATATTCAGTTTATGTTGTCTCAAATTACTTCAACAGAGCCCTGACCATTTATTGTGGGTCAAAGGTTGAGGTCGAGGGAGAGTGTGGCTCAATGGTTAGAGCGGCAGACCCTGATGCAGAGGTCTAGCCCGGGACCAGGGTTCAATTCCCCGCCTCGGCGGGTCTTGGGCTCAAAAATTCCATGGACCTGACAATTCTCGCCTCGGTGCCTATTCCAATCATGGAGCCCCACTCTGCAACTCTGGGCAATAGCTTGCTTAATCTCCACAACGGCCCCCACAACGCTAAGGATGCCTGGCCTCCACCTTGGGGGTGCCCAGGAGTGGACACCTCACAGGGAAAGCCAGGATGGGTTCCACAGCGGTATTCGTACAAGCGCCTTGAGACCCTTGCGGGTGAGTAGTGCGCTATACAAGTATCAATTTACATTTACATTTACATTAAGGTTGTGCAATGTCATTTCTGCTAACATACCGGGATAAAAGGCTTGACTCATATTGTAATTTCTGTTTTGTTTTTTAATTACATGCAAGTTACATCTTAATTTTGAAAAAAACCTCTGTAGCTAGTCTAGTCAATAAAATTAACGTGAGGTGTGGGCTTCTGTGTCTGTATGTGTCTGTTTTTTTTCTGTAGGCCTAAACATCTTCCAAGGCACGTGTGATGCCTTACCTTGTCCTGACTTTTTTTTTCTTAACCAACAATGCAACACCTTGCATGTCTGAGGCTAGCACATACTTACAATGGTAAACATTATCATACAAATTAGGTTGAGTCAATCATTTTGTGGAGATGACTTCTTTTAACAGTTTGCTACTTTTTTTTTACAATTTATGTGTTTCCATAATTGCTTCATCTGTGTCACAGAATATACCTGGAAAAGGTTTGTGAAAGCATAATAGCGTTCAGCCGAAAACATTTCTGCATGCATAATGTCCCATCGCACACAACTAAATATGCGCACAAAAATCTTCTCATTAATACAACAGAATTTTTCTTATGTTAATTCATTACCATTTTATTTTTCATCAACTCGTCCTGACTCAGGAACGGGGGGGGGGCCTGCTGAGTGGCAGCAGTGGTGCGCTGTCTGTGCACTAGTTTATAGTGCGCATGACCCTTTGGCCCGGCCCTCTTGCAACGGCCAGCCTAACATGCGCACTATAAACCTCTCAAGGGCAGAGAGTCTACACAAGCCTCTACCGTCCTTGGGAGCGCCAAGAGATGCCACTCCCTCCAGAAACCGGTCCTCGGAAGCTGGTTTTCGGTCCAGGGAAGACATGGCTTAGCAGTTCGGGCTGGACTGTTCCCATGAGGCACAGGGTCAGACTGATTTGCATATAGCCATGTCTGAACTGGGGTGGCAGAGTGGGCTAAAGAATGGTGATGGATTAAACCCAGATCTTTTGACTGGGTGTGAGTGTTTGATTGATTCAGATGCTCCGTCCATCACCACCCCCTTTTGTACCGCTTTTGGCCGCCATAAGTGTGGCAGGGTATGCTCAAACGTGAGTCCCTTGCTCACTTTGCCACTGAATTCAAGCAAGCCGGGCTGAAGACGGCTGGAATGCCAGAAACCGGTCCTCGGAAGCTTGTTTCCGGTCCAGGGAAGACATGGCTTAGCAGTTCGGGCTGGACTGTTCCCATGAGGCACAGCGTCAGACTGATTTGCATATAGCCATGTCTGAACTGGGGTGGCAGAGTGGGCTAAAGAATGGTGATGGATTAAACCCAGATCTTTTGACTGGGTGTGAGTGTTTGATTGATTCAGATGCTCCTTCCATCACCACTCCCTTTTGTACCGCTTTTGGCCGCCATAAGTGTTGCAGGGTATGCTCAGACGTGAGTCCCTTGCTCACTTTGCCACTGGATTCAAGCAAGCCAGGCTGAAGACGGCTGGAATGCCAGAAACCGGTCCTCGGAAGCTTGTTTCCGGTACAGGGAAGACATGGCTTAGCAGTTCGGGCTGGACTGTTCCCATGAGGCACAGGGTCAGACTGATTTGCATATAGCCATGTCTGAACTGGGGTGGCAGAGTGGGCTAAAGAATGGTGATGGATTAAATCCAGATCTTTTGACTGGGTGTGAGTGTTTGATTGATTCAGATGCTCCGTCCATCACCATCCCCTTTTGTACCGCTTTTGGCCGCCATAAGTGTGGCAGGGTATGCTCAGACGTGAGTCCCTTGCTCACTTTGCCACTGGATTCAAGCAAGCCGGGCTGAAGACGGCTGGAATGCCAGAAACCGGTCCTCGGAAGCTTGTTTCCGGTCCAGGGAAGACATGGCTTAGCAGTTCGGGCTGGACTGTTCCCATGAGGCACAGGGTCAGACTGATTTGCATATAGCCATGCCTGAACTGGGGTGGCAGAGTGGGCTAAAGAATGGTGATGGATTAAACCCAGATCTTTTGACTGGGTGTGAGTGTTTGATTGATTCAGATGCTCCGTCCATCACCACCCCCTTTTGTACCACTCCCTCCTATCCTGGCACTGCTCTCACTCATGCTGAGAGCAGCACCAGGATTCGTTAAGTAGGTTAACCTAGTCCCTGGATGTGACGTCAGAACCGGAGAGAGGAAGACGTGTCTGCTCAAGCAGGCAATTGTTTTAAAAAAAAAATTATTTCATGTACTTATTTGGTTGTATTTATTTATTTTTTGCCCCCACCCTTTTGCCCTCGCCTTCAATTGCCCTACTTACCAGCTACCACTGCGCGCGATAGGTTAATTATGAGAATTTCGCGTAGCTTGAAAGTACTGAAATGATGTAAGATTTACCAACATAGCAGACATTTGAGTGCAAGCAGGACACACACATAGCTCTAATAACTTGGCACTGACTTCTGGGATCTGAATTGCTCTGCAGACCACAAGTTGGAATCCTTGCAGGGCCAACTCAGCCTCTCATCCTTGCAAGTCCGGTATATTGACTACCTTAAAATTGGGTAAAACATATGCCTGTTATTGATATTGTAACAAACAGAAGGGAGCGCACTAAAATATATTTCCCTCAAAGCAAGTCACATGAGGAAATGGGGCCCAGGGGGGGGGGAGTGGGGGTGAGGGCATACCTTGCCCACCTCGCCCACCCCACCCACATTGTTGATATCGAGGGGCAGATTTACAAGGCCCTTGTGCCACTTTTGCGTCATTTTTAACATGGGAAAAGTGACGCAAAAGTGGCGCAAGGGGCTAGTAAATAAGCCCCCTACTATCCAGTAGGCGCAGGGCTCAAGTCGGGGGGTACCACGCGGGTGGACGGCGTCCCCCCACTTATTTTACCGGGAGCTCAATTCCTGGAGCAAATTGAGCCACACATTCACTCTTTGGCCTCTCTGTGGCGAGATCGGAGCTCATTCAGAACGCTGCTCACGCGCTGGCTTCTCTGATGCAATCGCATCTAAGGGGTGAATGAGGGGAGGCAATGAGTCTGATGGTGCAAGCCACCTTTTGTGACGTCATTCCTGCTGTGTCGTCAGCGTCCCCGCACTTCTATTTTTTTAGGACTTGTGCCCTGCAGCAGGGTCTTGCATTAGGGCCCAAGGCCTCCTTATTTCAAGCGAGTGCTCAGCCACAACCAGGCACCTTCCATATCCTGCCCTCAGGCCCTCCCCTACAAAGCTGCGCTGGCTCCAGCCGGCGCGGAACAGCTGGCCAGGCTGCCGCTGCCTTCCTCGCAGCTTCTTCCAGTAATTTCAGGGTAACCCGAGAGCCCCCCGAAGGGAGACCGCCAAGAGGCTTCATTAATCCGCGCGGCCGCGTGGGAGTGGGCGCGCCGGGCACCTCCGGTGGGCAGCGGCCCGGCGCGGTTGGCATCTGCGCCGGGCACCTGTTGGGAAGCGGCCAGGGGGGAGTTTAAACAGCGCCGCAGACACAGCACAGCTTACGGGCCGCATAGCTGGTCCCGGCCCCGGAGACGGGCGCTTTGAGGTAGATCTTATCGATGCATTCCTAATGCGGCATGGGGGTCTTCGAGGCACGTCGCCAGTCTGGGGCGTGAGTGCACGGGGCCTGTGCATGCCTAGAAGCAAAGCACCAGCCGACGTCTTGCAAAGCCGGTCTTTGGTCTCAAGGGCGGGGGTGGCTATTCTTTTCAATTCATATGCTTTAGAAATAAATGCTCAGTTCTCTCGTCGCCAGCCGCTCGCAGACTTTTGTTGCGCTGTAAAAACAGATATTACTTTCTTTTGTTCAGTTCAGTAAAACTCGAATGGCCGGGTCTGTGCAATGCAGAATTTAAGTACCCACATTTATTAGCAGTAACCTTACCATACTAAGCTACCTTAAAGGAATTTAATAGCAATAACTATTTTTTTTTATGTATAGCGCTTCTACCGTAATCAAGGGCGAAAAATAACAGATGGTCTTATAGCTCAATATAAACATTCGCCATTCATCAGCCTCAGAATAAAGGGAGGGCGAGTCAGCAGCGCCGGGATTCGAACTCCTGACCTTCAAATGACTGCATTTCATAGAAGTGAGCGTCTAAAACAGAAACCGTCATGCTGGGTTTTTGGAGCTAGAATAGCTCTCAGATTTTCCTCATGCCACTGGTCACTGGTCTGCTCGTACATTACATTAAGCATGAGGTGATGTCACTAACATTTCATTGTTTCCAGTAGGCCATCCATCTTCTAAGGAGGGCAGATTAATGTTGTCAGAACTACATAGGACCTATTGTTAACACTTACTGATTTTCTCTCCAGACATGTTGTTTGAATTTTTTCTTTTTTCTTTGCTCATAGTGGTTATTTCCATTTAATTTTTCTTGTAATTACGTTTTTACAACTATTACATACTGAATGTACATGATATGTTGCTCTCTTTTTTTCTTCTCTCTCTATTTGTTTCCTCCTTTTTCCTCTTTTCTCCCTTTTCTTTTCCTTCTTAAAAACAAAAAATCCTCAGTAAGCTTATTGTAATTGGTATAGCCTTTATATCCCTGTTTGGGACTTAATTTTCATACAATTTTCTAGCAATACTTTTTTTTTTTACAATTTTTGTTTGTACTGATGTTCTACATTGTCTATTATATTCAAGAAAGCTTTCTAAACTTAAGAACTGCATAGGACCTCCCAGCGTTCTCCAGAAGCCAGCTCCCATCCTTAGAACTAAATCCTCACACAGAGGGGCATAGGCACAATGGGATTGCGTCACCGGAACGTCACTTTTTTTGATGTTCCGGTGACGCAATGCCATGTACCACATTTACAAAGCGGCGTTAAGCCATTTTGCATGGCTTGATGCTGCTTTGTAAATATGATACCCTTTCTCGATAGGCGCCTGTGTGAAAGGGGCGTGAAATGGGTGTTGCTGTGGGTGTTCCACGGCAACACCCATTGCTTTTTGACGCTGCCCCAGACTTACAAGGATGTGTAAATGTGAGGCAGCGTCGCAAACGAAAGCCACTGAAAAGCAGGCGTTAGTTTGGTGCAATGAGGAGTGATACTTTTATTTCTCCTCGTTTTTGTTTTTGTTTGTTTGCTGCTTTCTGCAGCACACATAGAAAGAGAAAATCACCTTTAATAATTGTTTTTGCAGGGAGGTGTCTCTTCCTGCACAAAAACAATTAAATAATGGTGATTTGCTATGTCTATGTGTACTGCATTCTGCAGCACACATAGAAGTTGCAAATCACCATTATTGATTGTTTATGTGCATGTGGGGACACCTTCCTACACATGAACAATCATCCCTGCAACGCAAGCACCCATGCACTATGGCGCAAGGGTTTTTTGTGTTGGTGCTAGGCAACTATTTTTAGCGCCAGTGCTAGGAAAGACACAGGGGTGTGCCGTATTCTTGTAAATAAGGTGTATCCCTGCATTTTAGAAATGACACAGCCGAACGCTGCAAAATATGCCGAAGCGCCACCATGCGCCATCTCCTTGTACACATGCCCCAGAGAGATGTGAAACAGGAGCTAGAGTGTCTTAGTGTGTGACAACAAACAAAGCATCTTCATACTCTATCATTGACATAATTTATGGAGACGCAGATCTCCAAGCCTTCACATGGAGTGCTATAGCAAAGTCAACCTTACGAGACTCAGGCTTGAAAGCTCTCAGGAGAAGGATCACTGCTGATCATGATAGTTCAAGGCATGGACCTGCCATGGTCAATTAAAGGATGACGTAGCAGGCACCAATAAATGGCAGGTATTTAGACTGCATGAAAATCCTGAGATTTAGGGTGAGACCATTGATATACTACAACAAGTGCCGGTAAACAAGCGTTGAACCTGTGGGAGTGGGATGGGTTAACAAATAATATTTGTGTGGTCCCTGACCTGGTGCAAAGTAACGTAAAGCATTGCAATGATGTTGATGCACGGCAGCGCAGCAAGCCTTCCTGCTGCACTGCCGTGCATCAAAAGAATAGGTCCGGAATGCGTCGTATCTCCAAGATACAGCGCGTTTCTGTCCTTTTCCTCTGCGCTGGTGCAGAATGGGCTGCCATGGCCAACGCAGGTACCCTTGTGCCATGTTACAGGGGGTCTCCGTTGTAGGGGTGATGTTTTTTGTGCAATAAGGGACACCAATCTGCATAGAAACAATCACAAGAGGTGTTTTCCTCTTTCTATGAGTGTTGCAGATTGCAGCACACATAGAAAAAGAAAAAACGAGGCGAAATAAAGGTATTTCTCCTCTTTGTGCTTACCGTATACCTCCACTGGGGAGACATAGGAATCTGACGCATTCCCAGGTTAACAAAACATTGTAAATCTGTGAATGGGTCAGGTTGCATGGATGTTGCATGGGACACCCACAGCAACACCTATGGAACTCAGAGTAATGTGTGAAAGGGGGCCGCATTTACAAGGCCATGAAAAGTCGGGAAAGGGTTGCTTTATGTGGCCTTGTAAATAGGGGCAGGCACATCGCACCGCCAGTGCACCAAAATAAGTAATGCACCGGCAGCACAATTGACTTGTTAATAGGTTCCTGAGGGTGCAGGGCAACTCCTAGTAGTGACAGTTCAAACCCTAGGAGCACAGAGAAATGGCGAAAGCATAACAAATAGGGAAACTGGGGGTCCGACCTAGCTCCGAGTTGTAGGTATAGTATCAAATATCATTAAAACTACTGTGGAAAGAACCTGAGAGTTTTAAGATAATAAAGCACTGCCCACCGTGAGAGTAGGCAGCAAGATCTTGGGGTTTGCTGGACCCAGAGGGAGCACAAACATCCTAAGACTGGCACGCATGTCACTGCAACCCTACCCTTGCCAGGTCAGAATTAGCAATAACGTGTCCAGCTGGACATGTCGCCACAGACACCAGCTGTACAAACTCGTCATGAGTTAGCAAGTGGCTTAAGTCTTGGCAAAGGCAGCTTAGGTTGTCATGCATTCATCTCTTTATTCTAACTCGGCCACTCCTTCAAACCATAAAGGATGCACTTTCCATAACCCTGTGAGTATTCTTAAACTCTCTTGAATGGTTGAATAAAGCATACTTTATTTAGATGGAATGCTGGTTAGCTGCTCCCCTCCCAGGAAACAACCTTTACAATGCGATCGTTATCACACAATACTTGTATCACGCATCCATTACCACATAATGCCTTTCCCATGCCTTACCTTTACCAGGCAAGTCTTTACCACGCATATGCCTTTAGCATGCAGGCCTTTACAATGAAATCGTAATTATATGCCTGGTACTTGTGAATAAATATTAAACAAGGTTGTTGTTAAAGCACATTCTGGTACATAGTCATTTTTCAGAAGAAAAGCTGTCCATCAAAAGACCTGTTGTGGGATTTTACCCATGTTCTTCATGCAAAGCTTGTAAGAACAGCCATAGGTTAAGGAGTACTCACTTCCAGGCAAAAAAGCACTGAAAGTGACGATCAATGGGCAGTGCAGGTTAAGGATATATATTTATAGTATACTGGCGATCGCAAGTAGGTAGTTATAGTTAGGAGCATGTTTCCAGAGGTAAAGAGTGTTTGGACTTGCCTATAACTTTGTTGCTGTTTGACGAATCTTCACAAAATTAAGAAAATAAATGTGCTGGTGATTCTTGCTGCGCATGGAAAGTTTCTGGGTGATCAGTCAAGCAGACGCCAAGAAAAAGGGTTGTAAAAAAGTATGTTTTCCCATATTAATTTGCAACGGACCTTTGAACATGACTACAGCCTGAACTGCTGGACGGGATTACACCAAATTTGGCAGAAAGCTAGCTTTAGGTCCACAGATTCTGCCTTTTGTTATCTGGTGTAAATCTGTTCAGTAGTTGTTCAGAAATTTGAGAAAATACAGTTAGTGACATCTGTGGCCTCAACGGCTTCACAAAAAATAACAAGCTCATGCAGGGAAATGCAGAGCTCTAATTTGCTGCCAACACTTCAACCAGGAAGTGCTGGCAGCCCTCTTGGGACTCAGCTTCAGCTCAGTCACACAAAAATAGTTTAAAAAAGAAAAGGGGGCAGGGTAGGAATAATCCTGACCCCCTAAAGTTGATTGTGGGGTCCCAGAGGGACCTCACAAGGCCAAAAAAGCATTACAAAATAAAATTGCTGTAAATGTGTGATATTCACCCATACAGTCACTCACACACCCACTTATATACCCATACAGCCACTCACACACCCACGTATTCACCTATACAGCCACCTGGACACCCACTCACTCACCCATACAGCCACTCATGCACCCACAAAACCACTCACACACCAAAACAATCACTCAGACACCCAATCATCCACCAAAATAACCACTCACACAGTCACTCACTCACCCACACAGCTACACACCCACTTATTCACCCAGCCACTCACACTCCCATACAGCCACTCAGATACCCACTCACACAGATACACACAGTCACATAGCCACTCACATATTATAAGTTAGAATTAGTACCACTCATTAGTAGTCCACCTAGCATACTAATATACCATTTGTAGTAGCTTAGTATATATGTTTAACACTCATAAACTCATAGAAAACACTTCTACTCACTGAATGATGTAATTTATCAGTGATGTCATTTGAGATGTCATCAGTGATTTCACTGACCATATCATGAATGATATATACATATATATTCACTGATATATCCAAAGGTTATAGGGATGTTATAGTTAAAAATAGAATTTAAAAAGCCTTTGAAATTCACTGGAAAAAACAATGGTTACAGGGACATTATAGTTAGGCAAGTACAAATGCTGCTCCCTGTAGCTTTTCATCTGTTTCCCTGCCCACTTCACTATACACTGTTTCCCCCAGGACCTGGGCTATCCATTGGACATAAAAAAAAACAAGCACGGGAGACCGTGCTTGTTTTTTAAAAATGTTGCCACGGATCCTTAACTAGGTCATTTGCCCCGTAGCTGTGGAACGGGGAACATCCTTTACAACGCAAATTTTACCCCGCACTACCATTACAACGCAACCATTACAACGCAAGTCATTACAACGACTTGCGCTGGAGGGCGCTGTAGGGTAGGGAATAGCTTAATTTTCTATCCAACACCTTCCCTACTATCCACGGGGACTGGAGTTGGAATAGAAAATTAAACTATTCCACTATCCAGCACCCCCCAACGCAAGTCGTTGTAACGACTTGCGTTGTAAAAACTGCGTTGTAATGGCATGCGTGGTAAAAGCATGCGATGTGATGTCATACAACCCCGTGGAACTTAGTTTGAAAGTACCTGTATACTTTGTGTGTGGTGTGCATGGAGTGTGTATGTTAGGTTTCACTGGATGGAAACATGAGTCCATCCCATCACAAGATAGATGTGATCCTGCTTAGGTTCTGTTGTACTTTGAGGGCGCATTACACATTCTGGAATTTAAAGTCAGTCAGGCCCCAGAAGCTGGAAGGAAGGGGGCGATTCCGCTTTGAAATGCTAAGGGTGCTCTTGTTTCTTCCTTCCGTTCTGCTTCCTGGCTCCCTGAAAGAGACACATGGAAAATGGATAGAGAGAATACCTCTCCTCCCTTTAAATTTCCCACCTCTTTATTGGAACCCAGAGCTGCGGGCACACACCAGCGCACCCTTTTCCTCTGCCGCCGAAGCTCCAAGAGGACGTTGCCACTTGTCTCCTGTTGCCAGGCTGGAGGGGAGGTTGTGCTGCACATAGCAAACTAGCGCAGCCACCTCCACCTTGGTAAAAATGGGGCACGGCCACACCCCTCCACGGTGCTGCCAACTGCAAGGTAGACAGCTGGGGCTGCGAGTGGTTTGGAGGGGCCTGGCGCTGGTGCTGTGGCTCCCCTGCTCTGCCATGGTGCTAGGTGGGAGGAAGATAAGAAAAAAGAAAAGAAAGGAAAGGAAAAAAAGGGTAGTAATGCTATAAATGAAAAAAAGTACAAAATTCACAAAAAACACGAAAACAATAACAAAACATTTTAAATACACAAACACAAAGACACACACTAATATAATAAATAACAAGCATTGGCATAGCCAATAGGTCTCGCCTTTGGGACCTTATAAGTAAAAAAAAACTGAAGTATAAGACTTGTGAGAGAGTAGGTGGATGATGTGTGAGGATAGTTGGGCTGGGGTGTTGGTTCTGGGGATAGCTTGGTGGTGGTTTGAAGTTTGCAATTAGTGGGTATTATGTGGGGCTCCGAGGGCATCAGGATTGTGGGGGATCTGTGGAGGGAAGTGCGCATCCTGGGGTTGGGGGTTGCAGGACAGGAGTTGTGGTGCTCACCACAGGCTTGGCTAAGTACCATAAAGATATCTAGTCATCTTTTGTGAAGGAACTTCCGTTGTCTGGCAACATGTGTGTCTGCGTTTTTGATCCATTTATGTTACAAACATTTTTTTTACAAATAAATATGCAGATTATGCAGCAAATAATGGATTTTGTGGCAAATTCAGCAAATTCGGGAAGATGCAGCAGTGGTAAAATCATATAATTCCACTGGCCCTGCTTGCTTTGCATGTCTGGGAGCTCTAACAAATACGTTCAAAGAGGAATTCAATTACTGGCCAAATGTCACACGGAGTCACGCACGAGATTGTGCTGCATCAGTTTTAGGCGGGAAACATCTTTTACCACGCGGATTTTACTCCGCAAGGCTTTAACAACACGTCCATTACAATGCAAGTCGTAACCACGACTTGCGCTGGAGGGCCCTAGATGATTAAGAATAGTATATTTACTATTCCAACACCCTCCCTAGTGTCCACGGGGACTGGTGTTAGAATAGTAAATTATACTATTCTCAATCCGCGCCCCCAACGCAAGTCGTGGTAACGACTTGCGTTGTAAGGGACACGTTGTTAAAGCACGCGTTGTGACGGTACCCGTCGTACAGTCATACATCCGTTTTAGGCTATGCCATGAATCGCATAGGCTGGGCTTCTTCTTAAGAATCCTTAGTTATGCTTCTTCTGCCATTTTCCTTTCAGAGATTTCATCTCCTTTTTCATCCTACTTAAAGTACTGCCCAGGTGTAAATGTAGATTCCCATCTGCGAATTAATTAAATGCAAATACACACTGAAGCATGCTCTTTGAAAGAACAAACTAATGGGCGCTGCTGATAAATAATGTTTTCGGTTGACAGCAAAATAAAACAAAATAAGTGAAAACATATCTGACACAGAAACTATGTGGCCCTTGACTACACTAGCCTGCAAAATGGTTCCACTCATTGAAAGCTCACCGCTGACATCTGAGCGACTTGCAGGTCACTATTTCGGTCTTAAGAAAACATATTCACCCTCCCAGCCTTCTGTCATTAAATGGAATAACACTAATGTGTGTAATAGTATTTACAGCGCTTGGAGACAACAGGAGGGATATAATGGGTCATATGCATGAACACATTTTCCCATAGACACAGAATGGGCAAAACCCTTTGATGCATCTGGCCCTAAGTTCTTAGCAAATAGAGATTTTTGTTTAGAAAGTCGAGGAACTGCATTTCAGTGTCTTATTAATGTGCACACATTTTTTAAGGGAGCCCATAAAAAAAAGTTTGCCATATTGGGTCATTTGTCTAAAATTAGTGAGTGTGGACCCTTAAGATATGAGTTGGCATAACTCAGTGCTTTTCCAAGGCCAGGGCCCTGGTGGGCCCACTCTGGCCACCAGGCCGCCTTTAAATAAATCAGGCCCCAGACGGCAGGGCATCCGCGACTCTATTCGTGGAATGTTCCCATTAAAGGGAGAACCAATCCAGGACGGTAGCCGAGCAGATTAGCAGGATGCCATAAGGCCCAGGCGCTGAGGGGAGGGGCTGTGGGCAAGGGGGCTTCTGCTGTCTCACACTGGCTAATCACGAGGAGGGCCTGCTAATCCCCTTGAATTCCGAAGTACGAGAAAGCCATGAATAAATAGACCCTATTTTGCAGTCCGAGTGTTGGGTAGTCTCCAAAACTTTGGGGCATATTACCAAGCCCGCGATAAATGCGTTAGCGACTTTTTAAAGTCGCTAACGCATTTTTTTTTTCATCACACTATAACCAATAAGGGCCCGATGTAGGTAAATCCCATTTACCGATTTTGAAATACCGAATCCTACCGATTCGGTATTCAAAAATCGGTAAATGGGATGTAGGTCCCAACATCTGGATTCGTTACCGAATCCTTAACAATTCTTAAATTACCGATTTGGTAAATACCGAATCGGTAATGCCCATTCATTCCTATGGGCTTTGAAGCCCATAGGAATGATTAGGCATTACCGATTCGGTATTTACCGAATCGGTAATTTAAGAATTCACAAGGGTGCAGGGGGTGTCACTTTGACACCCTCTAGCACCCCCAAAACGGCCATGTGTGCAATGTGGCACACAGACATGCCCTAAGGGCACGTCTGTCTGTCACATGGCACATGTGTACATGCACAGATGTGCATGTACACAGGAATCGGTTTTTTACCATGGATTTGTATTCCATGGTAAAATACCGATTCTGTAAGCCATGTGCTGCCGGAACATAGGCTACCTACATTGCATTTTCGGTAATTTTACCGAATCGTTACCATTACCGAATCGGTAAATATTACCGACTCGGTAAATTTACCGATTCGGTAATGATAACGAATCGGTAAAATTACCGAAAATGTGCCCCTACATCTCCATAGCCCTTTACCGATCGGAAACGGCCGAAAATCGGTATTTTCGTCCGATTCCGATCGGTAAAGGGCTACCTACATCGGGCCCTATGTCTCTAACCTGTGTTAGAGACATATTCTTGACGTAATTTATCGCCCCGAGCTGGGGGCGATACATAACGCAAATGGGATGCAGGGTGGGCGTTCCCACGTCCAACCACATGTAAAATGTGGTTGGAGGTCTTAACACCCTATTATCAAGGCAGGCGTTGGGAGAAGGAGACCTGCAATAAACTCGTTTATTGCAGGTCTCCCAACGCCTGCTTTGATCAGGTGTTAGACGTTGATAACATGGGGGTGTGGATCATAAAGCTGAATCCACCCCCCCCATATTATCAAGGCATACATTAGCGCATGAAAACAACGCTTGATTTCATGCGCTAATGTTCCCTATTGCCGACTATCGCCAGATTTAATTTCGCCTACGTGTTGCGCGTTGATAATTACGCGCTATCATGACGATTAAATCCGGCGATAGCCGGCGATATGGAAATGTGCGATGTACTTTTATTATCGCACATCTTATTAATATGCCATTTTGTTTTTTGGGGCGTGGAATGGGAAAGGTGGCCCTGAAAGGCCTGCGCCAGACATGTCTATGAAAGGCCAGTAAAGCTCTGAGAAAGTTAGTAATGCTGCTGGAAGGTTAGTAGGGCTGGGGCAAAGTCACAAATGGCATTAGTAGGTCAAAGGAAGAGGCACTCACCACTAAGGCGGACTGAAGGCACCCTTTGCCAGGGCGCAGACAAAGCGCCTATTCTGCCCCAGAGGGCAGTGACAAGAGGCGTTAACTTTCTTTACAACCACACGACAGGCTCCCCCACCCCCTCCCCCGCGCAGATTGCACGAGTGGAGGGGTGGGCCATGGGGATGCCCCCGGGCGTGTTTAGAGACCGGAATAAGATGTGTTTAAGGTAGCAGGTCATTGCAGTTTCAGATCCCGGGGAGCCTCTGAGCTAGTTTTCGGGGCTCCAACCTTACAAGTCAATAGACTGTCCATGGTGCGAAAGAACATTTCTACCTTGCTTTTTTCCCTGTATGAATTGGGCCAGAGAACACATTTCACCAAAAGCCCTAAAAGATACCTTGTCCCAAGGACACTATTGTTTCAGCTGTACATTTCAAAAGCTTCCTTGTCCAATTTGCTAACACAATGCCGCTACAATGTTGAACACAGAGATTTATTTTCCATTTATTTTCAATTTTATGTAGCGCTAACATGGGCCAAAGATACCAAAGGCTCTAAGAGCGCTTTACAACACTTGCAGGATACATGGGTTGCTTCGAGTTCCAGTTACAGTAATTAAACTTGGAGGTTTTCATCGGAAGATGCGTGCAGAATTTACCTCACAAAACAATTTCCTGAAGTTTAGCAGATGAACGAAACCGGGACGGGCACTGCGCCACATTTCAGCGTCGTATTTATATAGCGCTTCCTACCCCTGACAATGCGCCATAGAGCTTTTCGGCAAGTAGCATGCTACTCCGGAGCCCAAACTTATACAAAGATTCTGAAAGAAAAACTCTTGAAAAGATGGCGCATCACCTGTGCATAACCAACAAGCCACACAGTAAGACCAACTCATCCTGTGGTACAAAACAGACCTGGGCTATTCGAACACAAGAAGCGCCCCTCCCCCTTCTGTTTGAAAGTGTCTGCAAAAAAAAACGTGAACTAATACACATCCATTCTAGTGAACTGATTTTTGAATCCATTAATATTTAATTGCAGGGCGTGCAATAGGCTATATTCGAGGTTGCACGGGGCGGGGGTCACAAGAGTAGAATATTTGTTTCCAAAATAAAATATACATTTAGGACAAACAATCAGGCTCTCCGCTTTATAGCCATTAAGTGTGAAAAGTTTGTAAGCGAACTGCGTTTTCACCCCCAATACAGGTGTGAAGATTCTGTGACGGGCCGGTGGTACCCGTGATAATTAACTCCCGTGATAATTAACTCGCTAGAGGAGTGAAGGGGCCACGGGCACCAGAACATCCAAAATCCACAAGTGTCCTGTATTTCTTAGTTCACATTGTGGAATAGCACTTTGTAAGGTTGAGCGAAGCTTTAAAGCGCTTGAAGACACGACAGTAAAGAGAGAGAGGAGCTCGTGCATCTATCTATACGTAGTTGCGGTGGAAGGGGAAGGCGGGTTAGGGTGCCATCCACACAACATCTTCAGCACTGAAAACACCCCGAAGACAACATTTGCAGCGCTATTAATCAACGCGAGAACATGTGAAATTTTAAGCCGTATTGCTATAATGTCTGCAGTTATGTGAAGCCAGCTGCTATGGTTTACGCTGATAATCACGCGTTGTACAATGACACTTGTGAGGTGAGAACTAAAGGCAACCTAAAAAGGGATTTGATGGACAAATGGACAGAAAACGCAAAACACAGTGCGGCTGCGACGAAGAGTGTAGAACACGACTGAAAGAGGAGAGAAGACTGTGAAGACCTGACGACACGTCTGTTAGAGATGATAAACATAGAACAAGCAATGGCCGCGCAGCAATACAAAAAACCCAAGCATTGGCCGCGAAATAATAATAAAAAAAACGCGAGTTGTGCGCACGCGAGCGTGTAACGAAAAAAAATGTTGTGCACGCCGTGCGCGCGATTGTGTGCGTAATAGTAGACTGGTCGCCGGGAAGGAAGCACTTTCCAAAGCAGCTTACTAAATGTCTCGGCCAGGCCAGCGCATGCGCTGGATCAGGCCGAGACCTAAAAATGAGAGGTAGATAAGTTTGGTAGAGAGAGGATTTCAAGAGATTGAAAAAACTGTCCCAGAACCACAACAGAGCAAAAACAAACCCATGCGATCCGCGTGGTGTCGTTCACGTGCGATGTAATATGCAAACAGGGGCATCGTGCAGCTTCACCCGCTCATGGAACTACATATAGTGCAAATGTTTTTGGGCAAATTTGCGGATTTACACATAGAGCAACTCCACAGACTCCATCAGGGTCTAATCCGAATCCATAATTTTTTGGGCCACCAATCCACCTCAGTTTAGAAGCAGCCATGTGCATGTTAGTCCTGGAAACAGTTCACACCAAACTTTCAGGTCAGGTCCTCTCTGAACCAGAACACAAGCAACCTAGGACCGGATTAGCCATAATTAAAGCATCCAGGTATAGTTTTGTTTCAGTTGAACAGTGAGACAGGACTCACGCCTCGGCATACCTGGCACACTTAGGACAGCAAATGCAAATCCAACAAGGTGATGGATGGAATGCTTGAATTAATCCTAGTCACTGGCAATCGCCCTGGACCACATTCCAATCCATCATTTTTGTGCCCACCATTCCACTTCATATTGGACCAAGCCATATGCAAATCAGTTGTCACCCTGCTCCTCATGGGAAAATTTCAGCCCGAACTCCCAGGCCAGGTCCTTCCTGAACCAGAACACAAGCAACCTAGGACTGGTCATGCCCTAATTTGAGCACTTCAGCCAGGTATTCTTTGGTTTCAGTTGAACAGTGAGCTAGGGACTCACACCTGGGCATGCCCGGCACTCTTAATTTAGCAAATGAAAAAACAAAAAGGGGACAAATGGAATGCTTGAATTAATCTCAGTCTCTGGCAATCACCTAGGACCACATCCCAATCCATCATTTTTTTGCCCACCATACCACCTCAGTTTGGAATTAGCTTTTGCAAATCAGTCTTGACCCTTCTCCTCAAGGGAACAGTCAAGCCCAAACTTCCAGGCCAGTTCCTCTCTAAACTGCAACAAATCAACCTAGGACCGGTTTCACCCTAGTTAGGGCTCTTAAGCCAGGTAATACAAAGTATAATCCATACAGCGTAAACAGTAATATAAAATAATACTGTAATAGCATTGTCTAGTGCTATGACATATAAAAATACATACATAAATAACACAGGCTAAAATACTCAACTGGTGCTTCTAAAATACGCCTACCCCAATGTACCTAACCTAGGTCTAGTACGAGGGAAGAAGTAAGTTTGGTCTTTAGAATAGGTTTAGTTTTTGCCAAGAATTGCCAAAGGTTTCTCTAGGTTCTAATCAGCTCCATACCTTAGAATGAAGGAGGTTTGGTATGACTGTCTCAGACTCGATTTCCCAAAACCCCACAAGGGGAGTCAGAAACACTGGAGCTGGAATCTCGGCAGAGGAGGACAGCTTCTGATCAGTGCGTCAGCTGGGGAGTTGGCTTCCTTCGGCACTTGCTGTAGCGAGCTGCGTCGGGCAAGTAGGTAGTCGAACTGCACCGAACCACACCGTGCTTTGCCATAGCAAGTGAAGGTATATTTATACCTTGAAGAAGTTTAGGAATGTCACCTTTGACGTATAGTTGGGCATATGAACATCATGGATGAACCCCTAAGGAATAGTTGTTCATGCATAATAATGAGTTTCTTGGAGAAATCAATACCCAGGCTAGGGGAAGTCCCTTCTGCTTAAGGTTCTGGTTTTCCAAGAAATCGTTATGACATTTGGTGAACGGAAAGAAGTAGCCATGCCTGTATTTGGGTAGCATGGGCTTTGCCTAAATAAGGGCAACACGAATTGTACCTATATAAGGGCATGAATCGGGAAAATTCATTCGGAATCTAAAACGCCATACAACACCCACTCCACTTTCTTATGTATGACTTCTACTAAATACTACATTCTAAACATGTATAAACATATCTTAAAACTATCTATACAACAAGTGTTTAAAACCCACCCAAAATACATTAAAAAATGCATTGGTTGTGGTTGTACACAAACGAGCATTGGTGCTGTACGCATTTTAAAGCAATGTTTCATTCGAAGCATATAATTGACATTTGAAATGCTATCTGAATTAATCAGGAAAATAGACATTTATAAAATGGCTCGTAAATACAGAAGAAAAAAGGTACCGAAACCATTTCATGTCAGAATTACATAAACTTTTTGTATGTGGACAAGGTCAAATATTGTCTCTGGAAGTTTTTCAAAGAATTCTTGTTCTCTATGAATAGTTCTACTTTAAGCAGATTACTTTGTGCCAAAAATGAAAAATACAAATTTGGGAAGAAAAAAAACAATTAATCATAGGAAAAAGAGTTCCAAAGTTAGAACTTTGTTTTGAAAAATTGAAGGTCGAATTCACAGTCTCTCAGAACACTGTGTGCCAAAATCAAAAGTCTGTGTTTGTCATAGGTGAAAACATAAAATCTTCTAAGTCTGTAAAAAATGTGTCTACCATAGTAGGTAAAAGTTGGATTACCTTGTTTAGAAGATTAATCGCACATAGATGTGAAGCATCTCCATCAGCATTGGTCGCATTAGCAATGTTCGAATCGGATGGTACATGTGCGCCTGTTGTTTCCTCTCGCACCTCAGCAGAAGCATTTTGTGTCTGTGATATCTCTATGAATGCCGTCATCAGAATTGGTAGCCACTGGGGACAACACAGTGCATGGGCTGCTACTGGTTCAAGCAAAGTATCAACATCCATTGACATGACTGATGGGAGTGTGAGACATGTGTCTAACACACATTCTTCTCCGCATAGCAGGCAGCGCAGAACAGGTAAGATGCAATCTTGCCAAATTTTGTCTGATTGACAGAAACCATTTGGTATTTAATTCTCATAGACGAGGTAGTCCCAAAATTTGGACGATGTGCTCACGACACTTCATCGCCAGTAGAGTTGTCTCCATGGAAAACTGGGTGTTGCTTGTGAATTGACTTGCCATATCGCAGCAATAGGAGAAAAAATAGTATCCCTGCAGCGAGTCCCAAAATGAGGGGCAGTCCGCCTGACACAGAGTGCACGAAGTTTGGAAATATTCCTAGGACCACTTTAAAAGGTGCTAACTGTCCAGAAAATACGGTCTTAAATACAGGTACAATATCGCTCGTATCAGACATGTTTAAGATAGACTTAACATTTCTGAGAAATGTATCGGGCAGTTTGTAGTTAAGAGGGCATGTATCTCGGCAGACGTCCTTGCAACTTATAGATCATAAGTTTCTTTGGCTGAGGTCAGTGGCACAGTTGTTTGCAAACGAATGGCTTTAATTCTGCTTAAAGTATCAATTTGTATAGAAGAGATGTTCAGTGAAGGCCATAAAGGCGACTCCCTGTCTGTCTTGGTTTTAGGAAACAATACCTGCATACAGCAAGTGGCCCTGACTGACACAGTTACTAGATATGGTACTCCTGGCAACATGCCACATCAGCTGTGATCATTCAACATAGGATAACTCCCATTCGAGAGTTGTCCAAAAATTGGATCAATCACCACGGCTGGTGAACCTTGCAGGCGGCAGGATAAATTGTTAGAGGAAACATCACAGGCCCAGTGTAATTTTATACCCTGACAAAGGAGAGAACCGCTTAGAGCGTTTTCACAGTTTTTCCCGCTAATAAACACTTCACATCCCCCACTCCAACATCTATGTGTGTACGGTAATTCCCAAGATGTTTTGATGTAGTCTTTACCCAACCTTTCATATGTGCCTGCTGTTATATGTTTTAGGCAATACTGAAAATGGAAAATTGTAACAGGCAGAGTGATTGTTCCATGTATAATCCATTCAATAGCTGGTTTTTCTGCTACTGTAAATGGCAATCCTTCCAGTTTTTCAATTCTCAGCACCGTATAGTCTTCTCCCCTTTGTGCCAATTTGATCAGTTTATCAGTGAGATTGAATTCTGAAAACAGTGACATAGTATTGATTATACGCCAAGGCACATAGCCTGAACGAAGGTTTTGCAATGTCCAGGCTAATAGCATGATAGAACGTAATTGCGACTGACCATGTTGCAACATAACCAAGTCCTGTTCCATGATGTCTATGGCAGAAGACACTATGCTGTCCAATGAATATATCCTGGACGACAGAGTTGTTAACCCATTGTCAACCACAGAGAGAGTTTTCTCTAAATTAATACTATCAATTTCTCGTATTCTTTCTGCAGTCTCTGCTTGTGTAATCTTCCATGCTTAATTATAAGTGGCATAGATACCGGCATATATGCAACGTTTATGACGCGGTGTTCTTGGTCCTAGCAAGAATTCCCTAAGATCAGCGCCATCTTTAAGTAAAGATAAGTGTTGCTTTACATCCTTAAGTGGAAATCTATGTAGCCAATCAAGGCAGAGCTTCCCTACACTGTATGTTAATACTATTCTTGGATGCTGTCTCTGAACATATCTTGGATCTGGCTTATTGAATGTGAATCCCCGGGTTTTGTTCAGGAATCTATCTTGACAGTTGTTTGTGTCTGTGGGCCAGATTAACCATGTATTCCAATCTGGATCTGTTCTGTTGTGATGCAAAATAACAGTATGTACGTCGACCTCCCCCTCTGAATTGTCACTGCTATCAGATGTAGGTGTAGGTATAGATGGATTGTTCAGGTCTTTGATCTTGGCTAACCCAAGACAAGACATCTGTTGGACAGTGTCATTCAAAAACATAATTTGGTCAGGGATTATACAGGCTCTAAATAAAGCTTCTGTACCCTGTACCTGCCAATCTTTTGTACCCCAAACTATTTTCGTCTCAATGTTGTCTTTCCAAAAGTCGAAACCTAGGTTAGACAGTTGGGCAAAAAAGGTTGCAGAATACATTTGTTTGGTATTTGTTAACATACTTTTCATTCCTGTTTTGTTCACATTTTTAAAGCAAAACGATTCTGGATTGGATACATTGAACCCTGAAAAGTACGGAAATTTTCTAGCAAATGTTTTTTGAGCTACCCTTTGGTGGCGTAGGACAATGTTCCCATTGGTTATACATTAAAACATTTCTAGGATTTGCAAATCTGTGCAAGAAATGATGACCATAATGATTAAACAATACATTTGTTCATAGTCTGATGAACCTTCTAAATATTCATGATTTGCAAATACTGCAGACATTTTTAAGTCTGACATCATATTTTTAACAGTCTCGAAGTCCCAATCATCAGAAAAGGTACTTGATGAAACAAAGTCACTTAATGAAATCTTGAACAAGTGTGGAATCTTCAACAGCTCCGACGGGCCAAAAATGTAATAATCAGTTCTGTCCCAAGCTATACCACCTGGTATAGGAACGGCTGTGTTGTTCACTGATGACAAGTCTCTTTGTTCACAATGGGATGATTTGTGTGGCTTGAGGAGTAAGTTGATGTTCTTACTTGCTGTGTCCATTTTGATATATCTTCCATTTATCAGCATTCCCAAAGTTATTACCAGAATTAACCAAAGTAGAAGAAAAAGCACACCCAACACAATTCAAAGTTCAATCCATGGTGAAACCAGATAAGTCTTTTCCAGGTGATGAAAAAGGTCTGTTGCTTGTTCTTTCAAAGTTCTTTTTGCTGGCGTCATTTCAGGTTCGCTGGGATTCTCGGAAAACGTATCAAAGTTAATGAAATAGCCAGAGGCAGTTCTGTCAATTGTTGGGATTGCGTTAGGATTTGTTAAAATCGCTGGAACCACAGGATCACTTGTTACATTTGTGTAGTCAGATGCTACTTCATTGTAGACAGGCGTTTCTTGACAAACTGTTATTTGGGTTTCAAGAGGCACAAGTTCCATTGCTTTGTTGCTTAGTCCTTCATTTCGCACTGCAGATTATTCAAAGGTGATGAGTCTCTCAGTTTGAACCTCTTGGATAGTAGCTAGAGCTAGGCGTCTGCTACATTGGCGGAGTCCACTTGGCCTACTGCTTATGATCAGCCACATGATGTGGTTTGACCAGGTCGATTGACATGAACCTGTTCTCCTTTTTACCAGCAAGGGGCGGCAGTAATGCTGTTCTTGATCCGTGGATTGATACGACAGGTACTGGTTGTCTGTAAGAAGGCCCAAATTCCTTCTTGTCCGCGATCTTTTCTCTGACCAGATCCCTAAGCTTCGGGATCCAGACAGGCCTTGTTGGGACGGTCGGTTTCTTCTCAGTAGTAGTTGGCTTCAGGTTTTGGAAAAGGGGGGTGGTGATGGACAGAGTTTCTGAATGATGCAGAATACTCTTACCAAGTCAAGAGATCATGGTTTTAATCCATCACCGTTTTTCAGCTCAATGCACCATCCCTGCTCAGAACCTGGCTATATGCAAATTAGTCTGTTCCTGTCCCAGAGCATGCTGGGAACAGGGCAAACCAAACTACCAAGCCAATTCTTATACTGGGAAGGAAACAAGCTTCCGGGGACCGGTTTCTGGCATCACAGCCTTCTTCGGCCCGGGGTGCTTGAATCCTGATGGTGCAATGAGCAAGGGACTCACGTCTGAGCATACCCTCCCACACATAGTGTGGATAAAACCGATTTTGGAAAAGGGGGGTGGTGATGGACAGAGTTTCTGAATGATGCAGAATACTCTTACCAAGTCAAGAGATCATGGTTTTAATCCATCACCGTTTTTCAGCTCAATGCACCATCCCAGCTCAGAACCTGGCTATATGCAAATTAGTCTGTTCCTGTCCCAGAGCATGCTGGGAACAGGGCAAACCAAACTACCAAGCCAATTCTTATACTGGGAAGGAAACAAGCTTCCGGGGACCGGTTTCTGGCATCACAGCCTTCTTCGGCCCGGCTTGCTTGAATCCTGATGGTGCAATGAGCAAGGGACTCACGTCTGAGCATACCCTCCCACACATAGTGTGGATAAAACCGATTTTGGAAAAGAGGGGTGGTGATGGACAGAGTTTCTGAATGATGCAGAATACTCTTACCAAGTCAAGAGATCATGGTTTTAATCCATCACCGTTTTTCAGCTCAATGCACCATCCCAGCTCAGAACCTGGCTATATGCAAATTAGTCTGTTCCTGTCCCAGAGCATGCTGGGAACAGGGCAAACCAAACTACCAAGCCAATTCTTATACTGGGAAGGAAACAAGCTTCCGGGGACCGGTTTCTGGCATCACAGCCTTCTTCGGCCCGGCTTGCTTGAATCCTGATGGTGCAATGAGCAAGGGACTCACGTCTGAGCATACCCTCCCACACATAGTGTGGATAAAACCGATTTTGGAAAAGGGGGGTGGTGATGGACAGAGTTTCTGAATGATGCAGAATACTCTTACCAAGTCAAGAGATCATGGTTTTAATCCATCACCGTTTTTCAGCTCAATGCACCATCCCAGCTCAGAACCTGGCTATATGCAAATTAGTCTGTTCCTGTCCCAGAGCATGCTGGGAACAGGGCAAACCAAACTACCAAGCCAATTCTTATACTGGGAAGGAAACAAGCTTCCGGGGACCGGTTTCTGGCATCACAGCCTTCTTCGGCCCGGCTTGCTTGAATCCTGATGGTGCAATGAGCAAGGGACTCACGTCTGAGCATACCCTCCCACACATAGTGTGGATAAAACCGATTTTGGAAAAGGGGGGTGGTGATGGACAGAGTTTCTGAATGATGCAGAATACTCTTACCAAGTCAAGAGATCATGGTTTTAATCCATCACCGTTTTTCAGCTCAATGCACCATCCCAGCTCAGAACCTGGCTATATGCAAATTAGTCTGTTCCTGTCCCAGAGCATGCTGGGAACAGGGTAAACCAAACTACCAAGCCAATTCTTATACTGGGAAGGAAACAAGCTTCCGGGGACCGGTTTCTGGCATCACAGCCTTCTTCGGCCCGGCTTGCTTGAATCCTGATGGTGCAATGAGCAAGGGACTCACGTCTGAGCATACCCTCCCACACATAGTGTGGATAAAACCGATTTTGGAAAAGGGGGGTGGTGATGGACAGAGTTTCTGAATGATGCAGAATACTCTTACCAAGTCAAGAGATCATGGTTTTAATCCATCACCGTTTTTCAGCTCAATGCACCATCCCAGCTCAGAACCTGGCTATATGCAAATTAGTCTGTTCCTGTCCCAGAGCATGCTGGGAACAGGGCAAACCAAACTACCAAGCCAATTCTTATACTGGGAAGGAAACAAGCTTCCGGGGACCGGTTTCTGGCATCACAGCCTTCTTCGGCCCGGCTTGCTTGAATCCTGATGGTGCAATGAGCAAGGGACTCACGTCTGAGCATACCCTCCCACACATAGTGTGGATAAAACCGATTTTGGAAAAGGGGGGTGGTGATGGACAGAGTTTCTGAATGATGCAGAATACTCTTACCAAGTCAAGAGATCATGGTTTTAATCCATCACCGTTTTTCAGCTCAATGCACCATCCCAGCTCAGAACCTGGCTATATGCAAATTAGTCTGTTCCTGTCCCAGAGCATGCTGGGAACAGGGCAAACCAAACTACCAAGCCAATTCTTATACTGGGAAGGAAACAAGCTTCCGGGGACCGGTTTCTGGCATCACAGCCTTCTTCGGCCCGGCTTGCTTGAATCCTGATGGTGCAATGAGCAAGGGACTCACGTCTGAGCATACCCTCCCACACATAGTGTGGATAAAACCGATTTTGGAAAAGGGGGGTGGTGATGGACAGAGTTTCTGAATGATGCAGAATACTCTTACCAAGTCAAGAGATCATGGTTTTAATCCATCACCGTTTTTCAGCTCAATGCACCATCCCAGCTCAGAACCTGGCTATATGCAAATTAGTCTGTTCCTGTCCCAGAGCATGCTGGGAACAGGGCAAACCAAACTACCAAGCCAATTCTTATACTGGGAAGGAAACAAGCTTCCGGGGACCAGTTTCTGGCATCACAGCCTTCTTCGGCCCGGCTTGCTTGAATTCTGATGGTGCAATGAGCAAGGGACTCACGTCTGAGCATACCCTCCCACACATAGTGTGGATAAAACCGATTTTGGAAAAGGGGGGTGGTGATGGACAGAGTTTCTGAATGATGCAGAATACTCTTACCAAGTCAAGAGATCATGGTTTTAATCCATCACCGTTTTTCAGCTCAATGCACCATCCCAGCTCAGAACCTGGCTATATGCAAATTAGTCTGTTCCTGTCCCAGAGCATGCTGGGAACAGGGCAAACCAAACTACCAAGCCAATTCTTATACTGGGAAGGAAACAAGCTTCCGGGGACCGGTTTCTGGCATCACAGCCTTCTTCGGCCCGGCTTGCTTGAATCCTGATGGTGCAATGAGCAAGGGACTCACGTCTGAGCATACCCTCCCACACATAGTGTGGATAAAACCGATTTTGGAAAGGGGGGGTGGTGATGGACAGAGTTTCTGAATGATGCAGAATACTCATACCAAGTCAAGAGATCATGGTTTTAATCCATCACCGTTTTTCAGCTCAATGCACCATCCCAGCTCAGAACCTGGCTATATGCAAATTAGTCTGTTCCTGTCCCAGAGCATGCTGGGAACAGGGCAAACCAAACTACCAAGCCAATTCTTATACTGGGAAGGAAACAAGCTTCCGGGGACCGGTTTCTGGCATCACAGCCTTCTTCGGCCCGGCTTGCTTGAATCCTGATGGTGCAATGAGCAAGGGACTCACGTCTGAGCATACCCTCCCACACATAGTGTGGATAAAACCGATTTTGGAAAAGGGGGGTGGTGATGGACAGAGTTTCTGAATGATGCAGAATACTCTTACCAAGTCAAGAGATCATGGTTTTATTCCATCACCGTTTTTCAGCTCAATGCACCATCCCAGCTCAGAACCTGGCTATATGCAAATTAGTCTGTTCCTGTCCCAGAGCATGCTGGGAACAGGGCAAACCAAACTACCAAGCCAATTCTTATACTGGGAAGGAAACAAGCTTCCGGGGACCGGTTTCTGGCATCACAGCCTTCTTCGGCCCGGCTTGCTTGAATCCTGATGGTGCAATGAGCAAGGGACTCACGTCTGAGCATACCCTCCCACACATAGTGTGGATAAAACCGATTTTGGAAAAGGGGGGTGGTGATGGACAGAGTTTCTGAATGATGCAGAATACTCTTACCAAGTCAAGAGATCATGGTTTTAATCCATCACCGTTTTTCAGCTCAATGCACCATCCCAGCTCAGAACCTGGCTATATGCAAATTAGTCTGTTCCTGTCCCAGAGCATGCTGGGAACAGGGCAAACCAAACTACCAAGCCAATTCTTATACTGGGAAGGAAACAAGCTTCCGGGGACCGGTTTCTGGCATCACAGCCTTCTTCGGCCCGGCTTGCTTGAATCCTGATGGTGCAATGAGCAAGGGACTCACGTCTGAGCATACCCTCCCACATATAGTGTGGATAAAACCGATTTTGGAAAAGGGGGGTGGTGATGGACAGAGTTTCTGAATGATGCAGAATACTCTTACCAAGTCAAGAGATCATGGTTTTAATCCATCACCGTTTTTCAGCTCAATGCACCATCCCAGCTCAGAACCTGGCTATATGCAAATTAGTCTGTTCCTGTCCCAGAGCATGCTGGGAACAGGGCAAACCAAACTACCAAGCCAATTCTTATACTGGGAAGGAAACAAGCTTCCGGGGACCGGTTTCTGGCATCACAGCCTTCTTCGGCCCGGCTTGCTTGAATCCTGATGGTGCAATGAGCAAGGGACTCACGTCTGAGCATACCCTCCCACACATAGTGTGGATAAAACCGATTTTGGAAAAGGGGGGTGGTGATGGACAGAGTTTCTGAATGATGCAGAATACTCTTACCAAGTCAAGAGATCATGGTTTTAATCCATCACCGTTTTTCAGCTCAATGCACCATCCCAGCTCAGAACCTGGCTATATGCAAATTAGTCTGTTCCTGTCCCAGAGCATGCTGGGAACAGGGCAAACCAAACTACCAAGCCAATTCTTATACTGGGAAGGAAACAAGCTTCCGGGGACCGGTTTCTGGCATCACAGCCTTCTTCGGCCCGGCTTGCTTGAATCCTGATGGTGCAATGAGCAAGGGACTCACGTCTGAGCATACCCTCCCACACATAGTGTGGATAAAACCGATTTTGGAAAAGGGGGGTGGTGATGGACAGAGTTTCTGAATGATGCAGAATACTCTTACCAAGTCAAGAGATCATGGTTTTAATCCATCACCGTTTTTCAGCTCAATGCACCATCCCAGCTCAGAACCTGGCTATATGCAAATTAGTCTGTTCCTGTCCCAGAGCATGCTGGGAACAGGGCAAACCAAACTACCAAGCCAATTCTTATACTGGGAAGGAAACAAGCTTCCGGGGACCGGTTTCTGGCATCACAGCCTTCTTCGGCCCGGCTTGCTTGAATCCTGATGGTGCAATGAGCAAGGGACTCACGTCTGAGCATACCCTCCCACACATAGTGTGGATAAAACCGATTTTGGAAAAGGGGGGTGGTGATGGACAGAGTTTCTGAATGATGCAGAATACTCTTACCAAGTCAAGAGATCATGGTTTTAATCCATCACCGTTTTTCAGCTCAATGCACCATCCCAGCTCAGAACCTGGCTATATGCAAATTAGTCTGTTCCTGTCCCAGAGCATGCTGGGAACAGGGCAAACCAAACTACCAAGCCAATTCTTATACTGGGAAGGAAACAAGCTTCCGGGGACCGGTTTCTGGCATCACAGCCTTCTTCGGCCCGGCTTGCTTGAATCCTGATGGTGCAATGAGCAAGGGACTCACGTCTGAGCATACCCTCCCACACATAGTGTGGATAAAACCGATTTTGGAAAAGGGGGGTGGTGATGGACAGAGTTTCTGAATGATGCAGAATACTCTTACCAAGTCAAGAGATCATGGTTTTAATCCATCACCGTTTTTCAGCTCAATGCACCATCCCAGCTCAGAACCTGGCTATATGCAAATTAGTCTGTTCCTGTCCCAGAGCATGCTGGGAACAGGGCAAACCAAACTACCAAGCCAATTCTTATACTGGGAAGGAAACAAGCTTCCGGGGACCAGTTTCTGGCATCACAGCCTTCTTCGGCCCGGCTTGCTTGAATCCTGATGGTGCAATGAGCAAGGGACTCACGTCTGAGCATACCCTCCCACACATAGTGTGGATAAAACCGATTTTGGAAAAGGGGGGTGGTGATGGACAGAGTTTCTGAATGATGCAGAATACTCTTACCAAGTCAAGAGATCATGGTTTTAATCCATCACCGTTTTTCAGCTCAATGCACCATCCCAGCTCAGAACCTGGCTATATGCAAATTAGTCTGTTCCTGTCCCAGAGCATGCTGGGAACAGGGCAAACCAAACTACCAAGCCAATTCTTATACTGGGAAGGAAACAAGCTTCCGGGGACCGGTTTCTGGCATCACAGCCTTCTTCGGCCCGGCTTGCTTGAATCCTGATGGTGCAATGAGCAAGGGACTCACGTCTGAGCATACCCTCCCACACATAGTGTGGATAAAACCGATTTTGGAAAGGGGGGGTGGTGATGGACAGAGTTTCTGAATGATGCAGAATACTCATACCAAGTCAAGAGATCATGGTTTTAATCCATCACCGTTTTTCAGCTCAATGCACCATCCCAGCTCAGAACCTGGCTATATGCAAATTAGTCTGTTCCTGTCCCAGAGCATGCTGGGAACAGGGCAAACCAAACTACCAAGCCAATTCTTATACTGGGAAGGAAACAAGCTTCCGGGGACCGGTTTCTGGCATCACAGCCTTCTTCGGCCCGGCTTGCTTGAATCCTGATGGTGCAATGAGCAAGGGACTCACGTCTGAGCATACCCTCCCACACATAGTGTGGATAAAACCGATTTTGGAAAAGGGGGGTGGTGATGGACAGAGTTTCTGAATGATGCAGAATACTCTTACCAAGTCAAGAGATCATGGTTTTATTCCATCACCGTTTTTCAGCTCAATGCACCATCCCAGCTCAGAACCTGGCTATATGCAAATTAGTCTGTTCCTGTCCCAGAGCATGCTGGGAACAGGGCAAACCAAACTACCAAGCCAATTCTTATACTGGGAAGGAAACAAGCTTCCGGGGACCGGTTTCTGGCATCACAGCCTTCTTCGGCCCGGCTTGCTTGAATCCTGATGGTGCAATGAGCAAGGGACTCACGTCTGAGCATACCCTCCCACACATAGTGTGGATAAAACCGATTTTGGAAAAGGGGGGTGGTGATGGACAGAGTTTCTGAATGATGCAGAATACTCTTACCAAGTCAAGAGATCATGGTTTTAATCCATCACCGTTTTTCAGCTCAATGCACCATCCCAGCTCAGAACCTGGCTATATGCAAATTAGTCTGTTCCTGTCCCAGAGCATGCTGGGAACAGGGCAAACCAAACTACCAAGCCAATTCTTATACTGGGAAGGAAACAAGCTTCCGGGGACCGGTTTCTGGCATCACAGCCTTCTTCGGCCCGGCTTGCTTGAATCCTGATGGTGCAATGAGCAAGGGACTCACGTCTGAGCATACCCTCCCACATATAGTGTGGATAAAACCGATTTTGGAAAAGGGGGGTGGTGATGGACAGAGTTTCTGAATGATGCAGAATACTCTTACCAAGTCAAGAGATCATGGTTTTAATCCATCACCGTTTTTCAGCTCAATGCACCATCCCAGCTCAGAACCTGGCTATATGCAAATTAGTCTGTTCCTGTCCCAGAGCATGCTGGGAACAGGGCAAACCAAACTACCAAGCCAATTCTTATACTGGGAAGGAAACAAGCTTCCGGGGACCGGTTTCTGGCATCACAGCCTTCTTCGGCCCGGCTTGCTTGAATCCTGATGGTGCAATGAGCAAGGGACTCACGTCTGAGCATACCCTCCCACACATAGTGTGGATAAAACCGATTTTGGAAAAGGGGGGTGGTGATGGACAGAGTTTCTGAATGATGCAGAATACTCTTACCAAGTCAAGAGATCATGGTTTTAATCCATCACCGTTTTTCAGCTCAATGCACCATCCCAGCTCAGAACCTGGCTATATGCAAATTAGTCTGTTCCTGTCCCAGAGCATGCTGGGAACAGGGCAAACCAAACTACCAAGCCAATTCTTATACTGGGAAGGAAACAAGCTTCCGGGGACCGGTTTCTGGCATCACAGCCTTCTTCGGCCCGGCTTGCTTGAATCCTGATGGTGCAATGAGCAAGGGACTCACGTCTGAGCATACCCTCCCACACATAGTGTGGATAAAACCGATTTTGGAAAAGGGGGGTGGTGATGGACAGAGTTTCTGAATGATGCAGAATACTCTTACCAAGTCAAGAGATCATGGTTTTAATCCATCACCGTTTTTCAGCTCAATGCACCATCCCAGCTCAGAACCTGGCTATATGCAAATTAGTCTGTTCCTGTCCCAGAGCATGCTGGGAACAGGGCAAACCAAACTACCAAGCCAATTCTTATACTGGGAAGGAAACAAGCTTCCGGGGACCGGTTTCTGGCATCACAGCCTTCTTCGGCCCGGCTTGCTTGAATCCTGATGGTGCAATGAGCAAGGGACTCACGTCTGAGCATACCCTCCCACACATAGTGTGGATAAAACCGATTTTGGAAAAGGGGGGTGGTGATGGACAGAGTTTCTGAATGATGCAGAATACTCTTACCAAGTCAAGAGATCATGGTTTTAATCCATCACCGTTTTTCAGCTCAATGCACCATCCCAGCTCAGAACCTGGCTATATGCAAATTAGTCTGTTCCTGTCCCAGAGCATGCTGGGAACAGGGCAAACCAAACTACCAAGCCAATTCTTATACTGGGAAGGAAACAAGCTTCCGGGGACCGGTTTCTGGCATCACAGCCTTCTTCGGCCCGGCTTGCTTGAATCCTGATGGTGCAATGAGCAAGGGACTCACGTCTGAGCATACCCTCCCACATATAGTTTGGATAAAACCGATTTTGGAAAAGGGGGGTGGTGATGGACAGAGTTTCTGAATGATGCAGAATACTCTTACCAAGTCAAGAGATCATGGTTTTAATCCATCACCGTTTTTCAGCTCAATGCACCATCCCAGCTCAGAACCTGGCTATATGCAAATTAGTCTGTTCCTGTCCCAGAGCATGCTGGGAACAGGGCAAACCAAACTACCAAGCCAATTCTTATACTGGGAAGGAAACAAGCTTCCGGGGACCGGTTTCTGGCATCACAGCCTTCTTCGGCCCTGCTTGCTTGAATCCTGATGGTGCAATGAGCAAGGGACTCACGTCTGAGCATACCCTCCCACACATAGTGTGGATAAAACCGATTTTGGAAAAGGGGGGTGGTGATGGACAGAGTTTCTGAATGATGCAGAATACTCTTACCAAGTCAAGAGATCATGGTTTTAATCCATCACCGTTTTTCAGCTCAATGCACCATCCCAGCTCAGAACCTGGCTATGTGCAAATTAGTCTGTTCCTGTCCCAGAGCATGCTGGGAACAGGGCAAACCAAACTACCAAGCCAATTCTTATACTGGGAAGGAAACAAGCTTCCGGGGACCGGTTTCTGGCATCACAGCCTTCTTCGGCCCGGCTTGCTTGAATCCTGATGGTGCAATGAGCAAGGGACTCACGTCTGAGCATACCCTCCCACACATAGTGTGGATAAAACCGATTTTGGAAAAGGGGGGTGGTGATGGACAGAGTTTCTGAATGATGCAGAATACTCTTACCAAGTCAAGAGATCATGGTTTTAATCCATCACCGTTTTTCAGCTCAATGCACCATCCCAGCTCAGAACCTGGCTATATGCAAATTAGTCTGTTCCTGTCCCAGAGCATGCTGGGAACAGGGCAAACCAAACTACCAAGCCAATTCTTATACTGGGAAGGAAACAAGCTTCCGGGGACCAGTTTCTGGCATCACAGCCTTCTTCGGCCCGGTTTGCTTGAATCCTGATGGTGCAATGAGCAAGGGACTCACGTCTGAGCATACCCTCCCACACATAGTGTGGATAAAACCGATTTTGGAAAAGGGGGGTGGTGATGGACAGAGTTTCTGAATGATGCAGAATACTCTTACCAAGTCAAGAGATCATGGTTTTAATCCATCACCGTTTTTCAGCTCAATGCACCATCCCAGCTCAGAACCTGGCTATATGCAAATTAGTCTGTTCCTGTCCCAGAGCATGCTGGGAACAGGGCAAACCAAACTACCAAGCCAATTCTTATACTGGGAAGGAAACAAGCTTCCGGGGACCGGTTTCTGGCATCACAGCCTTCTTCGGCCCGGCTTGCTTGAATCCTGATGGTGCAATGAGCAAGGGACTCACGTCTGAGCATACCCTCCCACACATAGTGTGGATAAAACCGATTTTGGAAAAGGGGGGTGGTGATGGACAGAGTTTCTGAATGATGCAGAATACTCTTACCAAGTCAAGAGATCATGGTTTTAATCCATCACCGTTTTTCAGCTCAATGCACCATCCCAGCTCAGAACCTGGCTATATGCAAATTAGTCTGTTCCTGTCCCAGAGCATGCTGGGAACAGGGCAAACCAAACTACCAAGCCAATTCTTATATTGGGAAGGAAACAAGCTTCCGGGGACCGGTTTCTGGCATCACAGCCTTCTTCGGCCCGGCTTGCTTGAATCCTGATGGTGCAATGAGCAAGGGACTCACGTCTGAGCATACCCTCCCACACATAGTGTGGATAAAACCGATTTTGGAAAAGGGGGGTGGTGATGGACAGAGTTTCTGAATGATGCAGAATACTCTTACCAAGTCAAGAGATCATGGTTTTAATCCATCACCGTTTTTCAGCTCAATGCACCATCCCAGCTCAGAACCTGGCTATATGCAAATTAGTCTGTTCCTGTCCCAGAGCATGCTGGGAACAGGGCAAACCAAACTACCAAGCCAATTCTTATACTGGGAAGGAAACAAGCTTCCGGGGACCGGTTTCTGGCATCACAGCCTTCTTCGGCCCGGCTTGCTTGAATCCTGATGGTGCAATGAGCAAGGGACTCACGTCTGAGCATACCCTCCCACACATAGTGTGGATAAACCGATTTTGGAAAAGGGGGGTGGTGATGGACAGAGTTTCTGAATGATGCAGAATACTCTTACCAAGTCAAGAGATCATGGTTTTAATCCATCACCGTTTTTCAGCTCAATGCACCATCCCAGCTCAGAACCTGGCTATATGCAAATTAGTCTGTTCCTGTCCCAGAGCATGCTGGGAACAGGGCAAACCAAACTACCAAGCCAATTCTTATACTGGGAAGGAAACAAGCTTCCGGGGACCGGTTTCTGGCATCACAGCCTTCTTCGGCCCGGCTTGCTTGAATCCTGATGGTGCAATGAGCAAGGGACTCACATCTGAGCATACCCTCCCACACATAGTGTGGATAAAACCGATTTTGGAAAAGGGGGGTGGTGATGGACAGAGTTTCTGAATGATGCAGAATACTCTTACCAAGTCAAGAGATCATGGTTTTAATCCATCACCGTTTTTCAGCTCAATGCACCATCCCAGCTCAGAACCTGGCTATATGCAAATTAGTCTGTTCCTGTCCCAGAGCATGCTGGGAACAGGGCAAACCAAACTACCAAGCCAATTCTTATACTGGGAAGGAAACAAGCTTCCGGGGACCGGTTTCTGGCATCACAGCCTTCTTCGGCCCGGCTTGCTTGAATCCTGATGGTGCAATGAGCAAGGGACTCACGTCTGAGCATACCCTCCCACATATAGTGTGGATAAAACCGATTTTGGAAAAGGGGGGTGGCGATGGACAGAGTTTCTGAATGATGCAGAATACTCTTACCAAGTCAAGAGATCATGGTTTTAATCCATCACCGTTTTTCAGCTCAATGCACCATCCCAGCTCAGAACCTGGCTATATGCAAATTAGTCTGTTCCTGTCCCAGAGCATGCTGGGAACAGGGCAAACCAAACTACCAAGCCAATTCTTATACTGGGAAGGAAACAAGCTTCCGGGGACCGGTTTCTGGCATCACAGCCTTCTTCGGCCCGGCTTGCTTGAATCCTGATGGTGCAATGAGCAAGGGACTCACGTCTGAGCATACCCTCCCACACATAGTGTGGATAAAACCGATTTTGGAAAAGGGGGGTGGTGATGGACAGAGTTTCTGAATGATGCAGAATACTCTTACCAAGTCAAGAGATCATGGTTTTAATCCATCACCGTTTTTCAGCTCAATGCACCATCCCAGCTCAGAACCTGGCTATATGCAAATTAGTCTGTTCCTGTCCCAGAGCATGCTGGGAACAGGGCAAACCAAACTACCAAGCCACTTCTTATACTGGGAAGGAAACAAGCTTCCGGGGACCGGTTTCTGGCATCACAGCCTTCTTCGGCCCGGCTTGCTTGAATCCTGATGGTGCAATGAGCAAGGGACTCACGTCTGAGCATACCCTCCCACACATAGTGTGGATAAAACCGATTTTGGAAAAGGGGGGTGGTGATGGACAGAGTTTCTGAATGATGCAGAATACTCTTACCAAGTCAAGAGATCATGGTTTTAATCCATCACCGTTTTTCAGCTCAATGCACCATCCCAGCTCAGAACCTGGCTATATGCAAATTAGTCTGTTCCTGTCCCAGAGCATGCTGGGAACAGGGCAAACCAAACTACCAAGCCAATTCTTATACTGGGAAGGAAACAAGCTTCCGGGGACCGGTTTCTGGCATCACAGCCTTCTTCGGCCCGGCTTGCTTGAATCCTGATGGTGCAATGAGCAAGGGACTCACGTCTGAGCATACCCTCCCACACATAGTGTGGATAAAACTGATTTTGGAAAAGGGGGGTGGCGATGGACAGAGTTTCTGAATGATGCAGAATACTCTTACCAAGTCAAGAGATCATGGTTTTAATCCATCACCGTTTTTCAGCTCAATGCACCATCCCAGCTCAGAACCTGGCTATATGCAAATTAGTCTGTTCCTGTCCCAGAGCATGCTGGGAACAGGGCAAACCAAACTACCAAGCCAATTCTTATACTGGGAAGGAAACAAGCTTCCGGGGACCGGTTTCTGGCATCACAGCCTTCTTCGGCCCGGCTTGCTTGAATCCTGATGGTGCAATGAGCAAGGGACTCACGTCTGAGCATACCCTCCCACATATAGTGTGGATAAAACCGATTTTGGAAAAGGGGGGTGGTGATGGACAGAGTTTCTGAATGATGCAGAATACTCTTACCAAGTCAAGAGATCATGGTTTTAATCCATCACCGTTTTTCAGCTCAATGCACCATCCCAGCTCAGAACCTGGCTATATGCAAATTAGTCTGTTCCTGTCCCAGAGCATGCTGGGAACAGGGCAAACCAAACTACCAAGCCAATTCTTATACTGGGAAGGAAACAAGCTTCCGGGGACCGGTTTCTGGCATCACAGCCTTCTTCGGCCCGGCTTGCTTGAATCCTGATGGTGCAATGAGCAAGGGACTCACGTCTGAGCATACCCTCCCACACATAGTGTGGATAAAACCGATTTTGGAAAAGGGGGGTGGTGATGGACAGAGTTTCTGAATGATGCAGAATACTCTTACCAAGTCAAGAGATCATGGTTTTAATCCATCACCGTTTTTCAGCTCAATGCACCATCCCAGCTCAGAACCTGGCTATATGCAAATTAGTCTGTTCCTGTCCCAGAGCATGCTGGGAACAGGGCAAACCAAACTACCAAGCCAATTCTTATACTGGGAAGGAAACAAGCTTCCGGGGACCGGTTTCTGGCATCACAGCCTTCTTCGGCCCGGCTTGCTTGAATCCTGATGGTGCAATGAGCAAGGGACTCACGTCTGAGCATACCCTCCCACACATAGTGTGGATAAAACCGATTTTGGAAAAGGGGGGTGGTGATGGACAGAGTTTCTGAATGATGCAGAATACTCTTACCAAGTCAAGAGATCATGGTTTTAATCCATCACCGTTTTTCAGCTCAATGCACCATCCCAGCTCAGAACCTGGCTATATGCAAATTAGTCTGTTCCTGTCCCAGAGCATGCTGGGAACAGGGCAAACCAAACTACCAAGCCAATTCTTATACTGGGAAGGAAACAAGCTTCCGGGGACCGGTTTCTGGCATCACAGCCTTCTTCGGCCCGGCTTGCTTGAATCCTGATGGTGCAATGAGCAAGGGACTCACGTCTGAGCATACCCTCCCACACATAGTGTGGATAAAACCGATTTTGGAAAAGGGGGGTGGTGATGGACAGAGTTTCTGAATGATGCAGAATACTCTTACCAAGTCAAGAGATCATGGTTTTAATCCATCACCGTTTTTCAGCTCAATGCACCATCCCAGCTCAGAACCTGGCTATATGCAAATTAGTCTGTTCCTGTCCCAGAGCATGCTGGGAACAGGGCAAACCAAACTACCAAGCCAATTCTTATACTGGGAAGGAAACAAGCTTCCGGGGACCGGTTTCTGGCATCACAGCCTTCTTCGGCCCGGCTTGCTTGAATCCTGATGGTGCAATGAGCAAGGGACTCACATCTGAGCATACCCTCCCACACATAGTGTGGATAAAACCGATTTTGGAAAAGGGGGGTGGTGATGGACAGAGTTTCTGAATGATGCAGAATACTCTTACCAAGTCAAGAGATCATGGTTTTAATCCATCACCGTTTTTCAGCTCAATGCACCATCCCAGCTCAGAACCTGGCTATATGCAAATTAGTCTGTTCCTGTCCCAGAGCATGCTGGGAACAGGGCAAACCAAACTACCAAGCCAATTCTTATACTGGGAAGGAAACAAGCTTCCGGGGACCGGTTTCTGGCATCACAGCCTTCTTCGGCCCGGCTTGCTTGAATCCTGATGGTGCAATGAGCAAGGGACTCACGTCTGAGCATACCCTCCCACATATAGTGTGGATAAAACCGATTTTGGAAAAGGGGGGTGGCGATGGACAGAGTTTCTGAATGATGCAGAATACTCTTACCAAGTCAAGAGATCATGGTTTTAATCCATCACCGTTTTTCAGCTCAATGCACCATCCCAGCTCAGAACCTGGCTATATGCAAATTAGTCTGTTCCTGTCCCAGAGCATGCTGGGAACAGGGCAAACCAAACTACCAAGCCAATTCTTATACTGGGAAGGAAACAAGCTTCCGGGGACCGGTTTCTGGCATCACAGCCTTCTTCGGCCCGGCTTGCTTGAATCCTGATGGTGCAATGAGCAAGGGACTCACGTCTGAGCATACCCTCCCACACATAGTGTGGATAAAACCGATTTTGGAAAAGGGGGGTGGTGATGGACAGAGTTTCTGAATGATGCAGAATACTCTTACCAAGTCAAGAGATCATGGTTTTAATCCATCACCGTTTTTCAGCTCAATGCACCATCCCAGCTCAGAACCTGGCTATATGCAAATTAGTCTGTTCCTGTCCCAGAGCATGCTGGGAACAGGGCAAACCAAACTACCAAGCCACTTCTTATACTGGGAAGGAAACAAGCTTCCGGGGACCAGTTTCTGGCATCACAGCCTTCTTCGGCCCGGCTTGCTTGAATCCTGATGGTGCAATGAGCAAGGGACTCACGTCTGAGCATACCCTCCCACACATAGTGTGGATAAAACCGATTTTGGAAAAGGGGGGTGGTGATGGACAGAGTTTCTGAATGATGCAGAATACTCTTACCAAGTCAAGAGATCATGGTTTTAATCCATCACCGTTTTTCAGCTCAATGCACCATCCCAGCTCAGAACCTGGCTATATGCAAATTAGTCTGTTCCTGTCCCAGAGCATGCTGGGAACAGGGCAAACCAAACTACCAAGCCAATTCTTATACTGGGAAGGAAACAAGCTTCCGGGGACCGGTTTCTGGCATCACAGCCTTCTTCGGCCCGGCTTGCTTGAATCCTGATGGTGCAATGAGCAAGGGACTCACGTCTGAGCATACCCTCCCACACATAGTGTGGATAAAACTGATTTTGGAAAAGGGGGGTGGCGATGGACAGAGTTTCTGAATGATGCAGAATACTCTTACCAAGTCAAGAGATCATGGTTTTAATCCATCACCGTTTTTCAGCTCAATGCACCATCCCAGCTCAGAACCTGGCTATATGCAAATTAGTCTGTTCCTGTCCCAGAGCATGCTGGGAACAGGGCAAACCAAACTACCAAGCCAATTCTTATACTGGGAAGGAAACAAGCTTCCGGGGACCGGTTTCTGGCATCACAGCCTTCTTCGGCCCGGCTTGCTTGAATCCTGATGGTGCAATGAGCAAGGGACTCACGTCTGAGCATACCCTCCCACATATAGTGTGGATAAAACCGATTTTGGAAAAGGGGGGTGGTGATGGACAGAGTTTCTGAATGATGCAGAATACTCTTACCAAGTCAAGAGATCATGGTTTTAATCCATCACCGTTTTTCAGCTCAATGCACCATCCCAGCTCAGAACCTGGCTATATGCAAATTAGTCTGTTCCTGTCCCAGAGCATGCTGGGAACAGGGCAAACCAAACTACCAAGCCAATTCTTATACTGGGAAGGAAACAAGCTTCCGGGGACCGGTTTCTGGCATCACAGCCTTCTTCGGCCCGGCTTGCTTGAATCCTGATGGTGCAATGAGCAAGGGACTCACGTCTGAGCATACCCTCCCACACATAGTGTGGATAAAACCGATTTTGGAAAAGGGGGGTGGTGATGGACAGAGTTTCTGAATGATGCAGAATACTCTTACCAAGTCAAGAGATCATGGTTTTAATCCATCACCGTTTTTCAGCTCAATGCACCATCCCAGCTCAGAACCTGGCTATATGCAAATTAGTCTGTTCCTGTCCCAGAGCATGCTGGGAACAGGGCAAACCAAACTACCAAGCCAATTCTTATACTGGGAAGGAAACAAGCTTCCGGGGACCGGTTTCTGGCATCACAGCCTTCTTCGGCCCGGCTTGCTTGAATCCTGATGGTGCAATGAGCAAGGGACTCACGTCTGAGCATACCCTCCCACACATAGTGTGGATAAAACCGATTTTGGAAAAGGGGGGTGGTGATGGACAGAGTTTCTGAATGATGCAGAATACTCTTACCAAGTCAAGAGATCATGGTTTTAATCCATCACCGTTTTTCAGCTCAATGCACCATCCCAGCTCAGAACCTGGCTATATGCAAATTAGTCTGTTCCTGTCCCAGAGCATGCTGGGAACAGGGCAAACCAAACTACCAAGCCAATTCTTATACTGGGAAGGAAACAAGCTTCCGGGGACCGGTTTCTGGCATCACAGCCTTCTTCGGCCCGGCTTGCTTGAATCCTGATGGTGCAATGAGCAAGGGACTCACGTCTGAGCATACCCTCCCACACATAGTGTGGATAAAACCGATTTTGGAAAAGGGGGGTGGTGATGGACAGAGTTTCTGAATGATGCAGAATACTCTTACCAAGTCAAGAGATCATGGTTTTAATCCATCACCGTTTTTCAGCTCAATGCACCATCCCAGCTCAGAACCTGGCTATATGCAAATTAGTCTGTTCCTGTCCCAGAGCATGCTGGGAACAGGGCAAACCAAACTACCAAGCCAATTCTTATACTGGGAAGGAAACAAGCTTCCGGGGACCGGTTTCTGGCATCACAGCCTTCTTCGGCCCGGCTTGCTTGAATCCTGATGGTGCAATGAGCAAGGGACTCACGTCTGAGCATACCCTCCCACACATAGTGTGGATAAAACCGATTTTGGAAAAGGGGGGTGGTGATGGACAGAGTTTCTGAATGATGCAGAATACTCTTACCAAGTCAAGAGATCATGGTTTTAATCCATCACCGTTTTTCAGCTCAATGCACCATCCCAGCTCAGAACCTGGCTATATGCAAATTAGTCTGTTCCTGTCCCAGAGCATGCTGGGAACAGGGCAAACCAAACTACCAAGCCAATTCTTATACTGGGAAGGAAACAAGCTTCCGGGGACCGGTTTCTGGCATCACAGCCTTCTTCGGCCCGGCTTGCTTGAATCCTGATGGTGCAATGAGCAAGGGACTCACGTCTGAGCATACCCTCCCACACATAGTGTGGATAAAACCGATTTTGGAAAAGGGGGGTGGTGATGGACAGAGTTTCTGAATGATGCAGAATACTCTTACCAAGTCAAGAGATCATGGTTTTAATCCATCACCGTTTTTCAGCTCAATGCACCATCCCAGCTCAGAACCTGGCTATATGCAAATTAGTCTGTTCCTGTCCCAGAGCATGCTGGGAACAGGGCAAACCAAACTACCAAGCCAATTCTTATACTGGGAAGGAAACAAGCTTCCGGGGACCGGTTTCTGGCATCACAGCCTTCTTCGGCCCGGCTTGCTTGAATCCTGATGGTGCAATGAGCAAGGGACTCACGTCTGAGCATACCTTCCCACACATAGTGTGGATAAAACCGATTTTGGAAAAGGGGGGTGGTGATGGACAGAGTTTCTGAATGATGCAGAATACTCTTACCAAGTCAAGAGATCATGGTTTTAATCCATCACCGTTTTTCAGCTCAATGCACCATCCCAGCTCAGAACCTGGCTATATGCAAATTAGTCTGTTCCTGTCCCAGAGCATGCTGGGAACAGGGCAAACCAAACTACCAAGCCAATTCTTATACTGGGAAGGAAACAAGCTTCCGGGGACCGGTTTCTGGCATCACAGCCTTCTTCGGCCCGGCTTGCTTGAATCCTGATGGTGCAATGAGCAAGGGACTCACGTCTGAGCATACCCTCCCACACATAGTGTGGATAAAACCGATTTTGGAAAAGGGGGGTGGTGATGGACAGAGTTTCTGAATGATGCAGAATACTCTTACCAAGTCAAGAGATCATGGTTTTAATCCATCACCGTTTTTCAGCTCAATGCACCATCCCAGCTCAGAACCTGGCTATATGCAAATTAGTCTGTTCCTGTCCCAGAGCATGCTGGGAACAGGGCAAACCAAACTACCAAGCCAATTCTTATACTGGGAAGGAAACAAGCTTCCGGGGACCGGTTTCTGGCATCACAGCCTTCTTCGGCCCGGCTTGCTTGAATCCTGATGGTGCAATGAGCAAGGGACTCACGTCTGAGCATACCCTCCCACACATAGTGTGGATAAAACCAAAAAATATTTGTTCATAGTCTGATGAACCTTCTAAATATTCATGATTTGCAAATACTGCAGACATTTTTAAGTCTGACATCATATTTTTAACAGTCTCGAAGTCCCAATCATCAGAAAAGGTACTTGATGAAACAAAGTCACTTAATGAAATCTTGAACAAGTGTGGAATCTTCAACAGCTCCGACGGGCCAAAAATGTAATAATCAGTTCTGTCCCAAGCTATACCACCTGGTATAGGAACTGCTGTGTTGTTCACTGATGACAAGTCTCTTTGTTCACAATGGGATGATTTGTGTGGCTTGAGGAGTAAGTTGATGTTCTTACTTGCTGTGTCCATTTTGATATATCTTCCATTTATCAGCATTCCCAAAGTTATTACCAGAATTAACCAAAGTAGAAGAAAAGCACACCCAACACAATTCAAAGTTCAATCCATGGTGAAACCAGATAAGTCTTTTCCAGGTGATGAAAAAGGTCTGGTGCTTGTTCTTTCAAAGTTCTTTTTGCTGGCGTCATTTCAGGTTCGCTGGGATTCTCGGAAAACGTATCAAAGTTAATGAAATAGCCAGAGGCAGTTCTGTCAATTGTTGGGATTGCATTAAGATTTGTTAAAATCGCTGGAACCACAGGATCACTTGTTATATTTGTGTAGTCAGATGCTACTTCATTGTAGACAGGCGTTTCTTGACAAACTGTTATTTGGGTTTCAAGAGGCACAAGTTCCATTGCTTTGTTGCTTAGTCCTTCATTTCGCACTGCAGATTATTCAAAGGTGATGAGTCTCTCAGTTTGAACCTCTTGGATAGTAGCTAGAGCTAGGCGTCTGCTACATTGGCGGAGTCCACTTGGCCTACTGCTTATGATCAGCCACATGATGTGGTTTGACCAGGTCGATTGACATGAACCTGTTCTCCTTTTTACCAGCAAGGGGCGGCAGTAATGCTGTTCTTGATCCGTGGATTGATACGACAGGTACTGGTTGTCTGTAAGAAGGCCCAAATTCCTTCTTGTCCGCGATCTTTTCTCTGACCAGATCACTAAGCTTCGGGATCCAGACAGGCCTTGTTGGGACGGTCGGTTTCTTCTCAGTAGTAGTTGGCTTCAGGAACACGTTACTATGTTTCGTTCTTATTTCATTAAAGTCCTGTGAAACAGCCAAACGTTCTTTGATATCAAAGGGTTTTTGGTCTACCACTGAAGTCTGACAATTGAGGTCCACTACTAACATTCTGGTCTAAAAAGGACTTCATGTGGAGTGATACCCCCCTAGAGAACTTCTTGGCAGATTGTTAAGACTATGTTGGACACTTATTAGAGGTTTGACCCACCCGTCACCCGAGCCTAATACCCTAGCTGTTATAGATTGCTTTACAACCAGGTTTTTTTTATCCACAACCAAATTTCCTTCAAGATGGAATGGACTAGAGTACTGCAATGCAACGCCCAAATTGGCCATGGCCTCCTTGTAAGCTTTAGAGTTAAATGCAGGACCCTGGTCAGAATGTAGCGTGCTGACTGCGTATGTGCCGATAAAGACTCGCAAATCTTTTATAACAGTTCGAGCGTCAGCCGAGCGCTGAGGCCACATCCAAATTCTTGTCTTAAAAGTTGTGGGCCCGCATTTGTCCACAAGGACGTCTTCGTGTAGAAAGTATAATGCTGTCAAACAATGGTCTGTACTGGGCTGGCTATGCTATAGTCAGGTATCTGGCGGCGTTCTGTGGTGCGATCTCTATTGCAGTCTATGCAGTCAATGACAAACATGTGAATGTGAGCATTCATTTCTGGCCACCAGTACATCTCCTTAACAGTTAATATAATTTTAGAGATCCCTTGATGTGTCAGACCCTCTCCCAAATTTGCTTCGTATATCAAAGCTACTCTACGTTTCCTGTTTGGAATCACTCTACCCCCCCCACTCCACGGATTCGAGCAAAAGGAACGGAGTTTGCATCAATTATATATGAGTATTCAAGTGGAAACTTATTAGGTAACGCTGCACCACTGCCTTTGCTTGTGGCATTGACAGCAAACATTATTTCGCCGTCTATTTTCGTTTTTGAACGAGTGATTGCTGCTACGGAAGCCATTTGCACAGCTGCCTTCGCGGCTTCATCAGCCAATAAATTCCCTTCAACGTGAACGGCATCACGTTGATGACTCTGTGAGTATGTATCACATGAGTGTTTTTTATAGTCCTTGTCGTAACTGAACTACTTGTTCCCAAAGCAATTTATGCTTGATTGTGCCACCTTTTGCATCTTTGAAACCGTTTGAAGCCAATTTTGCAAGTATTCATTGTAAGATTGAACACAATAATACGAATCGCACACTATGAGTTTGGGAAATTCGCGGTGCGTATCCTCAAGTGCCATCTTGAATGCTTTTAGTTCAGCTCGCTGAGCTGTACAATCTCCTAGAGATTGAGTTTTAGTGACCTTTGGTCGGAATTTGCCATCGCACCAACGACCTTTAACGATCGCGCATGCCGCACTATAGGCTTGTTTACCCTCCGTAGCCAGTTGAGCTGATCCAACAGCATAAATTATACATTCATACTGCTCAAGAGCCAGAATTTCAGTAGGCAGAGGACCTTCTTGTTCATATTGTAGAACTGCTTGTGTTTTCAAATAAGGATCAAAATCGTATTCAACGTCTGTCGCAGCAAGAGAATTAACCCATTGTATCCATCTTGGATATAAAGCTTTAGCATTTGGAATGCTCGCTTTTGTTACTGCCTCTAAGGTGGATACAGGTGTAACGACTATAATGCGCTTACCCTGTGCGATTGCTCTTTCTTTTACTACCGCAGTTTAAACCGCTGTCAGCATTTTTGCTGTTGGAGTAAACTTCATTTCTGCTTTTGTGTACAAATGTGATTTGTAAGCTATTGGTACTTTTCACCATCATTAAAAGTTAAGTAAGTGAATCCGCATTGTCCTGGAATGTTTCGGATCACTAAGTTGCGTACGTTTACGCGTGTATGCAAATGTTTAGTTGCTAACATGTCTGTTTGTAATGAACACAAAATTTCAGTGTGTTTTTGTGTCCAATTAACTGTTTTAAAATCAGGTTTCATTAATTCGTAGAGAGGTTTAACCCTTTCTGCGTGATTTAGAATGTATGTTTTCCAAAATTCAGGAAACCTAGAATCGACTGTAAGTTTTCCAGTATTTTTGGAGGTTGGAGCAGCGCACATTTCTCTAGAAAGTTTGCTGCCAGGCTTTTGCCTTCACTTGAAAGTTCGTATCCTAGAAAAAGGACGTTGAGATGGGCAATTCTTGACTTCTTAAAATTGGATTTGTGCCCTTCAGAGGCAAAGCCCAATATAATGGTGTTCACCCTGTTCAAGTGCCTGCCCAAGTCATCGTCTGTTAGATAGATGTCAGCCACATATGACAATGCTTCATCATCATAGGTTTGTAGTAACTCTGTTACCCTCGCTGAAAATTACCCAGGACTATTCTTGAATCCTTGAGGGAGACGACAGAAGTGACATGGTGTCCCCATGATTGAGAAAGCGGTCAAATAACTACTTTCTGGTGCAATGTTTTGACAGAAGAAACCGTTAAAAATATCGAATGTGGTTTTATATTTTTTACGCACAATGTTATTCATTAATGTTGCATTTTGTACTGCAAAAGGTTTGCAACAAGAGTTTAAGTGTCTGTAATCCAATACTAGACGATATGTATTGTCTGGTTTGGATACAGGAAACAAAGGATTGTTCATTGACGAGGTGCATGTTTCAATCACCCCCTGGTGATCTAAGAACTCCCTGGCCTGTTTTTTAGCTTCTTGCTTAACTGGGTACTGCCTTTGTGCAGTTGTTTGATTTTTTTACTGGATTTTATGGTGAGGAGAATCCTCATCCCATCCTACATGATCTTTGTATAATGCAGGAGCTTGGGCGACTGCCCATTTCCTGGCATAAGTATATTTTAAAAGAATTGGAATGTGGTTGGAGAAGGCTGCCATAATTATGTCTTCGCCATGTGGGCAGTCCCTGACAAATTGTGGTGGCCAGTCTTGTTCAGTGAGAAGAATGTCATAACCCTTAGAGAGGCGCTTCCAAAAGAGTGCTCTCACTTTTCTTGGTATGTCTCCCTCCATCCGGAGTGTTACTTCATATACCTTATGCGGAGCACTAACCCTGGTATCTACAGTTTCAACTTGATTGAATTCATCCAAGTCCACTGTCTCCAGATGATCCTGCAAGTTCTTGTGAGCTATGGTGATTTCTGCTGCGCTGTCCAACATTGTCTCAGCCCATTCCCTGTTCTTGAGTTGTGTCCTCAAGATCCTCGGCATGTCGGATTTTTAGACCGGCTACCTTCTTTTTAGTGAATTGAAGTTTATTGCTTTTCTGAACCTGTTGATCGTATTTGGACTTCATGCTTCTTCCTTGTGTTCTGACCGTCCTCTTCTTTTGGATTGCTGTGACGAAGTCTGAAAGGTACGAGAGGAACGTGTATCAGTATATTGATATCTATCAGGTTTTCTGAAATTATCCCTGTTCCTGAGGTTGTACCACCTTTCAGAGGGCTCCTTTTGGGGAGACCTACCTCTGGAATTAGAATGCTTCTCTTTAGAAGTTTTTTTTAGCATTTTCCCACTTCTTTTTAGAGGAAGTAGGAGTGTTTTTAATAAAGACTAGTAAAGACCTTTAACTATATAATTCTATTAAATTTGTATATTACTAAGTAATTGTTCATCCGACATTGCTTCAATGTCAGGGTCAGGTATGTAGCCGGCTAGAGTCGACCATGTTGCTCCTGGTCTACCTGGTGGACCGAGCCTGGAAATGTGATTTAAATGTTTTAGGGTGCCTTTAAATCAGAGCGCATGCTCTTGGTATGTGAGTGGAATTTCAATATCCTCGAAGGGAAGTATTCTTCTGGTGGATCATCTTCTTTGTAGAAGTGAAACACATGTGTTATTGGATTTGCTTCAGGGAAGATTATCCATGATTAAAACACCTCCTTCTGGTGACATTCATGTGCCTCTATCACAAAAACTATCCTACCACCTCTCGATGTTAGGCCATTTTTTATAAGTTTTATAGTGATGGCTTTCCTTAAATTTAGAGGAATGCATATAGCATCTTCGTCGGTTTCTTGGAAACCTGAGTAGTTTAAACCTGCAATGGCTGGATCAGCCGCAGCTCCGCTGGCCCTGGGATTATCTTCGTCGGCCATTTTTTTGACTGAAATTTGCAAAGCAAGTTTCAAGGAAACAGAGATAAGGTGAACAATATTTTGGAACACTGTATCCTTCAACGTTGAACAAACCAAAAGCTAATACATTGGATTTTCGTCCTACTCAGCTATGGCGGATATTATCCCTTTTACCCACTCCAGACGTCTATTGGAGTATTATGGAAAAAAGGGGTCTCTGAGAAAAGCACAACAGAGTTACTTTAGTATCTAGCATTAAATTAGTGCCTTGCCCCACGTTGGGCGCCATGTAGTGTAGTTCCTATATTCCCAATAGGCTCTGCGCACTGGAATAATATACCCTATAGATATGACATAGGACTTAGTTCAGTATGTCTCTATCAAATATACTAAACTTAATTGTGAGTGCCAGCTAGCTCAGAGGTCACTCAAATACACAAGAAGGGATTCGTTTCTGACAACCGCATAAACATGACAACTTTGTTTCCCTAGGACTGGAACAAATATCTTCAGAGTCGTGGAAACAATAGATAACTATTTTACTCAGTCAATCGTGCATGCTTCGTTTCTACAGAGTTGCACGGAAATAGAGAGACGGGCGTTTCATTAAAAGGATTTATTGAACAGTCTTCTTTCTCATGCAAGAGTGGTGAACTGCTACAATCAATAGACAGAATGCAAAGTATAATCCGTACAACATAAACAATAATATAAAATAATACTGTAATAGTATTGTCTAGTGCTATGACATATAAAAATACATACATAAATAACACATGCTAAAATACTCAACTGGTGCTTCTAAATACGCCAACCCCAATGTACCTAACCTAGGTCTAGTACGAGGGAAGAAGAAAGTATGGTCTATAGCATAGGTCTAGTTTTTGTCAAGAATTGCCAAAGGTTTCTCTAGGTTCTAATCAGCTCCATACCTTAGAATGAAGGAGGTTTGGTATCTCTGTCTCGGACTCGATTTCCCAACACCCCACAAGGGGAGTCAGAAACACTGGAGCTGGAATCTCGGCAGAGGAGGACAGCTTCTGATCAGTGCGTCAGCAGGAGAGTCGGCTTCCTTCGGCACTTGCTGTAGCGAGCTGCATCGGGCAAGTAGGTAGTCAAACTGCACCGAACCACACCGTGCTTGGCCATAGCAAGTGAAGGTATATTTATACCTTGAAGGTGTTTAGGAATGTCACCTTTGACGTAAAGTCGGGCATATGAACGTCATGGATGAACCCCTAAGGAATAGTTGTTCATGCATAATAATGAGTTTCTTGGAGAAATCAATATCCAGGCTAGGGGAAGTCCCTTCTGCTTAAGAGTCTGGTTTTCCAAGAAATCGTTGTGACGTTTGGTGAACGAATGGAAGTAGCCATGCTTATATTTGGGTAGCATGGGCTAGACCTAAATAAGGGCTTGATTTCTATGGCTATATAAGGGCAACACAAATTGTACCTATATAAGGACATCAATCGGGAAAATTCATTCAGAATCTAAAACGCCATACAACAAAGTAAGTGATTTCGGAATGCTTGAATTACTCTTAGCCATTAGCAATCGCTCTGGCCACATCCCAATCCATAATGTTGATGCCAATCATGCCACCTCAGTTTAAACCCAGCCATATGCAAATCAGTGTTGATCCTGCATTACATTGGAACAGTTCAGCCTGAACTGTCAGTCCAGGTCCTCCCTGAAATGGAACACAAGCAACCTAGGGTCAGTTTCCCCCTAATTAGGGCTCTTCATCCGGGTATTGCTTGGTTCCAGAGTCCAATGTCTGGGCATACCTTGTGCACTTATGGTAACCCTGGGCGAAGCAGTACTCTACGCTCGCGTACTTTGCAAAGTTTGCACAACTTCACACTACGCGAGCTGCACGTAGCACAGTGCGAACACGCGTAGCGCAGTGTAGCGGTAATTTTTTTGCTTGTTCGCGGTCCTCAACGTCATGTTCGCGACCGCGAGCAAGCAAAATGACATCCCAGTGAGACTCTCTCAACGCGGGGAGGTCAGGTTTCTCACCGCGAGTGGTCATGCATGCTCGCGATGAGAAACTACCAGTTCGCTTTGAGAAAGCTGGCGCTCGAGTAAAAATCTACTCGAGCCGCTGAATACTACAGCTTGCACTGTGCAAGATGCCGTTTTCAATGATTGCACAGTGCCGGATGCTTGTTCGCACTGTGCAATCATTAAAAATGCATTTTGCCCAGTGCGAACATGCTACTACGCAGCTCGCCAAGTGCTACGTGAAGTTTGGGTAGTGCGAAGTACACTTCGCGTAGCGCTACTTCGCGAACTACGCCCACCTTAACTTATGGCAGCATTAGAAAATCATCTACAATGAGAACTCTTTTATGCTTTGCATGGCAATATCTGATTGTTTCTTATTTGTTGCTTAATAAATATGTCCAGACTTCAAGTTGGCTTAGAAACTGACTTTATTTAATATCCAGGAGGTCAGACATCATCATTTCTTGCCACCTAGAAAGTTGTGAATGGTTTGCTATGTAACACTCTGCGTTCTATTACTACGGATTGCAATTGGATTGATTTACTTCCATTCCTGCCACTAAATTATCAACTTTTCCCTCTAACTATAGCAGTAAGCAGAGCAGTAAGAGCAGTAAGGCTTAACTTAGAGCAATGTGTAAAGTATTGGTGAAACAATTCAAACAGTAACACAGTAAAAGCACGCCACAGAAGGCAGCCACAACAGGATTAGAAAATGAGAGCTTAGTTTAATACATAAAACGAGACCAAAACTGCAAATATAAAATGTGTAGAACCAGAGATATAAAATGTAAATGTCTTTAGAGACAATAGCGCTAAAAAGCATCAACTGTGGATATCTGGTTGCACTGGCCCTGGGACAAGGCCAAAAGTTCAGGCTCAATGCGATGAACCACCAGCCAGCTTCAGGGACACAGTTAGTCCTTCTGAACAAAGGTACATTTAATCCTGGTTTGAGGAGCATTGCTTTGATGTGCATCAAAGACATGCTGGACAACCGAGGTGATGTGTCAGTTCCTAGATGTAACGAGGCTGCAGTGTGAGGTCCTTTTGCATCAATATTGAGGATCTTGTCAATGGGGCTTGTGATGCAACATACGGGGCCGGGGATGCTACGTGCAGTTGGGGCAAATTCTCAGCTCCAAGGAGCTTCGTTGAGGAGTACAGAATCATCATTGACACTGCTGTCGATGAAGTTGAAGTTGAAGTTGAAAGTATTTGTAAAGCGCACTGTGGCCAAGCGGCTTCCTGGCGCTGGAGGATTGACAGTGAAAGATGGCAGGGGCACCAGGGAATTACTGGGTTGAGAAGGCTTGGGCAAACAGATGGGTTTTGAGCGCCTTACGGAAGTGCTGATAGACGGTGATGGACCTAATAGTAAGAGGGAGACTATTCCAGAAGCGGGGGGCAAGAGTAGAGAACCTAGTGCCACCAGCTCTGGACTTGCGGAAACGGGGAACAATGAGGAGTGCCTGGCTGGAGGAGCGAAGATTGCGACAAGGGTGGTAGTGGGTGATCATGGAATTAATAAAGATGGGGGCAGTGCGGGCACGGGCCATAAAGACTAGACATCCCATCTTGAAGAGAGTTCTCTGCAAGATGGGAAGCCAATGGAGGGACTTGAGAAGGGGGCGCGATATGGTGAGACTTAGGCAGCCGATGGATAAGGCGGGCGGCCTGGTTCTGGATGGTCTGAAGGCGCCGCAGCTCATAGGCAGGAATGCCCCCGTACAAGCAGTTCCCGTAGTCCAACCGTGAAAGAATCATAGCCAAAACAATTATTTTGAGGGCATCAGAGGAAAAAACCAGGAGATCTTACAAATAATCCTGAGGGACACATAGCAGGATGATACAACAGAGCTAACCTGGGGACGCATGGAGAGGTCCTGGCTAATTTTGATGCCCAGGGTTCTAACTGATACAGAGGGAACCGGAGGGGAGCCAAAAGTAGAAGGCCTAAATGCGGAAGTCCAAGGGCTGAGGGCACCGCCAGTCAGGACTAACTCCGTTTTGTCCGGGTTAAGCTTGAGGTGGTTTTGATTCATCCAATCAGAAATAAAAATAAGTGTGGATTGGAATTTAAGAAGAGAATCAGGAGCAAGGGAGAGATCAAAAACAAGCTGAAGGTCGTCAGAGGAGTTGTACACGGGGACCTCCATGTCAGCGTAGTTGTACACGGAGACCTCCATGTTAAGCAGAGACATAATAAGGGGATAGATGTAAAGATTAAAAAGAAGAGGGGAAAGGGAGGAACCTTGGGGGACCCCGCAAGGCATGAACGGGGAGGGGCAGAGAAGCCGGAGAGACGGACGGCCTGCGTCCTTCCTTGGAGAAATGAGGAGAGCCAGTAAAGGGCGGTGCCCTGGATGCCCGCTGCCCTGACATGGCCGAGGAGGATGGAATGGTCGACCGTGTCAAAAGAAGCGGACAAGTCAAGGAGCACCAAGGCTTGAGGAGAGTTGGAATCCGCCTTGCTCTTCAGCTCATCAAGAACAGAAAGGACCACAGATTTGGTCGAGTGGACCGGGCGGAAGCCAGCTTGATGAGAGGCCAAGAGATGGTTGTCCTCTATATAGACCGACAGGCACGAGGTGATGTGGCTCTCCAAGATCTTACTTAGGTAAGGGAGCAGGGAGATGGGCCTAAAGTTAGTGAGGAGAGTAGGGTCAGAGCCAGGTTTTTTAAAAATAGGAATAACTATGGCCGATTTAAACAGGGACGGAACTATACCCAGAGAGATGGATGCATTAAGAAGGGTTAGAGGGGGGTCGGGACAACCAGAAAGCAGCTCTCTTACTATGCGAGCCGGTTCACAGTCAGCAGGGGAACCTGACTTGACCTTCCCAAGCAGGGCGAGGAAAGATTCCTTCGAGATGGGAGGAAAATGATTAAGGGAGGAGAGCAAAGGGGGGAGGGAAGCAACGGGAGGGAGAGAAGATGGTGGGGGAATGTTCCGTTTGATAATAGCAATCTTCTCAAGAAAAAAGTTGTTCAAAGAAAGGCAGAGAGCTTGGGAGGGGACAGGGTTGGAATTAACTCTGTCAGATGCGGCCAGATTATGAACGATGGAGAAAATCTCCATGGATTTGTTAGCCGCTGATAGAATTTTGCCCGAAAAAGATTCCAGTTTGGCTGAGAGAATAGCTCTCTTATAATTATTAAGGAGAGACCATACAGTTAATTCCAACCCTGTCCCCTCCCAAGCTCTCTGCCTTTCTTTGAACAACTTTTTTTGGAGAAGATTGCTATTATGAAACGGAACATTCCCCCACCATCTTCTCTCCCTCCCGTTGCTTCCCTCCCCCCTTTGCTCTCCTCCCTTAGGAGGGGCAGTAGTTTGCGCCTCCACTGACGCTCTGACTTTTGGAGGGCCAGTTTGAGGGTTTTGAGATCACTGGAAAACCATTTGTTGGCTTCGTGGAGGTGACAAGCCTTGACCCTTTTGAGGGGGGCGACCAGGTCACAGGAAGAGGACAGCCAGGAGTTAATGGCGTCGACTTGAAGATCGAGAGGGAGGTCAGATAGATCAGGAAGGGAGGTCACCAAGGAAGAGTGGAGAGTGTTAAAATCCACCCGGTTCCAATTCCGTGCTAAGACGTTCTTAGTCAGAGGGAGCTTGTCAGTGACTGAGAGATCAATAAAAAAGGAAATAATCGAGTGATCCGACCAGGTACAGGGAAGGATGGTAGTGGGAGATATAGTTCGACCGGCCGACCATATCTGGTCGAGAATATGGCCATGGACATGGGTAGGGGCATGGATGTGAGAGGTGAAATTGAAACAAGGGAGAGTGTCGGAAAAGTCTTTGGAAGCCTGATCTTCCCTAGGGTCACCAGGCCAATAGTTAAAGTCACCCAGTAGAAGAACAGACGAATTATTAATCGCAAGTGTGGCCAACAAATCTTGCAAAGCGGGCACAAAGTGAGGCATGGTTTGAGGAGGACGGTATAAAAGAACTATGGTAAGGGGAGCCAAAAGGTTCGTCGAGCGGGCGACTACGAAGTCCACATGAGGTATAGGAGGGTAGGACAAGGGTTGGAACTGAAGGTGAGACTGGCTGATCATGGCCACGCCTCCGCCGATTTTCCCGTCAGGACGATCTGCCCGAAGGGCATAGTGGGAAGCGGGAAGTGCAGATAGAACGTTGGGCATGGAATCAGTAGAAAACCAAGTTTCCGTCAGAAACAGAAAATCAGGAGACTCAGTGTCAAGGAGATTGAACAGTTCCAGTTGGTGTTTGCCAGCCGAACGAGTATTAAGAAGGTAGGCGGGGGCCGCAGTGGGTGAAGGGGAGTGGGAGAGGGAGGAACGCACCGGAGCAGAGGCAAGCTTGGGCTTAAGCCGTGAAACAGTAATGGGAGGGGGAGAGGGGGTTGAAATGCCGAGAGCTACAATGCGTTCAAGCATTGGAGGGCTAAGGGGCCAATTGCCCTGCTGGGCAAGGAGCTGCGTAGAAGTGTACAATAAAAAAGGGGCGGGGTCTATGGCCCCTGGTCCCTGTCGGTCGCAGACAGGCACAGACAGGCTTGCCTTTGGCGAGCCTTCGGCGTGCCGCCGGTGCGCCCGATGCGCCCGTCCGCTGCGCTTCCGGGGAAGAGGTACCATTTTATAGTGGTCAGGGTGGTAGGGCCGAGCAAGTAATCTGCTCGCCCTCTGACTCACCCAAGATGGCGGTGATGGTTATCTGTGCAGCGTTAAATCGGCTGCTGGGGCCCCAGCTTCAACACGGTGAGCGCGGGCATGAACCGAAGGTAGGAAGTGCTCAGGGGATAATTTTCCAAATTAGTGACACGCAAAGTACAATTTTAAAAAGTTTCGTTTTTTTAAAGTTTCGTTTAAAAAAGAATCACTGTTCCCGGCTCACGCCTCAGGAACCATAAAATCGGTCTGTAAATGAGGGAAATGCCGAGTGAATGGGCTTTTTTAAAGTGGTCAGGGTGGGAGGGCGAGCAAGTAATCTGCTCGCCCTCTGACTCACCCAAGATGGCGGTGATGGTTATCTGTGCAGCGTTAAATCGGCTGCTTTGGCCCCAGCTTCAACACGGTGAGCGCGGGCATGAACCGAAGGTAGGAAGTGCTCAGGGGATAATTTTCCAAATTAGTGACACGCAAAGTACAATTTAAAAAAGTTTCGTTTTTTTTAAAGTTTAGTTTAAAAAAGAATCACTGTTCCCGGCTCACGCCTCAGGAACCATAAAATCGGTCTGTCAATGAGAGATGCGAGGGCCTGCACTGAGGATACTTCATGCAGTGGTGGTTTATAAAGGCATTGCAGGCTACAGCAGTGATGCAAGTCTTTTGCGATGGGTCCAATCCCTGCAGCAGAAGAGATGGGTCAGTTCAGCTGGCGGGTTGCGCCATGCAGCAGAGGAGATACAATGGTGCACCTGGATCCACAAGATGGCAGAGAACCTTAGGCCCACTTCCAAGGGTCCAGGACTGCAGCATAATCACTTGGCTGGGTAGACTCACATATGGCAGAGTCCAGGTGCGCAGTTGTTGGAAGCTTGTTGAGTCCCTCAGGCTTCAGATCAGGAGGTCAGTCAACTAGCCGATGGAGTCACTCTGGGTTCAAGAGATGCTGGTCTTCTCCTTCTCACCCAGGCAGGAGGGCAGCAGGTCAGCACAGCAAAGTAGGAGTTCAACACGGTGCAATCCAGTAGAGTGGCAGTTCTTTCAGCAGCACAGTCCTTCTTCTACAGGTCCAGAAGTGTATTGTAGTGGTGGTGTCTGAGGTCCATCATTTATACCCTGGAGTCCAGGTTCTGGGAAGTGGGAAAAGCTGCTAGACAGTGGCTTTGAAGTTCAAGGAATTCCCTGCCTCCCCTGGCTCCAAGCTGGCTGAAGTGACAATACAGGATCATTAGGTGCTTTGTGTGAGGTCGGGAGCCATACCATTTAGGTGTAAGTGAGACTGTCCGGCTCTTCACCCTCACCCGGCTCCCATTGTCTATGACTGTCTTGGAGGAATGTACTATATTGGAAGAGTGGGGCACTCCTGATTTTATTATATTTTAGTTCCAAATTATAATCAAGCTAATCTAGAGTGCTACAATGGTAAACATGCTGTCATTGCATGTCAAACATAGAAACCACCTTAATTCAAGTGTTTACACTTGACCGCTGTGCACTATAACACAGCGTTACTGCTTGTGGTACCTACAAAACTGCATAAAGGTTTCAAATTATTCATCTAACTTAAACCACATGACACATAAAATACCAATGAATCATGTAAACATAATCATGAACATTATTCACAAATACAATTATTTCGGGAAAAAAATGTAATCAGTTGTAAACATAGAAACATCTTTATGATGCAGATGATACAAAGATGAGCATGCCCAATGCATTTCGGGCCCCTTGGCCCTTCTTCAGGGGCTTCAATCTATGAATAATAAAAATAAAAATTCCAAAATCAAATATTTGCATTTCGCCAGGACATAGGTTTTTCATTTTAACACTCTCCCATTGGTGCTCCTCAATCTGTTTGAATTACCCGTGTCAGAAGCACACAAAGAACAGAAATAATGAAACCATAGTAAAGAATGAAAAGTGACGCTGTGTAAAATAGTATGAAAAAGTTAAATAAAATGCCAAAACTTCCCTCTCTGCTATGCTTGTTCTTCCTAAATCATGCCCCAAGAGCTTCAATTCACCTTTATGCAGAATGTACCATAATCTTTGGTAAAGGGGTCATTTAATGGGCCATAGGCTTTTCTCATGTTTCCCATGTTCTTCTCAATGTCTGTATTTATTTGTATCTTCGTATATTTCTATCTTTTAACAACTATATTTTTGAAAGGTATTCACTGATGTACTGTAAAACCTCCGTTTTAATAAGCTTAGTATGGCTATTCAGATTGATCTAATTTTCTATTTGTATGACAATTTCTGACTGATATGTATATGTATATATATATATATATATATATATAATAAAACAAAATTTACATATGTGACATCCTTCGCATCACTTAGGTCAAATAGAAAGTCTGGTAAACATCCAGAAATGGAGCACTAAGCTCCCTCAAACTCCATGTAATAGGATACATAAGTTCCTATGATCAACACTAGGACATTTAGATTCCAAAACCTCTTAAATCACAAATATGGGGCAAATTCCATGTAGTAGGATACACATGTTCCTTGCAAAAAACATCACCACCCCACAAACTCACCACCATAGGGCACTCACCACCCTAAAGTAAACAGCACTGGGAACTGACCACCCCAGAAACTCACCAACGTTGGGCATATACTCACCAACTGACCACCCCAGAAACTCACCAACGTAGGGCATATACTCACCACCCCACAAACACACCACCATAGGGCTCTCACCACCCTAAAGTAAACAGCACTGGGAACTCACCACCTCAGAAACTCACCAACGTAGGGCATATACTCACCACCCCACAAACACACCACCATAGGGCACTCACTACCCTAAAGTAAACATCACTGGAAACTGACCACCCCAGAAACTCACCAATGTAGGGTATATACTCACCAACTGACTACCCCAGAAACTCACCAACGTAGGGCATATACTCACCACCCCACAAACACACCACCATAGGGCACTCACCACCCTAAAGTAAACAGCACTGGGAACTGACCACCCCAGAAACTCACCAACGTAGGGCATATACTCACCACCCCACAAACACACCACCCCAGGGCACATACTACCCTAAAATAAACTGAATTGGAACCCTAACCACACCATGAATTAACAAATCACCTCAGGACAGAATACACCACCAATATGACCTCCCCAAAGATGAGTACTCAGTGTAAAATACACAAATCCAGACCTTATACTCAAATTAAAGCCTTAAACCCACACACAAAACGAAATTACAATGACCGGCAATATAATGTTATTAACAGTCTCGTGCTCCGGTGAGCGGTCTCTCACCCGAGGTCTCCAAAGAAGTAGAAATCTCTGTCTTAAGCTGCCGGTATCTGTATCAATCCATAGAAGTCCATAGAATCCATCAACATGCCTGCTGAGAAAAACACCCTCCATTGGTAGCATCATCTTCTCCACATCGACTTGCAGGGTATCAAAAGATTCACTGCCAGACAGATGCTAAAAGTACATTACTATCTGCCACGACGTTCCGATTAACACCACAAGACTGGTAGTGACTCTGCATGTTTGTCTCCATGGGGATTTGCTAAACAAAGCCCCTGACATATCTTCTATATATTTCATGTGAAACTTAAAATGGAGGCACGCATCTGACGCAGCACCGGGTGGCTCTCGGCACGCCTGTGCCTGAAGAAACATTAGAGAATTGCAGCAGCAGATCACCAACGTCAGAAAGCCCTTCACAAGGGAGACAGGAGGTAAGATTAACGCCTTGCGTGCGTCACGGTGGGCGTGTGCGGAGGACGGCCGGGGGCCGTCCGAACCACGCCCACGCTATAAATCACCCGCACCGCGGCGGAGCTTATTTTGTCAGCCTGCATAAATACTTTTTTGACTGCACAATCCCTCATTTTAATTCTGGGAAACCCAAAATGTAGGCAGGTGCTCTGGAAGAGCCTTACTCTTTGGGGAAAGTGAGGAGATCATGCATTGAATGGATCTTTGAGGTTGGGTAAACTTAGGCAAGGGCAATGGAAGGTCTTCTCTCCTTGGAAGAAGTGAAGAGATCATGCAGTGAATGGATCTCTAAGGCCGAGGAATGAATTGCACTAGATCTAAGTTTGAAGCCACACTGTGCATAAAAAACCCACAGGTCTTGATTACTCATTAAATGATATGGCTTACAAGTTGTTAGGTATTTTATGCATTTGATCATTATCGCCTTCATTGACGAACTCAACCTTTGTTAACCTGCCAAACCTCATCCTGCCGAAATTTAACAGGGGAACCCCATACAGTATTTTCTGTATCATCCGGATTTGGGTGCGTTAAACACAAAAATACACATCTTATTCCCTAACAACTCGTATTAGGTACTATTTCTAACACTCAATACATAACATGCCCGTGGTATTGCTATCATCATGTGCAATTAATACTACCTACACTCATACTCAGGCCCATACTGTATTGTCTTTGGGTACAATATTTGCCTGTTGATATATGTATGGTGTTTTCCATGATAAAGAATTGTTGAGATTGGATTTCTAGGTGTTTAAATAACAATTTAAAATATGGAGTGCTTAAAAAAGAGTTTTATCTAAACAAATCTCGATGTCTGCATTTCTTGCTTTCACTTTCACTTAGAGATTTATTTTCTAAGATATATTTCATATTCCAAACCATGTTTGTGAAAATTGTAATTCCACAAGCAAGTTTTGAGAGCAGCAAGCCAACTATTTGATTAAAACTCAATCAGAAAGAGAGTTATATGCGCAAAGGACATTGTCTATAAAATTAGGAATTAAAGTTAGTATTTGGTGAAAGGAGTCAGATGGTGATCACAAGGGGACAGCTAGGCACAGGAGTGCTTAAAATGAATATCGGTTAAATCCAGATAAGCATCTTTACAAGTTGGCAGGAAGATTCAATTGAAGCTCATGCACATTCTAAATTCGATCACAAACTCTATGTGAGCAGTATGTGTCTGAGCATGCAGATTTTGTCATTTGTTAAAAATTCAGTATGGATATCAATTTACACACACAATTTTGTGACACTTTTAACTATATTTCCCTTTCCATAACATGGTTGCCAGAGATTTGCAACCCTTGCAGCACTCTGTTTTCATTGATCTGTAAAACCTTTTTAAACCTGCATATGCCTTTCATTCGTTTTGAATGAACATTATATTGCAAAGCATCATATTCCAATTATCAAACAAAGCAAATGCTGTTGTTTTTTTTATGATCTCTGTTGAACCCAGGAATGTATTGATTTTTGTCAAATGTATGTCAGTTTTCAAGCCAATCCATCAGAGGTTAAAAAATAAAGGGAGGATTAAAAAAATGGAATCCAAACTTCGATAGGAAACATTGGTCTCTGACAGGTAAACAGATAAACAGATTTACATCAAAGTATGCATAAAAACATAGCTTTATTCAAATGAATGCCGGACGTTTATGAGAAATTTGCAGTAGTACAAGATGATGTGAGGGTTCCAGGGGTTGTATAGTCTTACCATAATTGACAGATCCTTTGAGGATCTGGACTTTTGAACCCTTTAATGATTGTATACAATTCCAATGGAAGATGAAGCATTTTTCCCAAAGCAGGATTGACATACATTCAGAGTAGTTTAGGATTTAACAATCTCATTGGCAAACAGTAATAAAATACATATTGCAGCAGCCAATTTGTGGTGCCAGGCTCTGAAGCCTCTGTCTTCAAGTGTTGAAGAGGGTAAATGGGTGCTTCAGAGTAACCTGTGATCCAACAGCAAAAATGGGGTCTCTCAAAGGGGTAGAGAAGATCCCCATTTCTCTTTGGGGGATTCTGTATCCAATTTCTGGTCCACAGGTAGGTCTGCAATTTAACAAATTCAATGTCCTTGCTTTCCAAATCCAGGAAAAGAGTACAAACAACAAACAAATCACAGTGCAAGTGTGCATGTTGAGTATTCAAAGTGAGTACTGTAGAATCTGGTGTCCTAATCACTGACCCCGTACTCAAAAACCACAGTGCATGGCAAAACTCTGTGCAAAGCTGATTCGGTGACATGTGGGTTGGTGCAGGCTTGACTTCATGTCAGGGCATTCTCGCAGAATGCACAACAGGTCGAAGGTCTTGCACAGCTGCTTTAGTGGCAGAGGCTGGTACAGGTGTATGTCCACTGTTTGATACAGAAACAGGTGTTGAGTAGACAGATCACTCAATCTTGAGGACTTTATGCATGGAACTGATGTAGGGCCACTGTGAATAAGAATATAAAAAAGGGTGCTGCATATTGTACCCAATTCACAAGTCTATTTCGGTATGGCTAGATGTGAGCGCATTATTGGCATTTAAAAAAAAAATAAGTTACAGTTAGGAGCCCATCTGTGCTTTCTGAGGACTTGAACATGTTGTCCTGGTTTTTATGTTTATTATGTTCATGTATTATGTAGGTAAAGGAGTGGAAATTTCCTCCAAAGGCCACAACAAAATTATTCTACTTGCTACTCATTGAAATTGAAATTCATCCAATTAACAAACAATGCCAATTTCCATTTTGAAACAATGCAAAATTAATCAATTTGACGTGTCTTCAGTTACCAAATTATGCCCCAACATTTTATCTTAACCAAGACAGTTTCGCGACTATTCCCCAAACTCAAACTAAAGCACTTTTTAATCAAACAGTACAAAGATCTCGGGCAGAGATTAGAGAGGGAGGGTTAGTAAGCGACCGTAGAGTTTCTCCAGCATGCCCCTGTACCTTATTTACAGGTCATTGCAAATGAGAGGCACAACTTTTCCTGACATGGTTTCGCCTCCAAACTATACATTTTCTGATTTCATACCCAGGAAAAGGCACATGGGGGCATATTATCAAGGGTGGCGATAGGCAATTTTCGGCGCTTTAGCGGCCGTTTTGGGCCACTAAGCGGCGATAATTTTATTGCCCTATTAGCAAGCTGTGGCTAACAGCAGTTAGCGACAGCTTGTAGGCGATAGCGAGCGGTTTGGGGCCCGCTTTGCATGTCAGCGATATTTATCGCTAATGACATGCAAAGTGGGCGTACCCAACCTGTTAGCGACTGAAAGCAGTCGCTAACATCGCTATTGCCTATTACCAACACAGGCGTAGCGATGGAAATATTCACGCTAAGCGTGAATTTCTCCAAAAACGAACACCTGCTCAGACCAGTTCTTAGCCATTATATCCAGTGGGAGGTGGATATAATGGCTAAGACCCTGTTAGCGATAATGCGTGAATACCGCTGTATTGTCAGCGATATTCACAGATTTCGCAGCTATCGCCAGGTATTTTATCACTTTTGAGATAAACGTTGCTAATAGCACGTTATCTCAGCGATAAAATCAGGCGATGCTTGGCGATAGAAAAATTGTCTCTAAGCCTATTTAGCGATAATTTTCGCTAGTTGTTGGTAATATGCCCCTCGGTTGTCAACTCTCCCGTGATATCACTGTGAACTCTCAGCAGAACAAAGCAATTTGCACTTTTTGCTCTTTTGCACATTTCACACTGCACAAAGAGTACAGTTTCATTGCACAGATTCTTTATTTAATACTTTTTTTAAGTGTTTTTCGGAAATGTCTTTCTCAATTTTATTAAGCCTACTATTGTATGTGGTTTTCCTTACCTGCCCTGACTTTTATGGCCAAATAAAGTATTTGATGATGACCTCCAAAGACTACTAAATTTATTCCATTGCCATCAGATGTTACAAGGTAATGGTTAAGTTCTGATAGCAGAACCACTACACCAATGTTCTAGTAATTTGTCTCCTCCTAAAAATATATTCTGTTTCTGAGCAACTGAAGTTCTTCCAAATAGGTCACCATCAATATTAAGCAGAACATTAAGTGGAAAAGATGATGCTGCTAGCCCATGTCACACTGAACCAAGGCACATGGGATGTGAATTTTGGTTGCAGCAAGGTAAGAGGATATTGTGCTGATAATGGTTTCAATATTTCTCTGTAAAACGCACGTTTTGTTACAGTTTGTTGATAAAATGATAGAATTTGTTCCACCATATGAACATTTTGAAATGTTTTTAAATGTATCTGATAAATCAACCTGATCCCGCAAAGCAACAAATTACTGCATTTTTAATAACAGTATAACATCTCTTCCATCTTTTACTGCCTGTGGACAGAAAGAGAGGGGGTCTGCAGTCCAATCTTTAGTGTCATCATCAGTAGTGTTAACGCGGGGTTTCTGGTCACTAGTTATCTTACCAGATCCCTAATCATGTCGACTGAATCGTTGGTACCTGTCATTGAGTAAAAGACAATCTACTACTAGGTTAGTCAATTAGGAACTTAGACCACTCTAAAGAACCACTTACCACTGGGAAAGGTTAAAAAGTTTTAATTCAAAGCCAAAAGTATCTGGAGATACAAACATCTCAGAATAAGATTCAAAAGGTATACAGGTATTAGTACAAAAAGATACTCTCTGAATATCCTTAAACGACAAAAGGAAATTATCAAAACTACTTCAAAGAGCATGAGCGTTGCAAGAATCGCTGTGAGTTGCAACCTGAGAGTCATTTACAGAAAAGGAAAATATAAGTTTAGTCTGTCCCTACACTAGACTAAGTGACATCCCTACTTAACAAGATCTTTACCTAAAAAGGTGTCAGCCGTGGTGACTTCCTAAGAAGATCACGCACTTCTCTTAGTCTCTTCTGTAAATCGGTCTCTTGTGATCAGCCTATCTGCCTACCCAACCGCTTTCTTAGGCTCCCAAAATCATCTGCTCTCTCTCTCCCCCGGGTCGCTTTCCCTAATACAAAATCACATTTCCGATAGGAACGCCCCTCGGGACGCCCCTCACGTGGTACCAATTTCAGCGGCAAAACTCCATGATGATACTCTTCGGGACCCTCGTTAAAGTTGACCTTGGTTCCCAGGCTTCTTCTCCAGTTCGCTGGTACCCCCTGAAATTCCTGAAACCTCCTCCAGGCCTGCGCCAGGCGTCGCTGAACAAAGCTCCATTCATTACGACTGATTAGGACCCCTCGCACCTGCATTCAGACCATCCTACAGTGGGCCTCAAATTCCAGACTCCACCATATCTATAGGCCATAAAACATGTGTAAAACTTTGTGCTTGGTGCCTCTCGACCTCTTCTCTAACGAGCACATTGCAGATCAAAGAAACAACATTATCTGTTCAGGCCTACTTGATTTACATGAAGCGGGTCCCTGCACTCTGAAAACACTTAACTCGATTTAAACAGTATTCTTTAACTAGCACACATTTCTATAATGCAACACATCTATAAAACATATACTTCAATACTATGCCTAATAATACATTTGCACTCTAATGACATTAAAATCCACGTCACTAAAAGTGTAGCCAATCCAAAAATTCTTTATTTCGGCCACATGGGCCATAAAAGAAGCAATAAATATACATACAGATAAAAGACAATATATACAATAAAAACGACTGGACCTGCAGTGTTTAGAAAAAACAGGGTAAAATGAATTAACCAGACATTTTCTTCCTTATTATCCATGCTGCCATTAAGAATTTGGAAACCGCGAACACAATGTGGCCCAGGGTATTAGTTTTCATCACCCTGTAGGCCGGTAAATAATTTCTGAAGCCCAGGTTCCGGCATAAAGGGGCTAGCCAACGCCTCCTCGGGCTCCGATAGGCGTGGCAACAGAACATTATGTGCAAGTCATCTTCATCCTTAACTTTGCAGCATGGGCAAAGCTTGTCGCCCCCTGGCGTCCATTTATGGGTAAAGACTTTAGTAGGGAGCGTACCAAACCTCCATTGCAGGAACAGTTTCCTCGCCAAAAGAGGATAAATAAAGTCCATGAAAGTTTCAAAGATATAAGAATTTTTGGATACTAAAAAACATCCCGTCAGGGTGCCACTGTCATAAGCATTGCCCAGGTCAGCGAGGTTTTTCATCTTATAGAGCTGTGCGAGGGATTTGCGCGACAGCCTTCTACATCCTTGAACAGGGTCATCCCATAGGTCTGGTAGTTTAAGGTCCGAGCATTCCGACCTAATGAATGCCAGCCAGGGGATCTTGCCATTTACATCCAACCTCATGACGTGTGTGAGGTCCTGCCTATAGTGATGCAGCTCCTCGGTGGTCCATACCCGATGCCAGAACTTCAATGGTTTCGACCGTAGGTCCTCTGCAATTGACGGGAGACCCAGGTCGAGTCTTAAGGGGAGGAGTGGTGTACCTTGCGGGAGGGCAAGTAGACGCCTAAAGAAGCGGTTTTCCACCCCTGCCATGACCTTCCCAGCTTTGTGGCCCCAGAGTTCACTGCCATACAGGGCAGCTGCCTTCGCCTGTGTCCTGTACATTTCCAGAACCGGACTAACAGGCTTGAAGGTGGACTTGTTGGACACCCTCAAGAGTGCGCCCGACAACTGGGAGAGTTTCAGCCTGGATCTTGCTACCTGGGAGTCCCATGCCAGATTTTCTTGGAGTGAAACCCCCAGATATGTAAAAGTAGAGACCCTTTCCAGGCTAGTTTCCCCCAGTTTTGGATTGGGTCTGGTCTTGGAGGGAGGGTTGAAGATCATGAACTTGGTTTTATCCGTGTTCACCTCCAACCCATGTTGTCGACAGAAGTGACCAAAACCATCCACAATCCTCTGGATCCCCATAGGTGATTTGGAGAGGAGGAGGGTGTCATCGGCAAACATTATTGCCGGGACCCTCCTACCTCCCAGGACCGGGGCGTCATTGTCCCCAACAGCGTCAAGATGTTGAATGACGCTGTTTATGTACAGGCAGAACAGTGTCGGAGCCAGAACACAGCCCTGCCTGACACCACGGCGGACCGGGAATTTACCCGAGGGCTTGCCATCCCTCCCACACCTCACTACCGCAAAGTTGTTCTCATGCAGCCTAATGATGATTCTAAGGAGGTGGGGGGAACTCCTAACTTCTGCAAGACCTCCCATAACTTCCCCCTCGGGACCAGGTCGAAGGCTGACCTCAGGTCCACGAAGACCATGTACAGTCGACCTCCCTCTAGCGTGACCGTCTTCCAATACAGGAGAAGGAGGCGAAAAATTTGGTCCATGGTCGACGTGTTCTTCCTGAAACCAGCCTGAAGGGGGCTCATGATGTCATTGGCCTCGGCCCAATCCAGGAGATGATTCAAAATGAGGCGGGCAAAAAGCTTTTGGGGCACATCTATTAGGCTTATAGGCCTATAGTTAGAAGGGAGCAAGGTGGAACCCTTCTTGTGGATGGGTACGATCTCTGCCCCCAACCACGTCCCAGGAATCGCCATACCTTCAAGAATGGCATTAAAAAGAATGAGAAGGTATGGGCCCCAGATATCCGGGTGGTGCCTAAATAGATCCCCGGGTAACCTATCAAGGCCTGGCGCCTTCCCCACTGCTAGGCACTTGAGGGCATGCTCCACTTCCCCCAGGGATAAATCCATTCCAAGCTCCTGGGTACCCATGGGCAGTTGCAGCTCTGCTGCCGGGCAGGAACTAGTATCTTGGTAGAGGGCCCCAAAGTGGGCCTCCCAGACCGCAGGGGCTATGTTTGGCTCAATCGCTTTACTAAGCTCCCCTGTCCCGTTATTCACTAGGGCCCAAAATTTCCGGGAGTCCCTAACTTTGAGGGCATCATAAAGATCCTGCCAATGGGTCCAGTCCCACTCGGACCTTGCAGCCACCAGCACTGATTTATGGTACTTCCTGAGGTCACGTACTTTGGCCTTATTTGAGCCCACTTTTATTGCTGCAATGAGCTCAGATTTTGCCGCCCTACAATCTTGGGTGTACCAGGAAGGAACCACGGTCCTTTTCTTCCGGGTTGGGACCTCCGGGTGGAATACCTCGGCCAGGTCCCTCACTAGGTCCTGGTGGATGGTTCCCAGTTTCTCGTGATAGACTGGTGTTCTTGGTTCATTCAGGAGGGTATCCACCTCCATGAAGCTCGGAAGTGCCAGCTCATATAATTTCTTAATAGACTCTTCCGAGCTCACCAGCTTTCCCCACTTTACCCGACGCCTGTTTGTGGTCAGGGACAGGCCCCCCAAGTCATCCCCTTGGCCTGCTGGGGAGGGGTCCACCATGGACAGAGGGCAGAAGATGTTTAGGCAGAGGGCATTGTGGTCACTATCTGACCTCTTGATTACCCTAAGGTCAAGCACTTTGGGCCAAAGTGAGATATCCACCATAATGTAGTCAAGCCTCGACTCCTGTCCCCTCCTATTGAAAGTGCAGACTGAGGGGGTGTCGGAAGGGGTGCGACCATTACACGCCCTCAGTGCGCAATTCAAGGTAAGGGACGTGAGCTGTAGAGCTAGAGGGGACCAAGCTTTAGGGTGGGGTGAGGACGAAGGTGGAACCCCCCAGTGGTCATCCTCGGCCGTTAGGGCACCATCCAATAAACCTTCCAGTGGTTCAAAGTGGCAATTGAAGTCTCCTCCAAGCACCACCTTGAAGTCACCCGGAAGTTGACCCAGGAATAAGGCCAGATCATCTAGGGTAGGTGATTCATTTGGCGAGGCCACTGGACGCGAGTAGACGTTGACAATGGCCCACGAGGATTTATCAGGCCAAGTGAGCCGCACACACTGGATGTCCTGCGAACATGTATATACCTGCTCCGCCTGACACCCAGTGTGACTCGCAATCCAGATTGCCAAGCCCCCAGATGGCCTCCCCCTCCCAGCCCATTTGGCCGGAATTTCGTAAATTTCAAACCCTCTCCTGGTCTGGGCGGCCCTCGCCCAGGTCTCCTGAAAAAGGAGTATGTCACATTCACCTACCAGGGAATCCCATTCAGGAGAGCCTTCCTTGTTCGCAATGCCTGCCACATTCCAGGAGAGAATCCTCAATCCTGGAACAGGTGGCAGGGTGCCCTGGGCTCCAACAGGAGATTGCAGGGTGACCATGGATAAACCATTGTCTAGGGAACCATTACCGCAGGCAGCAGTGGCGGCTGGACCTAGCCGCTCCACTGCCCCTGCCTGCAGAATATGGGCTGATCCGGTATCGGGCAGCGGACCCAATTTGGACAGGGTATCGTCTATGTTAGCCTCGCTCTCATTGGCCGTGTGCATCCGAGTTGATTCCACCATGGGGACCACATCCGATCCCACGCAAGCCTGCACATCCACCACCATCCTCCCGGGATCAGACAGGACCGACCTAATTTGTGGTCAATCAACCTGGTCCAGACAGGAGAACCTGTTATTATGTACAAAGTTTGGCCGGACAGTTGGAAGGGGGTGCCTTGATCTATAGCGAGAGCCATCTATAGCAAAGCCCACCCTAGTCCACCCCTTCTCGCTCCCACCCACCATGTTGGTACCCCTAGGATAGAAATAAGAGAGGGGTACAAGTTCTATGTTGGACTTGTCAGGCCTTACAAGCCAGTTGCAGATGTAATTTGCAACATGTGGGCTCCTAAAACTTAGGACGATGCAATCCCCTGGCCTGTTTTTAGTGGTAGGGCCAATCCACGGGATCCTCCTTACCATCAGGACCTCGCCCTTCAAGTTAGGGGGGGAGCGGTCTATTTGTACTGAGCCAACTTATGACCTTATTACGGAGGGAATCTTGAGACTCTCTAACTCCACCCGTTAGTTCAGGAACTCCCACCATGATTGCCGTAAAAGGAACAGCTTCTGGGGGCAGGTTGACCACCCTACGTCTATCAAGGGGGGGGGGCAGTACCATCGCTCAGGACATTTGCAGTACCCACAGCCCCCCTTGTCTGCGGCGCGAGTTGCGGCGCAGGGAGTAGCTTGGATCTCCTGGGGGCCGGGACAGGGGGCCTAGATGCTGGTGGTAGCAGAGTGCACGCCTGAGGGATGGATGCGCCATTTGCGCTAGGCAATACCCTACTGGAACCCTGAGGCAATGTGGAGGAAAGTACCCCATTCCCAGGTTGATCCCCGATAACTATAGGAGGATTTACAACCATACCAGGACTATTCCTCGTATGGTTGTGTTCCCGGGACTGGAGTAGATTTTCTATTGCTTCTAGTCTAGCTGAGATGGGGATTAACAAATTCTTGATAATAGTTGTAAGCGATGTAATTACTAAATCTGAATTGTTAGATGTTACCCCACCAAAGATAAATGGGCCCGCCAGCACTGATGGTGGCACAGAGGCTGGCGAGGCCACATGATCCGACCCCGACCCAGATAGAATAAGCTCTGGCGAGACCGAAATGTCTATGCTTTCTTCAAGGGACGAATCAGATGCAACAGTTCTTGCCCTTTTAACCCTCTTGGTTTCATCCGGCCTTTTCCTTTTTAGAGGCTGAACCACCCCACTACCTGCAGGGTCTGATGACAGGACTGCTTGGCCCGCTTCCAGCGTGTTTGAGCCCATATTGTCGGGGGCAGTAGGGTGGTCAGAAATCCCCAGCAACCGCGGGGAATCCCGATCCCTCTGCGGAACAGGGGTTCTCAGCTGCCGAAGCACCGACTCAATGGTCTGGTCGATGCTGTCCAGTAATGACATGTGAGTGGCGTCCATGGTGATGGGAGTACTGGCATCATTTGAGGCGGATTCCCCGAGGTCCATGAACACACTTTCGGGGCCCATCTCAAGATGAGAATCCGTAGATGAGTGGCACTTACTAATCTGAGAGTTTGCCTTGGGGAAAAATTTTTCCAGAGTGCTAACGCCTTGCTGTGCAGACTTGCTCCTTAGTGCTCTGGATGCCATACTGGGGTAAGTGGTGGGGCAATTTGGCCTGGGCGTTAGAGGGGTGGCCCGGTCCGGTCTCTCCCGGCCTCTAACGGCCTAAAACGGCCCGCTCTTTGCCCGGTCTTCGCCCGCGCGCGTCCCGCGTTCGCGCGGGTGAACGAGGTTAAATAGGAGGAGGAGGAGCGAGCGGGAAGAGGCAGCGGGTGTGCGCGCTGGTCCGGCGCAATTACCTGTGGGCCTCGCAGTCCCGCTCGCACTGTGGGAGTCCTCTGATCACACTGGGTTTAGAAAGCCAGGAATGGAGCACGCCGGCTCGCGCTGATATCCCCAGTAAAACAGGCAATGGGAGCACAAAAGTCAATGATTAGAGCACGCCGGCTCCCGCTAGTGCCCACAAATGAAAGAGCGATTTGGGATGCTTCAGTAAAGGGCACGTCCCGCTTCCAGCAGCGACTTCGAGCGGCGCCCGCGGAGCGGGGGCCGCGAGTCGTATTTGAGTATTGGAAGGCTTCAGGGAGGAGCGAGCGGGAAGAGGCAGCAGGTGTGCGCGCTGGTCCGGCGCAATTACCTGTGGGCCTCGCAGTCCCGCTCGCGCTGTGGGAGTCCTCTGATCACACCGGGTTTAGAAAGCCAGGAATGGAGCACGCCGGCTCGCGCTGATATCCCCAGTAAAACAGGCAATGGGAGCACAAAAGTCAATGATTAGAGCACGCCGGCTCCCGCTAGTGCCCACAAATGAAAGAGCGATTTGGGATGCTTCAGTAAAGGGCACGTCCCGCTTCCAGCAGCGACTTCGAGCGGCATCTTTCGTTTCCTGTGAAATGCCATGTGGCCTACACATTTTCATGGTTTGCAGAATTACATTTCGTTTTCACTTATTCATCTAACGTGTGACTCCAACATCATTTTAACATTTCTACAACCTCTACATTAGTTTTCCACTCTTATATATGCATCTATTCTAATTAAAACAAACACTCATATATTTTCACCATATAAGTTGACACTCTTGTGCAATACAATTTTAACTAACACTACGTGCTTGTAAGTATGGTGTACTTATGGTGTACTTATACATTTTTCAGATTTGTGCTCTCTCAGTCCCCCCTTTGATGACTTTCAGGAGTCATCACCATCAAAACACCATCTCTAAAATGTAGGACCCTTCAAAGTGAGGTCATGGCAGTACCACTTCTTTTCATTGTCTCCAATGCCTTCAGACTCTTATATTGTGTATCTTGCATCGCCGTTAGTCTTCTCTCCTGTTCTCTCATAGATCTCTGTAACCTGTTTGCTCTATACCACTGATACAGTCGCACCAATCCCCACAAAGTGATTACACAAATTACAATTTTGATGATGGGTTTCAATATGTACCAAACGATACCCTTTCCTAGGTTGGCAAACCAACCTCCAACTTTACCCATTCCATGACCTACCTTTTCCCACACATTTATTTTTGTCAGATCCTCATTTTCGTGGTGAATTGCAGTAATGTTTCGTATGTACTTCTCTAGCGGTTTTGAATTGTCTGGAATGTAAGTGCAACATTCCTGGACCTTCAAAGCCTTACAGACTTCGCCCTCCTTGGCTAACAGAACATCTAAAGCAAGTCGGTTCTGAAGAACCATTGCTCTTATCGATTGCATCTCTCCCTCCACCAGCATTAAGGATCTAGCAGTACTGGCAGATAACCTATCTACGACTGTAGCCAATCTTCTAATTTTGATGTCATTCAGTATCAATCCCAAGATAGGGAATGCAGCACCAAATACATCCCCAATTACCTCCTCAGCACCTAGACCTCTCCTCCCTCTTGTTGGTATTCCTCTCTTTGTCGTTTCTAAATTTTCAACATGGTATATTTTGGGGAAGACAATTGCTAAATAGCATGATCCGTACCAATTATCTGGTAGCTTCACATATGCATTTCTTCCACATACAAAATATACATTTGGAATTGCTTGCATCTCTTTCAGAAAATCTTTGGAGTAGTACTCCAATTGGAAAGCATGTTCACAACTGACTTGACCTACATACAGATTCTCATAGTAGGAGTAACTCCTGTGAATGCACAGTTTCCCCCGTTTCTCCTTGTCTAAAGCAATTGGACCAAAGCTACCCTTTCTTTGATGTATCCTTTCTTCCTTAGTCCAATCTGTTTCCCACTGTCCTGAAGCTTTTAGAATCTTTTGCCTCCTGTATCTAGTATCCACCTGCCCTATAAACTTCTTCTCAATTTCTGACACTTGACAAGTCAGATTATTTCTTCGGGCATGTGAAGTATCTAACGTTTTCCATGGAATGAACCATTTCTGTAATCTGTCTTCGCACTTGTAATAGTCCCACTTGTTCAGATGCTTGTAATTTGGGACCTCTGGCAATGTCGAGTCAAAATTCGAGAAATAATACTCGAATCCATCTCGTCCATAGAACATGCTCAACAACAAACTACATGTTATTCCATATGTCAATGTAAGATGATGGTATCTGATACCCTGATCCACAGAAGCTGGTAATTGCATACAAACGTAGCAATTCTTCGCCTCCATGACATCAATGTATTCATAAAGCAACTTGGCATAAGCATTTGACCTAAAGTTCCCCTTTGATTCGTCAACATTTAATCTTTTAATCTCAGCATCTAACAAAGCCTTTTCTTTCTCAGTGTTTTCTCCTTTTACCTCAGCAACAGTGATAGGCTTTTGTGTTGATGCTTTCTTTGTTTCTAATCTTGTCTTTGTTTCATTTTCATGTCCCACTATATATGATACAGTAACTACTAAAACTATAAGAGAAATCACTACCCCTAAAAGTGTGCCAACTATACATTTTGCCCTGCGGTTCGGGTTGCCGGCCTCCATGTTCTCAAACAGTGTAGTTTGGGGTGTTCTTCCAGCACCAGTTTCTCCTTCTCTCCGAACAAAGTCTCTCTCTCGAATAGTGTTTCTTCCTTTGAACACCTGGAAGCTGACAGTTTCCTCCGCAAACAACCTTATAGTCCTGTAGAAATAGACAACCCTAGCCCTTCTCCGTCCGCTAAAAGGAAGTCCCTACCATTTTCTTCTTCCACTCGGCGCTAGGTTATCTTGCAGCAATATTTACAAAGTTCTTTTCAAAAGTCTTTTATCAATCTGAAACTATACGTGTTCCAAGAAGTGCCACCACATCCTCATAAATGTCCATACGAAGAAGGATTCCCTCAAGTATTGGGCATTTCGTACAACAACATGGAAATTCGACTGTCTCTAGGATTATTCTTCTTATTTCACTCAGGACAAGAGGACAAACGAAATTAAGAGTTAATGTTTTTTCAATCTCCACTCCTGGTACTATCAACTCTACATCCACCGTTACAAAGGGGTCCGTTCTGACCAAGATCACTTTCTTCACCTTCCCAGTTCTGCGCCCCTTTGAAGACATCCGCAACAAGGTATTAATCCAAGACAATGAGTGTTCCAAGAACTTCCACTACTCGTTCAAGCATTTCCAAACGAAGAAGAGTTCCCTCCAATATTGGGTATTGTGAACAACAAACCGGAAAATCAATTGTCTCTAAAATCAATTTTCTGATTCCGCTCAGGAGAGGAGGATAGACGATGTTGAGTGTCAGCAATCTTTCGGCCTCCACTCCCGGTAGCAGGAACCTTAATTGCACAGTGATAATTGGTTCAATTCTGATCAGGCTCACTTCCCTGACCCTCCCGGTTCTGTGACCCACAGACATCTGCGACGAGGTAGGTCCAATCAGGAGTAGAGTATCTTCTGTTAGGTACTCGCACCCTCCTTGATCTTCTTGGACCTTCCTGGACTTGATCCTGGGTATCTTCTTCCGGATCCGAGTCTTCAGATATAGGAGCAAGCGTTTCTTCCCGAGCTGACCTTAAGCTTAGCCTCCTCCTTCTTTCCGGCCAGGTGGCTGCTCCACGCCTTGTTCTCCTATTCCTCGTCCTCACACTCGGTTCTTCATCACTCTGGTACTGATCTGTGTCTGAGTCGTATTCACTGCAGCTCTCTCCTTCAGTTGCGTCTTCGGTCTCACTGCCGTCCTGCCTTCCTTCCTCTTCAGGATCAGATGCGTTCCCAACTCCTTCCGACACCCCCACAGCTGATCTGGTCCCCTCTTGGGATTCTTCTTCCACGACTGGACTTTCGTCTGGGAGAGGAGCTGTTTCTTCTAGAGGTGCTGAAACTCTCCGAGTATGGGATGCATGGATCCAATTTGGCAGCCCTCCGCACTTCACCGCGGTATTCGTGATCAGGATTACCTGAAAGGGCCCACGCCAACGTACATCTAGGCAGTTCTTCCGGACGTGCTTCTTGACCAGCACCCAGTCCCCTGGGCACAGATCATGACACAGGTTCCTTGATGATGGAACTTCAGCCGCCTGCACCTGAAGGGACACAGAATGGATGGCGTCAGACAGTCCCTTACAGTAATCCAAGATCAGATCATCTGTAATGTTCAATAAGGCAGCAGTTGGAACAGTGGGAAGTCTCATGGCCCTCCCCATCAGAACCTCGTGTGGAGAGAGACCTGTCCTCCTGTCAGGTGTGCTACGCATGCTCATGAGTACTAAAGGAAGAGCATCTGGCCAACTCAAAGATGTGGATGAACAGACTTTAGCTAGTCGACTCTTCAGGGTGCCATTTACTTGTTCCACAATCCCTGAGGCTTCCGGTTGATAACTACAATGCAGTTTTTGATCGATCTTTAATGCAGAGCACAACATCTTCACAATTTCGCTGTTAAAATGTGTTCCTCTGTCCGATTCCAGAGAGGCAGGCACCCCGAAGCGTGGTATCAACTCCCTGAGCTATAGTTTGGCTACTGTGAGTGTATCGCACCTGCGTGTGGGGTATGCTTCAACCCATCTGGAAAATATGCATACAACCACCAAAACATACCTAAGGCGGTTGATTCTTGGCATTTCAATAAAGTCCAATTGCATTCTATTGAAAGGCCCCCCAGACCTCCCAATGTGACTCAGTGTAACTGGTTTTCTTTTCCCTATGTTTAACTGTTGGCAGGTAACACATCGCTTGCATACTGATTCTGCCGCTATCCTAAATTTAGGGCAATACCAAGTCTGCCTAAACACTCTCAGCATAGCATCTCTTCCTAGGTGTACTGGACCATGTATTTGTCTTGCCATTGGATTCGCTAGTTCCTCAGGTAACACTGCCCTCCCATCTGCTGAAATCCAAAAATCCATCTCGCTTCTCACGCAACCTGCTATCTCCCATGCCTTTTTCTCTGTTTCAGGTGCGTTCTCCTGCATCACTCTTAAATCCTCCCAAGTGTCTACTGTTTCCAACATCATGCTCAATTCTGTCTTCTCTTCCGCCCCTTCTATTTCTACCTTTGTGAAGGAATAGTCCTGCTCCGCACAATAGCGGGCGACTTCGTCTGCATAACGGTTACCTTGTGACACAAAATCTGTATTCTTAGTGTGAGCTACACACTTTACAATAGCAATGGCAGCTGGACCTTGTAATGCTTCCAACAACATTCGCACAAATTCTCCATTTCGAATGGGCGAACCAGAAGAGGTCATGTAACCTCTCTGAGACCACAATTGCCCGAAATCGTGAACCACACCGAAACCATATTGGCTGTCAGTGTATATGGTGACTCTCCTTCCGCTACCTGCTATACAGGCACGAGTTAATGCAATGATTTCTGCTACCTGTGCGGAATGTACTCCTTCTAGGCAAGCGGCTTCCACAACTCCAGTAATGGTGCAAACAGCATAAGCTGCTCTCAACCGACCAGTATCATTTCTTAAACATGAGCCATCGACAAAGTAAATCTCATCAGGGTCAGACAACGGCTCATCCACAATATCTGGTCTGGGCTTCGTGCATAGTTTAGTCACATCAAGGCAATCGTGGTCTTCACATTCTTCGCCTTCTATTACAGTAGGTAGTGGCATCAATGTAGCAGGATTCAAAACAGAGCATCTTTTGAGGGTCACATTCTCCGCAGCAAGGATAACTTGCTCGTAGCGCGTGAGCCTGCTATTAGTCAGATGCTGCGTCTTCGTCCTGGTCATTAGCAATTCTACAGAATGTGGTACATACACCACTAACTGGTGTCCCATAACAATACTCTCACACCTCTCAATGCTGACACCCGTTGCAGCAACGGATTTGAGACATCCGGGCAACGCTGCGGCTACCGGATCTAATGTAGCCGAAAAGTAGGCAACTGGTCTACGGGCATTTCCGTGGGTCTGTGCCAAGACTGACAAAGCACATCCCTCTCTCTCACAGCAGTAAAGTGAAAAAGATTTCTCGTAATCGGGCATCCCCAGAGCCGGAGCACGACACAAGTCGTCTCTCAACTGCAGGAATGCCACTAGGCATTCATCGTCCCATGGTACCGGATCACTCACCTCCTTGTGCGTCAGTTTCTGTAAGGGCTTTGCCTTCAGTGAAAAGTTAACTATCCACTGTCGACAATAACCAACCATTCCTAGGAACATCCTAACTTCTCTCTGTGTCGTAGGCGCATTCATCTTCATTATCGCCTCAATCCTATCTGGAGACACCTTACGCTTTCCCTTTTCTAACCGGTGCCCCAAATACTGTACTTCTGTCAAACAGTACTGTAACTTGCTCGGAGATACCTTATGTCCATTTTCAGCTAAATGGTTCAACAAGGCAATGGAATCTGTTTTACAAGCTTCCTCGGTCTCTGACGCAACAAGTAGGTCATCTATGTACTGAACCAGAACAGAATTCTGCGGCAGTACTAGATTTTCGAGATTCTTCTTCAACAACTGGTTGAAGATTGATGGGCTGTCTGTGAATCCTTGTGGGATTCGACACCATGTTAAGACGCGATTTTCCATTTTAAAAGCGAAAAGGTACCTGCTTTCTTCATCCAAGGGGATTGAAAAGAAGGCCTGGCAAAGATCTATCACTGTGAACCATTCTGCTTGGCATGGTATCTGAAACAGTATCACTGATGGATTCGGTACCACTGGACAACATGAAACAACTATATTGTTAATTTTTCGAAGGTCCTGAACTATTCTGAATTTCCCACTAGGTTTCTGCAAACCCATAATCGGGGAGTTACAAGGACTTCCCACGATTTCTTGTAGTATTCCCTGTTGAATCATTGACTCGATCACAGGTTTTATTCCTGCAATCGTTTCCTGGGACAATTTGTATTGAGGCGTTCTGGGATACTCGGCATTTGGCTTTACCATTATTTTCACTGGTTCTACCCCCTTGATCAATCCTATTTCCTCGCCTGTGAAATCCCATACCCCCGACGCCACAGCATCTCGTAGGTCCTGGGGAAGATCTTCTACAGTCAGAGTAGGATATAGTTCTATGCAAGATTTTGAATTGGCTACCTTGAAGGTAGCGTCATCGTCTGTAGTCTGTACCTCCACTCCTTGCGGGGTGCAGTATATTGTGCAGTTCAATTTGCATAACAAATCCCTTCCTAACAGACATACAGGACTCGAATCACATACTACAAACTGATGTTCATTCATATGGTTTCCTATTTTCACGGATACTGGTTCAGTCAAGGGACTAGTCATTCTTTTGTTTGCAACTCCTACCACTTGAATTGTTTCCCCTGACATCGGTAAATCTGGAACCACCACTGATCTCAGAGTTGATCGAGTAGCTCCAGTATCCACCAAGAACGTTGTAGGACATCCTGCCACTTCAGCCTCAACAAATGGCCCCCTCTGATCCACCTCTAGGACTGCCCCGAGGGTACAGTCCCCTTCCCTACTCACACGCTGTCCTGTCAATGGATCAATATAATAACACTTTTCTTCCTCAATAAAAAGAGGCATCTGTTTAAAGACCTTTCCCCCTGTCGCGATTTTCCGTGGCTGTGGAAACTGAGCTCTTGGAGCTGAAGTCCCCCCTTTGACCACCTTGCTTCCTGGGACTGTCGCCTTTTGAGCTGGAACCTCTTGAACTTGCTCTTCTAATTCTAGCTCTCCATTTTCAGGGTTAAAGGGACACTCGCGTCTCCAATGTCCCACCTGGTGACACTGGTGGCACTTTGTCGTCTTCTTTAAAGTGGCAAAGTCTACTCTAGGTCTCTGCCCTTCTTCATTATCCTTGTTCTGACCATTCGACTTTCGTCCCATCCCCTGTTTCTGCTGTCCGCCCTTTCCGGCTGACTGCATTTGCACCACCATCAGCTTCTCCTTTAGATTTTTCTTTTTAGAATCTATTTCGTCACTGCAGTATCTTGCATATCGCAGGATCTCATCTAGTGGTTTGTTTTGCCAACAGATTAAATGTTGTTGAATCATCAAACAAATCTCTGGTCTCAGCCCCAAAACGAACTTTGACACAAACTGTCCTATGTCTTTGGGATCCATTACATCGAGTCCACTATATTGTTTGAATATTTTCAGTAATCTTTCATAAAATTCATGAACTGTCTCTTTGGGTTCCTGTCTTGTTCGGTCTATTTTTACCCAATCTATATCTTGTGGAGGCACTTTATCCTTTAGCCAGGCTATTACTCTTTCATATTTCTCCATGACACTGTCCGACGGTCCATTAGTTCTAGCATTCCTCTCAGGTTCTACATTTGGCCACTGGACACTAATCTTGCAGGTTACCCACAAATCCCCTGGAACCACAATGTCAAACAAGGTGTTCAAATCAATCCACAATACTTTGGAGATCTTTACAAACCTCTCTACCTGCTTATACCACTCAACTGGATTCTCCCTCAACTTCGGAAATGAGTTGGTAAATGCAGCTAAATCTCCTCTACTCCAGGGCACATGTACATAATTTCCGTTCGATATTTCTCGCAAAGGGAACGCCTCCATCTGCATTACCCTTCCCTCTAGAGACATCACACTTGTACTCCGTCTAACTGTACCCCTTTAGGACCATCTCTCCTCCCATTTGTCCAGATCTCTCCACACCCTTATTCCCGATATCAACTCTCTTATGTGTGGTTTTAATCCTGTAGTTCTCTTCTCGTCTAGGTCTTGGTCTGAGTACTGCAACCTATGGTTACTCTGCAATGCCTTTGTTCTGGACAAATCTACCATGTACCTGTCTGCCAGGTTAGACAGTTTCTCATGAATTGCTCTGGCCTTTCTAGTAATATCCTTTGCTATAAATAGCAGTTCATCTTGTTCGTACAAATCAATCCTTTCCAAAGGCACCGTCCCTTCTATAATCTCATCTAGATCGGATTTTAGGCTGGAGACATCAAGCCTTTTAACCTTTATAGCTGCTTTCAGTACTTCGGCTGCTGGCGGTGCTCCTTCAGCCTCTCTCTCATCCCAGCTCCTAGTTCTATGTCTAGGCTCTGGTGTGTTATGTGGAGTCCTCCCATGCTCCCATCTCTCTAGGTCCCATGCCTTTCCATCTTTTCGGGGTGTATGGTGAAACACTCCTTCGCGCCTCATAGCCCCGCATTCCCCATCCTGTCTAGGTTCTCGGGATGCATGGTAAGGCATTCCGTTACTCCCTCTTTCTTCTCCCTGCATCTGTGACCTCTGATCACTTGATGTATGACGTAATCTTTCACTGTTCCCTCTTTGCCAGTGTTGTACATCTTCCCCAGGTGCGTGATGAGTGCACCTAAACCTATCTCTGTACTCTTGTGTTCTTTGGTCTCCCTTGTTTTGCATGAGGCGAGACATCTCCTCACACTCCATACTCCTACCATTCTGCTCCTGCTGTTCCCTCCCATTCATAGGACGTGTAACTCCTCTATTCTCCTGACTTTGACCCTCACGTCCCTGACTGCTTTCGTTAGCCCCGCAGTGAGATACTGTCCCATTGCCTCGATTTCCCCACTCAGCTTCTGCTCTTGACCTATTGCTCTGCGTTTCTGCGGACCCATCCCATTCTCTCAAATCGACTCTTAACTCTTTAAAGGATTTCGGACGTGGTCCCCTTAGGTCCATCGGTCCTCTTTGACCCCCCTGCTCTGTTGCGGGACTCACTGTCGGTTCGAATGGGGTGTTCCACGTTACCGGTCCTGGCAATTGCTTCCAGGCATTGGTCGTGTTATGCCTCCTTTCCATCTCAACCCTTTCACTGTCTAACCGTATCTGTTCTTCCTCTCTCCCATTCTCTGGGTTGTAAATCGATACTATAGGTCCTATGGTAACGGGTACTTGAAGAGCATCCGGTAATCCAAAAGACTCAGCCTTTTCGGTGATTGGCGTCTTTTGTACTACAAACCTTCCCACTACACTCTGTATAGTGTTGTTTTGAGGTGTCTCCTCGCCTTTGATAGGTGTCCATTCCGATATAGGGAGTGGTGTAAACCCCTCTATGGCAGTCCCATCTTCCCTTGCTAGTCCTCTATCTTCAATTTCACCAACTCTCGGAGGTGGTCTGTCTATCAACAATCTGTTTATCACATTGTCCTCTGAATCGCTCTCCTCATCCTCTTCCATGAGGTTCCTCCCACCTACCACCTCCCTCATTGGATACAACTTCTCTACCTCAATAGCCTGTACCCTCCATCTCTTTGCCTCTTCGTCCCATTTAGAATCTCGCACTGCTCTTACCGATCGAGTCAATCTTTGTTGACGCCTGTTCAAATTCCTGTCGTGCGCCGCCCTAATCCATGCATTAAGGGCCTCAAACTGGGTTGGTCTAGGTGGGGGTTTCAATGAGGACATGGTTGCTTTTAACCGATGTAACACTTCTAACTTAAACGTCCCATACTTAGGGAACTGCATTTCTTCATTTCCTTCCGTAAGCTTATTCCAAGCCCCAATCCATAATATCGTATGCAGCCCCACATTCGCTGCCATATAATGAGCTGGTGTACCCTCCGGCGGTGCCTCTTCCCCGTAATAATGTTCACTTCTTTTTCTTTTAAAAATCCCTTTCAAACACTTAAAGCACTTCATGATTTCTCTTTTCTCCGCGTTTGTTTACTTCCTGATGACAATCTACCAATCTCAGCTCGGTTCTCGCCAACTGGCCTATCAGAGCGCGACTTCTCACTGACGTAGCACCAGCCGCCCAATCCCGTCTCGGCTCTTGCCGATGTCACACCAACCGTCCTATCGCGTCGCGGCTCCTCACTATCCACCCTATCTCAGCGCGGCTCTTGCCGACGTCACTCGCCCCCCTTCGCAGCAGTTCCCCTCCTTTTTCAGCTCGTCTCCGCGTTTATGCATGCGTCCCATTCATACTTCGAAAAATGATTACTTCCGTCCAAGCGATCACTTTTCTTTGACTGTACGCCCACAGTCAATCTGTAATTGTCACCTTAACTGGCGAAATGTCTTTCCGTTTACGTCCAGACAATCGCCTTCTCTGATAGGTTACTTACACACAGTAACTTTCGACCAGCGTCCGTTACTCACACACTCTCTCTTGCACTCCCCCTATCTCGGTTCTGCGGCGGTCAATGGTACCTCATGACCTCCGTACTATGGTTGGCAATTACTCTGTGTTCGATACACCCGGACCACTTAAGCTCTACCTTGAACTTAAGATTTTTACCAGGTTGCGCGCGCTCACAACCTTCTCACAATCACGCTACAGGCATTCAACTCCGCAAGACATTACAATACAAATACAACACAAAACACCGCAATCTGTTCACGCATGACCCTTGTTATACTCACTCTCCTCCGATACTGCTGCTTTTCTCGCACCGTCAGCACCTTCTTCGGCACGCGATTCTTCCGCTGCTCATCTCTCGATGTCTAGCTCTAGGGGCCTTGGGGTAAGCTAACCTAATCTAGATTACCTTCCTCAAGAAGATAACCATCCTAAACTGCTACCAACTGTTAACGCGGGGTTTCTGGTCACTAGTTATCTTACCAGATCCCTAATCATGTCGACTGAATCGTTGGTACCTGTCATTGAGTAAAAGACAATCTACTACTAGGTTAGTCAATTAGGAACTTAGACCACTCTAAAGAACCACTTACCACTGGGAAAGGTTAAAAAGTTTTAATTCAAAGCCAAAAGTATCTGGAGATACAAACATCTCAGAATAAGATTCAAAAGGTATACAGGTATTAGTACAAAAAGATACTCTCTGAATATCCTTAAACGACAAAAGGAAATTATCAAAACTACTTCAAAGAGCATGAGCGTTGCAAGAATCGCTGTGAGTTGCAACCTGAGAGTCATTTACAGAAAAGGAAAATATAAGTTTAGTCTGTCCCTACACTAGACTAAGTGACATCCCTACTTAACAAGATCTTTACCTAAAAAGGTGTCAGCCGTGGTGACTTCCTAAGAAGATCACGCACTTCTCTTAGTCTCTTCTGTAAATCGGTCTCTTGTGATCAGCCTATCTGCCTACCCAACCGCTTTCTTAGGCTCCTAAAATCATCTGCTCTCTCTCTCCCCCGGGTCGCTTTCCCTAATACAAAATCACATTTCCGATAGGAACGCCCCTCGGGACGCCCCTCACGTGGTACCAATTTCAGCGGCAAAACTCCATGATGATACTCTTCGGGACCCTCGTTAAAGTTGACCTTGGTTCCCAGGCTTCTTCTCCAGTTCGCTGGTACCCCCTGAAATTCCTGAAACCTCCTCCAGGCCTGCGCCAGGCGTCGCTGAACAAAGCTCCATTCATTACGACTGATTAGGACCCCTCGCACCTGCATTCAGACCATCCTACAGTGGGCCTCAAATTCCAGACTCCACCATATCTATAGGCCATAAAACATGTGTAAAACTTTGTGCTTGGTGCCTCTCGACCTCTTCTCTAACGAGCACATTGCAGATCAAAGAAACGACATTATCTGTTCAGGCCTACTTGATTTACATGAAGCGGGTCCCTGCACTCTGAAAACACTTAACTCGATTTAAACAGTATTCTTTAACTAGCACACATTTCTATAATGCAACACATCTATAAAACATATACTTCAATACTATGCCTAATAATACATTTGCACTCTAATGACATTAAAATCCACGTCACTAAAAGTGTAGCAGCATCTTTCGTTTCCTGTGAAATGCCATGTGGCCTACACATTTTCATGGTTTGCAGAATTACATTTCGTTTTCACTTATTCATCTAACGTGTGACTCCAACATCATTTTAACATTTCTACAACCTCTATATTAGTTTTCGACTCTTATATATGCATCTATTCTAATTAAAACAAACACTCATATATTTTCACCATATAAGTTGACACTCTTGTGCAATACAATTTTAACTAACACTACGTGCTTGTAAGTATGGTGTACTTATACATTTTTCAGATTTGTGCTCTCTCAGTAGCATTACCTATCTAGAGAGGTTCCACCACTTGTTTTGACCAAAATGGTTATTTTTAAAATGTACTCTTTAATGCTTAGCTTACATGTTTGGTTTTCCCTTGGGAAAACAATATTGATCATAACAGGACATTGCAACGTACCCAGGTAATGCTGTTAAAGTTTAAATTCATCGAAAAAGTATGCAAATCATAGAAATATGAGTATGAGTAAAGGAAAGCTATGCAAAGTTACCGAAATGGGTTTTAAGACAGAAAACGAAGAACAGAGGGAGAAGAGAGAAAGCGAAAGAGAAGAAAAGTGAATAATATATAGGGTACTGCAATTTATACCAATATGGAGTAAACATATGCAGAGAATCTTAAATACAGTAGAGAAACATTAAATACGACAAGAATAAACAATGAAAATTATAATAGAATACATTTTGGCATAATTCCTAGCAGTAAGGGATACATGTGTGAAATGGAGCATTCATAAATGATCATGTTTGACTGATAACTGCAAAGAACTAAGGTTATATTTGTCTAGCCAATGATTATAACATACTAAATTCTACCAAACTTAAAACTGATATTATCTGTGGACTTCCGGTTGGAAGTACTAACATGGATAGCAATTGATTTGAGGAAGTTCACAAATTTCCAAAGCATTCTGTTAAAAGACCAAACATCATACAGACTACGAAGAAGCCATAAATCATATGAAAAATGTATTTGCTCTTGAGTGATATCATTAATACATTCCCACCTCATTGACTAGAGTGTGGTTGTAGCTTGGCAAGAGGAAAACATATGAAAAAAGATACCTGGTTGAGTGTTGCAATGCCAACAAATGTCTTGACATGCAGGCTTAGCCTAAAGAGTTGAACAGGAGTGCAAAAAAGTATATTATAGAAAATTAGTGAGGCTAGCGGTACAAGCAGTTGAGTGTATTTTGCGCCAAACGCCATCCCACAAAGAAATTGGCCATGTCAAGTGTAAGTCAGATTCCCACAATGTTTCTGTGCTCATGTTGTCCCTGTCTAAATCAGACAATCTAATGTGCTTATAGATGGCTTCAGCCTTACAGTGTGTGGTCTAAGCGGTCAGGTGTGGAGGTCAGTTAAAATGGGAGACAGCAGAAGAGTTTTGTTGTGTTAAGGGGATTTGCAACAGAACTGATAGCAAATCATACCTGGTGCACATGCTGGATGGGTGGTTGTTTGAGGCAGAAAACTTGGCAAATGAGAAGAGAAAATCAGATTGATGTGACTGTGAGACGAGGAATAAGCCCTTGTTCATCTATGCTTTCCATTTGAAGGTTTTAATATTCTTCCTAAGAAAGTTATTATACCAAATAGGGCTATTATAAAATGCATCTATTGAGTTTAGAGCAGAAACAAGAAAAGGTTTCAATAATGTACAGGCATGGGAGAGAGTAGCAGGCAACCACAACTTAGCAGTGTAGGGCATGCAAAAATATGTTTATGATAAAATGGTGATGACATGGCAGACTCTAGCGAGAATTATACTTTTTTTTAGGTGAATCGAGAGAGTGGGGCAGGACACATTGTAGTTGCCTAATGCCAAAATCCCTATGTATTTACAACAAGGGGTGGTGAGGGACAGAGTCTCTGAATTAAGCAGAATACTCTCACCCAGTCAAGAGATCAGGGCTAGATCCAACACCGTTTTTTAGCTCATTGCACCATCCCAGTATCAGAACCTGGCTGTATGCAAATTAGTCTGTTCCTGTCCCAGTGCATGATGGGAACAGGGCAAACCAAACTACAAAAGCCAATTCTTACACTGGGAAGGAAACAAGCTTCCGGGGACCGGTTTCTGGCATTACAGCCGTCTTCGGCCCGGCTTGCTTGAATCCTGATGGTGCAATGAGCAAGGGACTCATGTCTGAGTATACCCTTCCACGCTTAGGGTGGACAAAATTATTTACAACAAGGGGTGGTGAGGGAGAGAGTCTCTGAATTAAGCAGAATACTCTCACCCAGTCAAGAGATCAGGGCTAGATCCAACACCGTTTTTTAGCTCATTGCACCATCCCAGTTTCAGAACCTGGCTGTATGCAAATTAGTCTGTTCCTGTCCCAGTGCATGATGGGAACAGGGCAAACCAAACTACAAAAGCCAATTCTTACACTGGGAAGGAAACAAGCTTCCGGGGACCGGTTTCTGGCATTACAGCCGTCTTCGGCCCGGCTTGCTTGAATCCTGATGGTGCAATGAGCAAGGGACTCATGTCTGAGTATACCCTTCCACGCTTAGGGTGGACAAAATTATTTACAACAAGGGGTGGTGAGGGACAGAGTCTCTGAATTAAGCAGAATACTCTCACCCAGTCAAGAGATCAGGGCTAGATCCAACACCGTTTTTTAGCTCATTGCACCATCCCAGTTTCAGAACCTGGCTGTATGCAAATTAGTCTGTTCCTGTCCCAGTGCATGATGGGAACAGGGCAAACCAAACTACAAAAGCCAATTCTTACACTGGGAAGGAAACAAGCTTCCGGGGACCGGTTTCTGGCATTACAGCCGTCTTTGGCCCGGCTTGCTTGAATCCTGATGGTGCAATGAGCAAGGGACTCATGTCTGAGTAGTCTGGTCTGCCCTGTTCCCATGATGCACTGGGCCAGGGACAGACTAATTTGCATACAGCCAGGTTCTGAAACTGGCATGGTGCAATGAGCTAAAAAACGGTGTTGGATCTAGCCCTGATCTCTTGACTGGGTGAGAGTACTCTGCTTAATTCAGAGACTCTGTCCATCACCACCCCTTGTTGTAAAAAAATCCCTATGTAAGTAATAAAGTTGGGGAAATTAACACTGTTCAAGAAGTTTTAATTTTTGACAAGATACTCTGGGTGTTTTACCTTTCCATCGAAATTTAGAAAGACACTTGTCAATAGAGAAAAACAATTCATCAGAACTCTTAATAGGTAACATTGTGAGAAAGAAATTAACAATAAACAGGAGCATCATTTTGATGGTATCTAAACAATCCCACCATGAAAGGTATAATGGAGACCCTCTCTGAGAAAAGTATTGAAGTCTAGCTGGGAGGACTTTTGAATTCACTATCAATGTATCCTTGGGAGTCGTACAATAACAAATTCCCAAACACTGAATTTGGTGGAGTTCCATGATAACCCTGCCTCAATAAAGGCTTGTTTATTACAGTGCTTATTGAGTGGCATTACTTCCATGTTGTCAACATTTAATTTGTAGCCTGAAACAATGGAGTAGAGTATAAGCTCATGAAAAAAAGTCAGGGAGAGAACGCTCTGGGTGTGACATAAACAGAAGAATATCATCAGTACAAACAGGGAATTTTATACGAGACTCCTTAATTTTTAAGGTGGATAAATTCCTTAGTCCTTAATTGGTGGAGAAAGGGCACCAAGACTAATAGAAAGAGCAGGGGAGACAAAGTGCAGCCATGTCTAGTTCCTCTGGTAAGAGGGAAATAGGGAGATTGTATATGATTAACTATAACCAATGAATGTGGCGAGGAATACAACAAAGAGATTAGTTGTAGGAATTGATTCCCAAATCCATGCCACTGCAAAGCTTTTATAATTAACCCCATAGAAAACTTTCTCTGCATTCAAAGATAGTGCTGCCAAAGAGTATTTTATTTTGTGAGGTTTGTTAATAGTATTCAGGACGGTACAAGAGTTGTCAGCAACCTTTCTGTGCAGGATAAAACCAGATTGCTTGAAGTCAATTAAGTCTGACATCAAGGGGATAAGTCATGCAGCTAATGACACAGCAATTATCTTAAAATCGGTATTAATTAGTGAAATAGGACTGTAATTCTTATAGCAGGTCAGATCTTGGTCTTTCTTAAGATTGGGACATTAGACTTTTGAGCCACCGAAACGTCACTTTTTTTGACGTTCTGGTGGCACAATGTGCTGCTGCATATTTACAAGGCCACCTAAAGCCACTTTATGTGGCTTTTCATGGCCTTGTCATTATGTGCCCCTTTCATGCAGAACACTGCTTAAAACAGGCGTTTCATGGATGTTTCTGTGGGTGTTCCCCGCAACACCCATGAATCTGAAACATTCCTAGAGTTATGAGAAATCATAAACTTGGGAATGTGTCAGAATCTAATGCCACCCCAGGGGTGGCATTAGGGAGGCACAACAAGGACACCATTTTTCATTTCTCCTCTTTTCTTTTTTTCTATCAAGGAATCCACTACATTGATTGATTTTGTGTGGCACGGTCCCTTTCTGCACAAAATCAATCAGCCCCGCAAAGCAGGCAAACTGCACCATGGTGCAAGGGTGCCTGCGTTAGCACATGGCAGCCCATTGTGTGCGAGCACATGGGGAAATGGGAAATGGGAAGGAATGCAGTGTTTCTGATAGATATGAGGATATTTGACCTTTTCGTTTAACACAGGTCAGCGCTGCAAGATTCCTTGCGGCACTACCCTGCACCAAAACTTCATACAAATGAGGCCCATTGTATCCCCTGCAAAGGATCCAGATGAGTATTTCAGAGTAATGAAATGGTAAATTAGCTTGAAAATTTTAGGAAAGAGGAGTTTAGAAAATGATGGTCAAATTCAACAGTATAACCATCTGGTCATGGTGCTTTGCCCTTAGGAAGACGCTGCACTTTCAAATAAAATTCCTCAATACGAATGATTGTTCCAGAATCGGGCGGTCTGGCAAAAATGTAGATTTTATTACAAGTTTAGTAAAGTAGGTAGAGAGTGTATACCTTGATAGCTACTAAAGCGTCTAAACCTGATTTTGTAATTTTTATTAGTACAGTATTTATGTTCCAATTGCTTTATATGTAGCAAGTTGGAAACAGACCTCTTCTCTGTAGCTTTAGTTTTGGGGAAGACAAATCCTATAATAAGTCCCCATGAACCTGCATTGAAAGCATCCCATACAAAATGGAATGGAGTTTGTCTGTTGTCCTTGAAAAATAACATTCAGGAAGTAAGAACAGAATTGTCAGAGAGCAAAGAGTTATTAAATCTCAGTCAGGATTTATGTGGTCAATCAACAAGTATTTACAGTTCTGTCCATCCTAGAGCATGGTCCGATATTAAAACAAAACCTATTTCAGAGTTAACAAAGTGTTGTAGTAAGCTTTTACTAAGAAATATATAATCAAGACAAGATTGAGAATAATGAGTAGGTGAACAGAAAGAGTACATTTGCAGATCAGGATTGAGCATTCTCCAAGAGTTGGAGAGCGATATAGATTTGCTATCAATGAATGGGTCCAAGATTTAGTTACAATCACCTCCATTAGGAAGTGGTCAGTGTCGTGGGCAGAGAGAGTGTGCCAAAAAGTGGGGTCAAGATATGTTGGACAATAAATGTTCATTAAAGTGAGAGGTGGATCATCATTGTTGAGTGTGACCATATCCAGCAACCCTCTCAGTTCTGTTGCTGGGAGAATACTGTGATGTTGAGAGACATTTCTTACACTATTTTTGTTAGAGGTGGAGGAAGAAAAGAAGAATTCCCCAACCCATTCTTTTTTTTTAATTTTGTAACTTCTGATTTAGTAAGATGTGTCTCCTTCGGGATCGCAACCTTCCCGGAGAGCTGGAAGCATGCCGAGATCAACGCCCTGCTCAAGAAGCCCAAAGCAGACCCCAAGGACCTCATGAACTTCCGGTCCATCTCCCTGCTCCAGTTCCCGGCAAAGGTCATTGAGAAAACTGTCAACAAACAGCTCACCCGCTACCTCTAAGAGAACAACATCCTGGACCCGTCCCAGTCCGGGTTCCGCAGCAACTACAGCACTGAAACTGCCCTCATCGCCGCCACCAAAGACATCAGGGCCCTGCTGGACAACGGCGAGACCACGGCCCTCATCCTCCTGGACCTGTCAGCCGCCTTTGACACTGTCTGCACCCTATGCACCCGCCTCCACAACGCAGGAATCCGAGGCAAAGCAATGGACTGGACCACCTCCTTCCTCTCCGGCAGAACACAGAGCGTCCGCCTCCCTCCCTTCCGATCCGAAGCCACCAAGATCATCTGCGGTGTACCCCAAGGATCCTCCCTCAGCCCGTGCTGTTCAACATATACATGGTCCCACTCGCCCATGTCGCCAGACTGCACGACTTCAACATCATCTCCTAGGCCGACGCCACACAACTGATCCTCTCACTCACCAAGGACCCAATCTCCGCCAAAACAAACCTCCACGAAGGTATGAAAACAGTCGCCAAATGGATGAAGATCGGCCGTCTGAAGCTGAACTTGGACAAGACGGAGGTCCTCATCCTCGACTCCATGCCTTCGGCCTGGGACGACTCCTGGTGGCCGACCACCCTGGGAGCAGCTCCAACACCCACCGACCACGCATGCAACCTGAGATTCATCAACGACTCTACACTCTCAATGACCAAGCAAGTCAACGCCATCTCATCCTCCTGTTTCAACACCCTCCGCATGCTCTGAAAGATCTACAAGTGTATCCCCAGCAACACTAGAAGACCGGTCATCCAGGCCCTCGTCAGCAGCAAACTGGACTATGGAAACGCCCTCTACGCGGAAGCCCCAGCCAAACTGCTGAAACGACTGCAACGCATACAGAACGCTTCTGCCCACCTGATACTCGACATCCCTTGACACAGCCACATCACACCCCACCTGAGAGACCTGCACTGGCTGCTCCCTTCAACAAGAAGATCACCTTCAAGCTCCTCACCCACGCACACAAAGCCCTTCACAACACTTGTCCAACATACCTCAACAAACGGCTCACCTTCTACACCCCAACCCACCAGCTCCGCTCCCCCGACCTCGCCCATGCCACGTCCCCCTCATCAGGAGAACGACCACTGGCGGCAGATCATTATCCTACCTCACCACCAAGTCCTGGAACACTCTCCCCATCCTCCTATGGCAGACTGAAGACCTACTAACCTTCAGGAGGCTACTTAGGACGTGGCTGTACGAGCAGTAGCAGCACCCCCCCCCCCTCCCTCCCAGCACCTTGAGACCCTCATGGGTGAGTAGCTCGCTTTATTTATTTATTTCACTTATATAGCGCAACAGCTACCCAACAAAGGGTTTCCCGGCGCTTTACAAATGTCTTGATTGATTGATTGATTGACTGGTAGACGGCAATGTGCCAATTAATTCCATCTAAATGAGACAAAACATACTGACATTTGACTGGATTTTCTAACCCCTTGGCATTCCAAGTTACTATTCTGATTTTGATAGTATTTGTAAGAAAGTAACAAATTAAGACTCATAAAAAGTGTCTTAAATAACTGGTTTAAAAAGAAAGAAGAGAGAAAAAGAGTAACGAAAGATAAGAGAGATGGAATGGAGGAAGAAAACCTCTGTAAGCTTGACACAGTCAAAAGTGACATCAAAGAGACCTTAATCCTCGGATGCTGACATAGCAAAAGGGAGATGAAGAACACCCCTTGGGGTGAAGGGATAGTGGAACACCTGAGAGAGATGGACAAGCCACAACTCTGACAAGAGAATGGGGGAAATAAGGAAGAGAAACATTAACAATATATGCAAAGGATAACATATGAATAAGAAAGACTTGTAGAGTGAAAAGCCGAAATATGTCGTAAACTCATTAGGCTCCTGAGACTGAACAACAATACAAGACTCACTGACAGCAAAAACGGTAGATTGTTTAGCGTATTGTATGACGATGTAAAGATACAAGACAGGGAAACCACATAAGGTCCAAATCTTTAAGAAAACGGGAGAAAGAGAGATATCAATTTACAACATTTAATGACCTCATATATGCCAGTAAGTAAAAGTAAAGCATTAGGTATCAAGTGAACAATGCTGATAGTTATGTAGTAGCAGGCGATCCTAAGTCCATCACCTCAGCCATGTGCTGGTTGATCAAGGTTTGAAGATCTACCAGTTCCTCAAAGGAATATGATTTAACCTTGAAGGTAAGTGTGAAGAGCCAGGGATGAAGTAATCCATATCTGATGTTCAAGGATCTCAATTGAGGACATAGAGCTAAAAATGGCTTCATCCGAGCTGCTGTGGCAGGAGAGACATCTTGTATGCAAAAAACACTTGTGGCCAGACCATTCAAGATATCCAACTCTTTTCAATGCTGGGAGAATTTGAATAAGCTCAGGTAACTGTAGAAATAAAATTGTGATTCCTCTAGGGCATGAGTTGGGGGAAAAGGAGAATAGAGGTCCACGTTGATGAGCCAGTTGAATAGAGAGAGAAGGTAAAGTAGGTAAATGCACAATTGTAGGGGTGACTGACTGCAAGAAAGAAATCATGTTAGAGTCCACTGAACCTTCTGGTATACCAAAGAGTCTTAGATTGATCCCACTGTTCCTGTTTTCTAAATTTGCTGTCTTTCTTTTTAGTTGGCCAATGTCTTTAATCATGTGAGAGATAGCTGAAGTGGAACCTTCAATGGTACTGATGTCTTGTTCAGGTATCAATCAATCAATCAGGAGTTTGTTAAAGCGCGACTACTCACCCGTAAGGGTCTCAAGGCGCTAGTGGTGGGGGGGGATTTTTGGGGGGTGCAGGTTCCATTCCATCAAGGAGGGGGTCTGTCGAAGAGCCAGGTTTTGAGGTTTCTTGCGAAGATGGGGAGCGATGTTGTCTGTCTGAGGTGGAGCGGAAGGGCGTTCCATGCTTTGGCCGCGAGGAAGGAGAAGGAGCGGCCTCCCGATCTGGTCTTTCTGGTGCGGGGGACCACAGCGTAGGAAAGCTGGGCTGATCGTAGGGTCCTTTGGGGTGCGTGGAATTTGAGTCGACTGTTCAGGTATGCTGGTCCGGTGCCGTGGAGGGCCTTGTGTGCGTGGGTGAGCATCTTAAAGGTGATTCTCGCCTCGACGGGGAGCCAGTGGAGTGTGCGCAGGTGCTGGGAGATGTGGCAGTGTTTTGGCAGGTTGAGGACCAGTCTTGCGGCGGCGTTCTGAAGATGTGTTGATCATGGGTGGACCATTTGTCCACAATTCATCAAAGGGAGGAGTCATTGCCAACTGTAAGTGGTTTAAAGGGTCTGGGTTCTTCCATAACATCCTCCAAAGTCAAAGGTGGAGGAGTCTGGGTCCTTTTTGGGCCATGTGACAGAAGCAGAATTAACAGACGTCTATGAAATGATGCCAGTAGACTGAGGGGAAGGCAAGCAATATCTCCTAGACTCCAAGACGCTCTCCATGAGGTTTGTATAGTCAGAAGTGGTATTGTACAGCGGAGACCGTGAAACATGTATGTTAGTCGTGGATTTAAATTGAGAAGGAGACTTGTGGGATATCATCATAGAAAAAGCTCCTTTCAGATGAAGTTAAGTGAAAGGTGAAAACTGTCACTAGAGACCCTATGGTAAACAGTTATATGACTTTGTAGTGCTTAGAACAGAACAGTGTCTATTAACAATGTAATATTGCCCAATGTGACAAACAAGGAAATGCTTCGGGTTAGGTTTAGTGCGGAGGGTGTTCCTCACAGTTTCTGCATGTTTGGTTGCTGTAGGACATCATGAAAGCTGTTAATAAAATGCACCTAGGTCCTGGCATTAGGGTATAGCATACAAAATTGAAGTGGTATCTGGGCATTGTGGGCATAAGGGTGCTGCAAGCTGTCTCTTGTGTAAGTGTAGTCTCCTATGACAAGTCACTTGTATGACGTACATTATTGCAATGTCAGATCTGTTTTGTTGGCCTCTTGTTTTCTGCCTGGGAGGCAGAGGTGTTTGACTCAAAGTTTTTAGATGTTTCTGTTCTTGCCCTGACCTCGGACTAGGCAGCACTCCCCCCGGCAGCTCCACGAGCCGATCACCGTCTCAGCAGCCCCAGCAGCAGAGTTCGAGCCTCGCGCTCGACTCTGTCACTGGTCTGTTCATTTGTGGGATTTTGCGCTCTGACTAGCGTGGGTGTGTGACATTTGTGCTTCTTGTGTATTTTACTCCATAGGTTCTTCTCCTTGCCTAACTTGGCGCCTCGCGCCTCCCGCCACATAAGCTCCGACGCCCTCCTCTTAGCCCCGCCCCTACCTGACCCTCGGCCGCCTCCTCCTCGATCCCGCCCCCCTCCCCTTCATTACGGCGACCGCTGCGGGGAGCGCGTGTGTTTGCCCTGACCTCGGTCTAGGCAGCACTCTCCCCGGCAGCTCCACCAGCCGATCACTGCCTCAGCAGCCCCAGCAGCAGAGTTCGAGCCTCACCCTCGACTCTGTCACAAGTCTCTGCATTTTTGACATTTCCCGCTCTGACTAGCGTGGGTGTGTGACATTTGTGCTTCTTGTGTATTTTACTCCACAGGTTCTTCTCCTTGCCTAACTCGGCGCCTCGTGCCTCCGCCACATAATCTCCGGTGCCCTCCTCTTAGCCCCGCCCCCTACCTGACTCCTGCCCGCCTCCTCCTCAATCCCCCACCTCCCCTTCATTACGGCAACCGCTGCGGGGTCGCGTAGCGGACGCGCCGAAGGCGCGCCTAAGGCAAGCCACTCTGCGCCCGTCCGCGCCTGGACTGCGCCCAGTGCCAGGGACTCTGGATCTCCAAACCTCCAGCACTACACCCTCGCCAGCCTCCTCGCACTCAAACCCAACCTCCTCAAGAACTGCATACGGGCCTCGTCCATCAACACTCAAGGAGCTTTCTCATGCGCTCTCTGCCGAAGCACCTTCTCCATGGACACCACGCCAATAGCCAGCAAAGTACCCCCTACTGCCAAACTCGCCAACACCATAAACTGCATCCTTCTCAACGTACGATCCCTTCACCGGCACACCATAGAGATATGGAACTTACTCGACACTCGCGCCCTGACGTAGCCTTCTTCATGGAGACCTGGACCAACTCTAGCTCCGGTGCAGACTTCGCCACGGCTATACCAGACGGCTACAAGCTCAAGAGAATTGACTGCCCAAACCGCCCGGGGGGAGGCCTTGCCATCGCTCACAAATCCTCCCTGCAACTCTCCACCTCCAGCCCTAGCAGCACTCTTCCCAACATAGAACACCTCCACTTCCAGATCCACACCAACCCCAGGACAACGCTACGGGGTACACTCATCTACAGACCACCAGAACCTCGTGTCCAACCCACTACCACCATCACAGAACTAGCTGCATCCCACGCCATCACCTCCATGGGCTACATTCTGCTAGGAGATCTAAATTTCCACCTCAAAAACCGCCAGGACCCCGATTCCAACATGCTACACTCCCACCCACATTGCAGGGCACACTCTGGACCCCATCTTCACGGAAGGGTCGAGCATCCGGTTCACCCACACCACCCAGCACTCCTGGACAGACCACCACTGCATTCATTTCACTTCCAGCTCCGCACCCAAACAACCCCTGCGCCCGCCTCAACGGAACTGGAGTAAGATCACAGAAGACCTTCTTAACATCACCCTCCTCCACGACCCCCCCTCAGCCACCACTGACACCGCCGCCGCTGCCAAGGAACTCCACTGGTGGGTCACCAGCTGCGACAATAAACTAGCCCCTCTCCGGCAGACAACCACTAAACGCCCTCCTAAAGCGGCCTGGTTCACCACCGAACTCCTAGAGGCCAGACGGACCTTCGAAAAAACATGGTGGAACCAGAAGACCACTGAAGCCCATACCGACCACAAGATCGCCATGAAGATCTACCACCAGCTGATAAGGGACACCAAAAGAACCTTCATCAGGGAAAAAATCAACACCAACTCAGCCAACACAAGGGAACTCTTCAACGTCATCAAGCAGTTCACCAAACCCTCATGCAAAGCCTCTGACATCACACCCTCCCAAGATCTCTGCAATAAGCTCAGCGCCTTCTTCCAACAGAAGATCATGACCTTTTACGACAAGTTCAATGAACCAACGAATGCCTTCACCCCAACGACCACTACCTCCGTCAAACCAACCATCACCACCTGGAACCCTGCTTGATGACGTTGAAGAGTTCCTTTGTGTTGGCTGAGTTGGTGTTTGCCACCACCATGAAGAATACTTGCTCAGGAGCACCCATGGACCCCTGCCCCTGCACATCTTCCACAGAGCCTCCACAGCCATCGTTCCCAAGCTAGCTCGCACCATCAACTCCCCCCTGACCTCTGACTCCTGCCCCATGGAATGGAAACTCGCGGAAGTGAAGCCCCTCCTCAAAAAATCATCTGCCGACCCGACTGACCTCAAGAACTACCGACCCATCTCCCTCCTCCCCTTTGCGGCCAAAGTCACAGAAAGGCTTGTGATCGCTCAGCTGACAACCTTCATCGAAGAAAACTGCATCCTTGACCCCTCCCAATCCGGCTTCCGCAGCAACCACAGCACAGAGACAGCCCTGATCGCCGCCACCGACGACATCCGTATGTTGCTCGACCAGGGCCACACCGCAGCCCTCATCCTCCTGGACCACTCCGCAGCTTTCAACACCGTTCCACATCGCACACTAACCGCCAGGCTCCACGACGCAGGAATTCAGGGAGACGCCCTCAACTGGATCCGATCCTTCCTCTCCGATAGAACACAGAGGATCAAGCTCCCCCCCTTCCTCTCCGAACCCACCGACATAATCTGCGGAGTTCCCCAAGGATCTCCTCTGAGCCCGACTCTATTCAACATCTACATGGCACCCATCGCCGCTATCGTCAGGCAGCACGGGCTCAGCATCGTGTCCTATGCTGACGACACCCAGCTCATCCTCTCCCTCACCGGCAACCCGGAAGACACTAGACTCAGCTTCCAGGAAGGAATGAAAAACATGGCCAACTGGATGAAGGACAGTTGCCTCAAACTCAACTCCGAAAAGACCGAGGTTCTCATCTTTGGACCCCATCCCTCCGCCTGTAGTGACTTCTGGTGGCCTCCCACCCTCGGACTCCCATTCACCCGACGGACCACGCTTGGAACCTCGGCATAATCTTCGACTCCTCCCTCTCCATGAACCGCCAAATCAACGCTATCTCCTCCGCCAGTTTCAACTGCCTCCGGATCCTACGTAAGACCTTTAAGTGGATCCCCCCATACTGCTGAAAGACCATCACCGACGCACTCATCACCAGCAGGCTGGACTACGGCAACGCCCTCTATGCCGGAATCAACAAATCCCTCATACGCATACTCCCAACTGATGTATGACGTTACAACGCATACATTCACAATGCATACCATTACAACGAAACTTTTACAACGCAGGATCCATTTCAACGCATGCCATTACAATGCATGCCATTACAACGTAGCTGCTATTACAACGTAAGTTTGGGTAAGTATTTTTTTTTAATTAATGGGAATGTAATAGTAGTGTAAGTGTTGGAGAGTGTAGGGGTTAAAATTAGTATTCTAATTCCAGGGGGGCGTAATAGTAGGGTAAGTGTTGGATAGTGTAGGGGTTAAAATTACTATTCTAACTCCAGGGGGGCGTAATTGTAGGGTAAGTGTTGGATGGTGTAGTGGTTAAAATTAAATTAAATACTTACCCATACTTACGTTGTAATGGCATGCGTTGTAATAGCAGCTGCGTTGTAATGGCATGCGTTGTAATGGATCCTGCATTGTAAAAGTTTTGTTGTAATGGTAGTGCGTTGTTATAGTTGCGTTGTAAAGGATGTTTCCCGTCACCCACGCACTCATCACCAGCAGGCTGGACTACGGCAACACCTTCTACGCCGGAATCAACAAATCCCTACTACGCAAACTCCAAACCATCCAAAACGCATCCGCCAGGCTCATTCTAGGGATACCACGCCACACACACATGACTCCACACCTGAGAGAACTCCACTGGCTCCTCGTCGAGAAGAGGGTCACCTACAATCTACTCACCCACGCCTACAAATCCCTCAACAACATCGGACCCAAATACCTCAACGACCGAATGAGCTTCCACACAACCTAGAGGAACCTCCGTTCAGCCGACCTCGCCCTAGTAGAGGTCCCACGCATCCACCGAAGCAGAGCTGGACGTAGAGCCTTCTGCTACACTGCAGACACAGAATGGAACACTCTCCCAGTAGAAATAAGATTCTCGCCAACCCTGCACACCTTCAAACGAGCTCTCAAGACCTGGCTTTTCGACTGACCGGAGCAGCCCTACCTTTCCCTCCCCCAGTGCCTTGAGACCCTCACGGGTGAGTAGTGCGCTTTACCAACCCCTGATTGATTGATTGTTCTACTAGGCTGTATACACAGTTGCATCCTGTACCTGAAACAACTGCATCTGTTTGTGCATGGACCTCTCTTCAGTTGAGGAGATAAGAGCTGGAGTCTGTCCCGGCCAGTGCTTTTAGCACTGAGAATCAATCAGGAATTACAAGCCACACAGCGCATTTCTGGCTATATATGCTTTCTAGATGCTGGGCCTATTGTCATAGTGGTTCACCAATCTCAAGTTCGGTGATGGTTATGCAACCCTTTAGCCTGTTTCGGCATGAGTAGGACATGAGACTTGTGTGTCACTGTTCAAGCTCAGGTTTAATTTCAATTGCCAGACAGATAAATGTGTTATGATAACAACATCTGTGACTTTTCACTTTTCACCATCCCGTTCCTATGAGACAGGCATTAGTCAGGTTCCTGCACCTTTTTGGAGCAATGTACTACACGGGTCCCTGCCCAGTGGCTTTCAAAGAGGTGACCATATTGAAGATAGTCAGCCTCCGCCCCTCTGCCTGATATTTTCAACTATTTTAATATATAAGCTGTAGGTTGAGACCAAAAACCTCTAATATGTTTTTGCAACTTTTTGCATCATACAGGCAGTATTTACAAGCCTTAAGCTCTCTGGCAAAGCACAGGCTGACTCACCTTAAAAACTGGAGCCACGCTGGTCGAATAATGGCTACTGTCTGATATGACTGGTTTGGGAGAAAGCGCTGAGAGTGGCAAATCTTTCATCAGACACTGTGCTGGGACTGACCACACCCTATGGGACATCTGGGAGAACGGGTTGGAGGCCCCTAAGAAACTGCCTCTGATATTGGAGACTCTCCATGTCTATTTTAATTGAAAATTGCTGCCTGACCAGATGCCCAATATCATAGCCCCAAAGTCTCGTAACTCAATGAGTAGCGGGTCCTTCGCAGAGGAAGGGTGGTGGATTCCAGAATGTATTCAAGACCATTTATATGACTCAAGAATGTATAGGCCGTGTCACCACCGCCAATCGCATTGGCATTTTTGGTTCTGTATTTTGTTCCTTTTTTTGTTATTGTTACACTTGTCTTGTTCAATACATCTGGTACGGAGAAACCAGTATGCAGTATGATGTTGACTGCGGACTTGGTCCCAGGATATTCTTAGGACCGTTGTGGACACTGGAAGGGCACTCAGGTATATCTAGTGCATTTTTATGTCAATCTCGCACATTGTAACTATGTGCGCCATGATTTATACAGATGACAGTGCAATTCTTCAATTAAAAACAAAGTGGAGCTAGGAAATCTTGTGAACTGCAAACCACACTCAACTATGCATTACTTGAGGATGATGTGTTCCTGGCAATTATCTATCCTTTAAGACCACAGGATCATTTGTTGGGTCTGTGAGTTTCAAAACCCTTTTCTGTAAGTATGGGCACATGCAAGAAATCCACACTGAGTATGTTTATGGACTTTAATGTCCTAATCCAGTGCAGGTTTTGTGAGCAGATGTAACTATTAAAATAAGCGAACAATGGCAATAAAAATGGTTATCAAATAAACAAAATGTTAAATAAAATTTCAACAAGGAGATGGTGTAGCAAATCTGAATGCCCCCCTGTACTTTTCCTTGAGGAGGGTGACTCCCCACCCCAAATACATTTTCTTACATTTGTGTTCAGCAGTGGGATTCAGGACAATAATTTTTGTGTTAAAGCTCAAATTAAAAATCAATTTCTAAATTGACACCAAACATTCACATTTTTGATTTTCAATTGGTGTTTAGTTTTAATTGGGTCATTGTAGTGAATAGATACTCATCAGGTTTGGTATTTAATCTTCTTTATTCCTCAAGATAAGCAGTACAGATAAAAAGGTGCTGCCAGCTTGTAAACGAACTCCAGACTGACCAGCACTCCATACACAAGCTTAGTGACATACACACATTCTATGCATGACCTATAACAATTCTACATTACTAAAAAGGCACTTTAATAATTAGCATTATAAGCATTACTACACATCCTCCTCCTAAAATAATAAAAACAAAGTCAACTAAAGGAATTATTTACAGACAAAATCATTTAAAAATCTTGGAGTAACAACACTTCTACCACTTCTGGTAAGAACAAGAGGTTGCAAACTCTCAGCGACAGAAGGATTGTGATCACATTGAATTTGAGAAGAAGATGGTAAAGGACAAGGCTCTTTACCGGCGTTCTGAGGTTCTTCGACCAAAGACTCAGATTCATGCAATGGAGTTGAAGACTGACTAACAATATTGTCTCCGTCAGAAAGATCTGTGCTGGAATCCAAGGACACGACTGGAGTCAACCACCAAAAGTCACCAACATCACACACATCCCCCTTCTTATTTTTACAAAGATCAGACCCCTTGGCAAAAGCATTCTTACTCATGTGATGAATGGAACCATCATCTAACAAGACGGTATTACGCATTACTTTAGTAATGGTCTTGGGATCTGAAAATCGAGATTGTAACTTCCCAATTTTCTTGGAAGATTTAACTCTAACCAATTGACCAACTTCAACGTGAGTATCCCTAGTGCCATGTTTTTTTATCATAATACACTTTGCTTTTCTCCTGAGATTTGTAAATATTCTTTGTGACATTGTCAGAATTCCAAGCATACTCTTTGCTTCTCCCCATCCACACAGGATTTAATTTGGAATACGGAAATCTGCCTCTCATTAAACCAAATGGACTTTCACCACACGTTTCATGAATAGTGATTCTATAAGACCATATCATTTTGTCAAGTTCGCCATACCAATTTTTTTTTTTTTTTTTTTTTTTTATAAATGAAAGTCTCACCGCATCACAGGCACAGCTGTTTTGGAGAGTAACGAATAGTTTTCTTTGAAACGAAGAGTTTTCTTGAATCCAGGAAGGCAATTGTAGATTTGAATGAAACAGGATCTCAATTTCTTTATAAAATTGCTGGTTTCCCTCGTCGCCAAATTTGTAGTGAATAGATACTCATCAGGTTTGGTATTTAATCTTCTTTATTCCTCAAGATAAGCAGTACAGATAAAAAGGTGCTGCCAGCTTGTAAACGAACTCCAGACTGACCAGCACTCCATACACAAGCTTAGTGACATACACACATTCTATGCATGACCTATAACAATTCTACATTACTAAAAAGGCACTTTAATAATTAGCATTATAAGCATTACTACAGTCATTTTCTTTCCTAAAAATGCTCTTGCTCTCAGTTTTTGCACCTCAAGGTTTGGGGGAACATGGGGGTTGATATGGATGACCAGGTTATGTTTACTGTGGCTGAGATTAAAGTCCTCAAGGAGATAAAGCTTGAGGTAAAATTGAATACCAAGAAGGGGGAGTATGAGAAAGCCATCAGGACCTGCAAAGAGGCCTGCCAAGAATGGATCACCTCAGAGGAGTGTGAGGTTATCACCTCATAACTGATGGGAGATGACCACCTAGGACTACTACCGCCTTTGTTGTCCACGGAACAGTGTGTGCTCTTTTTGCCTGACCCTGTGACGAGATGGGGCTGGAGGACAGGTGCGATGGACAGACCCTTAAGTTGAAGATGACAACCCTTGCCCAGGGGAAAAGTGGGGAGCTTTGGAGGCTGAGAAGAAAAAGGCAGAGAGAGAGGAGACCTTTGAAAAGCATCGGGCAGCCCTCGCTCTGGAGGAGAAGAAGTCTGGCCAGGTCTTTGAGGAGAGGTAGGAAAACATTGCCCTGGAGGAGTTGAGGCAGGCAACCGAGTAGAAGAAGACAGCTGCAGCTCTGACCGCTGAGGAGAAGCACGCAACAACAGCTAGACTTGGAGAAAGTGTGGGGCATTGAAGGGCTTAAACTTAATTTTTGCTTTCCTATGTAACCTAGATTTAGATGGTATTAGAGATCAAAGGGGTTATATTTACTATTCCAGCTCCAATGTGCCCTACATTGTGGAAGGGGTTGGACATTTAAGGGGTCAGACTTACTATTCCTGATCCAATCTAAGCTACATTTGGGAAAATGTTATACATTGAAGGTGTGAGATTTAGTATTTCCACTCCAATCTAAGATTCATTGGAGGGCAATGTTTAATGAGATTATGCTTCATTAAATAGAGGACCAAGGGGCAGATGTATCAAGCGTTTTTCTTGTCGCAAACGCTGCAAATCCCAAAATAGCAGCGTTTGCGATAAGAAAAATGGGAATTGGGATCTATTAAGAAAATCGCATCTCAAACTAAGAAATCACAATATTTGCGATTTCTTAATTTGCGATAACTTGTTTTCTGAGAATTTTTTAGCGATTTCTTATTTTGCATGTTTCTAGTTTTGCGAAAATCGGAAACAAGAAATCGCAGCATAAGAAATCGCACCAAGATGTATGAAAAATTCACAATTAGCGAATTTCAAAAAATCGCAAATTAAGAAATCGCAGTTAACACCAACTACATGCAGGTGGTAACTAGAAAAATGTATAAAAAGGCACCCACAATGCACTGATTTTTTCCCAAAATGGCTGGACTATACCTGATAGCCAGGAGGCTGCGTATTCAAGCTGTTGCACCGGGGAGACAGAGACAGGAGAGAATCTTCAGATTATGCATCACGCTGTTCCAGCAGACTGAAGAGGACATATTTGACAAATACAGACTGCATCCACACACCTTTTTGGATCTCATTGATGAATTGAAACCTTTTTTGGAGCATTCAACACGCAGGACACAAGCAATTCCAACACATGTGCAGGTATTGTGCTCACTGCACCTTTTGGCTTCAGGATCTTTTCAAAGCGTCATTGCAGAGGTTGGCAGGGTGTCACAAAGTGCCCTTTCACGCTTTTTTCATGTGTTTTTGGATGCAATGCTGAACAGGTTTCAACATCACATCTACTTCTCAAACACCCAACAAGCCATACAAGAAAGCAAGTTGGATTTCTATCAACTTGCACGCTTTCCACATGTGATTGGATGCATTGACAGAACCCATATTGCCATCACTCCACCTGCAGCCACAGAATGTTTTTCGAAATAGGAAAAGCTACCACTCCCTCAACTTCCAGATTGTGTGCAATGCAAAATATATCATCAATGATATTGTTTCAAAGTACCCAGGCAGCACACATTACTCCTTCATCTTCAGACATAGCGGAATTCATAGTCTGAGTGCTGGACAGTTTGAAGAGGGTACCTGCTAGGTAAATCACACTCATACAAACATCCATCCATCCATCCATCCATCCATCCATCCATCCATCCATCCATCATTCTTTTGACAATGGAACATACATTTACGACTTTTTTCTTCCATGCAGGTGATAGTGCATATGCAGTGCGTGTCTTCATTCTCACGCCATACTTAAATCCAGCAAATGCAAGTGAGAGACGATACAACAGGGCACACCGGTCAACACGTGGGGTCATTGAACGCACATTTGGCATATTAAAAAGCTGTTTCCGCTGCATTCACAAAAGTGGAGGAGCCTTGCAATACAGTCCTGAAACCTGTTGTAAAATTGTAACTAGCTGTGCAATGCTGCATAACATGGCTATGCGCAAAGGCACAGAAATTGAACTGAGTGAGTCTGACACATCTGATGATGATGATGACATACCTCCACCTAGAAGGGCTGCAGCAGGAGAAGGAGCAGCGGCTGGCTGTCAAAGACGGTCTGAGATTACACGGAATTACTTTTAGGTAAGACAAGCAATATGACAGATTAACTTATTTTAGCAAGTGTTGATTTTATTCACAACACACAAACTATAGTACAGTTTACAAACTGAAAATGTTGGCCCACAGGATATGTAAAGTAACTCAAATGTAACAGAAAGCCATGTTCCACTATGCAGTAATGCCAAAACTAAAGAACTGTAAACTGTCACTTCTTGCGCTGGCGGCTTGACGCAGGGCGTTCTTCAGATTGCATGCTTTCATGATCAGGTGCTGTGCCAGCACGCCTTCCACTTCTGTGCTGGGTCAAGTGAGGAGTTGGTGTGGGGTTCCTACTACTCCTGCTGGAGGTGTCCTCGCTTTCAGCTGAAGCAATGAGAGCGCTTCCGCCAGAGTTAGTAGTTTGCAACATTTCTACTGCAGAGATCACTTTATCCAAACTTTTTCCCATGTAATGAGTGCATTCACTCATTTCACGCTGCATGTTAATGCTGCGCCTGGTCAAGTTGGATGTCACGGTACATAGCCGGTTGATGGCTTTCGTATACCCTTGCATCCTCACATGTGCATGGTGTGCAGCCCTGTTGCGAGTAGTCTCAGTACGTTTGAGGGTCACACACAGTCTGTCAATTGATGCTGCTGATGGAGCAGATTTCATCTGCAGTCAGGCATTGTTTTATTTTTTGTGCTACAGACAGACTGCATTTAAATTGCCACGCACATTTTGGTGCAAGTTAAAAACATGGCACATGAAAAACATGAAAGTGAGGCCTATTCAGTCTGAAATGCTTTTGCTGAATTAACATGTGGTTTTTTTGCAATGTAGAGAAAAGTGGCCTTTTTAGCTTTGAAGATTAATAGAATTTGTTTCTCTCTTCCCAGCTCATCCCTTGCCAATCTAAAATGTAATATTCCTGTCTTAATAGACTTTGACTTGTTGCATATTTTGATAAATATTTTCAGTTAATAACACCTCTTTTTATAATGTGTGTGAATTAATAATGCACAAACACTACACAGGGGACTAAATGCTTTTTGCATGAAAAGCTATCTAAAACACTAATGCATGTTGCTGTGTGCACTATATTAATTGTGTGTGCTTTTAAAATTTACACTAAAGCATGAAAATGCTATGTTGCACATTTCACATTTATTTTGCATGTTGTCATAAATAATAGAAAAGCTGCTTTTCACTAATAGGTTGGCTAGGTAAACATTTATAAGGGGTAATAGTATGAGGGAGGGAAACATAATGGGCTGATTTACATGAAATTAATATTATCTTTGTGTTTGTTTTATTTTTGGGGCCTACACAAAACATGGCTGCCTGTGAATCCATCAAGGCTATGGCTTGCAATTTAATGAGAAGGGAGCATGCGCAGACTGTGGCAGCTTTCCTCATGACAAGAAGTGAAGGACATCTTCAACTGTACATTCTTGTGATTCTGCCAATGTACCAGTGTTAGTTAAAAGTGTCCATCTGACTACGCTGTGGAAGAGAATTAGAATGAAACATTTTTCCTAGTAAATGTTGCAAATGTTTATAAATGTAGTTATTCATGTATGCTTCTTTTGTTAAAACTGGTAAAGTCAGGATTTTAGAATGAGTCAGGGTATTGAGAACTCATGCCATCATGACTGACCAATCACGTACAGGTTTTCCTGAAAGATGCTACATCTTTGTGTAGTCTGCCAATAATTAGGGTATAAAATAATGTCCTCTCTGGATGGGGGCTGGCTTTTCTCAGCTCAGCTGGCTTCTATGGGTTAGGTACGAGAAACGTCCCGGGAGATTGCTGAAGGGGAGGTGCGTCCGAGGAGATTCAGGGGGAGGTTTCTTGCTTCCACGCCATATCTTGGCACATCAGGCCACATTCCTTTGAGGTCTGGTGAAGGGCGGGCTGTCTCCCTCCTTTTTGCTCTTTAGACACAGAGATGCACATGAGCAGCAACAGATAGAAAGGCTCTTTAGATTTAGATGCTAAACTTTAAGTTTATGTTTTGACTAATTAATTAGGTCTAAAAAGATTTATTTGTCTTATGCATTTATTTCTCTTTATGGGAGATTTTTGCCAACTATTTAATTATTGATTAGCTTTGCAAGACTATTTTTCTTAGAAACTCTTTAAGAATTTTGATTGATATTTTGCGCCACATTTTCATAACTACATGTAATGCTTATATGCAGACTGTAATGTGTTCTGTATTATTGATATTTTTCCTGTTTTCCAAATCATGTAACCTGATTGATATTTTACTAATGAATAAAGGGTCAGAGAAAAATTAACTTTTGACTAGAAAATAAAACTCTTTAAAATACTCAACAACTCTCTTTATTGGCTTACAATAATACATTGCATTTTTTACTGTTCAGGTTTATTTAAAGTCTCCTGAAGGTAATACATGGTGTGAAGGGCCCAACACCTTTTGAGCGGTAAATTAGAAGTAGCATGAGGGTTTTGCATTGAGAAACTACCAGAAGAAATTACCGCCCCATCACTGCCATGCGTTCTTGATTTTTGTTTAATCTCAATAGCTGTTTATTTATTGATCGAAGGGACTTGTGTTGCAGGCCCTGCACGTGAAGCATATCCTGCTCAAGACCGGCAAAAACTGTAGTTGTTTCCATTTGAACACTGCTGCTCCTACGTTTATCCAACCTGAATTCTCGTGGCCTTATTTGACTTTGGGGTTGCTCTTGGGAGTCACGAGGGCACACTGTGTCATGGTCACTGTCTACTGCACCCCCATCTTCATTGCCATCTCCTTCCAATGGTGGCAGAGGAGCTACCTGCCTGCGCTTTAGGCGCACAAATGGACTAGGGGCAGTGTCATTAGTGCATCCTCCTTCAGCATCAAATTGAACAAGGGGAGGTGATTCATCACCCTCACTTTGCTCCCTGGATTTTTTTTTTGCAGAGTTTTATATAGCGCGAACTAGACCCAAACTGAATCAGGTATCAGAGTGCTTTACATAGCACCAGTTACGTTACATGAGGACACGCATTCATTTTAGGCACGGGGAGATTAAGTGATTTGCCCAGAATCACAGGAGGTTTTAGGCGTCGTTACCGAGACTCGAACCCAGATCCCCAGGTCCGAGGTCGAGCGCCCTAGCCGTTAGGCCAACTCCTCTCCCCATGGATTGCCTTGATTGCTCTGTGGATGTAGAGTGAGACATATGAGTTTGTGTTTTTTATGTGCATTGTCTGACAAATAAAGTGATTTTTTGGTGGCACAACTAACTTTCACTATACTATTTTCTACCTTCAAAATGAATTACCAATTTCTCATGTGTTTCTGTGATGGCAATTTCATACAACTATGAGTGCACTACAACTCCCATGATGCATTGTTTGCTATATGTTTAACTGTCTCCCTGGACTACTACATTCCTCACACTGAGTGCATGCACTACACAAACACACATGCATTAGACACATCTTTTGCACTTCTTTACATGCATCTTACCATGTGCAGGTGGTGTAGGGTCAGAGCTGTCTATATTAGCCACTCCACTCACACTCTCTGGCATCAGTGTTGTTTCAATCAGTTCCTCATGCGGTGTTGGTTGATCTGCTGTTGAAGTACCACCACCTGTTTTATTTGCTTCCTTGATTCTTTCAGCAACTCTCTCTTTGGATCTTTGACGCATGTCATACCTTCTTTTTTTTAATTCTGCATTTACTTGTTCCTGGATCTCCAATCAGATTTTCCTTTTCCTTGATTCAGGAACTTTTAATGCTTTTTCCCCAAAAAGCAACTAATGGCTGCACACCATTTCTTCTATGAGAATGTCTTGTTCCTTCTCAGAAAACTTATGTTTTCTTTTCCTTTTGTCTCCAGGTATTTCTTCCTGTGTGCTCTGGGACTCCATTACACTCCAAACAGGTCAGCTCTGCCTCCAAACAGTGTTCCAACTGCCACTGGGTGTGGCTCAGGCAAGCAGGTGCAGGCAATCACTCCCACTTCCTGGGTGTGATGTCATCAGCCTGTACCTGCACTGTAGATTCCCGTTTTTTGCGATTTCTTAATTTGCGAATTTCGCAAATTAAGAAATCGCAAAAAATTCTCAGAATTATTAGCGATTTTTGGGAAATCGCTAATTCATCGCAAAAAATACATACATACCATTTTGCGATTCTGCAATTGCGATTCGCAAAAAATCGCAATTACAGAATCGCTAAAGTCAATTTTGATACATCTGCCTCCAAATCTAAAATCATGCTAGATCATAGAAAACTTGTACAGTTTACAGGAGTGTAACCCATAGACCAGTTCAGGACTGGGTAAGTAAGGTGCATTTAAGAAACAAGGTCCTGATTGGTAAGGAAGTGTAGGCAATTAATTATGCATGCATACAGCATTACTTGCAAGGAAAGAAGAAGACACTACATAAATTCTAAAAAGATAGTTAATCATCTTTATATTGTAACATACGTTATGGTCGGAGAATATACAGTTAGAAGCAGCACTGCATAAATAAATTAATGACAACCATAAAACACTTGGTGCTTAAGGTGATTGTGATGAGGGTGGCGACGCAAGTGAGGAAGTGAACAGCGAAAGTTTGTTTCTTATTAGTGGTTTTTCCTCAAAGATAATTAGATGCCACTTAGACTTGGAGAGCTACAGATCTATCCTGGCACTTCTGATTGTGTGGCTTCATGCTATACATGATCTTTGCCTATGGAACTTCAACCGAGGTTCTGATGCTGACATCTTTCTTGCTTCTCTGATTAAATAGCGTTATCCTTATTTTATTTTAGGATAGTATTCAATAGATTCTGTGAATATTTTTCATGTATGGGGAGAAGGATCGAGCCCATTTGTCCACTCACCAAATTCTATTCTTAATTTTCTGTATCACAGCTACAGAAATCCTTATATGTTCCTTGTTACTGAGGTCCAAAATTGTACATCGGTTTGGTCTACCTTTGATAATACTATATGTTTATCGCATGTTTTATATTAGTTTGTCTTAGAGTTTGTAATAACAAACTTTTTTTCAATTTCAAGATACAGACTCTTACTTTTAATTTGTGGTCCAATTGATCATACTTTCTAAGAGCTTAAAAAAATGTCATTACCCCTTTTCCTCTTAGGCTTCAAAAAAGGTCTATTAACCTACGCGAATTAGAAGGATTGGCCTCAAGCGTTCTCAATGTAGTAGGCGCTGCAACAGGGTGCATAAAACGGGGGGGAAAGTAGAAAGCATGTTCTTTGGTCAACATCCCGCTTGAGACAGAAAGGGAGACAGAAACAAGCTAAGTAATTGCAACACAAAAACAAAAGGGGTGTGAACATTCATACTAAAATGCTCATGAAATTATAATAGCTTACTTATGAAGGAAGAGTGAAAATGGTGTGCATTCTTTCTGTACAAAGGACTTATAAGGAGTAGGGGACGACTCGTCGGAGATGTAATTGCCAGAGAAGAGAGACTTGGCATAGTGACTGGAAAACATTTCTTCCCAGTTAATGGTGCGAGTGTATTCTGCTATAGGAGGCTGAACACCTCATCAGTGAAGACAGGGATGAGGAAAATGGATGAGTAGGCAATTCTTATTTCTGCAGATTTGATAAGATCTGTAACTACATATAAAAAACGCTATTAAAAGTAAGTAAAATAAATAGAACTCTTTAAACAAGGCTTCATCTAAATGAAATGTTGCAGTGAAGTGTACCAAGTATATAGCAAGGGCCTTTTAAAAGACAACTAACAGCTGTCTGCTGGAGTGAGCCGCCATCTTCACAAAAAAAGACCTTAGACAACTCACCAGAACAACTTTGATTCTATAGTACACGATCATTAAATAACTTTACAGAAAATTACCAACATCACACAACTAGCTTACATAAATGGATCAGATGGTCATGTCCACAATCATGTATAACAGTGTTCAAGCCACTGGCAGAAGTGACACAATCAAAAATGTTATAAACATCGATATAAAAAAAACAAATGTAACACATTGGTTGTATAGGGGGAAACGCTGCCATAAAGTAGAAATTAAATAATGAGAGAAGTTGCATCTTAATTACCGATTAGATATTTTACTTCAGTTTATCTTTTTTAGTTAAAACTCAATGATAAATGCATTCTTTAATTAGCATGGAATTTATATATGAAACGTGCTTTAGAATACTTTTCTCTGGACAGAGGGAATTTTAAAGTGTCTTTGAGCACATAAAAGGTAAATCAAAAAATGTACTTCATGTTGTAAATATGCAGCACTAGAACAGAAGCTTCTCTTGTTTTGTGATTCTTCAAGTGCATTATGAAACGTGTCAGATTTGCATCAATGCAAAGCAAGTTTCAGAGTCAGGACTGCAAAGCCCCCAGTGATACCTTAAACCCGGCAGAGCTGCAGGTTCAGGGATCACTTTAAAGAATCCTTGCTGATGATAGTCAAGGACATCTTCAGGGAGACTAGCACTGCTGTTTGTGAATTCACTTACAAATCTGCAAAAAGAGGTGAGAAAATGGGACATTCATATGTGGTAGAGTATTTGACAATCACATTGGTATTTGAGGTGGTTGGAATACTCACCAGTGTATTCACTGTGGCATTCAATCTCTTGGACTGGGCTAAAGTTAGAATGCTGAGCACCTGCGATCTCATCTTAGTGGCTCAGGGGTTCGCATCGGCTTGCTATCAGTGCACTACAGATGGACAATCTTACATTTCTTCGACATGGCCAGGTGTTCATGGAATGAATGTTTCTTTGGTCCTAGCACAACTTCAAATATGGTCTGGTACCTCAGGTTCTTGGTTCACCGCCTGCCTCTATGTCTTCTATTGTGTGAAGATTGTAGACTTCAACCACCACATCTTCGTCTGGCTAAAGCTGAGGATCTCAAAGGTGGTGCCCTTCCTGCTCCTTGGGTTCTTGGCGGGGACACTTGCTCTCAGCATCACTTCATACTTGGGTTCAAATGAAGAATACCTCAACAATGGAACAACAAATCACACAGATAAAGGGACTATCACTAATAGTGCAGTGAATTTGAAATACTCTTACCTCTATGCTGCTATTGGTGTCTTCTTACCTCTTGTCATTGGCATTGTCTCTATGACATTCATCCTCACATCCCTTTACAGACATACCAAGCGGATGAAAGAGAACGCATCGGGGTTTAGCCAACCGCAGCTGAATTGTCATTATGGGGCAGCACGAATGCTGGGGTCTCTCCTTTTCATCAACATTTTATTTTTCATTTCTGATGTTTTCCCACTGTCTACACAAGATCCTTTTCTGAGACTCATTTTTGCAGTCAGCAATAATGCTTTTGTGACTGCACAATCCATAACCTTAATTCTGGGAAACACCAAACTTAGGCAGGGGCTCTGGAAGATGCTCACTTCTTGGAGAAAGTGAAGAGATCATGCAGTGAATGGATCTCTGAGGCTGCGTGAACTTGGGCAAGCACTCTGTAAGGTCTTCACTATTTGGAGAAAGTGAAGCAATCATGCAGCAAATGGATCTTACGTAAGGAAATTGAATGCACTAGATTAAATCAGCGTCACTGTGCACTGCAAAAAAATGAGGTTATTATCTTTGGGTAGAATTTTGATACATATATGGTAGCTTCCAAGATAAAGACTAGTAGAGATGGGATTTTGTAGGTGTTTGAACAACAATGAAATATGTTGAATTTAAAAACAATGTCAAATTGATATTTTGAAATTTCTCGCTTTTTTGCTTTTCACATTTCTTGCTTGTATTTTCACTAAGATGTATATATATATATATATTTATACATATATATATATATATATATCGTGAACAAGGGAGCTTGACTTCCGAAACGCGTTGATGTAAACTTGTCATTCTGTAAAAATAAACTGAGTACGTTTCAATCCCACCTTGGAGTGCCGGATGATTTCCTGTTGCCTGTTGGATAATCCCATATTCTATATATATCCATATATATACACACACATTTATATATATATATATATATATATATATATATATATATATATATATATATATATATATATATATATATATATGAGTATATATATATGTTTATACACACACACATACATTTATATATACGTATATATAAGTATATATAAGTATATATATATGTTTATACAAAAACACACTATATATATATATATACAGCGTCTCAGAGGGTCTGCTACTTAGCAGCGGTTCTCTTTCCACGGCGTACAAAAGGGGGTGGTGATGGACGGAGCATCTGAACCAATCAAACACTCACACCCAGTCAAAAGATCTGGGTTTGATCCATCACCGTTCTTTAGCCCACTCTGCCACCCCATTTCAGACATGGCTATATGCAAATCAGTATGACCCTGTGCCTCATGGGAACAGTCCAGCCCGAACTGCCAAGCCATGCCTTCCCTGGACTGGAAACAAGCTTCCGAGGACCGGTTTCTGGCATTGCAGCCTTCTTCAGCCCGGCTTGCTTAAATCCAGTGGCAAAGTGAGCAAGGGACTCAGGTCTGAGCATACCCTGCCACACTTATGGCGGCCAAAAGCGGTACAAAAGGGGGTGGTGATGGACAGAGCATCTGAACCAATCAAACACTCACACCCAGTCAAAAGATCTGGGTTTGATCCATCACCATTCTTTAGCCCAATCTGCCACCCCAGTTCAGACATGGCTTTATGCAAATCAGTCTGACCCTGTGCCTCATGCGAACAGTCCAGCCCGAACTGCCAAGCCATGCCTTCCCTGGACTGGAAACAAGCTTCCAAAGACCGGTTTCTGGCATTGCAGCCTTCTTCAGCCCGGCTTGCTTGAATCCAGTGGTTCGTCCATCACCACCCCCTTTTGTACCGGTTTTGGCTGCCATAAGTGTGGCAGGGTATGCTCAGACGTGAGTCCCTTGCTCACTTTGCCACTGGATTCAAGCAAGCCAGGCTGAAGACGGCTGGAATGCCAGAAACCGGTCCTCGGAAGCTTGTTTCCGGTCCAGGGAAGGCATGGCTTGGCAGTTCGGGCTGGACTGTTTCCATGAGGCACAGGGTCAGACTGATTTGCATATAGCCATGTCTGAACTGGGGTGGCAGAGTGGGCTAAAGAACAGTGATGAATCAAATCCAGATCTTTTGACTGGGTGTGAGTGTTTGATTGGTTCTGATGCTCCGTCCATCACCACCCCCTTTTGTACCGCTTTTGGCCGCCATAAGTGTGGCAGGGTATGCTCAGACGTGAGTCCCTTGCTCACTTTGCCACTGGATTCAAGCAAGCCGGGCTGAAGACGGCTGGAATGCCAGAAACCGGTCCTCGGAAGCTTGTTTCCGGTCCAGGGAAGGCATGGCTTGGCAGTTCGGGCTGGACTGTTCACATGAGGCACAGGGTCAGACTGATTTGCATATAGCCATGTCTGAACTGGGGTGGCAGAGTGGGCTACAGAACGGTGATGGATCAAACCCAGATCTTTTGACTGGGTGTGAGTGTTTGATTGGTTCTGATGCTCGGTCCATCACCACCCCCTTTTGTTCCGCTTTTGGCCACCATAAGTGTGGTAGGGTATGCTTAGACGTGAGTCCCTTGCTCACTTTGCCACTGGATTCAAGCAAGCCGGGCTGAAGACGGCTGGAATGCCAGAAACGGGTCCTCGGAAGCTTGTTTCCGGTCCAGGGAAGGCATGGCTTCGCAGCTCGGGCTGGACTGTTCCCATGAGGCACAGGGTCAGACTGATTTGCATACAGCCATATCTGAACTGGGGTGGCAGAGTGGGCTAAAGAACGGTGATGGATCAAACCCAGATCTTTTGACTGGGTGTGAATGTTTGATTGGTTCTGATGCTCCGTCCATCACCACCCCCTTTTGTACCGCTTTTGGCAGCCACAAGTGTGGCAGGGTTTGCTCAGACGTGAGTCCCTTGCTCACTTTGCCACTGGATTCAAGCAAGCCGGGCTGAAGACGGCTGGAATGCCAGAAACCGGTCCTCGGAAGCTTGTTTCCGGTCCAGGGAAGGCATGGCTTGGCAGTTCGGGCTGGACTGTTCCCATGAGGCACAGGGTCAGACTGATTTGCATATAGCCATGTCTGAACTGGGGTGGCAGAGTGGGCTAAAGAACGGTGATGGATCAAACCCAGATCTTTTGACTGGGTGTGAGTGTTTGATTGGTTCTGATGCTCCGTCCATCACCACCCCCTTTTGTACCGCTTTTGGCCGCCATAAGTGTGGCAGGGTATGCTCAGACGTGAGTCCCTTGCTCACTTTGCCACTGGATTCAAGCAAGCCGGGCTGAAGATGGCTGAAATGCCAGAAACCGGTCCTCGGAAGCTTGTTTCCGGTCCAGGGAAGGCATGGCTTGGCAGTTCGGGCTGGACTGTTCCCATGAGCTCAGGGTCCGACTGATTTGCATATAGCCATGTCTGAACTGGGGTGGCAGAGTGGGCTAAAGAACGGTGATGGATCAAACCCAGATCTTTTGACTGGGTGTGAGTGTTTGATTGGTTCTGATGCTCCGTCCATCACCACCACCCCCTTTTGTACCACTTTCCACGGCGTAGGCTTGACGTTTTAAATCCATCACAAAGGTTGCCCAATACGGAAAGGTCCACAACAGGTAGGTTATGCTGAAAGTTTTATTGAAGTCTGTCTATGAATCGTCAGAGGCATGGCAATACAATTATTTCAAAGCCAACTGGTTTCGTGCTCCTGCACTTCTTCCTGGGCAAGACTCATCTGGGCATGCACCAACAATTGTTCAAAGCACCTGTATTTATCCAAATACCTGCCCCAGTGGGCGCGGCCAATCGCATGGCCTGCTGGTATTTGTAGTGTGTTGGTCTTACTTCAGTGAGTTTGAGGTGCCGCCCAATAATTAAAAGTCAAATATTAACCCCAGTGGGTCATTGCACATCCTTCATCACATTCACAGACCTCTCAATACCTTCAAAACAGCTCCTGTCCCTTTGTCTGGGATCGCCATTACAGCGTCTCCGAGGGTCTGCTTCTTAGCAGCTGTGCTCTTTCCACGGCGTATGCTCGCCGTTTTAAATCCATTACAAAGGTTGCCCAATACGGAAAGGCCCACAACAGGTAGGTTATGCTGAAAGTTTTATTGAAGGCTGTCTATGAATCGTCAGAGGCATGGCAATACAATTATTTCAAAGCCAACTGGTTTCGTGCTCCTGCACTTCTTCCTGGGCAAGACTCATCTGGGCATGCACCAACAATTGTTCAAAGCACCTGTGTTTATCCAAATACCTGCCCCAGTAGGCGCGGCCAATCGCATGGCCTGCTGGTATTTGTAGTGCGTTGGTCTTACTTCAGTGAGTTTGAGGTGCCGCCCAATAATTAAAAGTCAAATATTAACCCCAGTGGGTCATTGCACATCCTTCATCGCATTCACAGACCTCTCAATACCTTCAAAACAGCTCCTGTCCCTTCGTCCGGGACCGCAATTACAGTGTCTCCGAGGATCTGCTACGTAGCAGCGGTGCTCGAATTTGCATCTTCAAAGCAGGGCAGGCACCCGCCAGTAATGCGCATCAACCCACTGGGGTTTCATTGTTTGCAAGTTGGGGAATGTTAGCGCGCCCACTGGGGAAAACAATGGCAAAACTACGCTTCCCAGAAAGCCATGAAATCGACCACGCCCACTGAGGCAGGTATATGCATAAAGGTGTGTGCCATGAACAGCGCTTTAATTTCCCCTCAGAACTCACGCTGCTGATGAAGGGATTGACTCCTGAAACGCGTCCTGGCATTTGAACTTCTGATGTGTTTTTCTGTGCTGAATGCCTGCCAGCAAGCTGCGAATATTCAGAAAATAAAAGACGAGCAGATTATACTTCCTGTGGCCTTGATTCAATTGGGTTCCTGTATGTTTTGGATATATATATATATATATATTGCCAAACACTCCGAATTCCTCGAAACAGAAAAATAGACGGCACTCCAAGTCTATATACACCAAAGATGATTTATTGGCAGACCCCCCTGCCCCCTTGACAAACGCGTTTCACCCCTTGGGCTTCGTCAGTGTCAACCATTTTTTCGTGCAGTACACCATTATATCCCCTCCCCTCCTTCAACAAAGAGAGAGGACTGGAATCACGCCGTGTTCTACTTGGCGGACATCTTACAATGTGCACATTTTTCATTTCATCTAAGCACATTTAACCGTCTACAAACTGGAGAAATGGTGATAAAAAAAGTGCTCGTGCGTAATTATAAAACATCGGAAAAGGACAACAAGGGTTATGTTTTACATCATTTGTGTTGGATTCTAGTACAATATTACACTATGCAAGATCTTTAATTAATGTGCCGATGTTATTAGACACAATGTTTCTCATTGCACTCATGTATACTTTATTCCATCTAGCCCTGTATGGGCTTTATCGACTGATGTCAATTCCCTTTTTTCTTAGTTTGGCCCTGTATGGGCCTAAGCTATAATGCATAAATCATTGTTCCCAGACAAATTAATTGGAAGAGAGAGAGAAGAAAAAGGGGAATAGAGTATAGAGTAGGAGTATGATGGTATACATTCAAGTCCAACTACCCTATTGGGTAGACCCCTCGTCTATTTGTCTAGATAAAAAATTGTTAATTGCAGGGCTATAGTTACATTTAAGAGTAACAGCTTGAGGGTTAGATCCGATCATTCTTAATGAACCCAAAGTTCCTCATCGTTATTCAGACCCTTAGGCTACGTACTTTGTAGATCAATTATGTACCTGGATTCTAGTGCTCTTAGCAATCTTACTCTGTCATCAGTGATGTCATGAGTGAAGTCACTGACCATGTCATGAGTGATGTAATATGTGACGTCATCAGCAGTGCATTGCGGGCGCACGAGTTATAGTTAGCTGAACTAACTATAACGGGGGAATTTCAATGGTTTTGTATGAGTGAAATGTCCAGCGAACTATAACATGTATGAAACCTCTGTTTTTTTCAGTAAATTTGCAAGGTTTTTAAAATGCTAATTCCTAACTATGAAATGTGTGAAACCTATGGTTTTTTCAGTGAATTTCTAAGGTTTTTTAAATGCTAATTCCTAACTATAACGTGTGTGAAATCTATGTTTTTTTCGGTGATTTTCTAAGGTTTTATGAATGCTAATTCCTAACTATAATGTATGTGAAACCTATGTTTTTTTCAGTCAACATATATATATATATATTCACAGAAAAAACCATAGGTTATAGACCATATATAGTTAGGAATTAGCATTTACAAAACCTTGAAAATTCACTGAAAAAACCATAGGTTATAGACCATATATAGTTAGGAATTAGCATTTAGAAAACCTTATTTTACTCACACAAAACCATTGAAATTCCATATATAGTTAGTTGCACTAACTATATATCGCGCACCCGCAATCCACTGCTGATGATGTCACATATTACATCATTCATGACATGGTCAGTGACATCACTGATAACAACATCCAGTGATTTTTTGTTTCTATAAAGTTTAAATATGTCTTACATATTGAAGAATGAGTGGATGTGTAAGTGTCTGGACGAAGGATTTAGTAGGTGCATGACTGACTGTATGAGTGAGTGATTAAATGTGTCTCACTGACTGCATGGGTTAGTGACTAAACTGTCTTAATTTGTGCATCATTATGTCTGTTGTTCTGTAAACTGCTGCATGTGTTGATCAGTAGCTATATGAGTAACTATATGGGTTATTGATTGATTGCCCAAGTATTTGTATGGGAGACTGAGTGTGTGTGTGGCTAGCTGGGAGGTGTGTGACTCTGTGCAGATCAATCTGTACTTGTATCAATGATTGTATAAGAAGGTAAGTATGTGTTAGTATATGTTTGAAAATGTAAGGTGCTCTATGTTTAACTGTATAGACAAGAAAATGGAAGTGTCATTGATTCTTTACAGGACTGACTAGGTGTGTGAGTAACTCCATGGATGAGTGGCAGACTGTGAGTGTCTGTATAGGTGTATGAGTGCATATGATAGTGTTGTAAAGATGAGTGATTGTATGTATGAATGATTGTATGGGTGAATGAGTGAAGGTGTGTGTAGACGTAGCAATCAGTGAGTGCGTATGTAGTAACTAGTATTGGTGTGTCAATGGTTTCAAAAATTATACTCTCTTTTTAACACTGGGTGAAACAGAGGTTATATTAAAATGTGAGGAGATGCATTGTATTGTCACATGAATGATATCATCAGTGATGTGGTCATTGATGTCAAATGAGATGTCATCAGTGATGTCATCAGTGATGTCATTTGAGATGTCATCAGTGATGTCATCAGTGATGTCACTGACCATGTCATGAATGATGTAATATGTGACATCATCAGCAGTGGATTGCGGGTGCGCGATATATAGTTAGTGCAACTAACTATATATGGAATTTCAATGGTTTTGTGTGAGTAAAATAAGGTTTTCTAAATGCTAATTCCTAACTATATATGGTCTATAACCTATGGTTTTTTCAGTGAATTTTCAAGGTTTTGTAAATGCTAATTCCTAACTATATATGGTCTATAACCTATGGTTTTTTCTCTGAATTTCATTGGTTTTTTAACAGCTAATATCTGTAGCTGTAAAATGTATTCTTCTTTAAATCCAAAACTATATTTTATATGTTTATGAATAATTTTTTTTTAAAATATTTTTTTTCTTCGTTCCCGCTTCGCGAATCGGGAAGCTTCCCGTTAGCTGACCTTGATGCCGCGAAATAGACCGCGAGCCGGTAAACGTTTCTTTACCGCAAGTGCCGCGTTAGAAAACAACATCGTGACGCCTCCCGTCCGCATGACGTTTCACGTTGTCGCGTGATACGTCATATGACGTGCTACGTTAGCGAACTGGTACGCGAAGCGAGTCGCAAAGCGCAGGTTTCTGGAAGCAAACCGGGAGGCCCTGCAAAGCGCTTAACGTAAACACAGCAAGTCATGTGACTTGGTAATAACACTTTTCATTGGTTCATTTCACTTTTGGTTTCCTAATGATGTAAGACTAGGTCATATAATCTAAAATGAACACTTTTGATTGGTTGAGAACTCTTGTTTTTCCCAAATGATGAAAATCCCTCCTTCTTTCCTCACTCTGACTTTCATCATTGTGAGAGAAAGACCCTTTGTGATCACTGAGCAATGGCTTCTTTAGTAGCTTCAGCTGGTGCTTCCCCACCACCTCCACCACATCCAAGGAAGAGTGGACCACCTGCTCAAGTTATAATTCAACAAGAAGAAGAAGAAGAGGAACAGGACGACGAGCACGAAGAGAGGCAGTTTTTGCCTGAGCAGCCCAGGACGTCTCACCGGAAAGAAAACTTCATTTGGCAATTTTTTAAAATTCCCAAAGGTCAGAAAAAAGTAAATGCAAGATACGTAACTTGCCTTATATGTCAAGATAGACTGTCCAGAGGAACCGAGAAAAAATACAGTTTCGGAAACTACACAATGCATCGCCATATGACTAGGTGGCATCCTAACAACTACAGTGCTGCACAGTTTCGGAACGACCTAGATAATCTCCCTATTATGGCCAGAAGATCTGTTGTACCGGAAGTAACGGGACCAGAGGGCAGGGAGATGGTGCCAAATATACAAATGAAATTTGGTGAAGTAAAACACACCTGCGTATTTTGCGATGGATTCATTTCCTACGGAGAAAAAAGCATCACTCTGATCAACAGAGCTATTGACTATCATATGCAAGTTTGTACGAAACGCCCAAAATAATAAATACTTATTTTTTTGTTTTGTTGCTCCTGTTGAGCCCTTTACAATGAATCGTTTTCATTGCCCCCTCCAAGAAAAACCCAAAAAAATATAAAACTTCAGAAAAATTCAAAAAAAGTAAAAAAATGTTCCGAAAAATAATAAAAAAAATATAAAACAACAAAAACAATTAAAAAAAAAGTTCTTTTCAGAACTACCTCCCCGTTATTAAAAAATTGGTACAATATTTGGAACTGTGCCAACCTCTATTTCTCTTAGTTCGCTTCCCAGTTCGCTCGCCGGTACGCGAACTAGAAGCGAACCAAAAACAGTAAGTATAAGGGAAGGAAACAGACACTTATGTTAAAAGAAAGACAGCTATAGGGGAGTAAACTAGAGATACTATTACCCGTAACCCACTGCTGATGATGTCACATATTACATCATTCATGACATGCTCAGTGACATCATCAGCAGAGGATTGCGGGTTTTTTGGCAACGTGCCTTATCCACGGTTTAATAACGCTGCCTTTTGCTTTATATAAGTTTTCAAATTGTATGAAATATATACCAATAGGTCGTTATGAACCTTTAGGTAGTGCTTTTCTTCATGAGGTCTGGTCGCTTCCATACACATACAGATGTTTCAAAGATGATCAAGAAGTTTATCTGAATGGAGAGGAATGCACTGAGACGCCAGATCATTCACTAATGTGTAGGCACATACAGTTACACGGTTCATGCAACAAACACCGACCAAATATGGCTTGCGTGTTGCAAGGCACGCCAGTTCCTGCTATCATCCCCACGTTCAAGTTGTTGGAAAATGGTAGTTATTTGATGCTCAATAATGAAGATTGTTCTGAGTTAATTGAAAAGGGTCTGCACCTCTGTACGGGTGTTCGCTATGTGAAGCACGAAAGTTTCAAGGGCCGAACTCAAGGCCACCTCTCTCTGAGACAAAAGAGCTCTTATTCTTGCCATGCCATTGAAATCTGTCCCAAGGTTGGTATTTGTGGCCAGATTGAAAACTCCCTATGTTCATGTGTGGGAGGAAATAGAACATTTCTGCAGCAAATAACCCGTTCACTTACTGTTACGATAAAAGGAATACTTTTAATTCAGATTTGCCTTTCAATTTCAGCAAGATGGTTCCGACTATCTTTAACGCATCCTCCACAAAGACCCTGGCGCACTTTTTTAAAGTTGTTACCAGTGGTCTCGTGACTTCATTTGAGAAAATCTTTGGAGTCATCCCTGCTTCCTTTCATTCTATTTTCTCCACTCTGGTTCGTGGATTGGCATTTTTACTTGCATTACCAGCGGACGCTCTTGTGCTTTTTTACATTTTTAAATATGGATGTCCCTCCTATGCAACCTCCCACCCTGCAGCTGCTGACACTGTTCCGCAATCGCATGCTAGAATATTATGGCACAATGCCGTTGGCGATATTAAGCACGGCATATGGATTATCTTTTCGATTCTCCTACTTCACCTGTGTCCAGCCTGTATTTCACTCCCTGACCTGTGATTTCGATTGGGCCATTGATTTGTGTCTCTGCGGACCGGTTTCTCCTGACGTCGACTTTAATCAGCTGATGACTCCTATCATTACTCACGAGTTGGTTTGTCCTGGCGAAAGGATTATGGCTGTGGCATTGATGCATGAACTACTTGGTCCCTGGAATTTACTGGCGGCAGCACAGTCTTTCTTGGAACAGAGCTTTCTTGAAAACCCACCGAGCTGTCCTCTGATGGTGATAGAGGATCCGGTGCTGGGAGAGCACGTATGTTCTTTTCCGCTTTTAAATTGGATGGCTGAACTGTTTTCGGATGAAGACGGTGACTTCCTATTGGAGGCTGTTGCAGCTTATTTTGCATACACAGTTATGTCATAGACCTTTTTCATGTTTGATATGCTGAGTACTAGCATTTCATTGACAATTCATTGACTTATTTGTCAAGTTTTTATTATTTACCTTGCCTATTGGCTTAAGACTCGATAAAGTACTTGGCTGTTTTATTTTTCTTTAGCATTAAATGTTCCTAGTTTTTAATGCTTTACCTTGCGTACCGTCCACATATAAACTTGCAATCTGCTCTCATGAGATGGCACTTCTATTATCTTATTCAGTTCGTTTCCGGATCATGGGGAGGTGTCATCTAGGTCCTGGATATCTTTACACCGTGTTAAGTTAGCATGGGCTCATTACCGGTTTAAACGCCATTTTTCCTTTTTTGCAACTTCTGCACACGACACTTAGTTGTTGCTTTAGCTTTCCACCTAGTAGTTCATCGTGGTTTACATGAGAATAATATGTTATTGCTCTACTATCTGCTTTGCTTGTTAAACTATATCTGTACAGCGAGTGCTAAAGTTTCAAGAACAACACGATACAGAATTGTTATGAGGTCTGATCTCCACGACTTCATACTCATAACATAAGTGCAACTTCTGCCAATTCTGGGCATGAGGCGGGTTTTATATTGCTTTGCCGAACACACATACACAACAGTTGATGCGGTTCACATGAAGAGAGAGCTGGTGTATGCTGATGTGATTCCTTCAAATCTAAGACACTAAAGTATGGGCACGCCCTAAACCAACACAAAGAGACCTTCTTAGCAAATAATATAATATGTGTATTAGGGAGGGTGAGATATAAGCAGCCGCGGGCCGTGGAGGGAGTTACGGTGAGGTAGGGAGGCGGGGAGGGGGAGAAGCAGGGTGGAGCCCTCTCTACCTTGCCCCTCCCCCTCCCCGCCTCCCTGCCCCACCGTAACTCCCTCCACGGCCCGCGGCTGCTTATAAGTGTTGCTAACTCTTATTCATTTACAGCATGTTAACATACTGTCACCATTCGCTTTTTATGTACTAGTAACTATGCTGGTAATTTTGCTACTGATAATATGTGTACTTGTATTCTCCACCCTGCTTCTCCCCCTCCCCGCCTCCCTGCCTCACCGTAACTCCCTCCACGGCCCGCGGCTGCTTATAAGTGTTGCTAACTCTTATTCATTTACAGCATGTTAACATACTATCACCATTCGCTTTTTATGTACTAGTAACTATGCTGGTAATTTTGCTACTGATAATATGTGTACTTCTATTATCTAAGATACTACGCCTGAGAAGACGGCATTAGTAAATAAACATTTCAAATACACATGTGTTCTTCTTAACTCCATGTTCTGGTTTCTAAGAAATATATAACGACCGACTGTTCATGAGTTCCACGTATCCTGAGGTACTATAAGTTCATATTCTGGATTGTCTAAACATTGAGAGTTTGTTATATCCAATGTGACACTGTACCTAGCTTGCTAAGGAGTTTTTGATTACTAACGTGAGTTTTGGGACACCCTAATTCGCCGAGGTTCCAATCCTCTGTCCACAGTTCTGTGTGAGAACAGAAACCCTGCGACAGGGGCACCCCCGACCCTTGCTGGAGCTTCATTACACTTGCGATACAACTCCAGCAATGCGCCACCTTTACGGCACAGATACATCACGCATCTGTGCTGTTTTTGCCCCATGATGCGCCGCATTGTAAATGCAGCACACCATAGGTGACGGAACAGCGGCACAGAATGACTAACACATCCCTGGTGATGCGCCAGTCATCATAAATGTATCCCTATGCTTCTTATCTTGTTAGAGATGAACCGCCATATGTATCATCAAAGTTTTTTGCATTTCCTAAATAGCGAACTTTAAGGAATAAATAGCGATTCTTTACCATTCCTAGTTTGCGATGAGCTATTTGCTAATTACAAATTACCCATTCATTTCCTTCATTTCCATAGGGCGGTTGGACTCACTTTTAGCTCGAACGGCTGAATGGATTTCCACGAAACTTGGCAAAATTGTAGGGACTGGTAGCCCGATGTGCCTTTGCTATGTCTCAAGATATATGCTCCAGTGGTTTTTACGAAAATTAACTTTGAAAAATATATATTGGGCTACATTGGCCTATATATATGTTGGAGCCCAAATGTAGCCCAATGTAGCCCAATGAAGCCCAATGTAGCCCAATGTAGCCCAAAGATGGCCACCAGACACACAAAAAAACAAATGTAGCCCAAATATCAGCCAGATGTAGCCCAACTATAGCCCAGTGACAGAATGACCAATCAGCTTCGCAAACCTCCGTTACGCGAAGCGGAGCGCTGTTACAGATATATATCTTTTTTTGAACGTTAATTTCTCAAAATCCACTGGAGCACATATATTGAGACCTAGCAAAGGCACATCGGGCTACCAGTCCCTAATATTTTGCCAAGTTTCGTGCAAATCCATTCAGCCGTTCGATTATTATTATTATTATTATTTTTTGCCCCGCGGGGCCCTTTTAAAACCTCCACATCAAACCTAGGGGGTCAGCGAGGATCTACTATGCCCCCTTATAGTTATTTCCCCCTTTGTTTTGACCTCCTCTTGTCTCTCGATCCTACCGAGAGACAAGATGGCGGCCGCTACGGACTTTTTGGAATGTTGACAGACGCCGGAGAACCAATCAGCTTCGCTTCACAAAGCTCCGTTGCGCGTAAAGTACGCGTCCTGGGACGCTGCCAGGTCCGCTGTTACAGATATATATCTTTTTTTAAACGTTAATTTCTCAAAATCCACTGGAGCACATATATTGAGACCTACAAAAGGCACATCGGGCTACCAGTCCCTACAATTTTGCCAAGTTTCGTGCAAATCCATTCAGCCGTTCGGGCTAAAAGTGAGGCCAACCGCCCTATGGAAAACTCAATGTTAAAAACACGTTTTGGGACCCCCCTTTTTTCTCGGCCCCCCCTTGACGAACCCCCCCCAAATTTTCAAGGGCTGCTCAGAAACAAAATGTGCCATTTTCCTGAAAATTTCAGCCAATTCCGTCCACAAACGCCAACGTTATTAGACATAGAATTTTCAAAAATCCCATAGAGAAAAAATCCTAACTATATATACCTACTGGCGACCGCCAGTAGGTAATATATATATATATATATATATATATATATATATATATATATATATATATATATATATATATATATATATATATATATATATATATATATATATATTCGAAGCTAAAGGTAGTCCAACTGCCCTGCTAACCAGCGATCTGACGGCGGTGCGGTTTCCAACGGCAGGACCACGCCGTAATTATATGAACCAAACTCCCGGAGACCAGGAGAAGAAGGGTCGCACACGCCAAAGGATTCCGTTTCAACAAGATTGCTTATTTAATTTTCAGATTTGCATGATATCGGTTACATATACATACATACATACATATGTTTGAAAGCTTATGGGCTTGTTATGACCTAAATGCTGCAGGAAATGATGTAACACCTTTTCAAACATATGTAAACCAATAGTAACTGTTTGTTTGTAAGTTACCGTGATCAAGCAGCGGCTGCTGCGAAACGCGTCGGCTTTTTGTTTTGTCTGGCCGAGTGAACCGATATCATGCAAATCTGAAAATTAAATAAGCAATCTTGTTGAAACGGAATCCTTTGGGGTGTGCGACCCTTCTCCTGGTCTCCGGGAGTTTGGTTCATATATATATATATATATACATATAATATATATATATATATATATATATATATATATATATATATATATATATATATATATATATATATATATATATATATATATATACGCACAGGAAAACTAAACAGGTACTTCCCTTACAAAGAAGTACAAAGTTTGCATGTCTGCAGCCTTTCTTATTTTTCATCTTCTTCATCTTCTACTCAATCAACACATCATCCACACATACACACACCTACTTGCTCCCTTTCTTGGCTGGGTTTATCAATCATTCTTCTTTAATTCAAATTCAAAGTACAGGCCCTTTATCGATGCTTTTTATTATAACAACTACCCCGGCCGAAGGCACTATGGGCCATTTGTATCAAGGAACCGATTTGCGATTCCTTATTTGCGATTTTTACCGAATCGCAAATTCAGAATCGCAAATCGGTATGTATGAAAGAAATCGCAAATAAATAGCGATTCCTTATAAATCGCTAATATTTTGCAAAATATCCAAGTGCGATTCCTTAACCTCAAGGAATCGCAAAATCTGCAATTTTTTAAGTGAAAAATCGAAATTTTTGCGATTCCTTAACGAAAAAAATCGCAATTTCGCGAATTTCGCAAAGCAGCCAATCAGGAACTCAGGTGCAGCATGATGACATCACAACCAGGAAGTGACTGACTACCCATGCTGCACCTGATTTTCTGAGTCAGAGGCAGAGTGAAGGTGTGTTTGAGAGAGTGAACTGTGCTCCTAAAGCAACATGGCAGAGAGTGGAGACACGCCCAGGCAGGAATCCCAGCAGCAGGAGGGTGAATGCTCCAGGAAAAGTAAGCAAACATTTTCTGAAGCTGAACTGGAGGCTTTGATAGAACAAATGGTGTCAAACCATGAAATTTTGTTTGGGAAAAAAGCCTTGAAGGTGACAGAGAGCCATAAAAGGTGAATTTGGGAGGACATCCAGCATAAGGTGAATGCTGTGGGGGTGACAACCCGGAGTGTGGAGGACCTCAAAAAGCACTGGTATGACCTGCGCCTGTGCTCAAAAGAGAAGCTGGCTGCCAGGCTGGAGCAGTCTAAGCAAACCGGTGGTGGGACCTCTTCTGTTTCGGACTCTACACCCCTTGAGGAACTGGTGGAGGAGACCCTGCAACCAGTGAGTGTGGGAGGAGTGGCTGATCTGGACAGCTCTGATCAACCAGCATCTGGAAAAGGTAGGAAGCATGCCCTCACACCCCTTAAACCCCCAACACCCCCCAGCAGTGACCTAGGGGCAGGAAAAAGATAGGTAGTCCAGAGCAGGTACACAGGCAGACACAGCAATGCATTATGGGAGATGTAGTCACATGAAAAACAAAGTTGAACATTTTCAGCCAAACAAGTCAAACATAGAATCTGCAGGTCAGGAAAGGGAAACAATAGACCAATGTAAACCCAAACGGTGAAAAGAATTTATTTACACAGTGCAAGTGAGTACAGTAAATTAATGTGTGCTGTTCTGTCCACAGCACCATCTTCAACACAGCCAACAGGCAGTGGTACAGTCAATGAAGGTGCAGACTCAGGAGATGCCGGCCATGATGAGCACACTGATGGGGAGGACAGCCACGTAACCACTCACAAGAAACAGAGGAGACACATTGTGAGACCACTACCGCCATTGGAGGATGAGGCAGATGATAGTGTTGGGAATTTGATAAATGATACCACTCAGCCACAGCAAGAGGTCCATGCACCAGGCCATCATGTGCCACAAAGTACAGCCAGGCGCAGACGGCGCACAACTATCAATGATGAAGGCCGAGGCGAAGATTCTGTGTTTGCGGGCCTGGAACTCAATATGTTGCAGGTGCAGTGCCTGCAAGCCAAAAACATGAAACTGTTACAAAGGGAGGCGAGGGCAGGCTTCAGGGGATTGAGGAATGAACTGAGGGATGGCATGCAGGTGGCATGTGAAGAATTGCGCACAGAGTGTGCTGCTATGTGCAGAGCGTTGCAGCGCCAAGATCGTTATACCCGGGCCATTAACCGCTTGGCCTCTGCCACAAGCATCCAGGCCAGGCGCAGCATCGAGATGCAGCGCCAGTTTACACATGCCACACAGGATATTGCAAATGCACTTTTGCAAGTTACAACTGCTGTTGACGAGCTGCGGGCAGTACGCACAACAGGGCCTGGAGTACTAACTCCAAGTGAGGAGGACGTGCAGTCAGGTCGGAGCAGCACCACCCCACCACCCATCTTGGAAAGGCGCCGTAGTGGCCAGAACAATAGGCCTACACCTTCCAACTAGCATCACGCTGTGCAACATTGAACTTTGAACTCACTCATATGTTCCTAATAGCACTGTGACTGAAACATGTGCCAAACATATGTAGTATGACTAGTTTGCCTGAACGTTTTGTGTTATTATTTTTACTGCATGTAAGGAATAAAAAGCACATTCACACTTACAAGATCTGGCATTGTGTCATTTTTCCTTACCTAAAAATAGTTGCGTGCAATCTCATCACGCCTCTGGCGCCCACCTGCTGCAACAGCTACACAAGCTAGCATACGTCCTGGTCCAGGCCCCTCCACGTCAGAGGATCCTGAGTCACTCAGCTCCACTGGTGTGCCTTTTCTTGTGGCAATATTATGCAGCATGGCACATGCTACCACTATTTTGCAACACGTATTGGGGCTGTATTGGAGTGCACCTCCACTTTTATGGAGGCACCGAAATCTGCTTTTCAGGATACCAAAGGTCCGTTCGATGGTGCCTCTGGTTGCGATGTGTGCCCTGTTGTATCTGCGTTCTCTAGCATTGGTGGGATTAAGGTATGGAGTCAAGATGAAATCCCCGACTGCATATGCACTGTCACCTGTGGGTTGAAATGTAAATTGTTAGTCAGTGAACTGCACATGGTAGTTAGTACATATGTACCCTATGTCTAAAGGTATTTACCAAGTAGGTATCCCTCGCCAAACTCCCCTCTTGAGAGTCTACGGTATATCCCACTGTGACGGAAGATTAATGCGTCATGTGTGCTGCCAGGATACTTTGCTACTATGTCAGTTATGATGTGTTTGGCATCACACACCACCTGAATGTTCAGTGCGTGGTAGCATTTCCGGTTCCTGAAGATGTACTCATTGCTTGAGGGGGGGGATATAGCAACATGTGTGCCATCTATGCATCCTATCAGGTGTGGGAATTGAGAGATTTGGTAAAAGTCCTGCTTTGTCTGGGCTAGTGCCTGTGGGGTGCTGGGGAAGTGAATGTGATGTTGCATCCATCCGAAACATTGCATCTAGACAGGCATGGAAGAATCGCGAAAGGGCACTTTGTGACACCCCTCCTGCTGAGGCAATCACACCCTGAAAACTTCCTGAGGCCAACAGGTGTATTCAACACAGGACCTGGATTTCAGTGGAGATGGCATTTGTCCTGCGTGTGGGGTGTTCGAGGTAGGGTCTGAGTTCCACAATTAAATCATTAATGCTGTCTTCATCCAGCCTGTAGTGGGTGTAGAGATCCTCCTCAAGGCGCTGGGAGATGCTGACGCGCAAACGGAATATCCTCTCCTGGCGTCTCCTCCTCTGTGCAGCAGCTCTCAGACGCATCCTCCTAGCTATCAGGTAAAGCCCCGCCATTTTGGTAAAAAGTTTGTGGAATTCTGTTGCCTGTTAAATAGTTTGCACCTTGTTACCACCTGCTCCTACTTGGTGGTAATTGCGATTCTGTAAATTGAGAATTTCCGAAAATCGCTAATTGCGATTTTGTCATACATACCATTGCGATTCCTTATTTTGCGAAAATGGCCAATCTGCGATGTTCCTGCGATTACCTACTTTTGCGATTTTCCATTTGCGAAAATCGCAAACTAAGAACTCGCAAAATTAGGGAATCGCAGGAAATTGCAGATTGGCCATTTTCGCAAAATAAGGAATCGCATTTTTTTCTGATTCCTTGATTTGCAATGATTTTGCATACATACATACCATTTTGCGAATTCGCATTCGCAAAGGCCGAAATTCTGCGAATTTCGGCATTTGCGAATGCGAATTTCAATGATACATAAGGCCCTATGAAATTTGCACACTTGCTCCCTTTCTTGGCTGCACTTATCATGTTATTCTTTAATTTCATATTTTGATTCAAACTCAAGGCCCTTTATCGAGCCTTTTTGTTGTAACTACTGTTACAGTGATTCTGCTCCTACACACAACTGTGCATAAAGACTTACGACCTCAATGAATTACGGTGTTCCAAACCCCACCTTAGTACTCAAATCCCCTAACAGACTAGCAATCAGTGACTCATTGGTTCTTCCTCCTATAGCAAAAACACCAATTATTAGTCAACCCACAACATGCGACTTAGGTTACCTCAGGTAAGGTAGATAACAAGAGCACTATACGAATGTTCTCAAACTGTGTGTAATCATGCCTGCACACTTCATTACTAAACGCGCAAGTATAAGAGATGCCACAGCTGCATATCTCTTATGGCTCAAACGTGCGAACATCATTCCGAATAACACACACAGTATCCAACATAACCTTGATGTTTCATGCTCTCACTATACACACTAAAGTAGCGAGACAGTCTACAAATGCAGTATATCAAATTATTCTCATATGAAGCAAAATACTCAGCCTTTTCTAAACAATATTGCAAGTGCGTGTTGTTTACAAACCAGAGCAGGAAAACAAAAATGGCGTTTAAGCTTCTAATAAACCCATGCTAACTTAACACAGTGTGAGTGCAAGCCTCAGCCCACGACACATTTCCTTGATCAAAGCACATAATATAAACGTGGGCAAATTACGAACACAGAGTCCAAGCCTAAAAAGCAGAGTCAAGTTAAATTTTGCGAAAAAAATTATTCGATCTTTGATAAAAAAGCAGTAACTAAATAATAAAGAATAGGTAGAAAAATCAAACAGTCCTATTCCACCAGCGTATAAGCACAGTATGTAGCAACAGCATCCAACAGGAAGTCATTGTTCTCATCTGAAAACATTTCAGCCATCCAATTCAATAGTGGGAATGAACATACATGTTCCTCAATGACTGGAGCCTCTATCACCATCGGAAGAAAACTCGGGTCACCTTCAATGTAACTGCGTGCCAAGAAGTCATCCACCGCTGCAAAAACATTCAACCGTCCCATTATTCCATGTGTCGCTGCTAAGGCCATAATTCCGCCGCCACAACAGAGCAAGTCATGAACCACTAAGGGGCGCATCAGCTGGGAGACACCGTACTGCAGAGACACAAATCCAGGGCCCAGTCGAAATCACAGCTCAGGTAATGGAACACAGGTTGAACACGTGAAAAAGGAGAATCGAAATGATAATCCATAAGCTGCACTTAATGTTGCAAAAGGCAGCGCTCCATAGTAACTAAGCATTCGGTTGCGGACCATCAACAACCGAGAGATATTTGTCGTCTCCTGCTGCAAGATGTGCATCCATATTTAAGTAAACAAATTAATACAAGCACACCGGCAACTAATGCGAGCATCAAGCACAATTCACCAAATCTGCTGGAAAAAATTTAATGAAAAAACATCGACAAGACACCAAATATAGTTTCTACAGAAGTTACAAGGGCAATGCTTATAACTTAAAAAAAGTAAGCTAACCCCCTACTCGAGGACGCATTAAAGATAGTCTAAATTAACTCCCTAAAATTCCGAGGCACGTCTGTATTTAATAAAGCATACACTTCTGTGCGGGTGTTTGCTACATGAAGGACAAATGTTTCTGTAGCAGATGTAAGAGCGACCTTTTTTTGAGACAATAGCGCTCTTGTACGGCTCATTTGGTTGACTCTTCTTTCAAGGTCGGAATCGACGGCCAGATAGAAACATCCAGCTTCCCATACAGAGGAGTAAACACAACTTTTTTATAGCAAACCACACGCTCAGTTACCGTAATCATGTAAGCGATGCCTGCTAACATTGCACAATAAGCCACACAGCTGAATCGGATCTCCAATAAGTGATCACTTCTAACTATTCTCATAGTGCGCCCTGTGCTCTGATTTGACAGTGAGAGAGTGATCACACCATAGTTTCTACTGCTAATCATTCTCAGCATACGCTACGAATATAAAACAGCGATAATTTTAACACCGGTCCTTGATAATATGCCCCGAATTTCGTAGCGCGCCCTGCATTGCAAAATGCGATGCAGGGCACGGAACGAAGGGACATATTATCAACAACATACGGCGATACATTATCACCATTATTATCGGCAGGAAACTGCCGATAAAGCGGCAATAATGGGCTTGATAATAGGCCCTTGTAAATTCCCATAGCAACCCAGGTTCTGGTGTTAACCTGGGCTTCTATGGCAATTAACAAGGACATATTATCAAGACCATTATCACTGCTTTACCGGCAGTTTCCTGCCGATAAAAGCGGCGATAATGTATCGCCCTTTATTGATAATATGGCCCATAAATCCTTAATGTACAGAGACCCACACACTGATATTAAACAAAAAAAACATAACAGCATGCATTATATCAAAACACATTTACTACTATAAAACGTTTAACAACGGACGAATATAGGGGCATATTATCAAGACAGGCGATAACATTATCGCCGCTTTATCAGCAGTTTTCTACCCATAAAGCGGCAATAATATTATCGCCTGTCTTGATATACCCCATAATTCCTTAATGTACAAAGATGCACTGCACACACTCCCATACAACTTATCAACTCACCTTTCAAATTGATTTGTAGATTAAGAAGAATACCACTCACACAGTGGATATTCTTGTACAGAATCTCTAGTTCCGTGTTTGCAGCAGAACCGTCAAATGGAACATTTTCTCCTCTCATTTTACACATACATACATATCAATAACCAATTGAAATCCTGCACACATTAACAAAAACAAAACACACATTTCTATTGATTTAACATTCCAAATCTTTCCAACTGACATAACTTTCCACCCTACCCCCAACAGATCATGCAACAAAGGTCAAAAGTTTAGCACTGTATAAAACACTGCTCCTCAACAACTTTAGACTATGGATAAGCACTTACTTATAAGTACCAATAAAGCAAAAACGTCTCATTACAAGCAACAAAGATATAGACACATAAACTTGATAAATATATGTAAAAGATTTATTTTTAATTAAATTTTCTTGCTTATGTACGCTTATGGAACAACTTCCAAAATTAGCACTGTACGCGCACAATAAATATACCGTTAAAAAAAAATAGCATACAATACTCTTTTTCTACAATCACCGGACACCCCATCCACCAAACCTCAAATATAACATTCAAGATCGTAGGTAGAGCCACAAATCCACCACGGTACCTGCCGGCTCCCTGCATCATTCGGGAGCCGGAATTGCTTTTGGTCAGAGAAACTACCTTACATACAGCTCTCTGAGATGAAAAACAATCTGCTTTCCTACTTCAAAGAGAACTCTCGCCCAACCATAGCAAACAGCAGACTCCCACGAATAGGCACCCTATAACACTACAAGAGCCTACCCTCGGAGACGGTGCTCCCCAGGGCCATCAAAGGCTCAACAAAGGCCATCAAAGATTTTGAACTTGGACATCATTGTAAATCCCCCTAAGCAGTCCTACGGGATCAGGAAGTCCTATACCAAATAGCAAACTTTTCCGATCAAACTACACACTCAATCTACACACATATACAAATAAATAAACAATCACATTTATTTCCACATTCAATTCACAACGAAACACATTTATATTGCTTGAACTTTTGCACCCTTTCCAACTGACAAAACTTTCAACCCTTCCTCCATTCCACAATCTGCCAGTTACCATAGAAACACTTCAGGGAACACCTAACTCAGCACACAGGTGAAAATTTCATCATACATTGTTGCAAATTAAAACAGCAAGTATGCTTCCCTTGAGAATATACCAGCTTATTTTATGTAACATTCTTTGCTAACACTTATTCTTAACCAATAAAAATCATCCTTTTAAAACACAGAAACATTCATCTTAGCTTAGTGCTGAATATTCTCGAACAACTAATCAATCCTTTTTTATTTTCAAAACTGCATGTTGTCCACCATTTTAGAAAAAATCTCACTTTTCAAACTGCCACTTCATTTACAGAGACCTGCATAGTGCATCCAGACCTCTCTTCAAGATGCTTACAGTGTGGATTCCCGAGCACCCCATCCCCCAGGGCTCAAATCTAATGTTGCGGACCATGGGAACAGCCGCAAGGCCTCCACGATCCCAGCCGGCTCCCCACTTCCTGCAGGATGCGGCATTGCTATACCTCACAGAGAGCAGCTTACATGTTTCCTTTCTAATTTCAAACATGATTTCAACAGTTTGTTATACATTTTATAAAATAATATAGTACTGCACGCTAAAGCAGAAAAGTCAGCACAATTATGATAGAATACAAAATAGAAAAAAAATATATATACTTCTACACTCAAAAAACTCGTAACCAGAGTACACAGTTTAATTTAAAAAACACCCTACCACAAATAGTTTTTCAAACCCATTGTACAATAAAATGTGTCACAAAATAGGTCACATACATGGTGACTCTATAACATCACATAGAAAAAAGAAGGCCACTCTTACGCTACCAGGAAAACACAACAAAAGTGGAAGGCCCAAACTTCAATTGTAGTGATTTCTTAGTTGCAGGTCTAGTTGTCAGATCGACACACACACTCCCTCATGGCTGGTATACACCCACACCACACCCATCAGCGCATCCGTCACTACACACGTGACCCTATCTATAAAAAAGATGGAGCGCACGTGTTGTACGCTATTTTAGACTTGTTCCCAAAGCACCGAACAAAGGACCCACTACGACATGAGTGGCCTCTTTGGTCACTGAGTTAGTGGTGCCCGAAGCACTGAGCGGGTGAAGAACCTGCGATGATGATGGGAGCACGAGTATGTCGTAAACCATTGAAGTATCAAGACTCTGCAACACATATAAGATCGTGACTACATCATGAAGAAACTCGTTTCCACAAAAGGTGAGCAGTGACACTTGAGTACGCATCAGAAGGAGTCAAAGGGTTGTAGCTGGCTACATACAAAAATGCGACTTAATATTTTAGACGAACGCACTCCTATCTAATGTATTAATTTACATATTATTTTTTTTTCCCAATAGCAGTAACGTTTTTATAATCGCTGAAATGTCCAGAATATATTCACGCAACTCAGTTTACGATGACTAATCAAAATGTCCTTTTGTTTCCTTCAGCAAACATCCTTCAGAAACAACCATGGCCTATCGAGCAACAGCAATGGAATTGTCTGCAACGTATTGAATATATTTTGATGTATAGAAGCAGAGTTCAAGTCGAGTGGTGAACTCCGGTGGCCGCACTGTTTATACAAGGTAAGCACAGCAGCCTACATATACAATGCCTTCATAGCAATGCATTAGAAATAAATCGGCATATTTACAATGCGGTTTTGTCACTTTTGCGTCAGTAACGCAGTAGGCACTTCCATATAGACACCACTTGAATGCAGCACTATAACAAGTGAAATGTTACAGATACACTGCACTCGTAAAACTGTAGTGTTACCTTTATTTGTGAAAGGAGAGACGGCCATATTATCAAGTCTTGGCTACAAAATTATCACCACTTTATCGGCAGGAAAGTGCCGCTAAAGTGGCGATAATGGGTTTGATAATATGCTCTATAGAATTCCAATCGAAGCTCATGTTAGATGTGAAGGACATCTAACATGAGCTTCGATTGGAATTCCATAGAGCATATTATCAAACCCATTATCGCCACTTTGGCGGCACTTTCCTGCCGATAAAGTGGCGATAATTTTGTCGCTCAGGCTTGATATTATGGCCCATAGTGCGTAGTGTTCAGCAGCTTCTCTGTAAAATCTATATTTACCTCCAAGCAGTTACAACAGATAGGTTACAACACTCTGACAAACAGATCCACAACCTTATTACGCCACTTTTGAGTCACTTTTAACATGGGTAAAGTGACCAAGGAGCTTGTAAATCTACGTCTGACTTTCCAAGAAAAAATCTCAACTCCAGACTCTGCGACACAGTTTCAATGTTGTTTTCTCTCTCTATCTCTCTCTCACTCTCTGTGATATCATTTCTCTTTCTCGCTTAAACTTATAGACACTGCTGTCTGCTTGTACGTGTAGAAGAACAGCCCAACTCAAGTTGTGAAACCAAGTGGCCGAAGCTTTTGGCCACATTGTTTATACAATGGTAAGCACAGAGGCCTAGAGCTACAAAGCCTTCATTGCAAACCATTAGAAATAAGTCGGCATAACGGGCGTCAGTAATGCAGTAGGCACTTCCATGTAGACACCACTTGAACGCGGCACTATAACAAGTGAAATGTACCAAGTACACTGCACTCGTAAAACTGTAGTGTTACCTTTATTTGTGAAAGGAGAGACGGCCATATTATCAAGCCTTGGCGACAAAATTATCGCCACTTTATCGGCAGGAAAGTGCCGCTAAAGTGGCGATAATGGGTTTGATAATATGCTCTATGGAATTCCAATCGAAGCTCATGTTAGATGTGAAGGACAGAGGCCTATATCTACACAGCCTTCATAGCAATGCATTAGAAATTAGTCGGCATAACGGGCATCAGTAACGCAGTAGGCACTTCCATATAGACACCACTTGAACGTGGCAGTATAACAGAACTGAAATGTACGAGGCACACTGCACACGTAAAACCATAGAGTTACAAAAACTTGTAATGCTTCGGCTCATTTACTCACATCTACATAATTCTAAACTCTAATTTTCTTTTTTGTTTTGCAGATTACCAATCGGACATCTTTTGGAGTCCATTGAACAATTTGTTTGTAATATTGTTTGTTGTTAAAGTTATTTTTCTTGTTGCTTCTATTATAGTTATAATTGAGTTTCGTTTACATTTATTGTTTTAATAAAAGTTAATAAAAAAAGACATACTTCTTTTATTTTGTGGGGGGGTATGACGGTCCACAATAAAAATAATGTTGAAATACTGTAGTAAGATATTCAAGACTAGGATTGAAAACTACTGAGTTCTAAGTAACAGATATATTAAAAATAATGGTGAAAAACTACTAAAATGGCGGTGGACGGAGTACGTAATCAACGTTTGGCGCCTCGGCACTACCTTTCAAATAAATGTAGAAAAAATATGATTATCAATATATATTACAAAAGTACAGCAGCGGATGACACACACGACCCGGGAAAAGAAAGCGACAAATTTACTACCTGAAATAAAGAAAGGTTTGCTTGTTGAACTTGAAGAAAAAGAAAAAAACGTGGGCTTCGAAACGAGTCTGCGCATGCGTAGAGAGTACAACTGCTACAAAAAAAAAGGAAACTTTTACATACTATAATAGAAATGAAGGGGCATATTATCAACAAAAGGCGATACATTATCGCCGCTTTTATCGGCAGGAAACTGCCGACAAAGCAGCGATAATGGGCTTGATAATATGCCCTTGTGAATAACCATAGCAGCCCAGGTTAACATCAGAACCTGGGCTGCTATGGGAATTTTACTAGGGCCTATTATCAAGCCCATTATCGCCGCTTTATCAGCAGTTTCCTGCCGATAAAAGCGGCGATAATGTATCGCCTTTTGTTGATAATATGGCCCATTGCTCTTTTTTTGACTTGTAAACTTAGGTGCATATTATCAAGGACCAGTGTTAAAATTATCGCCATTTTATTGGCAGGAAACTGCCGATAAAACGGCGATAATGAGCTTGATAATATGGCCTTGTTATTTCCCATAGAAGCCAATGTTAACACCAGAACATAGGCTTCTATGGGAATTAACAAGGACCTATTATCAAGCCCACCCTCCCAACATTAATAAAAAAAACAGACAATGCAGGTACCCGGACCTGGAAGGTCATTTTTCATATTACTGCCCTAGAAAGGTGGCGTTCCCCGCGACGAGTACGGGGAGAGAGAGAGAGAGAGAGCTCAAAACATATATTTTATTAAAAAGACCCGAGGGGTGCAGCTCCCCGAGACTGCGGGGAGTAGTACCGTAACCCCCCCCCGCATACTTCAAAATAAAACCAGAGGAGTGCTGTTCCCCAGTGCTCGGTGCACCTTACAAGCCCAATTTATGCAAAAAAATTGCCCCCGTAATATGCCCCCCCCGGACCTAATGGATAAAACGGACTTCTAGTTTTTTTTCACCTTTTCCACCGCGTACAAGTACTGCACGAGTACCCCACCATTTTTATTTAAAAAAAAATAAAAATTGAGCCTAAAGATTCATGTACCACCGCCTGACCAAGACTATAGGGTCAGAATGTTTCTACCATGCCCCCTTTCCTTATTTCTCAACTTTATTTTACTGTTTTCTTGTGACTCGGTTCTACCGAGGCACAAGATGGCCGCCAACACTTTCTGGTCTCGAGTGTTGACAGACAGTTCACAGCCAATCAGCATGCCGCTCGCGCTCGTAATTGAACAGATTTCCGTACGCGTGATGCACTCTGTCTCTAGATATCGCTATGAATTTACTTGTAATTTTCTCAGAAACTACTGAACGGATTTACACCATTTAACAAAAAGGACAATCTGCAAACGGAACTCTACCTCTCTGCCAAATTTCGTGTAATTCCATTCAGCCGTTCGGGCTGTAGCCCTGGCTAAAGGACCCTATGGCAAATTGCATGGGGGAAACATGTTTTGGGGCCCCCTTTTTTCTCGGTCCCCACTTGATGAATCAACCCCAAACTTTCAGGGAAGGAGCGGAACCAAGCAGGCCATTTTCTTGGAGAAATTCCCAAAGAATCGTCCACCGGTGCCAAAGTTATTCCAAATAGAATGTTGTGGATTTCCTATGGAAACTAGGTCCTAACTATAACTACCTACTATACGTATATATATATATATATATATATATATATATATATATATATATATATATATATATATATATATATATTTCCACTCGATGGACATAAGATCTCCCTCTGAACAGAGTGGACTGAAATAGAAAAAATTGAAAAGAACTGAAGCAAGATGACACTTGTGGTGGAAACTGCAGTAGAAAGTGTTACACCTAATTAAGGGCCAAATACATGCATACATATAACGAGTCCAGATGGGGGTATGTGCAGAGCGGTGGCAAAGGGCACTCAGCCCTAGTAACATGTTCAGACACTAAGTCATGAAATTACTCACACAGCCAATGGAAACACTACTGTGTCATTGGCAATTTGTTCATGGCAAAGCCTTGAACGCTTAAAGCGCGTCTCATCTAACTTTAGATCAGCGCAGCGTGTGAAGTAATATAACTTTAACCCCTCTGATAGACACTATCTCCATCCTGACATTACAATGCGTAAATCACATTGTACAATAAAGTTACTTGAAACGCTCACTACATGGCCCAGAATGCACCACAATAAACACTGAGGTGTAAGTGTATAAATAATGAAATAGAAAAGGGACACTTGTAGAACACTGCCGTGAACAAGGACTACGGTTCGAAACGCGTAGGAGTTTTGTGTGCGATTTGAAATAAATCAACTTTGAAAACCACCAAGAAGTGTGCCGCGCTGTCTTTGTATGAAAAAAAAATATATATATATATGTTCAAAGAACACCAATCTCAAAGTACAGAGAAAGCTCGCACTCAGATTCAAGTAATTACCATTTTAATAAGTTGGCAGCACATGCTGGTGGGAACGCGTTTCGGCTGTCCTTGCAGTCTTTGTCAACCTTAATATATATATCAGCAAGAATCTTTCGTGGCATATATATACACACACACACACACACACACACACACACACACACACACACCCTCACAAACATATATATATGCAAAACCAACTCCATTCCTGCAGGTTGTCATGTTCAAATTTATTTTTAAGTACCATGATGTGTTTCGACTCCTTGCCTTTCTCAAATGCTGGTAACACACCTCAATTGATGTTATTGCTGCATTTATTTTTGTGGATGAAAAGTATGTGTGCAATGAGGAAAGACTACACGCTGTCTCAACACTATATTTAGATTAAATCCTTCCAGTGCAATCATGTAGGATGTTCCACATTCCAGACGAGCTCAGCTCGTCATGAGGCACAGTGCTCGTGTGCTCATGAGGAGCTCAGCTCGTCACAGCCACACCCGTTTTCGTGGAACGTTCAGCACAGGAGGGGAATTATCCCCGCGTGTGAGCATTCCACGGCTCATGACGAGCTGAGCTCGTCATGAGCACACGAGCACCGTGCCTCATGATGAGCTGAGCTCGTCATGAGCGTTCAAGGGGTTAAGACTGTGTCATCCGCATATATGACAACAAAAGGACTGGGTTGCCTCCTATTTTGGGGAAGTCAAGTGCCTTCTCTATTAAGAATGTCTCCAGGCAATTTGTGTACAGTAGAAAGAGAAATGGGGCCAGCATGCCGTACACCCTCTATGGAGACGATTTGCTTTGTCTTCTCCCCACTAGGGCCATATCGTATGGCAACAGTGGTGGATGCGTGCATCCTACGCAGGAGGGTGATAAGGGCTTCTTCAATGCCTATTTTCTCCATCTGAGCCCTTGATAAAAAATTTAAATTGTTTTATTTATTTATGTATAAAAATGTATTTTTGAGAAGAAATGTATGTTAAAACATATAAACTTATACATTAAATAAACTTTGAAATAAAAATGGAAAAATATGTTACTCTATCAAAGATTTGTTATTAATATTATTTATCACAAACATACAACTTCTTGTTTTAATTATATTTCTCAAGACCGACTATACTAATTACATAACATAAACTATTCCACTACATACAAATACTATTTAAACAAATAATTCTACACTAACATTTTTAAATAAAATAATAACAATCCGAATAAACAATTTTTAGGAAAGTTTTGGACACTAAAGGGGTAACATTTACTATTTCCACTCCAATCTAAACCAGTTTGGTAAAGGTGTTGGACAGTAAAGTAGGGGCATTTACTATTCCCTCCCCAATCTAAACCAGTTTGATTATTCTATTACCATTCCAATCTAACCCAATTTGGGGAACATGGTGTACACTAAAGAGGTGACATTTACTATTCCAACTTCAAGCTAAGCTGTTTTGAAGAAAATTGGTGGACACTAAAGGGAGACATTTACTATTCCCATTCCATATATACCAATGTGGGTAAGTTGCATTAAAGAGGTGCCACTTACTGTTCAGTTCATGAAATGGACACAGATAATGCCATTAGGGTATAGCGTACAATAATTAAATGATATATGAGCATTGTGTGCATCAAGGTGTTTCAAGATGTCTCTTGGTTAGTATAGTCTCCTATGGCAAATCATTTGTATGGCATACAGTACTGCAATGCCAATAGTTTTGGCACTGTAGGTTACTCCTTTTAGATCTGTTTAGTGGATCTCTTGTTTCCAGCCTGGATGTAAGGGAGTTGTGACTCACCATGTTTAGAATTTCCTGCTCAACTAGTCTATACGCACACTTGTGTGCTGGTTCCTGACTCAACTGCTACTGTTTTAGCTGTTTTAGCTTCTCTTTAGTGGAAGAGATAATAACTGGAATCTGTCCTAGCCAATGGTTTTAGCAAAGTTCCAAGTCAGGCAGCACATTTCTGTGTCTGTGCACTCTCGAGCTTCAGAGCACATTGCCATAGTGGTACACTGACCTCGAGTTCAGAGATATCGATGCAGGCCTTTAGCCTGTTATGTAATTACATTAAGGAGGAGGACATAGGACAGGTGTGGCTGCTGTTCAAGCTCCTGTTTGCTTGCATTGCCGGACAGGTAAATGTGTTATGACAACACCCTCTGAGTCTATTCAATCTCTTCTATCATGCTTCCATGGGGCATGCATCCCTCGCTGCCCCGCTCCTTTTTGGAGAGATATCCGGCACTAGTCGATGCCTAGTGTCTTACACAGAGGTGATATTTTGAACATGGTCAGCCTCTGCCTCGCAGCCTGCTTTCTTCAACTATTTTTATATATCAGCAATAAGTAGAGACCTAGGGCCAGATGTAGGTAGGCTTTTACCGATTACCGATTTCGGCCGTTACCGACCGGTAAATGGATTTTGAGATGTAGGGGGCATATTATTACAGAATCAGTAAATTTACCGATCGGTAAATTTACCGATTCTGTAAATTACCGAATCGGTATTTTTACCGATTCGGTAAATTTGAGATGTACGTGGGACTCTTCTGAGTCCCACAAGCCTTACCGAATCTGTATTTTACCATCAAATTCAATTTGATGGTAAAATACCGATTCCGGTGTGCATGCACATGTGTGCATGCACACCTCTGCCATGTGACAGGCAGACCTGCCCTTGGGGCATGTATGCCAGCCACATGGCACCCGAGCCTGTTTTGGGTGGGCCAGTGGGTGTCAAAGAGACACCCCCTGCATCCTTGTGAAATTCGGTATTTACCGAATCGGTAATGCCCATTCATTCCTATGGGCTTTAAAGCCCATAGGAGTGAATGGGCATTACCGGTCGGTATTTACCGAATCGGTAAATACCGATTTTTACCGATTCGGAAAAAAAACATCTGGATTGTCCTACATCTCCCCCCCGGTATTTAAGAGTCGGTAAATATTATTTACCTACATCTAGCCCCAAGGGGCATATTTACAATAAAATGGAGGACCGAGGGCCTGCTCCAAAATAGCTAACAGCACATTCCAACACTCTAGAATTTATTTATTTATTTATTTATTTAAAGAGTTTTATATAGCGCTGGCTAGACCCGAAGGTATCAGAGCGCTTTACATGAGAATCGACAATGAAACAGAACAAGTTCAACAAATTACACAGTACATCAAAAAATAAGCAGTACAATTAGGAGGGGAGAGAAAGGACAGAGAGAAGTAGAGGAGGGGGCAGGGGAGGTGAGAAAGGGAGGATAAGGGAAGAGACAATAAGGAGAGACGAAAAAAAGTCTGTCTAAAGACCGACTGGGTAGGTGACGACCAAGGAGGGAATCCACGGCCCATCTCCTCTATAGCTAAACCAGGTAGCTCCATCGGGCGTCAGACAAACTAGTTCAGTCTCAATATATTGAGAGAGGAGGGTAGGAGAGACATAAAATAGAGGGAGGATGTGGGGGGAGAGGACAGGGGAGACGAAAGGAAGTGGAACAATGAGGTTCATCAATATTTCAGAAAAGATCGACAGTTAAACATTACAACAGACAATCAGCAATACATTAGGAGAGGAGAGAAAGGAGAGAGAGAAGTAGTGGGAGGTAGGGGAGGTGAGAAAGTGAGGATAGGGGAAGAGACAGCCGTAGAGACTAAAGGAAGTCTGTGAAATTCAGGGATGCGCCGTATTGGCAAAAATACAGTGCACCCTTGTAAATCTAGCTGCTCAGCACTAACGCCGGCACCTTTGCACTATAGTACATACAGCGAATGATTGATTAAGTGCAGAACGGGACACCTTTCTGCACATAAACAATCTGTCATGGCGCTTTGCTGTTTCTATGCATGCTGTACAATGCAGCACACATAGAAACAGCAAAGAATAAGGAGAAATAAAGTGTTCCTACTTGTTTCACCATGTTAAGAGCAGGTTTTCCCAGGTCTAAATTTTGTCCTTGGAAATAGGGGGCAGCTAAATCAATGGATATTGCGGTGGCACGCCCACCGTAACACCCATTGCCCACCCCTTTCATGCTAAGTATAGTGTAAAAGGGTGCCTTTTTCACAAGGTGGCTTAACACTGACTTGTACATAAGGGAACGCCTGTGGCGATAGGGGCTAGTAAATATGCACTCAAAAGTCTTACTCAGACCAAAGAAATATTGACAAGGCATGATGCTAAATGCCTCTAATACATTGTTGCACCTTTTGCAACATCCAGCTACTTTTACAAAAAGTAAGCACTCTGCAAAGTGCAGCCAGGACCACTTTACTAACTGTACCCAGAGAATCGGGTAAACAGTAACCCACAAACTACCTATGCATTACTTGAGGATGATGCATTTTGGGCAATTACCTATTGTGTAAGACTACATGATCATTTGTTATACCTTTGAGTAAGGAAACACGTTTCTCTAGGCATATATGGGAAATCCATGCTATTTATATTTTATGGACTTTATAAAAAATGAAAGCCCTAATCTAGTACAGATTATGTGAACAATTGCAATGAAAGTGATTAAAAAATAAAATATTAAATAACATTTCAATAATGTGATGAGGTAGCAAATATGCTTTTTGGCTGGTCCCTTAGTTTTTTCCTTGAAAAAATAATGTACCTTCTTTATTGGTGTTCAGGGGTGGAATCAGGATTAGGACTTTCATTTTGCATTACCACGCATTGCATTACCACAAAATAATTTTCAAAATTGACAGCAAAAATGTTCTTTTTGAATATTTATTTATTGTTTGGTTTTATATGAGTCATTGTTTTTCCCTACACTCACTCTTACGCATAATGTTTGCACTTCAGGTTTTGGGGACAAGGAAGATGACCTGGATGACTTGCCTATCTCTACTGTGGCTGAGATGCAAGCCCTCTGCGAGGAGATGAAGCTCAAACTGGGCTTGAATACCAAGAAGGGAGAGTTTGAGAAAGCCTGCAGGCCATAGAAAGAGTCCTGCCAAGAACAGATTGCCTCAAAGGAGTGGAAGGCTAGCACCCCAGTGCAGAAAAGAAGATGACCACCACCTTTGTTTACAGGATAGGGAGCAGTGTATCCTCTCGCTGTCTCACCACCTCAATAACCTGAGCTGGCACACAAGTGGGATGAGTGAACCCGTAAGCTGAATTTTACAACCAGTGAACTAGAGGAGATGCAGGCAGCCCTGGAAGCTGGGAAGCAAAAGTCAGAGAGGCACATCTCTGGAAGTAAAGCGGGCTGCCCTCGATCTTGAGGAGAAGAAGGCTTAACAGGGGAGGTGGGCAATCTGGCAGTTGAGGAGAAGATGGCAGTGGTAGCTCTGGCTGCTGAGGAGAAACAGGCAGTAACACTGGAGAAGGAAAAATTAGCCTAAGAGGAGCTGAAGCCCACATTGAGGAGTCAGGAGAGAAATGACTTGCAGTCCCAGTGAGGATCAGTCTAGTTGATGAAGGTGGAAGTTGTAATGTCATGTGGGTTAGCAATGACAGAACCCTTTTGGCTCGCGATGGACTCCGTAGAACAGTCAACAACAGCTGGAACCTCAGTAGGTATACGAGATCCAGGATGCACTGCCGTAAGATCCTGTTTTAAGGTGTTACTACAATTTAAACTCCATGTAATCCAGTTCATCCATGTTTAATCCATTTTTCTTTGTTTACTAGCTGTACCCGGCCAGGCGTTGCTGTAGCTCAGTCTGGTTAAATGGAAGAGAAAGAAAAGAGTAAGCGCACGTTTCTAATATGTTTAATTTCACAATGCTTGTGGGTTTACAATATGTTTTTTGTTGTTCCATTGTCTGTGCAGATATAGAGAATGTCTGGTTTGCCGACTCTAGAACACACAACATATAATTGTCCATGTGAGAAGCAATCCGTGTCTAGATCTAAACCGCAGAATTCTAAAGATTGGCCCTGAGCTTTGTTATATATTTTTTTTAATAACAAACTTTATTGGAAACCACAGTTAGTAGTACATGTATCATAACAAGTACTCAAGGTATTTTTCTTTTTGCTGCTTGTTATCCAGTTTTTCCCGATATCAATTTGATACATATTTAAATCACATCACATCAGTTGATATAACAGAAACAATCAGTACAGATGGTAGATGTTGGACGCATCCTTAATATATACCATGTAATAGAACCCCAGGTCACGGTTGCATCGTGTTCTTTTAAATAATGTTGCAAACTGAACCAACTACTCCCCCCTCCCTCCACCCACTTCCCGGTCTGCCATCCTGACACCAACTGTCCATCCTAATATAAGTGGACTATTGTCTCCATGCGTCTCTTGTAGTTGTTGCGGAGCAACCAAATTGATAGGGTCTGTTCAGGCTTTCGCTTAAAAACACGTGCGTATTAGACAGGCGCGTATTCAAATCCAACGTTGTGTATATATAAACACGCGCTTAATCGAATACAATGTTGTGTCAAAATTTCAAAGCAATCGGTGAAGAACTTTCGGAGATTTAAGATTTTGAACAAACAAACATTTACATTTTTATGTGTCTGTTCTGGCTTTCGAATAAAAACACGAGCGTATTCGACACACGTGTATTCGAATCCAACGTTGTGTAAATAAAAACACGCGCATATTCAAATCCAACCTTGTGTCAAAATTTCAAAGCAATCGATGAAAAACTTTCGGAGATTTACGATTTTGAACAAATGAACATTTACATTTTTATTTATATGTATTTCATCCACTTTTTGCATAAATAGTTCAACATTTTGCCCATCCAGGCATTTTTTTCACCAGCACAAAGCAGGTTTAACAATCTTCATAAATCGACATGATAGAAATATATCCAATGCATTTCGGGCAACTGCCCTTTGACAGGGGTAACTGTTACAAAAAAACTCATATCAGGATGAACATTCATTGACAATTCATCATGTATATTCACTGTATTACCACGTGCCAAGCGAGAACCCAACCGTTAGTAGCATCAAAATCCATATTTACGTGAAGCAGTTAAACTTCCATCAAAAGTGATACACTTATACACATAAAGGCCAAACTAATCTCACACTAAACTTAAAATGAGTCCAAATCAATATCCTCCATACATGATTTTTGCCTGCATTTGTAGCATTCTTTCTTAAAACAATCAGCTAGCAGCGTATTTAAGATAACAAAATATACCTCCTGTGGTCAGAATACTGAACCTCGTCATAAAACAATCAGCTAGCAGCGTATTTAAGATAACAAAATATACCTCCTGTGGTCAGAAACTGAACCTCGTCAGTCCAACGTTAAACGTTCAATTAACCGAAGCGAATGCGACTTACTCTTAGAAATTGTGCTGATTGGGGTAACCATGCTACGTAATTTATACCTCCACGAAAAAAGAAACAAAAATACTTCATATCTTCTGTGTCTCAAAGACAAAACCAATTAAACAAGTATAAATGGAACCTATGAGTGTGAATCTGAATAGCAACAAGAAAAACAATAAACCTATTTCTTCTGAACATAAAATTACTTGGATACAACCTATAGATCTAATAAATTCAACATAACATTTCCATGTGGAATCTAACTTGGTACAACATATACACAATGTCTGATCGAGTATAATCGATTTTCTCTGTCTGTTGAGTGATGTGCTGTTGACGCTACGTGCACTTTTTCGACTATTATTTTCATTCAAAACATGTTTTAACAAGGGTGCTAACGGTCCGGAGTATGGATTTAAACGTATAGACTTCGAAAAATGGTAGAATGCACCCCACATTTCCTCTTTTCCTTTTAATGCTCGAAGGCAAATACATGTGCAACCCCCGGTATTGCGCTCCGTCTTTGCGCGTAGAATATATATCAACTACAGCTGGAACTACAGCTGGAACTACAGCTGGAACCTCATTAGGTATCCCAGATCCAGGATGCACTACCGTAAGATACTGTTTTAATGTGTTACTACAATTTTAACCTAAAGATTGACAGTGCTCTCCCAGAGATTTTGCCATGGTTAAAGAAAGCTGCCCGTACATGTGTTGTCGTTGAAGTGCAGAATCAACATGTATTGCATGTGGAGTCAAAGTGCAGCTTCAGGAGCTATAAAGCAGTTGAAGATAACAAAAGCATCACAGAGAAATCTACACATCATTGTTCAAGAAACTGCTGGTCAGGCCATAAGGAAAAGATACCTCGCTGCTATGCAATATGAAGGCATAAGGTATAAAGAGTGTTAATGTTGAAGGCAAATACGTACAGAGTCAGAAAAGAAGGGCTGAAGACTACATTGTCAAATATGAGTAAATTACAAAAAGCAATGCTGACAGAATTGATAAGAAAGCATACTGTCATTGCACTTACCATAACCTCGATAAGTAGAGCTCTATGATCTAATGTGGTGGGCGAGGAGATCCAAGAAGAAGCACAGGTGTTGTGCTTTCTGACCTGCCCAATAACTGAAGGGGCACACCACCAAAGCTGCTTGATTGCAGCTCAGAATAACTCCAGAGGTCTCCAGAAATTGAAGGGTTTTTGATGGAGAGCAAGAAGGAGGTCACGGTTACTCAGACTGTCCAGGACTACTCAGAGGTCAATACATTGCAGGGCCTTAGAGATGACGCAGGTGACACCGGTTACAGTGGACAGCAGACAGTATCTGAGAAAGCTCCACCCTCAATGACAGCCACTCCAATAAATAGTTACAATGCTGCCACTTTCCTGAAACCATCTGCACCTTTCGAATCCACCAAAATGCAATTATTGGTGATAGATGGACTCCTTGGATAAAGACATTTGATGATTTCATTGATGCACTTGAAGAGACTGATAACTAAAAGTAGGGTTGGGCAGGAAACTTCGCTCCACCCGTCGGAGTCCACAGAGTTTTGCCACTCCGTATGTTCTCTGCTTGGAGCTTGGAAATCGGCAAAAACTCTGCCAACTGCATCTTGGAGGAGTTTACCTTCTCCCACCCCTGCTTATCACCATGTTCGGGCAATAAAGAACATGGGCAAACTTGCAATGATATGTCCCCACATGTCAGCTGTTTGTCGAGTGACTACATGGGATGTTTTGGTAACCGGTTGAACTTGGCACTAGACCATGAGCTTCTCTAGTTCTTTGAAAGTACTTGACAAAAGGAGCTCTCAAAAATTAAAAAACCTTTTAATACACACAAATGAAAATAAACAGAGGCTGTGAGAGCAGAGGGAGTGTCTGACTCTTCTGAGGAAGAGGTGTGGCGCCGCGGCCAGGGCGACTGACGCTGGAATCTGGGGACCACGGTTCGATCCCCGGCTCCGGCGGCAGGTTAGCCCAGCACCATGTGACTCTGGGCAATAGCTCGCTTAATCTTCCCGATGGCCCCCAGCGCCTAGAGACCCTTACGGGTGATTGTGCGCTTTACAAATGTGGACTTTACTTTACAAATGTGGACTTTGACTGTTCGGAGGGACAAGGCAACCGGCAAACTAGAAGGCTGCATTCCATTGCCAGAGAAGCAGGTAAGTGTACTGCTACATCAGACTCGTTTTGGGTCATGATTGTCTCTCAAAGGTTTTTAGGATGGGGACAGAGTCAGTCACTGCGAGGCTACTGCCTCAGGAAGACCGCTAGGGCTGAGGACGGTCAGTCATCCGTCATGCTCAGCACAGAGCGGTGCCTCTGAAAGGCTGGTAGAACCTGAGTAGTCATTTGCTCTTCTTTATCATGTGAACTGATTGGGTCTGGCAAGGTCCCAGTTATGCTAGGCTTAGACAGGTGCCGGTCTGAAACATATCAAAGTGCCAGTCCTCTTGTGAATTAATGTGGAACCATATGCACTGTCAAAAAACACAAGCAGGTCCCTACTGAAAATTAATTTTGTTGCTGAGGTACTACACAGTGCTGGTGCTCAGGGTGCTGACCAGGAAGCTGCTCGTTGGTTGCAAGGAGGCCGTACCAATTTGGAAAGGTTTTAAACTATCGGTTGCATAATTTCCAGAGCAACTATAACAGCGCATTCGCCCTAAATTTTCCAAAAGAACAGCCAAGACCCTGATTTTAGAGTTTATGCTTCCAATCACGGCGCATCAGCTGGCTAAATTGATGTACCAGTTTATTCTTATTGCTGAGATTGTGCACCATTAATGAACAGCAATAGAACGGTGGCACCAATGAACACAACTAAATTCATAAGGTTTTTAACTTAAAGGTTTTTGATGAGTGGAACATTCCCAATTCCTCATTCTTACAAATATTGCTTTGTCAAAAAGTCTAGTAAAACTGAATACTAGCAACGTCTAAAGATTTTTTAGTAAACTGTCCTGAAGAAGGTGTACAATTAACTACTCACCGAAACGCAGCGTAGACAGCTTTTTTTTCTTGTGATATTGTATTGTATTTTACTATGAAATGTTTTTAACTTTGATTGTGTATTTATTTGTAATACATTTTACGTGCTTCATTTTAGTTTGGTATTCGTTTTCTATGTTGTACTGACTTACTAGTATTGTATATTATATGACTGTATAGATTTATGATTTCACTCTGAGCACCAGCATGGTGTAGTACCTTAGCAACAAAATTAATTTTGAGTAGGGACCTGGTTGTGATTTTTGAATGTACTTACCCTGTCTCTGATTTAAGTTTAAGGGTATATCCCCTGTTTTTCTTTACCATATGCACTGTGGCATCTAAAATTACCTTCCAACATGCGACTCGTGGGAAAGACACAGGTCCCAGCTGTTCCCATGGACTGGGCCCTCTGAGCCCAAGCGGAGCACCAGGGCGTTCTTGTGGACATGCACTCCCATTCACTCACTCAGGACCCCTTCTATTTCCAACAGTTGTGAAATTAATGTTCAGTGGGCTTCTGTGGGGCCTCTCAAATATTGCACAAGAGATAGAGAAGGGCTCTAGTGCATTTATCACAAGCACATGCTTTGTTACTTTTGGATTTCCACTTAGACGGTGGTGGACAAGAGATTTTGAAGCCCCCTGCAGTCTTTGTATGCACTTTGTATGTCCAGTTTCGCCTGGGCCATCACACACATGGCTTGTCATGTAAAGTGCCATGATGCAATTACCTCAGTCCTTCCCTTATTTAGCAGTACCAAAAAAAACAAATCCTCCTAAGTGGTATATATTTAGGGTAGTGAGTAGTTAGTAAACAACAAGGGGGACAATGAGGGTTTGATAAAGATCCACCGTACTTGCCCAGGGTAGAACTAGAAGACAAAAGAGGTACGGTGTTCCTGGGTGGCAAATTGGCCACCTTGTGAGTACTCAGAGTGGTGGGGAGGTGGGGAATACCTCCATTCGGGAATTAGGACCCTCACACACCCAGCAAGCTAGGTGTCATGCTTCATCATATGGGTCTGCTCCTCGTCAAGCCGGCGCTGCAATGCTCGATGGGCACCCATAAAGGCGCTCTTTATCGGAGATCTTTTGTTCCTTGCCATATAGGTGCCGTGGGTGTGAGGGGCCTGGTAAGATGTAGAAGTGGTGTGTGGGTTAAAACAGGTAAGGGAATCCTCTATAATTATTTTTATTCTGGAGAGGTCACAACCTGATTAAAAAGTAAAAAGGTGGGCGACTATTTTGCTTTAATCTTACAAAAATTACGCTCTACCCCTTAGTGGTCAACATGTTTCTCACCTATAAAATGTCTCTAATAGATCAGTTGGCGATTCCTCAGGACCTATTGACTAAATGAAACCTATCTACAGTGTGTGGTGTGGTTCTACATACCACTTCTTCTCTCGGTAGGACGTTGCCCCGGAGAAAAGCAGCCAACCTAGAGTACAAACAAAAAGGATTAAAAAAACAAATGGAGATATTGGCACATGGTCCTATTAATTCCAGTGGGTGTGGTTCACCGTACACAACCTCTTTGAATCTATACAAGTGATAAAAACAACGAGGTTTCATGCATATCACATTCTAAGTGTGCCTTCATTTGTATTTAGAATATAAAAACCTCTGTGTAATCAGTTAGAGTAATTGAACATCATGGTGAGTGTGGATCAGCTCACCTCTTAAGGTTTCAAGTGCTGCATCATCAGACCGCAGCGATGTATTTGGACACTCAATGTAGTGTCGCTGTTTATTAAAAGGAAAAAACAAACAACGAAATATGCTGGGTGTGGGCTTGTAGGCACAACGTTTAGTTGCTACGGCCATGACTCCAGAGCATTAAAAGTGAAAGTGGGCATCGTTCAGGTTAAAGTAAGCCCATAGTCGTGAAATTGGTATCATTGACAAGGTTATTCAACAGACTCAAAAGTGCCCCAGACCTGCCTACCTAGCTGCTGGTGCCTTCACCATGCGCTTTGACATTATGCCAATCATGCGGTGTGTTAAGAGCACCTACAGCGATCAAGCTATGTCTTAGTGCAGAGCTCTACAGAACATCAGAGTCAGCGTACCCTTCCCAAAGACAAGCGGTAACTTGTCAGCAATTCCCAGCACCTTTTACCTCTCTTAATAGCTTGTGACCAGGCATAGTCTCAATGCGTAATCCATACTCACCTCCTCCCGCTCAGAGCAGTCCGGCTCACCTACTCTCCCCGCTGCATCAGGAAGGAAAAGACAGGTTGCCGGTTCCTGTCTTAAATACCCTCTCCTGGTGCCGTTAAGGATGGTAAATCAGCCGCACCTGGTGTGTGGTGTGATGGTGTCGGCATGACATCATCTACAGTGTTACCATGGAGGCCATCTTTGAATGTGGTGAAAGTCTATAGTTCTGGCTATTACCTTGATGTGGACGTGCATCACAGGCTTCAAATTTGGCATTGAGTGGCGTAGTTTTATCAACAATGTGAACAAGAATTTATACAGTGCAAAAGTGCTCACGTCACTGCGCTAAATTCGTGAATAAGTTGCTTGCGTCTGCCCACTGGGTGATTCGTATGTCAGCCATCTTAGAGTGTAGTATTGTACTCTATTGTTAGTTATTAAATATATCGTCCTAACATAGCCTAATCTCCATATCTGACTAGCCTGATGTCGATATCATGTGGCAGAGATGTATTAAGAGGTGAGAGACTAGCGTGGTGTCCTAAGCTGATATACTCATTCGGGAAAGTTGCGGACAAGGGTTGTATATATCAGATTAATTAATGGCGCTCCAGGGTATGGCGTCATTCAGGCCGTCATTTGCTAAGTCAAGACGGAACACCCACCTTTGTTGAATCCTGAACAAAGCAGTTTGTGTTATTTGTTGGTGGGATTCCAGGATGACCCAAAGTAGACTCTCTGGGGGTTGTCTGAGTTCAGATTAGTGGGTGTATAGTTTGGTGGTAGTTTTATGGCAACAAATATTCCTATTGTGCTCAGTGATTCTGACCTTAACGGGCCTCATGGTCATGCCAACATACCTCTTGTCACAAGGGCAGGTCAGCATGTACACACAACGTGGGGTGTTACAGTTAGTGTGTTTGATTAGCATCCATGTAAATGTGTCTGATAGAACTAATTGTTTGGTGTGTCTGGTCTGTGGGCACACGGTACAAAAGCCGCAGGGATAGTGTCCTGTCACGGGTGGGAGATCCCACAGTTGCCTCTGGTTAGGGATGTTTCTCTTCTTGGGTCTAGTGTGAACCAACATATCTTTCAAATTGTTGGTACATTTAAACGCAAACCTTGGTTTGGGTATTGACAGTGTACCCGTGTTCAGAATTGCCCAGTGTTTGTTCACTGCCTTGTTTACTAGATTGGATCTAGGTATGTACGTAGTCACACAGGTCAAAATGTCAGTGGTTTTTTTCTCATGTACCTCTAGGAGGCTTTCACGATTATTGTTTCTTGCTCGTTTCATGCAAGAGTAAACCTGTTTCTTAGGGTATTGTCTCTTCAGAAGATTGCCCGCCAGTATCTCTGCTTCAATTTTGTAGTCCTATGTAGAACTACAATTTCTTCTAATTCTTAGAAATTGGCTGATGGGAAGGTTATTTCTCAGAGTAGCAGGATGATGGCTCCTGTACAGTTGCAAGCTGTTTCTGTCGGTAGGCTTTTTGTATAGGGATGTCGTTATTCTACCCTCTTGTAATCTGATGGTGAGATCTAGGAAGGCAATGTTCGTGGCAGATATAGTGTGGGTGAATTTCAAGTGGTGTTTTTTTGTGTTAATCCACTCGCAAAATTCAGTGCATCTCTGTATGTCACCCTGCCAAAAGATGAGGATGTCATCTATGTAACTCTTCCAGTCTCAGGTTAGCTCAGAAGGGGTTACTCGCATGTTGAATGGTCTCTTGTTCAAACGCCGGCATATACAACCATGCCACACTGTGGGCAAATGTACTCCCCATCGAAGTACCCTGAGACTGGTTGAAGAGTTGGCTGTCAAAGTTTTCTGTTAAGGCCAGGGTGGCACATTGCATGATGAACGAAATGGGTGTTGCTGCTGTCCATTCACTCCCACTTAGTGCAGATCCTATTACTGTCAATGTCTCTCTCTGTGGGATATTGGTATACAGTTGTTCAACATCCAAGGTGACCAGGAGGTCAATATCGCCTGTGTTTTCTATTTCACCTATAACACAGAGCATATCTGTTGTGTCCCTGATGTATGATGGTGTCTGTTTGACTAAAGGTAGTAGGTAATGGTCGCAGAATTTTGTTATTTTGTATTTGTTGTTATTGTTATTTTATTATTAGTAACTTAAGAAGGAGTTGAGGGCAGTGTGAGGGAGAAAAATCTAATTCGCAGACCCTGGGTCTGTTCAGCTGGTATAAATATCAGACTGGAACAGAACGTGCACTTCAGCCAAGAAGACATGGTAAGAAGAAATACTGCTGCTGTCATTCCTGTTGTGCCATGGCATTCAGTCTCAGTGTCAGGCCGAGTCTGCCACAATCTAACCAGTTTTTAAGAGGCATTAGCAGAACATGTTAAGAAATTGCCTAGCTTATCCATTCTTTAATGTAGTGGAGTTGGATATCAGAGCCTGGGGTCAGAGTGAGAACAGTGCTTGGATTAAGATGTGCAGTGACAGGATGAGCGGCTTTAAGTGGTGTAGGTGTATTTAAAAGAAAGTAGGAGAGATGGGAATGAGTGTCAGATTGTGGGCCATATCACTCCGCCAGCTTGCAGAACTCCATGTAATTTTCCTGAGTATTTCATGATACCCGCGACCTCCAACCAGGTCTAACAAAAAGATTATCAAGTTTCTGTAAAATCTTGCTGGTGAAGGTGTAAAAGTACTCATAAAGAAAATGCTGCAAACTAATAAAGCCACATACCGTCAGAATAAAGAAACATGGTATCTCAAGTTCCATCCAGTGCCAAATGTTGATTTTGAAAGATACGTTTTCAGTCACTAACTACAGAAAGTCAGTGAAACCATTCATGAATTTGTTGAGAGTCTCGATTCACTCATCAAACACTGTAAGTTCAATTAATTTAATGATGAAGAAGCTATGCGTCTCAAAGTTATTGATGGATGCTTGTCATATTCATTTAGTGGAGTCTACACGAAAAAAGAATTTGTGTTTCAGGTGTGGATGTTAGTTTCCACATGAAGGTAAAAGTACCACCAATAGACAGATATGTAAAGGCTGTGGGAAGAACCATTTTGTAACGGTTTGCAAAGCAAAGGAAAAAGCAAGTGCATCATGGTGCAGAATTAAAATGGCCACCCAAACATTCCAGAAGCAACGTTAGACACACATCCACAAGGCCAAGCAGCGACATCAGTTAAGGCAAATCGACACTCAACAAAGTTGATTGTCATCTAAATAATTGTCAAACAGTTCTTCTGTGTCAGTATCAAGGGAAAGTGAAGATAATTTTTTCATGTCGATGTTTACATCAAAAAAGGGTGCGCGTGTTGGATTGGCTGCTTGTGAAGAAAAAAGTCAGTCAAAGAAATGTCAACATGCCAAAGCATCAAAGTCATTCAAAACTTATATCATCAAAAACAAAACTATATACATGAGCTGCATCAACGCCATTGTAAAGGGAGAGGATGTGGGCTAACAGCACTAGCTGCCCACTTCAGACCTGGGGATCCAGGTTCGAGTCTTAGCATAGACTCAACATCCTGTGATTCTGGGCAAATCACTTAATCTCCCTGTGCCTGTAGACAGCGCCTCGATACCCTCAGGGGCAATAAACTGCGCTATACAAATCCACATTTCATTTCATTTGATTGAAATGTTAAGGTTCATTTGTAGCAACAATAAAACACAAGACAATAAAGGTGTAAGCACCAATCCATGTACTTTAAGGTATAGCATACAACGCTTATATGCGCAGTTTCAGCACTGCTGATAGGGGTCCGATTTCAATGAATTACACGATGAATGCTCACCACGAAATAGTATGACAGTTCACTTCGTTGTTTCATGGTTTGGTAAAGCTTAAGACTATGAAAGTAAAGTTGCATTTTATTGAGGATATCAGGTCTGTCACTCAAAGTTATAAGTAAATTGCTTTCCATTTACAAGAGACTGTTGAAAAAGAACTTGAACCATTATTCGAACATGATATCATTGAGCATTCTACTGGACGCACACCAGGGGTTTCTCCAGTGGTGACAGTGCCCAAAATGGACAGTGAAGGAGCTGTATGCATATGCGTTGACATGCATCAGGTGAACAAGCCAATCGAATGAGAACAACATTCAGGTCCACACATTGCTCATATAATAACGCAACAAAATGGTACGAAGGTCTTCTCTTGCCATGATTAAAATTAAGGTTATCATCAGTTGCAACTCGAAGAAAATTATAATTACATTACAATCTTTTCTACATATGTTGGTCTGTTTCAATATAAAAGACCGAGGTGCATATTACCAAGCCCCTACCGCCAGGACAACGTCACTTTTTGTGACGTTGTGGTGGCGATAGGGTCAGCGCCCTATTACAGAGGCAGCATTAAACCACATAATGTGACTAAAATCCACGTTAAGTGGCTAAACACTGCCTTTGTAATAGTGCCCCTTTCACGCTAAACGTAGCGTGAAAGGGGCGTGCAGTGGGTTTTGCGGTGGGCGTTCCACCGCAACACCCATTCACTTTGACGCTGCCACTTATTATCAAGAGAGGCGATAATAGGTGGCAGTGCCGAACTTAAGACCAGGGAAATCCTGGCCTTAAGGTGGCGAAATGAGGAGAAATGCTTAATTTCTCCTTGTTTTTTCATTTTCCATGTGTGCTGCCTTGTGCAGCACACATGGAAAAAGCAAAATTCCAAAGTTTGTTTATGTACACGAAGGTGTCCCATCCTGTACATAAACAAACTTTTTTTTTTAAATGCCATTTTGTAATTTACATGTGTGCTGCATGAAGCACACATGTAAGTTACAGAATGGCATTTTAGCTTTGTTTATGTACAGGAAGGGACATCTTCCTGTACATAAACAAAATTCCCTGCTCGCAGACACCCTTGCACTCTGGTGCAAGGGTGCCTGCTTTGGCGTTAAGTCGTGAGACTTAGCGCAATCACAGGGGGAAACGCCAGGCTGCACCATATCCTTTGTAATATGGTTCAGCCTGGCGTTTTCGAACTGGCGATTAGAAGGCGTTAAGCCATGGAGGCTAACGCCTCTCACCGCCACTTCCTAGATAATATGCCCCCAAGTTTTGGAGTGTCATCAACTGCTGAACCTATACAAGATATCATTCAACGTATTATACAGCCTGTCATGAATGTGTTCGATTAAACCAATGACATATTGGTTTTCAGAGCTACACAAAAGGAGCATGATAAATCTCTCACACAAGTATGTAGTTTACTTGCTGATGCAGGTTTGTCTTTGAATGCGGACAAGTGTGAGTTTCATGGGACAAAGTTAAAATGCTTTGGCCAAATGTTTTTGATTGGGTATGACACCTAATCCTGGTTTAGTACAAGCTCTGTCAAATGCCGTTCTCCCAAAAGATGTGCCCATGTTACATTAATTTCTTGGCATGGCCAGTGAATGTTCCAGATACAAAGAAGACTTTGCCACTGCAAGTGCTCCGTTGATAGACTTGAGGAAAAAGAATGTTCCATTTCATTGGTCACATGAATGTGAGAAATGTTTGAAAATAATCAAACAAGCCATTGAGAATGCTACTGAATTGGCATACTTCAATCCAAAGCTGCATGCTGAGTATGATGTTGACCCTAGCCCTGTTAGGTTTGGCGCTATCCTTGCACAGCACAGTGGACACCCAAATGCTCGAAGACATATTGTGGCATATGCCAGAAGAAGTTTGTTACAAACAGAACATGCTTCTTCACTACCTTAGAAAGAAAGTTTGGCCGTGGTGTGGACTTGTGAACATTTCCATGTATTCCTGTACGGAAAGCTTTTTATGCTGGTGACAGATCATCAAGCCTTTCTGACCATATTTGGCAATACAGAGGCCAAGATGACGCCTAGCACTGAATGATGGGGACTACGATTACAAGAGTACAATTCTACTATTGTGCATCATCCAGGGAAGGATCAGACCCAGCCAACTACTTTTCCAGAGTGGCTATACAAGATCATGGTACTCCATCCAAAACAGCTGAAGCCTATATTAACGTTATTGTAAAGTCAAATATACCAGCTGACATGTCGTTAGTCCAGATTGTTTCGGCCATAAGCCATGAAAGTGACATGCTAAAGTTGAAGATGTTATCACAAATAAGTCATGGAATCAATACACTCAACCTCAAACCAGTGATGGTGCATATCAAAAGTACAAAAATGTCAAAGATGAATTGTCTATAGCTCAAGAAGGAGTTATACTGGGAGGTTCGAAGATCGTGATTCCGGAGAGTCTGTGACTGAAAATAATTGAAGTGGGGGCGATGAAGTACATTGGGGAATCGTTGTCACAAAACAAGCTCTCCTAGATTGAGTCTAGTTTCCTTATCTCAGTGAGAGGGTTGAATGAGAATTAAAGCCCTGTCATCTATGCAACTTCCTTTCCACAAAAACTGCTTAACACACCTTGAACAAGTCAGAACCCCCGAAGCATGCATGGGGGAGAGGAGACATTGACTTTTTTTTTCGTTCCACTCGATAATGGACATCACTTGATGGTGATTGGGGAAGAATATTCACAATTCCCATTAATTGAAGATCTCTTATCTACCACTCAAGACCCAGTTATTTAACATTTAGATGGCATCTTTGTCACATGGGGTGTTCCAGCTATCTTTAAATCTGACAATGGCTCACCTTTCAACAGTCGAGAGTTAAGAGACGTTTTAGAGCACCTAAGTGCAAAGCATCAGAAAAGCACACCTCTATGGCCACAGGCCAATGGCCTTGATGAATGCTTCATGAGAACACAAAAAAGGCAGTGCAGCGGTGCTACACTAGATAAGCTTGATCTAAAAACTTTGTTACATTTCCACATTAAGAGCTCATCATTCAACACCTCATTCGACCACGGGTGACAGCCCTGTAACGTTCATGGGCAGGCAAGCAATGACAACCAAGTTGCCTCAATGGACCAATCACAGAGAATAAACGATGACAAGACTCGAGAGAAAAGACCTGCTTTACAAACAGAATATGAAAGCTTACACTGAAAGATGATGACAAGCAAAGATCCTAGTTTTTGAAAAAGGAGATTGAGTGCTCGCCCGTCAGATGCAGGAAAGAAAGTCTTATGCTACAATCCATGCCGAGTCTTTTCAAGTAGTTTCTACAAAGGGACACATGGTAGCACATGAGTTCCCTGGGAAGTCTACCACAGGAGATTTTTAGCATTTGACTCCTCATTTGTGAGATTCAGATGTCGGAGTATACTGACCCTGATATCTTTGCAACTGCTGTTGCTCCTACATCATCAACGAAGATCATGTACATTCATGGTGACAGTTCCTAGTTTCTAACGACACAATAAGGGTGGACAGTTCAAGCGCCACGAAGATCGAAGAGCTTTGATTGTATATATCTATGTATTTATGTAAAGATGTGATTTAAAAGTACCTAGGAAAGGTAACCTTAAAGTCCACATACCCAAAGACTTGGTGCCTAGTTATGTGGTTTGGAATGACATTAATGAGTGGTTATGAGCATCCTTGTGATGTCTTATTCTAGTCCTTGTGTGTGCACAGATCCCCATCCAGAAGAGAACTGGGAGATTAGCAGGTGGATGCACATGCCCACTTTTAAAAGGGCCACACCGTTTGCCCTAGATACAGCTGAATACGTTTGGTATGTCTTGATGAAAGATGCAGATTTGGATTGACCCGAGAAAAGTATCACCTGAGGTTCGGGGTTTCCCAAAAAGAGTCACACCAGTCTTGGGAGGATTTTGTATAAATGTTCAGTAAGCCATGGGTGGTTGGGTGAAGGACAGTAAGGTAGAGGATTATGATGGGCCGTAAAATCTGACTTTGAGTGAACATATCTTGAGTAATTGTTTAACAAAGCTGTCGTAGCACAGGAAATATGCTAAGCTAGTTATTGTTAGGGAGCTTGGAAACAAGGAGTGTCCAAAAAGATACCAGGAGGTAACCACAAAGAGAGTGGTTCAGCACTCAGCAAAAAAGTATAAGTGAGAACCTCCTAAAGTCCAAAACCTCTGACAAGGAGAGAGACTCCCAACTTACATCAGGGAAGCAAGTAGGTAGAAACCCAGGGGATAAGAGGCTCTTTGAAAGAGGTAGGTGCTTTGACTGTCATCTGTCAGGGCATAGGATAAAGATAGCGCAAGACTAGGAAGGCACTCAATAGTAGGCATTCTGCAAGGGTGACATTGTGTGGTGCTAGGATGAGGCTATTTCCAGGAGAATGGGATAAAGCATTCCTTAGTGTCTGTTGCTTGGGATGAGGGCCCAGCAAGTAAGTTGGTGATCCCAGAGAGTTCCAGGAAGTACTATTGTAGGTCACAGTGAGCGGGGTCCATCTCACTGCTCTGTTTGATATCCATGTCAGCAGGACACTTGTAGTCCAAAGGCTAGTCTCCCTAGAACAGCACCTACAGGGACAGATCTGTACGGTAAGGAACGTCACTGGGAGAGTGTGAGACCCACATTCATATGGTCTCCTTACAGTAGAGGGGAATAGTGTCACGGAGAAAGGTAGATTTGTGTCCATGCTTATCCATAGATTGCATCCTTGGCAGTGAGCTCGATTGGTGAAAAAAAAGAAGGTGTGGCCATCAAGGGTGCATCAAAAACACAGATTTTTGAGGGTATGATCCATAAACAGAGCTTACAGAGAACACTGGGAAGAGCAATAGAAGCGCTGCCTGCAATGTCACAGTAACAAAAGCACTGGATCAGACAGCCCCTTACAGGTCAAATATAAGTGGAATTTGCGGATTTATGTGGATTGTGTGTCCACTTTAGAAGTCCTGGACGGCCTGGCAGATGTTCATATTTGGGGTACAGACCATGACATGCCAGTCTCAGGGTGTTACCCCTAAGATGGTGGAAGAAAGAGTAGAAAACGGTGTCTACAGTCTGTAGTTGTAACTCCTCATTCAGAAAGATCTAGGAGGTTTGAGAGGACTCTTGTAGGTTCCTTACCTGTGGACGGATGAGGTTGTCGAAGAGAAGGGATGTGAGTGGTTGCATGCCTTGCCCTCCTAGGAAACATTTAGGGTCCCTTGTGTGGGCCCAGTTGTGACAAGCAAGCAGGGAGATTTAGACTCTCAATTAAAAAGATGAGAGTGCAGGAGTGTGTCTGCAACATAAAATGGTAACCTCTCACTCTGAGAAACCTAACAGGCCAAAGAAACCTCAGAAGCAAGTGAGTGACTCCGTGCCATTTCAACGGCTGGGAGTGGGGCCTAACCAAGACAGAGGACAGAAGCATCCACCTATTGGTGGGTGGCCAGTGGCCTGAATACTGATGCTGACCACTGTCAGTAGCTTCTTATTTGTGGACATTTTGGGTAGAACTGGCCCTAAGTTGGGGACAGGAGTCAGAATTGGCCAAATAACCTTGCTGGCCATGGTGGTACTATTTGCTCACAGGGATGCATCCATGAGTAGGCTTAGATTTGTCATCAGAGGTGGGATTTACAGTTGTGCCATAGGGATCCCTGAAGACAAGGTTAGTGGGTAGGGTAGTATGGGCAGAGGGATATGTTCAACAGGTCATAAACTGGACGTGTACCACTGCAGAGACATCTAATTGTCCTTGTTCTATGGCTGGAGCAGGGAAGCCACCTAGCTCTTAGCAATCAGCCTTTTTAGCATGGTCACTCCAGAATTTTCAGCTTTTTCTAGAAACTATTGTTGCTGGTGTTAGAATTCTATGCAGTTTACCCCAGATAAACAGTAATAAGGTGCCTGTCCGCCCTTTAACATGGTAAAATTGGATTATCCATGATTGACATAGTTCCTAGTATATTGGGCGGAAAATGCACCCAGAGCCTGGAAGATAAATGTCGCCTGTGGACAGCAGCATCCAAAGGGTTGACCTGTAAAACATGGCCCACCATTAGTAGATTAACTACAGATTCTGAATACCTGCAGTCAAACATGCAAAGAAAAACTTTTAGCAGGTGGAAAACCCTGCTCCTGAACATTATTAATCGTCCTTATTTACACCTTCTCACACACGAGGCTGGATGCCTGAAATTTAAAAGTGGACATTGTGAAAAAGGAAGGTTGGCATGTCCCTCCAGTGGCTAGATCTTAAAGCTCTTTTCACTGGCAGGGCTGTAGTTGAATCATAGAATAGGTCAAAGTTCAAATTACAAACTTTAATATGTCCTTTTTTAAATTTATTAAACATCCAATTCATTGGTGAATTAAGATTCTCAACAATAAAATTAGAAAAGATAACTTTATGAAAGTTACCTTTTCCCTGCCTGATGTTCCTGAAGGCTAAATTGTATTAACCCATCAATAGCTGCTCAGCAAGTGCTTGAACTTACTATGGTGTGAAAACTGCTCCCAGAGCAAAACACTGGCCTAAGCCTTGTGAGAGGATGGAATGCCTGTGGCCATGTGATCCCTATCAGGACAGTTGAGGTATGAGCAGTAACTTCACTAACTTGAAAGGGACAGAAATACAACTTCCACTTTCTAGCTAAACGTACCGGTAGAAGAAGGGAAATCCAATGTCCTGTCCCCCAAGTCGCATTGTATTAGGACTAAGTCTGAACTCAGTGGAAGGGAAGTGACCCCCCTGAACCTGTTTTGATTGGACAAGGGGGGGGACTGCTCATTTCCCTAAACATACCCCTGACTGGCACAAAATGTGCCTCCATGGGCAGAAGGCATGTCCCATCTTGGATTTCTCCAAGAATGATGCTGGAGAATTTTTAGCTCCATAAGAAACACAGTCAGGAAGGGAATTCTGTGATGGGGATTAACCCACTTGATATATTGGACCTGAGCATCACCGCAGTCAGCTTAAATCACATTTATGTCACTTTCTACCTCTTACATAATTCTTCAATAGGGCTTAGTGCGTTTGGTGCTATTTTGCCTCAAAAACATGAAAATTCTTATCTCTGGGTGCCGTTCTTGGATATTTGTCATTTTGCTGTTATTCTTTTTTTTCAAATTCTTTTTATTCAAATTTACTACTTTGGTTTTCAGATTCTTATTTTTTGGAGTTTTGATTTTATTCCTGTTTGGGTACTGCATAAAAACTTTACACATTGCTCTAATTTAAGCATCTATTATCTGTGCCATAGCTACCAAGGTATTGGGCTCAGTTTATTTTAGAGATGTGGAAGCCTCCTCTAACAGGGATGTGATTATTTCTTGAAGTGGTCGACTGCACCCCCAAATAGTATTTCACTTTTTTACAGATGGTAGTGTAATAGTGCATTTTTGAGTTTCTTAGATGGCCTCTAGTGACCTCTTTACTAATTATTGGTATAGTCTGGTTTGGATCAACCATGGGGGGGTACTCACATTTCCATCCCCAGTTGGCACGCCAATGTGGCTGGGCACTTCACCGGATAAAGGTTACCTGAGGTGGGGGTGGAGTATTTCTAGTAGTTAGTGCAAATGCAGCATAACCCTTTGAAATACTGCTAGAAAACATGCAAAGTATAATAAATGATTACTCGGCTATGCCCTCCAAAAACTTGCATTATGAGACGTGGTGCTACCTACATACTCCACTGTTTTGTCTCATGTCATGGAAATTCTGCCTCTGACAGAAGAAAATGTCTGCATTTAGTAGTAATAGTTGAGGTTTCAGCACAATTGAGGGGTATATTAGCAAGAACCTTGTTAAAATGATCGCTGTTTTAGCGGCAGAAAACTGCAGCTAAAACGGCGACAATGGGCTTGCTAATATGAGTCATAGAATTCCAATAGAAGCCCAGGTTAGATGTGCAGTTTCCTGCCGCTAAAACGGTGATAATTTTAACGAGGTTCTTGCTAATATTCCCCTATTGGGCCTATTATTAAGACAGGCGATAAAATTATTGCAGTTTTATCAGCAGAAAACTGCCGCTAAAACGGCGACAATGGGCTTGATAATATGCTCTATGGAATTCCAATTGAAGCCCATGTTAAATGGGAAGGACATCTAACATGGGCTTCAATTGGAATTCCATAGAGCATATTATCAAGCCCATTATCGCGGTTTTAGCGGCAGTTTTCTGCCGCTAAAACGTCGATAATATTATCGCCTGTCTGGATAATATGGCCCTAAATTCAGTTGGAAAGCTTGTCCACTGCCTAGAACTTCGAGCACATTTAGGCCATTCCACTGACTTGATAATGTCCTGTTCTTTGTTTTTAATTTTCATGTCAACAGTTTCAGTGCAATTCCTATGTAAATATCAGTGAAATAAGCAGATTCAATTAAAATCGTGCTAAAGAAAATGAAGCTCGCCAAATAATCCTTACAGTGAATATGAAGTCTCTTTCAGTGAAATGTACCTTTAAACAATCGGGGCATATGTACAAGGGGATTGCACCACCGGAGTGTCACTTTTTTCGATATTCCAGTAGCGCAATGCCCTGCACCATATCTTCAAAGCAGCGTTAAGCCATTTTTCATGGCTTAACGCTGCATTGTAAATATGCTACCTTTCACGCCGGTATCTGCATGAAAGGGGCGTGCAATGGGTGTTGCTGTGGGCGTTCCATTACAACACCCATTGCATTTTAACGCTACCCAAGAATTACAAGGATGCGTAAATCTGAGGCAGCACCACAAACTAACGCCATGCAAAAGCAGGCATTAGACTGGCGCAATGAGGAGAAATACTTTAATTTTCCTCGTTTTTACCTTTTCTATGTGTGCGGCATTCTGCTGTTTGTAAAAATGGAGCATTCCCTGCATTTTGGAAATGTTGCAGTGCTGCAAACTGTGCTGCAGTGCAGCGCCATCCATACTAATATTATAAAGAGAGAGCCCAAACCTTTGAGGCGGGTAATCTCAGTAACCACAGCACCAATCACAACACCCAATACAGCGTTGGAAAGGGCAGTTGCAGCAGAAGGACATAGGCTATGCAGACGGCCACCATATACATTTTTTTTTTAATTGTTTTTATTAACTTTTCAAGAAACAGTGGTGTTCATCACAATCATACAGTGCAAGACATACAATTGTACCGTAGGACACCATATACATTTAAAAGGTAAAAGAACCGTGCCAGCAAAGTAGTCCCTTGTGGGCGTGTCTGCATTGTGCTGTGGGCGTGGTGTCGTGTATTTCTATAGGTTCTGAATCAGTCCCCCTATTCCTGACCCTATTCTGGTTAAACTAACTATCAAGTTAACTAACAGTCAGCCCATGAGGCAAGAAAACCCCCATGATGCAGATACCGTTATCTGACGCAGTCACACTACGGCACAGGAACGTGTTATCTGATTAGGTCATAACGCTTGAGATCTAATTAGACAAGCGACATTCCTCCAGCCCCTGATAAGGCATACGACGTTCTCATAACAAATCAAACCTATGACAACCTGGAAAATCCGTGCGGCCATTGTTTTGATTTCACAGAGAACTTTAGTAAAGAATGTGCTAACGAGCAAGTCGTATGACATCTTTATTGACGTATCTATGTCCATCCTTACGTCAATCTCGGCACCTTTAAGGTATAAATATTGCCGATCTTGCCCTATGCAAACACACGCGTGGTGACAAGACGGAGCAGCCATACTTGCCGAAGCCGAGAGCAGAAGCAGACCCCGCTGGCGCAGCCCCGCCTTCCTGACGCGCTGAGAGACGCGCTGCTATCTCAAGCCGAGAGACCCAGCACCGGCGCTTTCGGGCAGCCCTCGCAGGCAGCCTGGAATATCGAGAGCAGAGAAAGAGATACCATTCCTCATTCATCCTAAATTCCAGGTACAGAACTGAATAACCCCTCACAGAGAATTCTTTAGTTATTCACTTGGCAAAAACAAACTTAACTTAAACTGTAACTTTCTATTCCCGCCCACGCATTAGACTTAGGTCAGGTACACGGGGTAGGCGTATTTAGAAACACCAGTTGAGTACGTTTAGTCAAATGTATATGTGTATGTAAATATATTTTAATCATTTTCAAACATCATATGGCTCAGAAACCATATCAATGTTTTTACAGTATTATTTTATACTATTGCTTTTAATGTATGCACTTTACTTAACTATAAGTATTGCAATAATATCGATCCATTTCTCATGTATGAGAAAAGAGACTGATCAATAAATAACACCTTTTTATTGAACACGCCCGTCTCTTCCTTTTCTCTACATTCTGATGAGACTAAGAATGCACGTACTGACTGAGTAAAATAATTGCCTTGTGCTCACACGACTCTCGAGATTGACTCTTGATTAGGGGAGAGCAAAGTTGTCATGTTCTATGGTTGTCAGAAACTAAATCCCTTCTTGTCTAATCAGGGGAGTTAATTCCTTCCTTGAACATTCGAGAAAGTTTCTAGCGAACTCTGAGCTTAGCTGGCAAACCCAAAAATTAAGTCTAGTATCGACAGTAGTAGACCTAGTTAACGTCTGGCCTAGGCCTTTACTGCTGTAGGTATTATTCCAATGCGCAGAGCCTATTGGGAAAATAGGAGCTACACTACAGTGGGCTGGGGCGTGGCTAATGCTGGGGGCGTGTGGTATGGCCATCACATCGTGGGCTGTGGGCGTGTGCTGGGGGCGTGACAAACGCTGGGGGCGTGTGTCCGCCCTTCATGCCAGGTGAGTCATACATACAAGCGCCACTGAACTCTCTCATTAAATGGATTTACCCGCGGCCGATAACTCTCTCACTCAACGACATTACACGCGCCTGCTAACATCAACCAGGGCTGTAGCCGGGCTCAGGCGGCGGATCACTACACCAATTACGCGCGCCTGCTAACATCAACCAGGGCTGCAGCTGGCCCTTCTCCGTCCCTATTCTAATGAAACAAAAAATGTTGTCTACCGCGAGATTTTAAAATAAATTGCCCTTGCCAAATACACACATTACACACATTCTATTTCATACCCGGACAACGTCGGGACGGGCTGCTAGTTTTCTTATACATATGGCCCTTAGGGGCACATGCATTATTGTAGGATTTTGCACTTCCTAAATTGCGAAAATTAAGGAATCGCAATTTAGGAATTGCAAAATCCTATGCATCAAGAAATCCTAAAAGTTTTTAGGATTTCTTAATTTTTGGAAATTGCGATTCCTTAATTGCGAATCGCAATTAAGGAATGGCATTACATTGATTCCTATGGGCCTAGAGGCCCATAGGAATCAATGCCGTTTTGCATTTTTTTTTTTGAACTCGCAATTTGTTGGTGCATTGCAAGGGTGCAGAGGGGGGTCCAAAGGACCCCCCCTGCACCCCTGAAATGTATTTTAAAGTGCATGTTTCACACACACATGTCCTAAGGACATGTGTGTCTGTAACATGAAAGTTTAAAAAATGCATTTTTTTGTTTTTTTAAAGATTTTCGCAAATTAACACGAGGTTCAACCTCATGTTAATTTGCACTTCCTATTTCAAAAGTAGCTTTTTTTTTTAAATTGATGCATTGCATTTAAGGAATCGCACAAATGTGATTCCTTAAATGCATTCGCATTTTTAGGAAATGCAAAAAATAGCGAATTTTGAAACATTGTTTCATGCATCCCAAAAACGTATTTAGGAAGCGCAAACGACCGAATTTACCTATTCGCACCGTTTGCATTTCCTAAATAGGTTGATGCATGTGCCCCATAGTAACCACATTAAATGTTCTGGGGTCAACTAGATGGGGAGTTATTCAAAAATGTGGAGGAGAAGGGCTGGGACGTATTCCAGGATAGAGAACAAGCACAGAAGCCCCTTGCTAGCTTCCAATATTTTATCGTGCCTCATCCACTGCAGGGAATTCTTGGAGGAGGACATACAGAAACCCCCTGCCCTTCCTGCCCAGTTGGCACTGATTCAATCATGCACTTCCTCCACCGGGCTGGTCACGAAGGTCCACGCTGCAGGAGTGGCAGACGGACTTAGGCAAGACCATAAATGACGAAGAGTGGAGATACTGTTGCACTGTGACCAAATCGGTATCACTATATGGGTAACATAGACTCATACATTTTAAATATGTCAATCGAGTCTACTACACCCTAGAAAGACTTTGCAAATAAAGGTTATAAGACTCCATGGAGTGCCCGAGATGCCGCACAAGTGTGGCTGATTTTATACATGTGGCATGGTACTGCACAGAGAAAGCAGAGTTCTGGAAAGTAATATTCCGAGAGTTGAGTAAGATTACTGGTGTTCCCCATTGACAGCTGACAATATGCTGGCTCTTCTGTGATTTGACAAGGGAGTGGAAAAAGCAACCAGACCCCTGGTGTCTATTAGGCTATTACCGGACAGCGATGCGCTGGGCAAGGGGCCCAGTTCCCACCGTGGTTGAATGGCATACAGACATGGTCTACTGCAACACTCAGTTGCACATATATGGTGAGCTACTCCCTCCCCAGAGTTGCCCTAAATACCACTGGGGTTTTTATCAAACATACCTTGTGGGCAAGGAGAGTGGGAAGGGTGGAGGGGGAGTGAACGGGGACATTGTACCTCATTGTGGAGTAAGATGCGTGGCCAAGTTGCTACATGATAGGCTATGCACCAGGAAAATGGGTTCCCCTCCTGGTGGATATAATGCCCACTAGGTTGACTGATCCACAGCTGTTATCATGGTATGTAGATGGCTGCCAGGTGACGCCGTCTGGGACAGGCTCAATGCATGGCTGTGGTTCACCCGTTTTTGTAAACTGCAAATAGTGTCATTGCTCATTTATGTTCTTGATGTTCTACGCTACCCTTCGTTGAGGGATTTCTGAATACCTACTATGGCCATGATCAGGACTTTAAGTGGGCCGGGTCTTACCGGGTCTGAGCATCGGCAGTTTGTTAAAGGAGACCTCGAAACGGGTCTCTATCGGGCTCTGTTTTGTGCCCCGGGCACAGGCTCACACTGCTCACTTCTCACTAGTGGGGAAGTTACGGCATTACTTCATGCCAGGTCAGCATTGTAGGGCAAGGGAAATCCCTTATAGAGAGACATTTTCTCTCTGGATTTCCTTTCTCTTTTAGAAATTCAGGAGCAGCAACATTGTCGTGGTGTCACCAAGTCTTTAAGTGGAAGCTTTTTCAATATCCTATACAAGCCATACTTGCTGCTTATTTATCTTAAGCAACAAACAACCATTGACAAAGCTAATAGTCCTAACTTGCTGTAGGCATGATGTTACTTGTATCATATATCTGCATGCACTGACATAAATAGCAAAATACAAGTCAGGCGGCACAATCTGCTGAGCACAGATTTTTAGCTGGTGTTTTCAAGCCACACACATAATTACTGTGGCCACACCCCTTTGAGAGCCCCCCTAGTTTTTTCATCCCACTTAAAGCTTTGGTCATGATGTAACTGTATGATTAATGTGCTCTCATGTTTCAACAATAAAGAAAATTAAAAATAAATGTTTTAAATCTATTGCATGCAAATGTATCAAATATTAAGTTTCAATAAGATGTGTACCTGTACTCACACCAGTGGGCCAACATCTTTAACCATTTAAAGATAAGATGATTAAAACAGTTCATATAAATGAATTCACCACATTAGTGCCATACGAAAATCACTGGTGATATATAGCATTGGTGTTAGCATAGACGTTTCTTAATAATACATGCTTTCATCGAGAAAAGATTAATATTTACTATAATGTATATTAGATATTTTTATTTTTTTCTATTTTAATTAAAATAATTTAAAATCATTAAGAATGTATAAATATTAGAGCGAATCACTGAATGCACTCTTTCGTGAGAAGCCCATTTAAAGGAGAATGATAGAATACATGTGGCGATTACTTCTGTTTTAAAACAACTATATTCAATTTGTTTTTGGTCATAGAGAAAGCAAATCTAACATTCAGCTTCAAATTGTAGATTTAGACTGTCAAATAGCTTATCTGATCTTAAACATGGTTAAGAATGAGGATGGAAAAATCGGTCAGATTTGCATCAATGCAAAGCCGATTGCATGCTTATGACAAGAAAGACATGAGTGGTAATTTGAACCAGGTGCAGCTGTCGTGTCAGGACTCTTTTTAAAAGATCCCTGTGCAAGAAACCTAGAGAAGCCTCAGGTGCGACCAGTATTGCTGTTTGTGAATTCCATCAGCGAACGGATAACACAAAGGACAGAAAATGGAGGATTCATTTATGACAGAATTTGTGAGCATTGCATTGACATTGATTGGAATTCTCGCCAATGCATACATTGTGGCGTTCTATCTCCTGGCCTGGGCTCAAGGAAGAAGGTTGAATACCTGTGATCTCATCTTAGTGTCTCTAGGATTGGGATCCATATTTTATCAGTGTAATTTTATTGTTTACAGTCTAATGAACGTTATTCGTATCTATGTCGATCTTCGAGTCCTGCTTGTATTTGGAACAATCTCTGGCAGCACCTCTTTCTGGTTCACTGCCTGCCTCTGCATATTCTACTGTGTGAAGATTGTGGACTTCAGCCACCCCCTCTTCATCAGGCTGAAGATGAGGATCTCGAAGATGGTGCCCTGGATGCTCCTGGGGTCTGTCATGGGGTCCATCGCCCTCGGTATCCCTTCATACGTGAGTCCATATGAAGAATCCATGAAAAATCAAACAGCTAATCTAACATCTAACGTGACTATCAACAATAATGCACTGAATATGTCATATTCATCCCTTTATGCAGCTGTTGCTCTCGGTGCCTCCTTACCTCTTGTCCTTAGCATTGCTTCCATGACACTCATACTCACTTCCCTCTGCAGACACACCCAGAGGATGAAAAATAATGCATCAAGCTTCAGCCAGCCCCAGTTGCAGGCTCATTACAGGGCAGCCAAAATGATGGGATTCCTCCTTTTGACCAACATTTCAATTTTAATTTTACAGATTCTCATGCTGTGCACAACAAACGTCTTAATGATTTCTATCTGCTGGGTTATTATTGTCACTTCTATAACTACTCAACCCATTGTCTTAATTCTGGGAAATCCCAAACTGAGGGAAGCTCTCTGGAAGATCCTCACCCCTTGGAGGCAGTGAAGAACTCACCCGCTGAATGGATCTCTCTGGCTAAAGGGATTCATTGCACTGAATTGCATACACTTCAGACATGCCTCCGACCTCAAACCAACTGATCTGTTCTTTGTGATTTTATTTTTGAAGTATTTATGCTATTTTAAGAAAGATGAAATTTCAGGAGTGAATAGATTGTGTAGGTTTTCAAAAAGCTTTTAGTGCAATGGAAAATTATAATGAATTTTAAAGAGAATTGAAACTAATTTTACAGTTTGCTGTAATCTTATTGCTTCTATGGTGCCATAATTTCATATTTTTAATTCTAAGATAAACCTTTGTCACAATGAATTTCACACTGCAGCCAACACAATGGTGAATGATGGTCCATGTATCAAGTAAATTAGCACAATCATTTTCTTTGAACACAATTTAAAAACAATATTTCAAGACAAGGAGAACTTAATTATGCATGATTAGTCACATTTGCTGATATAAGAAATACACAGTGATCACAAAGATGCAGAGTGCCACAAGGATTTCCCGAGCTGGAAGCATGGTCTTTCCTTATATAGGTTTACAATGTTGGGTGACACTTTATTCTCAATCCTAGGCCCATTTTAATGATGGGGAAAAACGAATGAGGCTAGTGAAGGTCAAAGATGTCAGAGAGGAGCCATAGATGTCTATTTCTGCAAAGGTTATGCTGAACTATTTTATTCTATCTCCTTTTTCCTCAAAGTTCATTCATGGGCTTTAAAGCCAGACTCTGCCATGCCATTTTCATTGTTCAGTTGATGAAGGATAGTGGTGTAATGCCAGCACTAAGAAACACTCTATTGTTCCATTGCCTTGGCAAGAGGCGGATGGATGCTTGCGGCAGGCCACCGCCATTCACCTTGAGGCTGAACACTGCCTCCTGGGCGTTATTCCGTGCCTCAATGAGGGTAAGGTGCGATATGAGAATTCACATCTGGGGCTCCTACTGGCCAAGTGATGAGTGACTATCCGCTGGATGTCCAACCTTGGGCCCAAGATACAGACATGGTCCAGGGACCTGGTGGAATGGCATGGATGGAGTTGAGGCGCATGAAAGAGGTTTGCACTGATGAGCGCTTGGAGGAGGATTGCAGAAAATAGGAGAACATGCTGCAGGGAATGGCAGAGGCATTGGAAGATGAGCCTGCGCCAGAGAAACTAGCCAGGGTGTACTGCCCCCTTGCTGGGGAGGGTGTTGCACCTGCTGTGATGAGACAGTGCAAGATTGACAGGTCCCTGCATCTGCTGAGTGATGGTGGACTTGGCCTATGAGGCTAGTAAGGCCCTGATTAGAACTCAGTGGGGAGGCCTTCTCACAGGCTATGTGGGTAGCAACTGATGCGAAGGGGCTTGGGGTACGCCGAGCTCTACAGGGAGGAATAGCTAATTACCATTGGGGGAGGATGGTGCACTCATGTGTGGAAGCAGTGATAACATGAACTGTAATTCTGGCTCTCTGACTTAACTGCAAGTTACATGACATCAAGTTTCCCCCAGTGACAGTATCACTGTTTACTTTAATATGTGTTTTTTTACAAAAGTGAAAATAAAACTATTTAAAAAAAAAATCATTTAACCGGTTCCATGCTGATGACAGAACCGCTCCGTCATCAGCCGCGGTGGCGCTGTGCTGATGACGGAGCGGTTCCGTCATGGCCCGCCCGGCGAGCCTGTGCGGTGCTGATTTCGCGCCTGCGCGGCGCTGATTTCGCGCCTGGGCGGCGCTGATTTTGCACCTGCGCGGTGCTGATTTCGCGCCTGCGCTGCGCGTTCTGTTAAGCAGGCGGGCCATGATGGAACCGCTCCGTCATGAGCACAGCTCAACCGCGGCTGGTGACGGAGCGGTTCCGTCACCAGCATGCATCTGCCGCGCGGCCCCCCCACCCCCTTAGAGCTGCGGCGGAATAGCCGCCGCAGCGCTGTGGTTAAACAAGCCGGGTTTTTTTTCTATCTACCTTTCCGAAGGTCATTACTTTAGCATTGCGTTTTAAACACTTTTGGCAAGATATATGTTAATATATGGGTTTCATTCCTTTGTAGCCTGTTAAAAACTCTTTATTTTTTTAAGTTTCCTCATTCCCCTCAGCTTGCCCTGTTTGAAATCTCTTTCCTGAGTGTGCCCTGATCTCAGATCTCAAGTCGGTACAGACTCCCCACCTGGGAAATATCTTCCTGGACTCTTTGGTACTCCATTGCTTTTTCAGCCCCATATCGAAGCATTAAAAACAACAATAGGGTATAATCATAGGACAGAGAGCTCAAATCCCAGTGCTCATCGGAATCCTGGGGCATATTATCAAGCAGGGCGTTAAAATTATTGCCGTTTTAGTGGCAGAAAACTGCTGCTAAAGCGGCGATAATGGGCTTGATAATATGCCCTGGAGAATTCCCATAGAAGCCCATGTTCACACCAGAACATGGGTTTCTATTGGAATTCACAAGGCCATATTATCAAGCCCATTATTGCCGCTTTAGCTGCAGTTTTCTGCCGCTAAAACGGTGATACTTTTTAGCGCCCTGTTTGATAATATTCCCCCTTATCCTTCCAATCACCCTTTCTTTCTAACCACTTAACCCATAGGAGCCAACGCTTACATCTCCTCTCTCCAGATCAATTGAATCCATTTTCAAGTTGTATTTGGCTGACCCCAACCACTCAATATACGCAGGTGGGAAGTCGCTGAGCCACCTCCTACAGATCTCCCTCCTGGTCAAGTGAATCATTTACAAGACTAGTTTTGCTCTCAGTTCCAGGTCCCAAATTTCACAAGGGAAAGGCCTACCTGGATCTTAATATTGAGGATCTCAGGGCCCGATTCACAGAACTAACTTAAGACAAAATCCTAAACTTACTACCATTTTGGTATTCACAGAAGGCACTTACTCATTTTGGTATTCACAGAAGGCACTTACTCATTTCGGTATTCACAGAAGTTAGGAGTCCTAACTTTAGCACTCCTAAATGCATGAATACCGAAAGTCTTAAAATTAGGATTTTTCTCAATTTAGTAGTAGTAAAGTTAGGACTCCTAACTTTAGGACTCCTAAATGCCTTCTGCGCATATCGAAAGTCATAAAATTAGTATTTTTCTCAATTTAGTAGTACTAAAGTTAGGAGTCCTAACTTTAGAACTCCTAAATGCTTTCTGTGAATACCGAAACTTTTAAAATTAGGATTTTTCTCAATTTAGTAGTAGTAAAGTTAGGACTCCTAACTTTCGGACTCCTAAATGCCTTCTGTGAATACCGAAAGTTTTAAAATTAGGATTTTTCTCAACTTTACTACTACTAAACTGAGAAAAATCCTAATTTTAAGACTTTCGGTATTCACAGAAGGCATTTAGGAGTCCTAAAGTTAGGAGTCCTATCTTTACTACTCCTAATCTGAGAAAAATCCTAACTTTAGGACCTTCGGGTATTCACAGAAGGCATTTAGGAGTCCTAAAGTTAGGACTCCTAACTTCTGTGTATACAAAAATGAGTAAGTGCCTTCTGTGAATACCAAAATGAGTAAGTGCCTTCTGTGAATACCAAAATGAGTAAGTGCATTCTGTGAATACCAAAATGGTAGTAAGTTTAGGATTTTGTCTTAAGTTAGTTCTGTGAATCGGGCCCTCAGAGAGCATTACACACCTCCTCCCAGTAGCTCGAAATGAAAAACACTTGTAAGAGTTTAATTAGCAAATTACATCTTTGTATTCTTGAATTCTAAAAGTGTATGAATTTATTTAAGACAAATGAATTCATTCATGGTTCACGTTCTTTATGTTCACCAAAATACTGTAGAGAGCCTCCTGCACCGTAAAATGAATCACCTTTACTCTTAATATAAGGTACCGATGTACACTTTACCACTGCTAACCGGTGCCAAACTGCTTGTGCTCTAACCCCGGCCTAAACCTGGAAAAAATTGGCTTACAGCCAATAGGCACTCTTAATTTACTCATATGTCCCAAGTAGAGTGATACTAATTGTACCCAGGGCGTGTACATTGCATGCTACTAGTAGGCCATCAGTGTGAACTATGCCGGATGGCAGCAGCTGGAGGAGTGGATACTCAGATGAAGCCCAGAGCACTGTCCCCAATCCTGTGTCTCTTGAGAATCATGGGACATGGCGATGCCGTAGGAGTCCGGCAGTCGTTGGGGGCCGGCCGCGGCAGAGCCAGCATGTTGTCATGTACCGGTTTGCCTCACACAGAAGTAAGTGCCTGAGTGAAAGAGGATCAAGGGCCAGATGTAGGTCGCCCAATACCGGTCGGTAACAGCCGAAATTACCGAATTTCGACCGTTACCGACCGGTATTAGGCATTTGAGATGTAGGGGCCTAATTTAAGGATTCGGTAATTTACCAAATCGGTAATTTAAGGAATCGGTAAATTACCGAATTCTTAAATACTGATTCGGTAAATTACCGAATCCGTAATGTAGGGAGCACTCAAGTGAGTGCATTTGTCATTTAAGGATTCGCTATTTACCACCAACTACAAGTTGGCGGTAAATATCGAAAACCTGTGAAAAAGCAAATTTGTGCTTTTCCAAAAGTGCCATGTGGCATGTTTACTTCCCACCTCCTGTTAGGACAATGTCAGCTCGATCCCCTCTTACTGCTGATAATGTAAGTAAAACCTCTATGGTTGGGAAGGCCTGTGTGAAGCTCTACAACAAGACACACACTAACTATACGTCACCAAAACAGAGAGGGGAAATGGCTTTCACATTTGTGTCTCTCAGCCAGGATAAATATCAGGCAGAAATCCCAAGTCAATTTTCCAGGGATTTCTCACTGACTGGTGTCTGATGAGTGGTGAACTAGCTCAAAAAAGCAATGTGAGGGTTTAAGATCCATGACTGGTGTCTTTTTACAACCTGTGTCCTGCAATTCCAGGAAAAAATCCGAGCCATGGCTTTGCGAGGGGAGCCGAAGACTGAGGGAGAAGGAGGAACAGCCTGATGGATACAGGGGATTGGTGGACAGCATCCCCCAGAGGAGTCCCTGCCCTTTGGAGTCATCAACCCAGCTGGCTCTTGACTAGGAGCTGTGAATGTAACTTAGGTCCTGACCCTGCTGAACTGCTGCATCTGTATTGAATTAAACAATACATTTAATTGAAACTTACCCAGGTTCTGAGGGACACAGGGTTACCCCATTTGTACCTAAGCATCTGTATTGAAGGAAGAGACCAACTCACTGTGAATGGGTAGTGTGTCAGCAGGAGGGTGATGTCTGGAAAATGAGACCACACCCTTGACTTCAGGAAAAAGTAGCACTGTGATGCCCATGGGGAGGAACACTGGTGAGCCATTTCCATGCCTGAAGGTTGCCATGTAAAAAAACTGCAGTGTTTTATAGATATTTTGGTTTACAGCCTGCTTCACAAGAGCCTTTATGTGCCTGCTTTTGAGATGCATTTTAGGAAAGAAACATTAACTGTTTACCTGTCTGGTGTGCCACATAAACCCTGTTGTCAAAGCCTACAGGCTGTGGGAGAATGATTGTGAAGAAGCATTTGATAGCTAATAGTTAATGATGTATTACCTGTGAAACACCCTCTGTCAAAGTATACTGGCATGGAGTGGTTTATTCTTAAAAGAGGTTGTGAAAGCCAACAGACAATGGATTCATTATGAAAACCCTTAGTCAAAAGGTATGACAAGTGGTTTATTTATGATGTAAAGTCTGTATTACATTGTTCTGTTCATGTTCACTCATGTTTTCATTTGTTTGATTTATTGTATAATACAGTACTTTTCATTTCTAACTGAAAACACTCACTGCACCAATGGAGTTAGCAACAGTTATTATAGTCTTCACTGAGAAGCTGATTACGAGTTTGGCGGTCCACGGACTGCCAGACTCACGGGGGCGCAGCAGTGGCTGTCTTCTGACGACCCTATTATGACTGGGGTGTTTGAACCGACCTGGGACCATGGTAACTACCAGGGATTAGATGTCCCTGGCAGTGCTGCAGCCGTCTTAAGGCCGCAATATGCTTAGCGGGACCACTGCGGTCCTGTCAAGCGTATTACGAGTTTCCTCTCTGCCCCGGTTTTCATGGCGGTTCCTCCTCTATGACAACATTGGCCGAGAAGAAACAAAGAAGGTCCTACAGGGCCCCCTGTTGCTTTAGGGCCAAGGGATGCATTCAGAGGGGCACATGGTGTGCCCCGTGTGCATGCACCCGAGTTCCAGCACAACTTCGTAAATATGCCTCTTTTTGCAAAAGTCCTCTGCGGCAAAGGGGTGTATTGCACCGCAACACCCATTGCTTTTTGACACTGCCCCTGATTTACAAGGCTGAGGCAGCGCCAAAAATAGCGCAATTCTAATGCCATGGATTACCAAGCATTAGGTTGGTGATACGAGAAGAAAACAAACATTTCTCCTTGTTTTTTCTCTTTCAAGGTGGGCTGCATTCCGCAGCACACATAGAAAGAGCAAATCACCATGAGTGATTCTTTATGTGCAGGAAGGTGTCCCTTCCTGCACATAAACAATTGCCCCTGCAGTGCAGGTACCCTTGCAACATGGCAGCAAGGTGCCTGTGCTGGCTCTAGGCAACTTCTTTTGTGCCAGCGCTAGGGGAAACACAGGGGTGTGCTGTATTCTTGAGAATACGTTGCATCCCTGCTTTTTAAAAATGTCGGAGTGTGGTGCTGCTGATTTTGATGCAGCTCCGCGCTCTGACATTTTTTTTGTAAATATGCCCCCTGGTTCTCCAGTTGCAAAGTTGACAGCTCTGGCCATTACACCACATCCTCTCCCCACTTTCATGGTTAGTAGTTGGTTCTGTTTTATGCAGTGTCAACTGGAGAAATGTGCTTGTGCTAGCTATCTCCTGACGAGAGCCATGGCACTTATTTTTTTTACAAACACATTGGCCAAAAGATGATTCTCAACTGACAAGAGAACTTTTGTTTTCAAAATAGTTTAAATTTCATTTATTTTTCATTAACATATGCAAGTTATTTCCTATGCTGTTACCTTTTACGCTGATAAAAATAAAATAGCGGCAGAATATTTTACTCTTTTGTTGACGCATCTTTGACCGCGTCACCCCCCTCACTGACTCCCGACTCCATGGCACCCAGGATCACCTCCTTTTTTTTGTTGGCTTTTCAACAGCTGCATGTAAATAATGACAGCCTGGAAACGCGTCATCTTCCACGCCATCTTAACCCCTTCGTGCGGGGCTGTTTCCCCCACTGTGCTGGAGGGCGGGGGGCGCGTACAGCGCCCCGGTGCTCATGACGAGGTCAGCTCGTCATGAGCTACGGCGCTCCGGTGCTCATGACGAGTTGAGCTCGTCATGGCCACACCCGTTCCCATGGAACGTTCAGCACAGCAGGGGAATCAGCCCAGCGTGCGAGCGTTCCATGGAACGGGCGCGGTTATGACGAGCTCAGCTCGTCATGAGCACCGGAGCGCCGTAGCTCATGACGCACTGACCTCCTTATGAGCACCCAAGGGGTTAATTTACAAGCAGTTGAAGATGCATTTGCGCCACCTGGGAATTCAGCCACAGACCCCCAGGGGGCACGCCCCACAGTTTGAAGACCTCAAGTCTAGGGTGACTGAGCCACCCTTGAAAATGAGAGCCTTTATTGGAAACTCAATAACACTGTCATTGCCCCCTGTGAATTAACAATATTGTCCTCAAAATCAGTATCAGATTCAATTACGTGCATCATCCCGGGCCAAGGGCACTAATTCAATTTGCATTATTACCCATCTGACTTGTAATTGTGTTCCCATTTATCCAGTCACACTCTCTCATTAATACATGGTGGGAAGTGTTTGTGCATATATTAAGAGTGTTCATTGCAGGCAGATGTGAAAAATGTTTGCTGGATTCTGCATAATGGTGTAAAAAGAGTAGCATGCTAAACACAAAGCTGGATCACATCATGAGTCGTGTGCCATTTGGAGGACACTTAAGGTCACAACTATGCCCCCCTCCCCATTATTGCTATAGCAACTTTTATAATCCTGAAACTCTGAGATTCACAAAAGCTGGAAATAGAAGATAAGGGCCTGATTACAAGTCTGGAGGTCTTGCAAGTGCCAGATGTGCGATGGCAGTGGTCTGCTCGCCGCAAGTCGTTGCCGCTGAGGACCACTGGCTACGCCAGGGAACAATTGTTTCCTGGTAGTGGTGAAGTTGCGCAACAACGTAACATGCTCCGCGGGACTGATGTGGTCCCGCTGAGCATATTACGAGTTCCTGCACTGCCAGACATTTCATGGCAGGAGAACTGCCATGAAAAGGCTGGTGGTGCAGGCACAAATGGGGCCCTATAAGGCCGCCATGTCCCCTCCACCAAGGGGATAAATTCAGGGGGACACAACATGTGCCCCCCTGTCTGTACTCCCACAAAGCTCCAGCACGGCATGGATATCACCGTCCACGCCGTACTGGAACATTTTTGCCATTGCGGTGCCTGTTTTCCACGCACCGCCATGGGAAAGGCGAAGGACTGTACAAGAGGTCAACTTGTAATACGGCGGGCGGTCTTTGCGCGGGTTTGGCGCAGCTGTGCCAGCGGATAGCCGATGCAGCTGCACCAACCTCATAATCAGGCCCAAAGTATTATGTAGCTGACGGCAGAGGCATCATTTGGTGGCTAACAGTGGCTGTAACTGTGGCCACTGTGTCACTTTGCACCTCCAATTTTTGCCTTTATCACTCTCTGTTCTGCTTAGCCGGGCCAGGATAGGTCCTGGATATGACCAGGCCAATCAGAATAGTACTAGCCCTTGAGACACATCTTAAGGAGCGGCTAGTGCTGCAAAAGGGAAAATAGGCCAGACGACAAGTTAATTATATCCTTGTAATTATCGAAATTCACGAGTATTATGTCTGTAAAATTAGCAAAATTTGCATTATGCAATTTTGCATCATTATGCGCTAGGATGATTTTGGTTTTAGGAGAATAATTCTTAAATAGAGACATTTTTTTCTTAAGTACCTCCGTTTAGATCTCTAGTGGCGTTTTCACACAAGTTAGGCTCACCCATGAAAATTTGACTTGAGATACTGCAAAAACACCTTTCACAACATAGGGTAATTTCACATCACTTTTGCAAATATCCATGAGATTTCATACCCCTAGGTACAAATATTTTGCTTTAAGAAGGTAGAAGAATGGGAAGAAGGCCAAATAGGAAAGAATTCACAATGTGTTGACAGACCGGCCCATCTCTAGCTCCTGGATACCCACCTGGGTGATACACCGTGCCATACAAATTCAAATTGATTGATTGTCTTCCAGATCTCTTTTGACCCACCAGCAGGGTACAAAGGAAAGACCCTCACAATCCACATTGTCTTCCAGACAGTAGCTGGGTGCCACACTCTAGCTATTGTGCATGGTCCTCTCTGAGTTCTCCAGCCTTTTCCACTAAAGTATATGGCTATGGTATAATGTCGTGCCTACAGCCCTAAAGGCACTTAAAAGCACTGTGTTAAGCCAGAAGGGAGAAGGAGAAAATATGAGGAGATGGGCAGCAGTATGGGAATTTGACGTATAGGGCTTATACTGCCATTAAGCTTCTTCGAAGAACAGAGGGGGAGAGAAGAGTGAAGGAGACTGGATGTGAGGGACCAAGAATGGAGCTAAGAGGGTTAAGGAAAGCAGGAATGAGGATAAGAGAACAAAAAATGAACCATTGGCTTTTATTCATATAAGAGCTGCTCGAAGTGATGTGTTGGGCTGTGAATCTCCTAGCCCCCTCTGCAGCGAAATAATTACTGATCATGCAGTGTGCAACAAAAATGTGGCCTGAGCAGTGCTTAATTTGAGCTGGTGGTTTCCGGTGCTCGGCACTGGCACTTACTTGTCAGCACCAGCACTATGACAGTCTGCCACGTGGTGGCATTGTTTGTTTATTTAGAAACAACCATAAAGAAGATTGATTATGAATAAAATATACACTATGAGTGACTAATTCCTGCAACTAAAGCCATTCTTTCAGCTTTGTGAGCCTGAAATTGTCAGAATTGTCACACTTGTAGGAGTGTGATGGTTATTAGTTGTGTTGTAACTGGCAGCACTGACAGTGCCACTGAGTGGTGCAAGCAGAAGTGGCCTCCTGACTAGGGCCCTGTCACTTATTTTATTACAAATTAAGCACTGGGAGTGAGATGGGCAACACCCACCTAGTTCATATGAATGACATTGGCATCCACTGTGGGGTTCATTACACACAGTTTGGAATGCTGGGATGGTGGCCTGCATGGGACAGCAGACTTCATTGACATTTCTTATGGGCTGGTATTGAACTTATACCAGTTCAAGGCACTGAGGATCTAATGTCAAAAGAATGGCACATAGAAAAGGAGACCCTGGGGGGTCCGGTTCACGCAATGGTCCGTGGATCCACTGTCTGCTCATCCTGATGCCTTCAGCCTACACAAGCCTGTGCAATCAAAAGCTCACAGCTTACATTTTGCGAATGGTTATCAATTGCACTCACAAACTGAGTTTTTGACAAGCATTTCTTGACATGCAGCCACAAGCATGTATGCATCAACAGGCTAATTGCAAGTACAGATAAACATCACATTATAGACCCTGTGCCTATGCGACTCGCAATAACAATTACAAATGGCGCGTGCATCAGTGAATTGGAATCAGCAATGGCTTTGTGAACACAAATTACATTCATGTGACTGCCATTATGTTATCCCATGTGCTTATACCCCCTATGCTGTCTTAAAGCTGGCAAAGCAGAAGGGGGAGGCGTTAAATGGAGGAAAGGGACCAAAAGGTTGCGTCTGGTGGTAAAAGTAGAGGTGTACAGTAAGAAGCAAGAACAAGCTAATGCTCTGACAGAAGACGGTCTTCAGACTTGAGGAAGTCTGTTGTCATTGTTTACATAAGCAAAACAGACAGTAAATGTTCTGGTCAGCTGTGTTATGAGCTCCAGGATTGGTGAGTGTTGGGAGGAAAATGTCCCCTGCACGGTACATGGGCGTGTACCACTGCCATGTGTGCTTTACTCCAAGTGAAACTGATATCCTGAGTATTTGTGGTGTCTTCTTGACAGCCACTCTCCCAGAGGTGAGGGGACACCACCTGAAGTCTAAGCAAATGGTAGGAGAAGATCTGGGTCTTCCTAGCACCTAGAAGACTGCCTGTGTGCTCAGAGATAGAAGGAGATTCTAAGACCCTGTTGAAGGACAAACTGTCCAGGAAGTGAAGCCCTGTCATGCTCACGGTACGACGAACACCCAGAGGAATCTGAATTGTGTGTGTGGGAGAGTGCCTAATCCTTCATCTTCTCTGTGTTGTTTATTTTGCAAACTACATGAAGTGATAGTAACTTTCATCATTAGGATCTTCTCTCATCCCTACCATGACCTGCGGGGCCTTTGTGGTGTCACCTTCTAGCTTTGTGTCCAGAAATCATTGCCGCTGCAGCTGAGGACTTCCTTATGGCCCTGAAGCCACAAATAGCCAATGAGAGATGACCATTCATTCTGGCCTGAGGGACTGCATTGCATTTCTACTCTGACCTAAGTGCCCTGCCTGCTGCATTTGATGAGCTATGTGTGTCCAGGTGTCAACAACACTGCACCTGAGGTCTTTCCTAATTGCCCAGTGGCTGCAAAAGTAAGGGAGAGATAGACACAGGACCCATTTAGCTGTGCCAAAACTCCAACATGAGCTGAGCATAGGCCACCTCAATGAACCTTCACCTATTGCCACTGGATTTTGTTATGGGATCACAGAGCATGGGATATCCACCACAAGGCTAAGCAGATATTTACCTGGACAGGTAACATAAGGCCATGACTGAAAGAATTAGAGACTCCATAATGTTCTAGAACTGCTTAGTTTAACTGGCCAGTGTGCCACACAAACGTTTAGCAAAATGTGAGACTGAGTAAACCTACAGCTCTCCACATTGGGCCAATGGTCATACAGCCACAATAGTATACAGTATATTGTATAATAGCCTTGGCTGAGATTTCCCAGAATAAACGCCCTGTATAGATAAGTGGAGTCGACAGCCGTCGTGGGATAGAGCTGTCGTTTAGCAGGGGTAAACCATCATAATCAGAATCTCATGTAGCTGTGTTTACTATACGCGTTGTTTACAGGAATCAAGGCATTCCAGGGGAAGGGGTTAGGTATGGGGTGGAAACTATCGTAGTAGTGACAGGGTATTAGAAAGTCAAGTTAGAGGCAAACATGGGTCAAATAGGAAGGGCTGAACAGTACTTGCACCTCCCCGACAGGACAGTGTTACGTGCGGTTCAGCATCATCACACGACTTACCATCTTACCACAACAGCTTCTCTTCTTCTGGGTGTTCAGTGGCCAAGATGGATAGTGTATGGATGTATAATGCCACCCTGGGTACTCTACGTTGCTCTCATTAATTTAGTACCTCGTCTAGGAGCTAAAGTTATGGTATGTTAATTGATTTTTGTATAGCGCCTAATCACCGGCAGGTCTCTAAGCGCTTTTGAGAGAGTTGCCAAAGGTCGTAAGCGGATGCATGGCAGCACAGGGAGGTAAGTTAAACAGTATCCAGAGCCTCCCTGAACAGGATAGTGTTGAGCTGTTTCCTGAAGGGGAGGAGTGCCGGTTCCTTGGGCAGGTAATCGGGCAGTTGGTTCCAAAGGTGTGGGAGTAAGACGGAGAAGGCTCTGCACTCTTTAGATGTGGTATTGCACCCTGGAGCGGCCAGGCAGCAGGCTTCAGAAGACCGCAATTTGCGGCCCGGAACATAGTTCTTCAGGCGTTCTTTAATGTAGGCTGTGGCTTTGCCGTAAATTGCTTTATGGGCAATGCAGAGACCCTTAAATTTTGCTCTTTGCTTGATGATGTCACAGATACAATACAGGGCTGTCAAGAAGGGGTATGCTGTGAGCATTCACTTCCATCTATGTCACCTCTGCAAGGAACAGCAGGTGTATGACACTCAAGTGACCAACACCCACTTGGAGTAGGCACCAGCTTCGAGGCACAGCTTCTATCACTTAACCCCCACAGTACTGTGTAGAAGAAATATTCAGTGCTATATATTATACTCAATGAAACTGAATGCATTGCACACAGAGAAGGTGAAAATATTACACACAGAGGGCCCGATTCACAGAACTAACTTAAGACAAAATCCTAAACTTACTACCATTTTGGTATTCACAGAAGGCACTTACTCATTTTGGTATTCACAGAAGGCACTTACTCATTTGGGTATTCACAAAAGGCACTTACTCATTTTGGTATTCACAGAAGGCACTTACTCATCAATGAGTAAGTGCCTTCTGTGAATACCAAAATCAGTAAGTGCCTTCTATGAATACGTAAATGAGCAAGTGCCTTCTGTGAATACCAAAATGGTAGTAAGTTTAGGATTTTGTCTTACGTTAGTTCTGTGAATCGGGCCCAGAGAAACTGAATGGCATTTCACTCTCTTGTATATGGAAAGGCATAGGCCGATGGCGTCATCCAACCAAAACTCAACATATCTACAGCCCATTGATAATTTTCAAAAGTCGGACTGGAATTGATGGTGCGGCACTCACTGCCACACAGAGAGACTTGAGGTGTGTCATCTTGATTGAGTGGATAGCCAATTTCCTGTGTCCATCAATGCATAAAAGATATGCCACTTACCCATCCAATCAAAGCACACAGCGCTCAAAAGTTCCACAAAGCAGCTACGGTGTGCCACAAGAGAAAAACCTTTGGACAGCACGAAGAAAATTATATCACTTTGCAAGGGTTGGCCAACACCACACAAGACCACCCAGCATCAAATGGCCCACATTAGCTCAACACAATATCATTCCCTGCATCTTTCTGCTTCCAAAAACAATCTTCCCACAGTGGTGGTCTACAAAGCTTCCAAGAAAGATTAATAAGCCTCCTTACTTGTGACCCAGAACCTCTCATTAAGTTCCTCGTGTGGAAAAGGGAGTTTAAGTCTTGTCTCAGCTGAGTTCTCTCAACCCTTTGGCACTGAGCCGCTTCCTGTTCCAGTGACCTCAACACTTTGGAATATGCCATGGAGGCCATGTTAATTACTGGTGGGTATTTCCGGCTTGAAGCAGAAGAGGAGAGTGACAGATTTATCAGCCTTTAAGCACCAGCAACCAACACTTGCTGCCTTTGCTGTGGCAGTCATCAAGGCACCCCACACCTTCAAATGGCTAAATTCTCATTTATTTAACCCTCCTATATGGATTTCTGTTCTCATTATGTTTCAGTTCTCCCGGGCCACGACTACATTTTAATTATTGTAAACAGGAAAGGATTTGCTAGAATGTTTTAGAGTTTAACCTTTTGCAATAAAATAGTCACATAGAAATCTGTAACTGCCTGAAATAACTAAGCTTCAGGGGGAGTTAAATTTGACAGATGTCAATCCTGAGTATAGAACAAAAGTTGAAAATATGTGGAATTAAGCAGATAGATTACTACATTAAGCTTAACTTTTACTCCCACCCAAACTACCATGTGTGAAAGGGATCAGTGCAATGTGAATGAGTGTGTTGGTGACTTTGTAAGTGTTCATCTTATTGACTCAAAAATGTATGGTGTAAGACGCAAAACTAAATTTTAATTGTTCCTTTGTTTTGTAGTGTATGGTTTTTCATGAAGGTGTGTGACATCTCGGACCTGCTTCATGGGTTTCATGTTACTATCATTAAATATTGAGCTATGGTATTAAATACAGCCTCTCTGATTGAATGTATATTTAGTGTTGTATATTGGCATTTTTGACATTTCAAAAGTGGATTCCACTTGTTTGCAACTCTGATTGTTTAATGATATACATTGTAATAGATTGCATGTGTGAAATAGCGTTTAGGACTGTGAATAGCTAAATCTGTTTTATAGAGCGCAGGATGTCAGAGAACCTTAAATCACAAACAAATACAGAGCCAATGGATGATACATGTGTAAATCAGTGTATAGAAAATGCTACAAAGAGAAAGTGTAGGATCCATGCTGGTAGGCATTTTTTACGAGTGTTTGGTGTGGAGAAGAAAAAACTCAGGATTCAGAATGTAACACAATAGATAGAGTTTGCTTAACTATTAACAATGTATTTCTACCCAAACAAACGATTTTTAGCAACATTAGGATAATGAAAGACTCAAAATAAAATATAACGTTTTAACCTGCACCATGCAGCTTGCATGCAGCTCTTTAATGACACTTCATAGTTCACTGTGTTAGGATATTATTGTAGTTTATGAAGTGCACAGTAACCAGGGGGGTCTCTGTGACAAAAGCAGTAACTCCCTAAGCTGTGCACATAAAATATTGTTCTGTGATCTGCATGGTACACGTCCTTTGCAGCAGCATATTAAACCCACTGTGCTACCTAAGATAAGTTAAAACTGCCATAAGACAGAACTATGATCTCTTTCCAGCACTCACGTTAATCTGCAGAGTTATCACAACTCATTTATTGTTGCCTGAAAACTAGTGGATATACAAAGAATTCTGCAGCAGGCGCTACCAAATGTGCTGCATTGATACAAAACCGGCCCCCAGTAACTAAACCAGCCCCGCCTCCCGGGGAATCGCCTGATACCCGATCTGGTCAATCTAGCCAGTCCGGCCTTGCCCGGTACTTTATGCCTCTTCACTCACTCTCTTACATGCTGTTCTTCATCTGTGCTTTCTCCCTTTATCACTCATGTTCTACCTTTCTCTACCTCTTTCTTTCTCTGTTTATTTTTTTTCGCTCTGTTGCTCAAGGTCAAAGTTCTAATATTAAAAAATAAGTCCTGATCTTCAAAAATCAATGCCAGTGAACCCCATCTACAACTACCAACACAAACTACACACTACAAGGAGAGCATGGATCTATTATTTTGGGTCTTCACATTTATAGGATCCTGGATTTAGTGACTGAAAGTTGCTTTAAAAGAACTTCTTTGTGTATGTGAAAATATGAGACATTCTCTTTTACTGTTTTTGTGCTACATGCAGGCAGAAAATTACATAGGATTTTCTTAGAAGGTTTTCACTTTTGAGTGAGCTATAACTGTTCAATCTTCGCAAACCTGTTGTGCATCGACCATCACTAGTTTTTCTTCTTTTATCAAGAGGGAAAACATTATGAGCAAAATATAAAAACTTCCCTGTTTCAGTTAAGGTTCATGTGAGCTAATAATGCATACACACCAGTCCTCATAAGACAGGAAAGTTTAAGTTACTACCTTAAATGCCCTTTTTTCTTTATATTGAGGTTTACCTAGTAGGCTTTATTCATCCAGATCAACCTTAACTAAACATTAACATTATATATGTATTTTCCATAGAATTTATTTTCTTGACGTTCAAAACACACTGCTGTAGCTTGATTGTGTTAGATTGTCATTTTTTATTTTATTATTCTTAATTTTGATAGCATTGTCTGAGACTTTCATGGAGAGACTAGCCATGTCTTTGTGCATAATTTAAACTTCTGACGCAATATTATCCGTATTAGAACAGACTTCTTGTAAGTCTTCCAATAAAGTAGATAACGAGGTTTCATTACAGTCTACCATCTTTGACTTAACTGGCGGAAAAGTTGTTTGTTTGTGTGTATTATTCATAACATGTATATTTTCCCCTTCTTTATTAATAAATAAGCTTTATTAAAGACAAGCGCAGTATAAATTGAAAAATAGGCAAGAATAAATTAAAGTCACCACAATAATAGACTGGGCTGCAGCTAAAACTAGCTGTGGGAGTGGTTTAGGCATCAGCAGCACCCTTTCTATAGAGTAACTCCGCCCTCCTTACAGGAAATTCAACAGTACCTTGCTTGAGAGAGCGGTGAAAGTGTGACGAGAGAAACGGCATCAAAACTGCCTGAAAAGATTCAGCAATTGTATGCCCAGGAATGTTCCTAAGGGGTTGTCGAAATTCAAACCTCCGGTAAAGATTGAGGTGGTGACAAGAAATGCAGTGAGAACTAGAAGAAACGAATGGTGGAATAAGGGAAGAGTAGTCAAGGTGCATTTACATAATGTTCATGATGTTTCTTCTCACGATTCAAATGTATTATCCAAGTAATATGCCAGGAAACAGGATCACTTCAAGATGTAGATTTATTGATCACAGCTGTTGCAGATCCCAAGTAACTGTGTAACATAGAATGGCTCAGAGAGGCATTACATAATACATTCTAGATTCACATGACATGGGTAATGATGTAATGCAACCAGATCACCACACACTGGTTACACAGAGTTTGAATATGCTGAATTCATCAAGCATTTCTAGCCATAAATCATTTAAAATGATTGTCAATAATACAGGCGTCACAGAGGATTATCGGGAGGTGGTCATCTTGTTTCACATGCTCATGCAATTCCTGTGTCCTGTTTCCAATGCCAAATAGGATCCTGTGTCAGCTGTAAGCGCTCCCCCCATCCTTCAACCTATAAACGATGGGGCAGATTTACAAGCCTCTTTCCCGAATTTTGCGTCACTTTTAGCATGGGAAAAGTGACGCAAAAGTGGTGCAAGGGCTTGCTTGCAAATCTGCCCCAATGTCGGCAACTGAACAAGGATGGGTGGCACATGCCCCAGTGGCTTGTTCACAATTGCAACAAGGTCACACGGCATGTTGTGAGGTAATAAGGATCAAGGTAGCTGTTCCAAGAGTTGGTAGCAGGTCTTAGCCTTCTTATCCTAAAATAAAAGTAGGCTATGGAAGGCTAGGGTGGATGACCCCACCTCCAATGACCTGTTCAAAAATGCGGCCACGAAGCGCAGCAATTCCACCCGGAAAGAGGTGCTGGTGGCCCTTTCCTCCTTCACCCTCCTTCTTTTCAGGGTGAAGGACAAGTGAGACAGTGAACAGACACCCAGGGGTCTTATTCACAATTGTGAACGGTGTACTGAGCAGCTAAGAGCTATCAGGGTGCGAGAAAACACAAATAAATTTAAAAATTCGCTCTTCCACTTGTGCAAAGCAGAGATCTGGTGACTCAAAGAATCAGTCAGGTTCTTCGACAAGGTCAGGATGGAGGAACATAAAAAAGGCCAATTGCCCTGGCCATTCAGCAAGGTAAACAGAAGTTTATGGTGGCATTAAAGGCTATCCTTGCCTTTGGTCAATGCTGTGAGGGTGTAATTTAATGATAAACACCCTTTGCTCTTGGGCAAAGCGGGGAACGCAGGAGCCATTATAGTCCATTGAAGGTCCATGAAAAATGTCCACTAAAACAGAGAAATCTCTTTGCAACCCATGGCCAATGCAAGGGTGTGAAATCACACTCCAGGCCCAGGAGCAAGGCTGTGAGGAGCTGCAGACACTCGAAAAGCACAAAATGCTTCAACAAAATTATTAAAAAAAGAGGTACAAATGACTCATCAACACTTGGCAAGGGAAGGACGGCTAAAAATGCCTATGGAAATTTTCAGATTGAATCATGAAACCACTTGATTTGGGAAGGACGCCTTATAACTCCATACTCCCCCTGATTAATCTGTGCTGCAAATTGCTGGATAAATGTATGTATTTTGTATATTCTTTTTCAAACGTGTTGTGGAAAATGGTAAGGAGACAAAGTTATCGATGGTAAAAAAAAATGGGCCAAACTGTGGAGAATTGTTTCAAGTTTAGCTACGAAACAGAATGTGCTTGCCAGTTGGAAACCAATGCATGGCAGCTGCAGGCGAGGGCTAACGTATATCATTACAAAATCTTATAAAATAAGTGAAAAACGAAAATGAAAAAAAATTGCAAAATGGACGTTGTGGCTGGCTAGTACAATAAGAAAAGAGGATGTATTTTAAAAATTAAAAAAAAAACACATAAAATATGCATGTAAACGTTAGCTGAAGCGATTTTAGTATCCAAATACTGAAAATGAACAACTCCCCCAGCTAAGGTTAGCTCGAAAATGTTAATATGTCACCCTACAATTGACATTTCATGGCATCACATATTGAATCACAATTGACCCACCCAAGATGTCACTTGTTAAATAACATATGGTCTCACCAATACCATCTTTATGCCATTTGAATTATCATATAAGGAATTATTTGTGAGATCATGAGCAAATCTTTGAGGATGGTTGATGTATAAATAGCTATCCATTGCTTATGATTTTCAGGGTTTTTATCATTTAAATTGAATACACGTTGCTAAAGAAATACTGTAGTGATTATAAAAAGGAATAAGATATACACTTTAAAATTCACTGAAAAAACTGTATAAAAGAGGTTTGTAATAAAACATGCTTTTACCTAAAAACGTTGGTTGAAGAAATGGTAGGGATACAATCTAAGTCTTAAATCCGCTGAAAAGAAGAAAAAAAAAACATTGGTATGCTGTTTCTTTGAAGAGGGGCCTTTGATGACTCGCCCATAATAATTAACGAATACTAGGAAGTTTTGCTTTGAGGCAGGTGATAAAGCATCTATGAAAACAGACACTTTTCTCAGTTTGTTTTGATTTAAATGGAGGAGAAGACTTGATCAAGACTCAATTAGGGGTGGGCAACAAATTCCGCTACGCTGGAGGAGTTCACAAAGTTTTGCCCACTCCACGCTCTGCATAGAGCGCAGAATTCCGAAAAACTCCAAGAATCGGCGGGGAGCAGACTTTTGCCTCTTGAGCGGCTTGCCGACATTAAGTTGGCGAGCGAGGAAAATGATACCCTAGACCGCCTCTCAGAGAGATTTAGAAAAATGCGGGTGGTCACAACAGTTCGCTACCGCTCGAGTTGAGAAACCTGCCACTCACATTGAGGAAGCTGCTGCTCGAGTTGAACATCTGCTCGAGCAGCAGAAATAAACAGTGCCCTCTTGCTCTGCGAATGGGCTATCAGGAAGCAGAGAATCCAGAAATATTTTCTTGTTCTATTGATATGATTATCAATATGTTGTTGCTGATGTTAAGAAGGCCTTGTAGAGACTCCAGTAGGTTCCGATTCTTATTCTAGAACACCTCCACAAATTAGATGATGTTGATCTGAGGGACTGATTGCACCAGAGGCCTTGTTGTTCGAGGACATGGTCCTGGACTGAGATCCTAGTTAAAGTTCTGCTTGTTTATAGCCTACCATAAAGTCAAGTTTTGATAAGAATGTACTGGAGCTTTGGTCAGTGAGAATGCCGTGAATGGTTAAGAAAACCAAGCATTTGTCCTTAATGGTCTTGTTAAGATAGTGTATATCAACGCAAAGTCAAATTTCACCAGAGGGTTTGATTTATCTTGGACAGCCCTGGTCAAAACCCAGAGTCTGGTACTTATGACCTTCTCAATATATTTGTTGTAGAGTCTACATTTGGGAGCAGGAGCATGGGGGGCAAAGGGCAATCAGCTAGACCTCATTGCCTAGCTGTAGTTTAATATGCATTTGTATAAGTAGTAAGTGAAAAACAAAAATGAAAAAAAATTGCAAAATGCACGTTGTGGCTGGCTAGTACAATAAGAAACGAGGATGTATTTTAAAAATTAATAAAACACATAAAATATGCGTGTAAAACTTTAGCTGAAGCGATTTTGTTATCCAAATACTGAAAATGAACAACTCCCCCAGCTAAGGTTAGCTCGAAAATGTTAATATGTCACCCTACAATTGACATTTCATGGCATCACATATTAAATCACAATTGACCCACCCAAGATGTCACTTGTTAAATAACATATGGTCTCACCAATACCATCTTTATGCCATTTGAATTATCATATAAGGAATTATTTGTGAGATCATGAGCAAATCTTTGAGGATGGTTGATGTATAAATAGCTATCCATTGCTTATGATTTTCAGGGTTTTTATCATTTAAATTGAATACACGTTGCTAAAGAAATACTGTAGTGATTATAAAAAGGAATAAGATATACACTTTAAAATTCACTGAAAAAACTGTATAAAAGAGGTTTGTAATAAAACATGCTGTTACCTAAAAACGTTGGTTGAAGAAATGGTAGGGATACAATCTAAGTCTTAAATCCGCTGAAAAGAGGAAAAAAACATTGGTATGCTGTTTCTTTGAAGAGGGGCCTTTGATGACTCGCCCATAATAATTAACGAATATTAGGATTTTTTGCTTTGAGGCAGGTGATAAAGCATCTATGAAAACAGACACTTTTCTCAGTTTGTTTTGATTTAAATGGAGGAGAAGACTTGATCAAGACTCAATTAGGGGTGGGCAACAAATTCCGCTACGCTGGAGGAGTTCACAAAGTTTTGCCCACTCCACGCTCTGCGTAGAGCGCAGAATTCCGAAAAACTCCAAGAATCGGCGGGGAGCAGACTATTGCCTCTTGAGCGGCTTGCCGACATTAAGTTGGCGAGCGAGGAAAATGATACCCTAGACCGCCTCTCAGAGAGATTTAGAAAAATGCGGGTGGTCACAACAGTTCGCTACCGCTCGAGTTGAGAAACCTGCCACTCACATTGAGGAAGCTGCTGCTCGAGTTGAACATCTGCTCGAGCAGCAGAAATAAACAGTGCCCTCTTGCTCTGCGAATGGGCTATCAGGAAGCAGAGAATCCAGAAATATTTTCTTGTTCTATTGATATGATTATCAATATGTTGTTGCTGATGTTAAGAAGGCCTTGTAGAGACTCCAGTAGGTTCCTATTCTTATTCTAGAACACCTCCACAAATTAGATGATGTTGATCTGAGGGACTGATTGCACCAGAGGCCTTGTTGTTCGAGGACATGGTCCTGGACTGAGATCCTAGTTAAAGTTCTGCTTGTTTATAGCCTACCATAAAGTTAAGTTTTGATAAGAATGTACTGGAGCTTTGGTCAGTGAGAATGCCATGAATGGTTAAGAAAACCAAGCATTTGTCCTTAATGGTCTTGTTAAGATAGTGTATATCAATGCAAAGTCAAATTTCACCAGAGGGTTTGATTTATCTTGGACAGCCCTGGTCAAAACCCAGAGTCTGGTACTTATGCCCTTCTCAATATATTTGTTGTAGAGTTCAGTAGCTAATGCTAATTATTGCCCTACATTTGGGAGCAGGAGGATGGGGGGCAAAGGGCAATCAGCTAGACCTCATTGCCTGGCTGTAGTTTAATATGCATTTGTATAAGTTGTTATTCACTGTAAATGGATGCTATTAGACTAGAGTCTGTGACTGGAATGTATGGAGGCCCTTGGTGGCTCATTTCTCCACTGTATTTTGACTGTGGCTGAGCCTAATAGGAGCCTATGGCTGGGCTGCTTGTTGTCCTGTACTCGGTTGCCTGAGACCAGTCATTGGTTAGAAGGTGCTATTTTACACCCACAAGGGCCAACAGCAGAGCTGCATTGGACTTCTTCTAAAGCCAACTGGGGCTGGAATATGCAAGTTGCATGCATTAGGGCAAGTGAAGTGCCAGCATACATGGTGAATTTCATGGGTGCATGACCTGGGCGCTGTAGTTTAAGATAGTGGCCAGCTCTGAGAAAAGTTGGGCCTTGAAATCCTGGATTCCACCACATGCTTCTGGCACAAGTTGCGTGGGCCATCAAGGGCATGTAGATTCCAGGTGTGGTGGAGAACAAGGCAATTTAGTGCCAGTGGGGGTGGTGGCTTCAAGTCAATTTTTCTGCATCCTGTTTCATGAAACATTTACCCAGTTCCATTTTCACTTGCTTATTCAGGGCCTGAATGCTTCAGTGCTCAGCCGCTTTGGGCCTGCCTCTGTTATGTGTGAAAAACAAGGGGAAGCCTTGAAATCAGGAAGGTGGTCAGTGGTGATGGAGTGGAGAACCAAGAGGTGCAAACTGTGAAGGCGGGGAGTACCAACAGGTGCAGATGCAGGATCTTGGGGGATTCGGCTACAGAAGTCTCTGAATAGCATTCGAGATGTGTGGTTGTGCAAAACACTTGTTTTATTTGGATCCATTGTACAATTCCTTTACATCCATGGCTCGCTGGGGCTAGGAAAATGTATGGTATGATGACTTGAGCATGACTAGAGCAGCACAAAAACAAGCTAAAACTAATGATCGTCAGTTGACATCAGACTTGAATTTTTTTTGCTTCGTCGCCAATGTAGTATCCTGCTGACAATTAATAGAATGCCGGGAGCCGGTTAATGGTCAGAAAAGTAATACAATGGCTTGATCCTGCTACCTTGCCCCTACTGTGATATTTTGGCATGCCTAGCTTCTGGGTTCACAATAAAATGAAATTCAGTCCTTTTAAAAGCGTGATACCGAGAAACTAAAAATGGAGTATTATTGGGTGTATTTTACCAGAATCCACTTCAGAAAGAAAATGCGAAAGGCTCTGACCTTCTGCCCTGGCAGACTCAGAAACGCAGTGACATCGGCCGCCCAGAGACAGTCTGTGCACGAGGGGCAGTGACAGCAGCTGGACAGGACCAGGCGCGTGCACGACAAGCTGTGAGAGACTGCAGCAGCCAGGGGACCCTCGGTGTGTGTTGCGCAGCCAGGGTAGCTCCGGCATCGACCGCTGGGTGGCGCTCCGGCGCCGTAGCAAAGGGTCGCACTGAGATAGCGGTCTGGAGCCAGGCCTCTTTCACAACTCTTTGCCCTCCACATGGATCCCTTCTTCCCCCTGCTCCTCTCCTCCACCATGGCTAATGAGCATCCAGGGGCGGGAAGCACACGACATCCCCTAACAGCGCGCCACGGAGAGAGTGTGTGGGCGAAGCAGGAGGCCGCCCTGGAGCCTGGGAGTGTGTGGGCTGACATTCGATCTCTTCAATTAGATCTTTTATCGAACGGGCCTCCTCGCACTCGAGATATTTACTCCAACACTTAAGGCACTTGCGAAGTCAACAAAGATGCGCACAGTCAATAGTGTGAATGCGAACTGTGATATCAAATATCTGATGACTACTTAACCCCACGTGACCAGTTACACTTTATAATTAATATTTTTTTTAGTCTTTGGGCCTTATTACGAGTTTGGTGGATTGCCTCACAAATGTGGTGAATATCCCGTCCGGAGTCTTACATGTGCACTGTAGCCTATGGCACTTGTAATGTGTCAGACAAGATATCATTCCACCTTTTGACTTAGCAGCCTATGTGCCTAACTCCAAATAAGGCACATGTCTTAAATTCACTGGATTTCTCAGTCGATGCATTTTTTCCCCATTTAAATAACAGAAGAAGAAAGAAAGAAAGAAAGAAAGAAAGAAAGAAAGAAAGAAAGAAAGAAAGAAAGAAAGAAAGAAAAGCATTGTCTGGGCTGGACACAAAGCACATTTCCTTCACTGCACCACAAGCATAAGGTAAGCAGTTTTCACACTAATACATGCAACTTTTGGTCCAGGACTTGCCTTATCAGATATCACCAGGAGCGCAACACCCGTTGGGCTCACTGGGCTTCAGGGCTTCAGCCCCCCCTTGTGTGTGTCAAGCCGGCTGAGACAGCTTCCCGGGCACACACACAGCCACACCGAGTACTTCACAGGTCTTTAAAAGACCATTTACTTGTTAATGGGCTTTTGTTGTGTATAAACCCCTTCTTAGAGCCCCTCTGCCTATGGCTGGAAGAATTAGCCCCCCCCCTCCTGCGAAATCTTTTTCAGCCCCCCCCCCTCCCGAAATTAGTCTCTAGTTGCCCCACCTGGATGTCACCGATCCACAGAGGTCGTGTCATAAGCCAGTAAGTACATTTTCAAAAACAAAGGGGACCTTTGCCAAGTGCTGTGTTACATCAAGGTCACCTTCAGAATCACCTTGTGCTTTTACCAACAGCACAATGGATTTTGGGGTGTATCGTTTTAAATTTGTTTTTTTTTATGATCAATTTTATTGAGTTTGTTGTAAATAACATTATCGACACACATTGACTAGTTCTACATGTCCACATCATGTACATTAGGTGAAAATATTTATCAAAGAAGTCGCCACAGCATGCACATGGTAGTCCCACCACTAGCCCTAGATATTTTCATGTTTCCAGGGCCAGCCAAGCTCCTCATAAATCAGTCGTTCCTGCTGGGCAACCATTCCACGCCCTTTCTCCGCTGCACCATTGACAGGGGCTCCGGGGAATTCCATTTACATGCATTGTCGCTTTCGCCAACCATTATTGCCAATGCCAACCCGATGAAGACCCGTCCCACCCTCGATCCAATCACTTCACATTTTTAGTTCTGGCTTTAGCCAAAACCTTTTGATTTTATCAAAATGATTCTTATAATGCATTAAGCCAATAAGGGCTTTCTGGTCCAGCCATGGTGAAACGCCTCAGGCTCCCCTCCATCTTCTGATGCGACAAGGAGGCCGGGATTGCAGTGGCTAACAACGGGGAGGCGGCCCTGACCATGTTTCCATGTCGGCTAGGAGTGCAGCCATTGACCGGATATTCAGCCCGGCATGGCCAGACACAGAAGGTGAAATTGCAAGGCAGAGGACACACAAAATCCACCCCCAGGGGCCCAAAACCGGCCCCCACCCGGGCGGCGCACCGGGAGATTGCCCGGTGCCCGCTACGGCCAGTCTGGCCCAGCAGGGGGCTGATTTTGCAGACCCTCAGTAACAAAAATGGCCCCCCAGGGCCCCAAAACCGGCCCCCACCCTAGCGGCCTACCGGGGAAACACTGGTGCCCGCTATGGCCAGTCCAGCCCTGCATGATTTCTCAGCCCATGTGAGCTCCCTCAAGTGCACGAGAGAACTGAGCAGCTAAAGCCACTACTTAATTGTACCCATCTATGGTGGACCGCCCCATTTTTTAGGTGGGGGTTGTATCAGGGCTGCATTGGGAGCCAAAAGCAGCCCTGGAAAATGTTGTCGGACCAGACCCATCACTGCATAGTCAGTCTCAGGCAGCTCCGTTCGGCTGCCCTGAAGCTTGCATTTTCATTGGACTACGCTGCTGAAATTACTATGTTCTATCCAAGCTGGATTTACTATGTTCCATCCAAAATCAACCTCCTGGCCTCCAGCCCTCCGGGGAAATGCCCTATGCCCGGTATGGCCATTCCGGCCCTGGATTGGAGGAAGGTGGAGAATTCGGATCTGCTCCTGGACATTCTTTGCATCATTTAGGTCATAACAAACCATACAAGAGAGTGGTTAAAAGGGAAAAAGAAACAGGAGAGCACTGCACATCCCAGGACAACAGAAGGAGCACTATGGATACAAAACTCTAAATCCCTTAATATTTATAACCCTGTGCAATACCTTTAAGCTCACTGGTTGCTAGTGCACTTTAGCTATGACACAAAAAAGCTGCCTCCCAAAGATTTGATCGCAACCTCACTAACGTCTCGAGAAATCCCCACTGTCCACGCTTGACAGTGGGCTTCTGATGGTGCGGCCATTGGTGACACCCTAAGTACATCCCTTCTCGGGAAGGTCACACTTAACACATTGAACAACATAGGTGGGTCTTTGGGAGAAGAGGGGCTGGTCATGCTTGCAATGGGAATCACAGAATGCCGCTGAGAAACTACCCCCTAAACAACATTAAATATTTCCATAGGCTTCCTTTCGGGTTTCACTTCTTGTTGGTGTAGGAGTTGTTATGGTTGTAGGCCAGAGGATAATTTGAGAGTTGTTAGGGTGCAAAGGGATGCATGTCTAAATAGGCAAACACCTACAAAGATTGTGACATTGTGCAGGGCACATTGCTAATCTTCCCACAATTGGAGATGTACGGTTGTATGACGTTACAACCCATACTTTTACAACGCATGCGTTTACAACGCATTTTTTACAACGCAACATCATTTACAACGCATTCCATTACAACGCATGCCATTACAATGAATTGTCTAAAAAATACCTTTACAACGCATTCCATTACAACGCATACTACCTTTACAACGCATACCATTACAGCGCATACCAATACATTGCATGTATGGTAAGTATTGGATAGTATAGGGGTAACATTTACTATTCTAACTCCAAGGGGTGCAACAGTAGGGTAAGTGCTGGATAGTGTAGGGGTAAAAATTACGTTTCTAACTCCAGGGGGTGTAACAGTAGGGTAAGTGTTGGATAGTATAAGGGTACTATGCGTTGTAATAGTATGCGTTGTAATGACTGTGTTGTAATGACATGCGTTGTAATTGTATGCGTTGTAGTGTCATGTGTTGTAATGGTTGCGTTGTAATGGCATGCGATGTAAGGGATGTTGCGTTGTAATGACTGCGTTGTAATGGTAGTGCATTGTAAAAGTTGCGTTGTAAAGGTTGTTTCCCGAGATGTACTCCCATCCAGGGTCGAACTGGCCTTTGGCACAATCTGGTAGCGGAAGAAGGGCCGGTTTGGAAAATCAGCGTATGGACTGTTTTTTGGGGATTTTGGGGGCCTGTTTTATGGTCGGATGTACCTCAGGAAACTTCACTGGCTAGACTCTGTACAGAAGAAATGCCAATTCAGGCTGCTGACCCACGCACACAATGCTCTACACAACCAATGAACCACCAACATTAACCCCTTGTGTGCTGGTGACGAGCTCAGCTCGTCATGAGGCACAGCGCAGCTGCACTCAGGACGAGCTGAGCTCGTCACGGCCGTTGGAACGTTGCACGCGGGGATAATTTCCCCACTGTGCTGAACGTTCTAAAAAACGGGTGGGGCCGTGACGAGCTCAGCTCGTTATGAGTGCAGCTGCACTGTGCCTCATGACAAGCTGAGCTCGTCACCAGCATGGCGGCGCCGCGCGCGGCCCCCCGCACAGGAGGTGAAAAACCCCCGCAGGGAAGGGGTTAACCACCACCTGAACTTAAACCAACTATCAAGAAGACTATGTTCCGCCTCCCTTTCACTTGCCCTTACTCCCCGCATTTACCGAAGCAGAAGCATAGGATGCTCTTTCTCCCACATCACAGCAAAGACATGGAACAGCCTCCCCACGCACCTCTGGACCATCACCTCACTTCTGGAACTCCGAATGGCCATCAAACTTGGCTGCTTGAATAAACCTCCGGGGCCTGCAAGCGCCTGGATACCCTATTAGGTGATTAACCACGCTTTATAAATCCTGATTGATTTATTTTACTGTTGCTTTCCCTGATATCACCACAATCATTGACTTCAGGAAGCACAAATGCATACAGCCTCTCATACCTTGCAAAACACTTATACTCCCCTAATTTTCAGTTGTGGGTCACGCTTTTTAGCTACCTAAACCACTAATGAGGGCCACTTTTAGTTTGGTGCCCGAGCCTATTTTCTGTCCCAGTCCGACCGTGCTCCCATCAAAGGCAGGAGTAAATCCATATAGTGGGTGTGATTGAGGGGCATACAAAAACAATGGTGGGGGTTCAGAAGAGAGGCACATTCCTGTAGGAAAAGGAGTTCATTTGTAAGGCACTTTGCAGTATATTTACACACATATGAGTATGTGTATGTGTATCTACACATGTTGCATTTACAGAAGTATGACTGCTTTTACATATATCTAAAAGAAATTTTGGAAACACTGAGATTCTCCAGGTAATATTAGATGTTCACACTTTCCCAGCTTTGTCCTGTAATTCTTGGCCAATTCCCAAAAATTGGAAATTGTACTTTAATTTATGCATAACCCCAAGGTAATAAAATCCAAAGTATTTTTGATGTTCAACCCCAGATTTCTGTTAGGCGGAATCTGTGACCAGCAGCAACTAAACTGTTTTTTTTTTTCACAACGTAGCGGGTTGGTGCACCTGCTGCAGAGATCTATCTGCTGATCAGATGTTCGAATCTCAAAGTTGCTGAGTCACCCTCACGTTCGTGTAAGGTTGCTAACAAGAGAACTACTCATTTTATTTATATTGTTTTTCAGCAATGCACTTGAGGCTGATATATTTACATATGCAAATTTCCAATGAGGCCTCGGTCTCTGAGCCCTCCCCCCCTTGTAAGCATCCACCTCTGGAAGCGCGGCAGAGAAGTGAAGTGGAAACTGAAAAGCGGCTGGTGTTTGTGGAGCGGACAGATGGAGGAGGAGAGCCGCTGACTCTCTGTGTGACCCGCGGCACACGAGGGACCGCTCTGCGCTCGGCTGTAATAATATCTCAGAATTCTAACGATTGTTCACGTGAATTTATGAGTCCCGGGCGTCCCATCCGCGCGCCGGGAGAGGGCGATCTGGAGGGTGGGTGCCAGCGCTCCTGAAACCCGACCCCCTCGCGCAGGGCCATTAGGCGGACATTAAGGAAGACGTACGGCCCCTCAGTGACAGCCCCACAATACTCGCAGATCTGCTTTCACTTAACTGTGCGCCGGGCTAATGATGGCTGATCAATAGTGCCAGGGAGTTTTGTATCATTCCATCAGTGGTCTGACTGTTCGGGGTGGAGAGAGCGGCTACCCCAGCCCCCCCCCATCCTAATCTCTCTCAGTGACGCCTCACTCCTACATTCGGTCTTAAAGGCTCGACCCAACTCCACATCACCAGGCAAGGGCAACATTTAAATGACGTTGAGTCAATCGCACAATTTGGGGAATTTCGCGTTACATCTAGTACTAAAATTCCCCAAATTATGGCACTTTGTATAATTACGCCATGTTGTCAGCAAAATCATAAGAAAGGAACGCAAACAAGCAGAACGCGAGCAGCTGTAGTTTTTTAGTAGAAGCAAGGTCGCATTTTTGCACAAAAATATATGGCAAAATGTAAGACTTGCATTTCATTTAATTATGATTCATTTTGAATAATTTCCCATAATTTTCCAAAATTTCGCATAATTAACTGAAAACATTTTATAGGCCAGGGCGGAGTTCGCAGAGGTCTGCCATGCCGACCTTCGCGAAGTGAACAAAAACCTATGCCGCGATATGTAGTGTTTCGCATGTGGCAGAGTGCGTTAGGTCACACCGTTCGCGCTGATTTTTAGCCCCCGGGTTTTGTCCCCATTGCCAGCACCTTGCGCAGAGCAAGAGGGTGCTGCTTCTTTCTGCAGCTCGAGTAGATGTTGTACTCGAGCGACAGTTTCCTTAACCCAAACAGGTTTCTCAACGCGAGCGTTAGCGACCATCCGCGACCACCCACGCTGAGAAATCTCGCCGGGATGTCGCAGGAGTAAGATTTTTCTCACTCGACAACTTAACGTTGGCTAGCACGAGTGGGAAAAAAAAACTCAGTTCTGCGAAGCTGAGTTTTTCGGAACTACGTGGATCGCGGAGTGGAAAAAACTCCTCATACGAAGCAAGCGGAGCGAAATTTCATGCCCAGGCCTACAAATTACACAAAGTTCGCAGAACCATACATATTACATGATGTTGCTTGCTTGGATGACTGTCTAGATGAAAACTGTATGCAAAGTACATCGTCATACCGGATAGCTTCTCAATGTATTGGGCATTTCCCTGCATGAAATAAGTACTCAAGGTATTCCCTCAAGGACAAAAGACATTAAACATACCTTCCATGTGTATTGGGTGACTGTCTGAAAGAAAAATTGTACTCCAGGTAAGCTCTCAGTCCAAACCTCACACAACAAACCATCTCAATATGGTGGGTGGTCATTTGTGAATTATTTTTTACACAATCTATACCCCCTAATGGAAAAAATCACATCAATTGGAAGCATAAGACATATTATGTTAAATTAAATATGTGAAGCCCAATAGTCAAGATTTTTGCGAGTTTATAATTGTGTTAAAAAAAAAAAAAAAAATCTGGTTCTATTTGTCAGACTGACGGCCCGAGGCCAAATGGCCTTTTAGGTTCCAAATTCCCTTGTAGGCCAGCGACACAAAATAACATTGTATTAACAGCTTGATTCTTAACAGTAGTTGTGTCCTGCCTCAAGGTTAACTGTAAGCAGGGTCACTGGAATTATGTGGCAGGAGCCGCCCAGATTATGCAGTCCGTTTGAGTACATTTTGTGGCAAGAAAAGGCCAATTATGTTGCATAATGCGGCACAATTCATAATAGTATTACTTCATTATTTAACCATTTTTAAACTTGGTAACACTGTCTGGGCATTGGTTGCACCTGATAAGTATTGGTTTAACACCCAAGTATAGCAATAAACAACAGAAAGGTGACAAGTCCAGTTTTTTAAAGGGCCTTCAAGCACATGGCAATGCTGGTCCCTGCATTTTTAGTTACTTTTGAACCGTTTGAGCTAGAAACACACTTTCTTTTGGTTAGATTCTTCAGAATATGCAGCCGATCATAGATTTGGACTGCTGAATGTCCCACGGGTGGCAAGCTCAATTTAAAAAAAATGTTTGACTGCATCCTTGGGCCTGCCCCATGACTAATAAATAGGTGGCTTGCATGATTTTTCAAAATTATTTTCCCCTCCCAAAATTATTTACCAAAATTATTGGTGCATTTGCATGGGACTTGGTCTGATATCTATTTTTTTGCCTCCCCTTGGCGCAATGACATATTTTGACAGTTGCCCAGTAATGTGTGGGCTGGTGAGGAGGGGTGGTGGGCAAAAGCTGGTGCTTAGGGCGGGAATGGCTGCGCTGGGATAACATTCCTTATTTTTGCCCTTGATTTACTTTCCTTTGTCCAGTTCTCCGCTACTGGTCCAGTAGGTGACTGCAGGCTGGCGACAATCAGTCTGGGCAGTGAGACGGATCTCCAGAAGCAGGTAGGTGGGGGTTGAATAAACAAACACCTCACCTGTATGCATACTCCCTTTTTTGGGGGATCCAGTGATCAGCACTGGCCCAATAAATGAGGGGATTGTACCCTTTGAATTTTGTGGCCACTTTTGTAAAATGTTTGGGCTTTCACAAAACTGCCATTTTGGCTTTTTGAGGCAAATTATGGAATCCTGGAGTGTCTGCCTGCAGATACACCTCAATACTTACCACCCCCACTTTCTGTACTTTAGCCTACAAACAGGTTTGCAGATGCAGCATATCTTGACATGCAATACTACAGATGTTTATTACATACATCCTTGCACCATCATTGCAGCCAAATCCTGCCCTGCAGTATCCCCTGCAATTCCAATATCAAGACGTACATGCAGCTCTGACAAAGCACCTAATTTATTTGTTTTTTTTTAGGGGGGAGTTTTATATAGTCTAAACTCGATCCGAAGGTATCAGAGCGCTTTACATGAGCACCAGTTGCGTTACAGGTGGACACGTTTGTTTTGTGAGGCCCGGGGAGAATCACAGGTTGTTGAGCGTTCTTGCAGAGACTCGAACCCGGATCCCCAGCTTCGAGGTCGACCACTCTAGCCTTTAGGCCACATTCCCGGTTTATTGCCTAATTGCTGTTCTAGACGAGCAATTAACTGACATGTTTTGTAATGTGTCTCATATATGAGCTGGAGTATCACAATTAATTCCAGGACTGAAACCCAAACACACCCCTATAGGATGCATTGCACCAGGATTTCTGGTGTCCACATGAGATAAATGTACTTAATCTAGATGGGAATCCTTCACATCCTGAAAATGTAGCCCTCCAACCCTTCAGTTGGACGCCCAACCTCAATAGGTTCCTAAAAAGGTACTTTCTGACAGATAGTTCTGCAGAGGTCGTTTCTCTTCTGAGGATCTTTCCAAATTCCTGTAAGAAACATATAATTTTTCCTATTTGCTATCATTCTGAAATTGTATAAAGACCTAAACTATGGCTTTCCCTTTCACCACGGGACAATCCTCTACCTGCTGCTTCCATTGACGGCTTAGAAGAGCTGAAAATATTATTATTTACAAGCCCCTTGCTCAACCAACGCATCACTTTTAATATGGGAAACAGTGGCGTACCGTATTCTCACAACCATTTGTAGCCCTTGTAACTGGAGCAAAGGTAACGACCCTCCATCTACACTCTCTGCTCTCAGCACAGCCGCCATCTTTGTTTACTTTGCTAAATCTGCGAATCAGAAAGTTATATTCATAACAGAGACATAAGTGCTCTTCAGTCTTAAGCCCCTCTGCATTCCTTCCCTTAGAGCAGCTTCACAACAAGGGGACCCTCTCCTCTTGCAAGGCCTTGGCTTTTTCACGTCCTGAGAGTGCTCTAGCCGGGGATTAGGCTGTTAAGCCACATTGATCCCCAGTCTCTTTCAGAGTGCTGAGGGCGTCCTGCCCACGTCTGGGAGTGGAGCAGACCTCTGGGAGTTCTTGCAGGCCTGGTGAGAGGCGTGGGGAGTGCCAAGATGCATACACTCCAGCTGATCTAAAAGATATCAATCCCTGCCACAACCTGGACCTACAATGTGTAGGAGAGTGACAGATGGAACACAGAAGAGGTGCTCTCACCCTACAACATACAGAACCTACAATCAGAGGTGCAGAAATGCAGTGTTAATTGTATTTAAAATAATCCCAAGGTTGTAGACCCCCAGAGGTGAACACATAAGAGGATAAAATGTTTATTTTTTAAATTGTGAGTTTTTAGGGAAAGGGCATGGAATGGGCATAGGCATCTCTACATTCATGGTACGGTAGGAGGACACTTGCAATAGGTGTCAATGTATATTCGTGCACAGTACAGTAGAAATAAATTAATGTAGGTCTCTATCCTTTCACAGTAACATAGAGGATTGATGAAATGATGTACACGTCAATTCAGTTTCCGCATGATAGTACACGCGGACTGTGTGTTAATGCGGCAGGAGAGGGCCAAACAATACAGCAGGATTGAGTAAAGCAAGAAAAGGCGAATTATGCGGAGTAATGTGCCACATTCAACCTTTGCAAAAGGCCATCTTCCACTGTGCAGCAATTTGTGGCGCTCTGTATTTAGTAACTTTTGAACCGGTTGAGCTAGGCATATTTCTTGGGGTTAAAATTTACAGATTATGTAGCAGATGAAGGATTATGTGGCAAATGCGGCAAATCTATAATTTTGCCAAAATTGCCATGATCGCACAATTGCATATTTCCAGCAGCCCTGGTGTCAGTCTGTTCATTTAATAGTAGCGAGACTCACGGAATGGGTGTATGCAGGGCCGGACTGGCCATAGCGGGCACCGGGCAATCCCCCGGTGCGCCGCACGGGTTGGGTCCGGTTTTTGGCCCCTGGGGGCCGTTTTTGGTACAGGGCCGTTTTTGCAGCAACAAAATCGGCTCTGTACCAAAATGCAAACTGCTCGGCGGCATCTCCAACCCCCCGAGTGGGAAGAGGGGGATGCCGGCCGAGCACTTTGCTAGGGCCGGTTGTTGTTCCCAGTCCAGCCCTGTGTGTACGCTTCTATCCTCTCAGGACACAGTAGGAGGACACACAGAATGCGTCTAGCGGTTCACAGTACTTAAGGAGGATAAATGGAGTGAGTGTGTGGATCAATTTCAGATACACCAAAGAAGCACTTGAAATAGATGTGATTGTCCATCCATAGTAGAGGAGGAGGACACAGACAATGGATGGAAGTGTCCATCATTTCAAGGTGTGGTAGGTGGACAAGTGGAATGAGAGTGAGTGTCTGTCCACTCACAACGTAATAGAATAATATGTGGAATTGGTTGAGAAGGATGCACAGAATGAAAATAAGTTTGTATCTATTCACCGCACAGTAGTGGGTTACATGAAATTAGGTTGAGTGTCTATCTCTAGTTGTTCACAGCACAATACTTGAGACACATGGAATAGGTATGTGTGTCAATCCATTGTGTGACAGTGTCAATCAGGTCACACAAATAGATTTCCATTGGCCCTAAGCCAATTTAGCTATACCAACCAAACATTCTGAGTGAGGAAAATAGACATATTGGGGCATATGTATGAAGCCTATTTCCCGTTCGCAAATGGGCCGATTCTCAGAATCGGTCAGTTTGCGAACGGGAAAAAGCCTTTTGGGATGTATCATCCCAAAAGGCCCTGCAAAATAGGGAATCACAAAATTTGCGATTCCTTATTTTGCAAAAGCATTTAAGGAATCGCAATTTGCAATTCGTTAAATGCGATGTAAAAAGCACCCAAGTTTTGGATTTCTCCCTAAGAAATCGCAAATTACCACCAACTTCAAGTTGGTGGTAATTTTCGATTTTTTTTAGAAAAATGCACTTTTTTGCATTTTTCAAAGTGCCATGTGGCGCACATACATGCCCTTAGGGCATGTATGTGTGCCACATGTGCACACATGCACATTTATGGGGTGCAACAGGGTGTCCTTTTGACACCCTGGCACCCTTGAAATTGCATTCTCAATTTAATTGAGAATCGCAAATTGAGAATGTCTTCCCATTCATTCCTATGGGCCTCTGGGCCCATAGGAATGAACGGGGAGGTATTCCTTAATTGCGAATCGCAATTTGTGATTCAGAATTAAGGAATATGTAGGATTTGCTAAATTATTTGCAAATCCTACATACATAGCATTTGGAATTCTAAAATAGCGATTCTCTAAAAATCGCTATTTGAGAATCGCAAATGTATCCTTTGATACATATGCCCCATTGTGTTCCCTAAAACTCCAATGAGTCTCTCCAGATGGAGTTTGTATTAGGACTGTAACAGTATCCTTCAGACACACGAATTTTAGTCAGTTACCCTCACTCTTTCCCTCAAGCAAGCATGCACAAGAAATCTGGACCACTATTTCATGAGACTTAATACAAAGCTGGTCTAGTGCAGAATGTATGCAGAAATATTACAATAAATATATCAAAAGCATGATTGTGATTCTGAAGGGAAAATACGAAACAATATAAAACAGGCAGCATATGACACTATTATGTGTCCCTTCCTACTGCGCCTGGGCTAATAATACTTAAAAAACAAAGACCAGCTACCTAAAAGCGTGAAGTACATTTGTTGCATACCTGGATGCAGAAGGCAGAGAGCATGAAACTTGCAAGATCAGGCTATTGCTATGAGAATTGTTTAATAATGATTCCCAGAGCAGATGCAAGGAACTGTCCTCTTCATTAGTGACATGGTGCGAGAATAAAACCATGACAATTCTTTCAATAATAGTCTTGTGACCCCTCTAAATATTATTTTAAACACTGTGTTGTATGAATATATTCATTTAAACACTCTGCCCGAACACAGACTACATATAGCACATATTGTCATGTAGTAATGGACAGAAATGCAGGAATTAATGAGCAGTTATAATGAAGAAACAACGTTGGGGCGGGGGGAGGATGTGCCATAAGTTAATGATGAGCAAAACACAAAAGATGATGGACGGAATGTTGCACAATGGCAAAACATTCAGCCCCAGTCACAGAGCTGGGTTTAATCCATCGTTATTTTGCTCACCATGTCACCCCAGTTCAGACATGGCCATATGCAAATCATTCTCGATCCTGTGCCTCATGGGAACAGTCCAGCCCAAACTGCCAAGCCATGTCTTCCCTGGACTGGAATCAAGCATCCTAGGACCGGTTTCTGGCTATCAGCCGTCATCAGCCAGGATAGCTTGACTCCCCAGGATGCTTGTTTCCGGTCCAGGGAAGACATGGTTTGGCAGTTCCGGCTGGACTGTTCCCATGAGGCACATGGTCAGACTGATTGCATATGGCCTTGTCTGAACTGGGGTGGCGGAGTGAGCTTAGGAATGATGATGGATTAAACCCAGATGAGCTGACTGGGGGTGAGTGTTTGATTTGCTCAAACGCTCCGTCCATCATCCCCTTTGGTATTGATAAGATACCTTGGAGTTATATTTAACAATAATGGTAACTTTAGCCCCCAAAAACTGGATATCACCAGGAAGGCAAATGCTTTAATAGGTGCATTTGGGATAATCAAAAAGTCTACCAGTAATTTAACTTATCAGCCGCTTCTTAAGGTGATATCGGCGAAATTGTTACCTTCCTTATCCTATGGCAGTGAGGCTCTAAACGGAAAAGACGCAATAATTATTAACAATGCTGTCTCAAAAACCTTTCTATCCCTCTTTCTTTTACCTAAAAATGCCTCACAAGCACAAGTCAGGCTGGAATTCGTCTTAAACAACCAACTATATGCACGAAAGGGTCATATAATCAAAGTATGGAATAGAGTGAAAAATGATAAGGAGAACTTAATTTCGCAGCTTTTATGGAAAGAAATTGAGGGTAACAATAATCTATCTGCCTGGAAATACCTGGACAACGCTCTGGATGAATTTGGAGTTAGAGCGATTTGGACTACTACCAAAACCCAGGAATCCTTCAAAAAAGTTGTGAATAAAACAACAGATCACCTATCATTGATAAGTGATAAAGAGACCCTTGTTTAAAGGAAACACGCATGGTCCATAATAAATGGCTAAAAAAAAGAGGCCTCAGGAATATCTGGACACAGCATGGTCGTGGAGAAGTAAACATATCTTTATTAACGCACTATTTGGAATATGGCCAGTAGAGTCACATGCACTACCTTGGAAAAAACTTGAAAACAACTTATCGTGTTGGCTGTGCAAAGTTGGAGAGGAAAATATTATACATCTCCTGTGCATCTGTCCAGAACTAAAAAATGAAAGATTAACTTTATTAAAAAGGCTATTTAACGAAAGAGCGATAAGGACTTGTAGACAAGCATTGATTCGATGTCTTTCCCCTGATGACCTATCCATTAATTCTGCTTTTTAAAAATTTTTAACAATTTCACTGAAAAATTTAGAACAATATAACATTGATCATTATAATGACTATCTTCATCATTAACTTTTAAACATATGAACTTGTTTTATTTAAACCAGTTTTCACAATGTGTCTGTATTAATTTTAAAGACTGAGTGATATTTAAAAACCAATTTAATGAGGTATTGTAACTTAAATGCACATAACTGAGAATGTACTATTTGTAAAGATTTTAATTAATCAATCAATAAATAATTACCCGGTCCAGGGAAGACATGGCTTGGCAGTTCCGGCTGGACTGTTCCCATGAGGCACAGGGTCAGACTGATTTGCATATGGCCATGTCTGAACTAGAGTGGCGGAGTGAGCTTAAGAATGATGATGGATTAAACCCAGATGAGTTGACTGGGGGTGAGTGTTTTATTTGCTCAAACGCTCCGTCCATCATCCCCTTTGGTATTGATAAGTTAATGATGGGCTGTGCATGAAATGGTAAGCATCCTAGTAAATAAGGCAAAAACACATGACATATCTGTCGAAGGTGCATTAGGAGGACTCGTAGATTCCATTGAAGTCCTTATCCTTTCAATCGACAGCAGGAGGACTCATGAAATGAGTATCTGTAAGGAAACAGGCTTCTGTGCAGGTTTCTTCCACTTTTTGCCCCATTTGGACTATTAGCTACTGGTTTTTCGACTTTGAGAGTGCACCGAGGCCTGCTGTCTAGACTAGGGGTGGGTGGAATTTGCGTAGTCGCGCTAGGCAAAGTTCAGTAAAATGGTAAAAAATCTCTGCAAACACGCAGAATTGCTTGTTCCGCCCGTTCGTGATACTTTTTTCCTGTTCGCGAACGCTGTTTGCATGCTCGGGGGGAAATATCTCACAAACACGCATTTTGGAAGCATGAACAAGCAAACAATTCCGCAAAGCCGCGGATCACGGAATTTTGGGCAATTCCGCGTTCTCCATGAAAGGCGAAATTACCCATATTCTACGAGCGGAACGGAATTTCCCGCCCAGGTCTAGTCTAGACCTCAGCGCCAATATTCTGACACATTGCAAAAGGTATGGTTCATTGGATATACCCAATTGGTAATACTGACTTACTTATAAGTCCATAGCATATGATACTCAGGCTACCAAGGGCATGTAAGGCAGAGTGTACACACAGGGCTGCAGCACTGTTTATCTCACCCTGCACGTGACAGAGACAAAATTGACCCCAACCTGCCACTGCAGACTGAAGGGCAATGTTTTAAACTGCTAGTTCGACTTTGCCTTTACACCTAATGACAAAACCACCACTTCCTTTAAGGATATATGTAAGTCTCCCCTAAGGAAGGTCTATTGGACCCTATCACAGGGAGCTATATAAACTTAAGTAAGACATATGATTTTTAGCACCAACACTTCTAAATTACTGTTTTGCTGTGGAAAGGTTAGGAGCCCCATTGGCTACCACAGGGTTAGCGGCTGCCACGCAAGACCGCCTAACCTCTGAATAGGACTGCCTAACAAAGTCAAGTAAGGTATCAAATAAATTATGGCATTAATTCCGACCCAATGCCCAGACCGGATTGACGGTCACTATTAAAGTTAAGCAACTTTTAGAAAGTACTCCAGCAAGTCCAGTGGCTTCACAAAGGCACTGGTCTTTTGACAGATTTCGGACCACCTGGGGACACGTGTGAATGACTCCCAGGCTCAGGACTAAAAGCAATTTCTGCAGAGTGAGGTACCACCTCCTCTCCGTGGATGGCTGCTCAGTGTGTTATCCCAAAAAGCCGCCTTTGAAGACACGCTTGTGATAACATCTCTAAGCAGGATACAGACAATTAGGAGACAGAGCCAAGGATGGTAAACTTGTGTCCAGAACGGGTTTCACATGGGCCTGTAGCCCACCAGTAGCCACAACTCTAGGGTGGGCTGCCCTGCTCCCGATGGCCAAAGAAGGGTAGCACCATCTTGATGGGGGTAAGAGCGCGCTGAAGAAATGTAGTCTTCATTATCAGGGAATACTTACTAATAAAAAAAGAACTTGGCACAGAAGCTGAAAATATGAAAAGACATCTTTATTAAATTTAATAAGTGAGGCCACGTCACACGGAAGCCGTAGCAACTGAATGAGGTAGTCTGAGCAATACAGAAAACAGAGGCCTTTTATATGCTTAGGGTTACAAACTTCAGCATACAAGTAAGGGGCAGTCCTAGCTTTTGCAAGCATGCAAAAAATGCCTAACATGGACATGCAAGTTGAACAAACCCAACATTCTTCTTTAGACAAGCCGGACAAAACCATAATAAAAAGGACCACAACCCATATCATAAACAGACCATAAAAGAAGGAACAGAAAACAGATAAGAAGCAGGATATGGGGTGTGTGTGTGCATACCAAACTCTACAATGTCCTGTGCTTTGATCCTCAATCTTGATCAGCTAAAGGGCGGGAACTGGTTTAACAAGGTCAGCTTCAGGCAACAGGGTCAGTTCACTCAGGTCAAACAGGAGTCAGCATGAACTCGAGCTGAGGTGTACAAGTCCTTAAAAGACTAGTTCAGCCACAATCATTGGCCTATGTGAGGGCAACCACAAAATGGCTGCCATACACAAAATGGAACCCACGGGTTCAGAATTCACAGAACCTCAGACCTCCTTTTGCCCTTACATAGGCAATCACTCAGTCTGTATCTGAATCAATGTCAATATTATCCCCTTCACTAAGGCATTATTACTCGAGTTATCTTTCATGGAACGCAAGGGATAGACTTCGTTGGCATAAATAAACATCATCTGATATGCCCATACAGACCCATTGTAACTAAATGACAGAACCAAATAGGGAATACCTCTATCTGTAGTATGTGGCATAAGACCACACACCCAACAATTAGTGGTGTTCATTACTAACTAGTGTTGATGCAGAAGCTGTACAAAGGAATTATTAGTAAACTCCGACCTCCTAACCAGTTCATGTTCAGATAAAGTATGGAAAGAATGCAAAGAAGTAGTAGTAGGAAGAGACATAGGTTGGGAGGTGGGTACAGATGTCAATTGGGTAGCAAAAACAATCCAACCCACAAAAGACAACATCATGCTTAAAAATACTAGAAAACATGTTATTAAGAACATATGGACAACAGGAGAAAATAATGACCACTATTACAAATAAAATTATCATTTTTCACAACTCTAAGCAGAAAGCAAATCCTAAAATTATCTAGTAACATTTTTTATGGCTCCTATGCATTTCAGTAACTTATTATATGATCAGGTGAAACAGTGGTGATCCTTATTAATGTTCTCAGATGAAAAGGGATACTCTTCCACAGAGAATGGACTTTATTCTGCTTTTACTAAACAGAATACTACTTTAAAACAATGCCAGCAAAACAGCAAAAATTTGTCTCCTAATACCCACTTTATGCAATCGCACGGGAAATACCCAGAGTCCGTCCAAGCCTCTCCGGCAGGGTTCTATTGTTCATCAAGTCCTCTTGTGTTGTTTTCTTCCCCATGGGTCTCTTCATTCAGGTCTTTCATGAAAATGGTCCTTCTCAGTATCCGTTGGAGTGCCCTCCTGGCAAACACTCGCAGCTTATTTGAAAGTCTCAATGTCTCAAGGCAGCGCACCAATATCTCTACTCTGCGGCAGGCACTACAGATAGTATGCTCTCCATTGATCATGGGCACAGATAATCTCATGCAGACCCAAGTACTATTAATCAGGAAAGAGCAACAGGCTTTCATACTCAGCAACACTTTCAGACTCCAACACTCGCTTTTCAGTGTCAGAGGATGCTCGGGCTGCTCTTCCATTTAATCATAGGTACCACAATGAAGTGCCTTTTTCCAATCCTGGATCCTCTGGTGCACTGCCTTTCCGTTGGAGCAAAGGAAAGGGGGGGTGTGGCCAAAACTCAGGCCAAGGGGCTCAATGGACTGCCTACTGTCAGAGATTACCAGCACATGACAGGTGAAAAACTAAAGCCTCGAAGCAACAAGGATCCTTCTCTTTTGCTCTTTTGCACTGAAAACTGGTTCTGTGATGTCCAATGCCGTCTGATGGAGCAAGTACGATGCTTTGGAGATATCATGGATGGTGCTCTGGCGATCACTGTCCAGCCTTGCTGCTTTTCTGGCTGCTGAGACTGTCACTGATGGGAATTAGCTTTTCATCAAAGGTCCGCAGGTTATTATGACTTAATCCCGCAGAACCTAGTGACGTAGGAAATGGGACACATTTGTTATTTTCTTTCAATTTAGTACAAAAACAGTTTGTTTTTAACAAGAGGATTGCAAGCAGGTGGCCTGCAATCTGCGAGGGAGTGCCCATACGCCATGAGACAATTCTGGTCTAGAACACACTGTCATTCTCATAGAATACAAAGACAAAGGCAATAAGCAAAACAGTGCCTCTAATTTCTTCAATTGGGTTTCCATGTGAGAGCATATCCTTTACCATCTAAGGGTAGATAACTATATGAGAATTTTATCTAAATGGATGTCCTCACACATAGTGACTTCGTCTAATGGGGTAAACACATTTTTTCTCTCAATGATTAAGTCTAGGTGTTCCTAAATCCCTTATCTAGAACATCTCAAAAGAAAAATCGCATAATACAGATTATCAGGGACATGAAGTAGGCCTAAAGAAAATTCTTAAAAAAAACAGTCTGGTCATACAAAAGGGAATTATACATAATATAGGGGTTTCTGGTACATTACTGTAATCTGGAAGTGTGAACCTAATACAATAATAATAATAAAAGAGGGCTAACTGGTGAAAGGAATATGGAAAAGGGAAAATGGGACTAGGACACAGCTAAAATCCCCAATTACTAAGCACGATGCAACATCAATCAGGGGAGAAGTGACGAAAGAAAAATCTATAGGAAGAACAAGAAATTACTTGGGTGATAGTCAGGCATGTGACACAACACCAAGAGTGGGGGTGATACATAAAAATCAAAATAGTTCACGAACATTAGCTCTACCGCTGGCCGCTACACCATATACGGTATTCTCAGCTAATGTTCCAGTTCCTTTTTCAGGGAAAAAATTAAACCTTGTTTCCTTTATGGTACAAGGCCATACACTATTCAGGAAGCAGAACAAAACTGACTAAAGTAATATAAAAATTAGGTCACCATGCACAAAAGTCACAGACTCATAATTTATCCTTACGTCCAATTCAGGATACATAAATTTAGGGCTGCCTGTTCCTTAAGGGGAGGGGCAGTACGTGACTAACAGCATGTGACACACTTTGATTCTGAATATCTCGTTTTTATTTTCCTTCAAATACCATTAAAGCCAAATTTGACATACACTGATGAAGTGTTGTCTGTCTTTCTGTGAAATTTAGTGTCAAAGCAAATCTACCCAACTGTTTGTAGGATACACATCGTCATGTATATCCCTTCACAACACAGGTAAACTTGTAATAGTATCATAAGCAGCAATATAAAACAAAAAACATGCAAAAAAAACGCACAAAATGGACATGTCAAGCCATCAGATATACTTGCTGTATATCAAGCACAAAAAGTATAGACAAAACAATAGCATATATAAATGAGCGGTGACGCATAACACCTTGTCAGGTTTAAAATCCTTACCCTCCTTTTTGACAGTAGATCACCAATTAGTGGATATCTGCTGTCAAATACAACTTTCAGACACACAGAACCAGCAAGAACAATTCATGATAGAACCAAATACACAAACATGAAAAACGCATGGACATTTCTTTCCAAAGGAGTTACGCAAAAACACATCTCATTTCAACCAACCAAACTCACGTGTCTTGCCAGCCTTAAAAAACCCAGAACAATCCATGGATGATCTGTGGGCAGAAGCAGAAAAAAAAAATACACAACACACAAAAGAGAGGCATTTCTCATAACAAACAGACATCAATTATAACTTTTAAACAGAAGACAAAACATAATACACATGAACAGTCACAAAAATAAATTTCCATTACTCAACTGTTACCATCTTATCAGTCAGCTTGCAATATTAAGCCATTTTAACTTTCCAAAAGTAAAATTCTTTCACTGACACTCTATGTTATCTTTGGGCCACAATTTCCACTGTAAAAAATAATTCTTAATTGGAAAATCGTTCTCACTTAGGCATGTAGCCTTCAAAATTTCAATAAAAAGCTTTGTCTTTTTTTCTGTCTAAGACTTAATGCAATGCTTCATTTTCGGTCAAATAAAAGCAACTAGCAGACATTATTTTTTAGAGGCAGAGATACAAATATATCATTTCTGCAGAGCATTTAGCATATGTTGGGACTTTCAAAGAAACCTTTTCATATTTTCCCTTTGGAATTAAGTTCTTTAATTTTGTGGAGAAACCAGAAACCCTTCCTTTTAGAGGCCTGTTTAGCAAGGTCATTCTGCATTTCACAGAGACAAGGCCCTAATTTAAAGGTCCCAAATGTCAACATGACAGCCTCCTTCCATTGTGTACAGGGAAACTAAAGATAACACCTCAGCGGGACTCGTGCCAGCCTCTGCAGCTGTCCTAGCCCCCTGCTTCTGCTCACTAAGAAGTTTGCAAAAGGCCTTCCGGATTCCTCCTAACCTGCAATAATTCACTCTATTTAAAACACATGTTATATATATTACTCCTGTTAGGGGCTATAATTTATTTCTATACTTACATTATTAAAACATTTACTGTGAATAATTCACAGAACATAATAACACATATACCAGTTTTTAGAACAAATGCTTGTTTGCAATGGTACTCATTTCATCAACCTTAAATAGATGAAGGTCTCAGTTAGGTCCAGCCAAAGTTAAAAACCTTCAACCCTGATATTAAACTCAAACCTCTGCACCAGGCACATTGGCTCACTGAGCCATTAAACGCAACCCCAAATGGGAACAACCTGCAAATTTGTGTTTTATACCTAAATGTATGCATTTACTGAAGCCTAAGGCACTTTAAAGCTATTTTAAATGGCAAAAATACCCAAATTCGACTTTGATATTTGGGGCACTTAAAAATAAATATCCTATAAGTATGTTACATATTAATCATCCTCAGAATGTTCTTTACACATTACAGATATTAGACATTAGACATATCTCATGTAAATCCTTAGAAAAATGAGTTTTTTACGCCTGCGCTAAGTGAGATGTCATATGCTAATGTCCTCATTATGCAGTGCAACACAACTCAAATTAAATTATAATGCTAGGAGGTCACAGTATGAGCATTAAGCTTCATGAATAGTAAAAAACTAATTTTGTAGCACTTATTTTTAAGAATTATTTTTCATAATTTAATAATTATTTTTAATAAACCCAATCATTTTTGATAATACCACATATAAAAGCAAGCTGCATCCCTTATTTCAGACATAAACAGAAAGGGGTGAAACACTCAGGACACACAATACGGCGCGCTTTAGCCATGCATTTCATAAATAGCGCCAACGCTATTCACTTAGAGAAATTGCACTAATGGGAAAACCACGTAGACATTTAAACACACATTTAACCCACAAACCAATACTCAGAACAAAAACAAAGGACAGCCCACAGACTGTACTTAAACCAAACCATTTGTAAATACTAGTTGTAAGTCATATTTACAAGAAACGCTTCTCAATAGTGTTCCAAAAGACTGCAAAAACAGACTGCTGCATATCCAAGAAGCCAAAACACACTTAATTCACTAGCTGTGGCTGGCAGAACACCAAAAAATCGCTCTGCATATCTTCATTTATAAAATTGCGCAGAACAAAGGATCCTTGTTTTGTATTATGTCATATTTTAATTCCCTGGGGATACAAAATCACCAAGGAAGAAATATGTTTGTATACTTAAACCTATTTAAATATTTCTTCTAGGAGAGCCGGCTAATTAATTTCACATCACACTATGGTACCTTCCAAATAAAGCCACACATTCTTCTTATGTGAGCTTTTAAACAGGCATGCCAAAAATATTGCAAAATATACAATATTATAATCAATGTAGTGCTTAATGTACTTTTCGTACGTGCACCATTCAACTAAACCAAATAGAGAAAATTCTCCTCATTACCTGTTCTACACAAATTGCAATTCGCATATACAAACCTATACAAATCCAAAGTTGGCCAACACAAATTCCAAAGTTCCAAAGTTACAGTCCTAAATTTGCTAAGACCAGGCATCTTATAGCTCACTAATCTAGCTTCAAAATTGAAGGGGTTATCAGAAACGATATACTCGCAAATATACGAGCCCCTCGGCTTTGGTAATTGCAATAACCAAATCAAAACCAAGAAACCAACCCTCGGCTTTGGTAATTGCAATAACCAAATCAAAACCAAGAAACCAAACAAAGTCGTGGGAGCGACCCACTTGCACTTCTTATTTTTACTAATCAAAAGGTTATCCAAATTCTAACTGTCAAGTTCTACATGACCTAACGGTCTTTTTTAGAATACTCACGCCAAAAAAAAGGTTCTCAGTCAGGAGTGACATCATGTGGAGGATCAAAATCAGGAAGAGCAGAAATATACTGGGCTGCAAAGACGAAGAATCTCCAGAATTCCTGTGCACAGAGTAGTAGAGTCCCGTCCTGTCCTCCTCAGTAGATTTCAGTCTTCTGACAAGATCACTCCCACAGAAAGTCACTTCTCTGATGAAGCCCACGTTGGCCGCGCCATTTGAAGAAATGTAGTCTTCATTCTCAGGGAATACTTACTAATAAAAAAAGAACTTGGCACAGAAGCTGAAAATATGAAAAGACATCTTTATTAAATTTAATAAGTGAGGCCACGTCACACGGAAGCCGTAGCAACTGAATGAGGTAGTCTGAGGAATACAGAAAACAGAGGCCTTTTATATGCTTAGGGTTACAAACTTCAGCATACAAGTAAGGGGCAGTCCTAGCTTTTGCAAGCATGCAAAAAATGCCTAACATGGACATGCAAGTTGAACAAACCCAACATTCTTCTTTAGACAAGCCGGACAAACCCATAATAAAAAGGACCACAACCCATATTATAAACAGACCATAAAAGAAGGAACAGAAAACAGATAAGAAGCAGGATAAGGGGTGTGTGTGTGCATACCAAACTCTACAATGTCCTGTGCTTTGATCCTCAATCTTGATCAGCTAAAGGGCAGGAACTGGTTTAACAAGGTCAGCTTCAGGCAACAGGGTCAGTTCACTCAGGTCAAACAGGAGTCAGCATGAACTCGAGCTAAGGTGTACATGTCCTTAAAAGACTAGTTCAGCTACAATCATTGGCCTATGTGAGGGCAACCACAAAATGGCTGCCATACACAAAATGGAACCCACGGGTTCAGAATTCACAGAACCTCAGGGGCATTCTGGGATAGCCTGAGCCACACATCACAGTAACTCTGTCACTAGAGAGGAGGGGAACCAGTAGCCCATTGCCTAGGGACTGCATGGTCCCCTCAGGGAACTTTCTAGGGATAAGTAGGACACCCCTGGTACCCAGACCATCAGTTCACTCTAGAGAAGAAGAAAGGACCAAAGAAGGACTACCCTGCTGCCTTTTACCTGCACAAAGAGAGTCTGCACGTCGTGAACTCTGCACTCTTGTGCTAGTGAGACTGAGACAGTGACTGCTGTCCCCTACCATGGAAAAAGTTGTTTTCCCACCTTCACAAACTACAGTGACTCCGCAGATCAGTGTGCTGATATCCTGGAACCAGCTCCAGGGACACAAGGGCTGAAGGTGCCCAAGCTGACAAAGTGGTAGCCGTAGCAGTTGCTGTGGCGCTACCAGTCAGCAGATGCATAGAGAGGCACATTTGAGATAGCCACAAATTGCACCCATGTCTGCCAGACTCTAGAGTGCTGTCTGTGACAGGATTTTTCACACCCAAGGTACAGTAGCCCCCATCAGTTGGGCTTTGACTGTCACAACGAGGACATCATGGGACCCCCAGTGCTGGGGCACCGCTCAGCATCAGGACCACTCAATTGAAGTCTATGGCGGTAATCCTGTAAAGTTTGAGACTTGATTAAAAACTGCTCTGGTGGCCAGGGAACTGCCCAGAGTATCCATACCAGACTCCTAGACCTCTGCACTGTTGAAATTGTTCGCCCAAGTTTTGGTTGGCCAATACTTGATGCATTATAACATATTTCATACTTTAAAAATCTGTATCTCAGGAATCCTCTGGTGGATTTTGATGATCAAGTTCTCTAAAAATTCATAAAAATATGCTCTATTCATATAAATTGTTGTTATGTCTCTTTCTTGTTGTGTGAATTTCTTATTACGTTGTTTGATGCTGTTAAATGATTCACACTAAGGAGCATATTATCAACAACTAGCGATATTTATCGCTAAATAAGCTTAGCGACATTTATTTTATCGGCGCGCATCGCCGGATTTTATCGCAGAGATACCGTGCTATTAGCAACGTTTATCTCCAATGCGATAAAATATCCAGCGATAGCGGCGAAATGCGTGAATATCGCTGGGAATCCAGCGATATTCATGCATTAACCCCAATAGGGTCTTAACCTGAATATCCAACTCCCATTGGATATACAGGTTAAGAAAGTGGCCTAAACAGGCGTTAGTTTTTAGCGATATTCGCGCTTAGCACACATTTTTTAACCGCTACGCCTGGTTGATAATAGGCGATAGCGATGTTAACGACTGCTTTCAGTCGCTAACAGGTTGGGTACGCCCACTTTGCATTTCATTAGCGATAAATATCGCTGACATGCAAAGCGGGCCCCAAACCGCTCGCTATCACCTAAAAGCTGTCGCTAACTGATGTTAGCGACAGCTTGCTAATAGGGCGATTAAATTATCGCCGCTTCGCGGCCGAAAACGCCCGCAAAAGCGATGATAATTTCATTTCTCCTGCGTTGGTGATATATGCCCTTAAGTTCCTTTACCAAGCCTTACTTCTCGAAGCCACAGCTACCCAGGGTTGAGCTACGATACTGACTGGATTCAAGGCAATATGTGAAAGTTTACTCCATGATAAGGCCTCGCAGCCATATCATATAGTACACCCAGATCCTCACACTGTCCATTCACGTTACAGCAGTAGGACTAATAGAATGGGTGCTAGTGTCTATCCGGTTACGGTACAGTTGGAGAACACGTGAACTAGGTATCCTCACCTTTACATGCTGATAGTACTAGAAGAGCAATTTTTTTATTGTTGTAGGTGCCTTTTTCATCCTTGTTACAGCAGAGAAGGCATAGAATCAGTCCAAGGCATGTGATATGCTCATAGTATTACAAGAAGCGACCTGAAACCTGGAATTACGGCACACCCCTGCATTTTCAGAATGGCAGAGCGTGGCGTTAGCATTTTGAGTTTAACGCCATTCTCCGCCATTCCCTTGTAAATTTGCCCCTCTGTTTGTCATTCTTGGGGCCCGCAATTACGTTTTTGACGGAGGAAAGCGTAAGGTGCCCTATTAAAAAGTTTGCAGACTAATGCCTTTATATGGCCACAAATGACCTGAACATTAAAGGGAATTCTTGTTTGTTTCTATTTTGTGTACAGACACTTGACACATTCATGTATGAGCCAACAGGAAACTTGGACTGCGGTCCACGCACAAACACAAAAACAAATGCAACCAGCCTCGTGAACCTTAATGTAACCAAGCCCCACCTTACTTGTCCACTTCTGCTGGTGTCTGTAAACAGAAACTTAAAAATAGCTTCCTGTCCATGCCCCAGGCCTTGCCCACCCTGCCTTGGAGCCTGGGTCGAGGTGTTCCATTTGCTCTCTCCATGTCCCCTTGATCTGCCTGTTTCCAAACTCCAGAAATAGATTTAAGTGTTGCCTGTGTTCTGTTGCCACTTTCCCTTTGAAAGAGGCTTTTTTGTCAGTGTGCTGGCTCGTTAGAGCTCCCTGCTTCTTACTCGTCGCTGCACTTGCGTTGTGCCTAATGAAGGCACCGCGGCAGCCATTAGACTCCGCATTAATCACATCTCTGGCTGCTTGGTCGTTACTCGGGTGGTTTACCACCCATGGCTCAGGCTGCCAGGCTTTGTTCTGGTCTCTGTGCCACCTGACATCTGGGCTGCCTGTTGGGAAAAGAGCACGCATCTGCTATAATTCATTAGGCATAATTGTGTTGTATTATCACACCTTTTCCATGTTCAGGATCTTGGCAATGTGTGATCTTTAACTTTCTTTCCTCTTACGTCTACAGCTTCAGAGAGGGATTTCTTTCTCATCTTTCAGGGTCATTAATAAGTTCACAAAGACATTATACTTTTTCCAGTTTCACTGGAACCATCTTGCAGGGTTTAAAAAAAAGTTTTGTCTTGACTTCCGGTTCTCAGAGTCCTGCATATATTTTAACACTTTCCGTGCTCATGACGAGCTGAGCACGGTTGACCTGTGCTCATGACGAGCTGAGCACGGTTGACCTGTGCTCATGACGAGCTGAGCTCGTCATGACCGTTGGAACGTTCACACGCGGGGATAATTTCCCTGCTGTGCTGAACGTTCCAAAACGGGTGCGGCCGTGACGAGAAGCACAGCTCCAATGTGCCTCATGACGAGCCGAGCTCGTCACAAGCACAGCGGCGCCGCACGCAGCCCTCCTCCCCCCGCACAGCAGGTGAAAACGCCCTGCAGCGAAGGGGCTAATGCAGAGCTTTGTCTTCAGTCAGAAGTTCAATTTCTACCTTGCAATAATTACACGAATTCCTTAGCCACTCAAAACTAAGTGCAAGTCACAATAGTGAAACCTTTCTGAGGCACTGAACCCCCGTCTCATTTCCATGCCCATCCCCATCTTTATAATTCTTACCTCTCTGGCCCATTCATGTCGCTTTTGCACCCGCTAAGTCTACCCCTCCTCCTACCTTCCTGTCCATCCAGGGAGACATCTATGGGTGGTTACCGATAATGTACCTCTGCCCCACCGGCTGATGGGGTATGAGTTGAGGGGGCGAAGAATTCCTTTCCACTGGCGGAGTTCACATAGTTTTGCTCACTCCGCACGGAGTGCAGAGTTCCGAAAAACTCAGTGAATTGGAGATTTTTCTCTCTCGTCTCCTCAACGTTAAGTTGGCAGCACGAGCGAGAGAAAGTGTGCGCTACACTACCTCCCAGAGAGATTTTTGATCGCGGCAGTAATGGCAGGTCGCTACTGCTCGCGTCGAGAAGTTACCGCTCGCGTTGAGGAAGCTGCAGCTCGAGTAAGAACTCTACTTGAGCAGCAGAAAGAAGCAGCGCTCTCTGGTGCTCCGCGTGAAGCAGTTGGCACTGGTTTTACAGCACGGGAGAAAGTCTTGTCGCTAAAAATCAGCGCGAACAGTGCGCGTACTGGACTTGGCTACTCATGGAACTCCGCATAGCGTGGTGGAGTTTTTTTGCCACTTCGCCGAGATCCTCATAGCGCAACTCAGCGACCTCCGAGCAGGCCTTGGTATGAGTGCTTTTAAGTGATTCTTTAAGTTCATAAACTCCTCCCTCATTCCCTCTCCTCTGATCCGTCATTTTCTCTCACCCTCCTAGAGCATTGAAGCGTCCTCAGGGCTGATTAAGCATTTTACAAACAACCTACATAAAATAGCATAAACCTTGCTGTGTAGAGTGAAACCTAAATCCTTGCTGAAACTGTTGTGTATTGTTTCACCTGCCAAGAGTTTTAGGCAGTCCCACACTGCTGTGTCTAAAGAGAATGGGAAGCAAATGGCATCATTTGACATTATATTTATAACTATAATTTACTTCTGGTTGACCTACTTTCTGACAATATAAACTGTGCTTGTTTTGACCACAAACTCCTAAAACACTTTGCATGAAAAATTAAAACTACTAGACACCTTTATCGATGATGTGAGTACAAGGGTGTTCCCCGTGTTTATAAAGAATGGTGAACAGTGAGTATGATGACAACCACTGCTATTTGTTCATATGTTTACAAATAAAAGCGATAAATGCATTAAGTGTTTATAAAGAAACATAATACCTGCAAAGTTCTCAATATGTACCCAAAAGGAAGGGCACATGCAATATTCCTTTGTTAACCAATGCAAAACCGGCCCCCTGTAACACCAACGTCATCCCAGTGGTCTAATACTGGCCCCAACCATGGCGGCCCACTGGGGAAACGCCCGGTACCCGCTATGGCCAGTCTGGCCCTGGCCAATGGCCCTTAGAGTAGATCTGTGACAAAATGTGAGTGATTCACCTCTATGAAGGATCCTAAATTATATCATAAATCATTGCATTAATGTTACTATTACAAAATGAACATTAGTAATTATAAGCATACTTGGTTGAACGCACGTGATCTCTGCCAGAGCACATCAATATCTTCCTTACATTATATTTAAGTATGCCTAAATTAGTTGCTGCATCAGCAAACAATTACTTCGGCAATGAACTGTGCATTGATGTTTGACTCTCCGGGCAAATTGGTATTTTGCCTCAGGAGCGCTCCCTACCCTCCATGAATAGGCTATTTCTTGGCCTTTACTTGTTATATGTTTCAACTAGTAAGGGTCACTCTAAGACCACCTGCCTTAGGGATGTACTGCTTAATCCCTATTAAGCCACAAAAATACAAAACTAAGATTCTGAGGGATGCTGGCCCACTAAAGGTTACTTTATATAAAACATGTATTTAATTCGAAGCTCATCCGGTAATCATTAAGGGGCATATTACCAACAACTAGTGATAATTATCGCTATGTTGGTTTAGCGACAATATTAATATTGCCGAGCTCCGCCGATTTTTATCGCTTAGGAGCCTTGCTATTATCAAGGTTTATCTCCTAAGCGATAAAAATCGGCCGAAATGATTGAATATCGCTGTAAAGTCAGCGATATTCATGCATTACCGAGCAAATGCTCTTAGCCATGTTATCCACCTACCATTGGATAACATGGCTAAGAACAGCTTTGGGCAGGCGTTAGCTTTTGGAAATAATTGCGCCTAGCGCAAATATTTCCAAAAGTTGGTAATAGGAGATAGAGATGTTAGCGACTGGAACAGTCGCTAACATCTTGGCACGCCCACTTTGCATGTCATTAGCGATAATTATCGCTGACATGCAAAGTGGGCACCTAAATGCCCGCTATCTCCTACTAGCTGTCGCTAACTGGTGTTAGCGACAGCTAGGTAATAGGGCGATAAAATTATCGCCGCTTTAGCAGGAAAAATTCCCGCTAAAGCGGCGATAAAGCCCTTGGTAATATTCCCCTAAGTAACTAACCAATATAATTTTAACGCACAATTCCCGCTCAACAGCAAGCTACACTCAGGTCTAAGAAATTTAAGATAGCAGACTCCCTGCCTCCTAATAAATTCTACTATACGCACACATCCTGATTACAGGACACCAAAGTGGCTCATAAAATGGTAATTCAGGAATAGCTTTAGCACACTGGGCCTTTATGAGTGGTCTAAATCATTTGCCATCAAGTTTAAAACTAAATGTTTAAAGAGCATTCATCAGCTGTGGCAGTGAGTGTACTTCACCTTTGACCAAAGATTTCCAAGATAAATTCCCATTGAAGACCATACTCTTCAACACTGGCAAAACAAGGTTTCCCTTTAGACCAGTAGCCCATAAATCTCGATTTTACAATGTCTAAATCCGAATATTTTCAAAGTTTATCTTCAGCCTCTTTAGTTTAGGACACCCTGTAAGTGCTATTAGAACATTAGAATGTTGGGATCTCTATTGCAGACAATGGAGTGCTCTGGGCTTCTACGGCCCGGTAGGAGACCGCAGAACAACATTCTAATCATGTATTTTATTCACGGCTGTTGCTGTGAACAAAAGCCTCTCGGGGCCTGTGGGGATTTTTATCATCTCGGACTCCGAGAGGCCTTTGTTTTTACCAATTAGAACATTCTGCCCTCTGGGGCGGAGTGTTCTAATAGCCTTAGAGCCCTGCTAGCGGGCTTTATTGGCCGTTATAGGTCCGCTCCTTGTTTAAGGCCCTTGTGTTCGGCTCAGGCCTTTAACGGTGGAGCGGGCCTTTAATGGTCCGTAGAGCCGGCTAGGTCGGCCTCTAAGGCTATATTAATTCTCATTGCAAACACTCTGCGGCATGACCAAGCAACAGTCACTTTCCTAATAAACCTCAGCAAACCTTCTTAGGTCTAAGGGAGGAGGGACAGTTCTAATATCGACCACAATAGTCTTGAGTACATTTACATGTATGACGTTGATGTGATGAAGTACAAACAGACTTATTTTAAGAATATTGATTTCTTTGGTCAACTAAACAGAGTTTAAGAATCCATATATATCTCACTTTGTGTACTAACCAGACTATGAGGCTCACCAGTAGCACATCCTTTAATTCCAGAGGACACCTCATCTATTGCGTCAACGGTTTTAGCTAATCCCACACCCACATACAGGAATGGAAGGGTCACTGAGCTGACCACACAGTTGGCCACAAGTGGCAAAGTCATAACATTATGCGTTGTCAACCAACCCTTTCTAAAGCCAGTCTTATCTGTTGGAAGAATGTCTTTCTCTTCCCCCAGATAATGAGTTTGACCACCAAATATTGTTCCTGTTGGGTGGACTCAACATATCTAATAGGCGAAAATTAGTTAATTAGATTTATTGGGTTTTTTGGTACTTGATTATGATGGTCAACATCCAGGATTTCGTTTTTCCGTGATTGCCATATGTACTATATTGCAGCATTTATATAGGGCTTACTACCGCTATGTGGGGTGCTGAGTACATCTCTGCACTGTGGAAGGATGTTCTCTTCATTTTGATCCTATGTGGGTGGTGCCTCCATGTCATGATGTCCACCGAGGTGCGGTTATTGTGCTTTGGAATGCAGCATGTAGCAGTGGGTTGAATAATACAGTACAGTGTGAGAGACAAACAAGCAGTATTATGGTTTTCAGTATGCTGGTAGCTTTGAACAGCTTTGCAGGTCCCTTTGTGGTAGTTCATATGATATAATCTGCTTAGCTGGTTACTACAAAGTACAATCTGAGATTTTGTGCATAGTTGTGGTCGTTTAGCTGGCATGGTTTGAGGGAGAGAGAAGTGGAGAGATCTGTTGAAATAGAAATTTTTATTATTATCCTATAACTGAGTGTCTTTATGAGATGTAAAGAAGCAGTCAGATTGTATAGCTATTTGGGACCTGCGGTGATGGACTGTATTAAAGTCTTCTAAATAGTCCATCAATGTGCGACTGATCTCTTCAGGAATTCCGTGCCTGTTCATTTTGTGATGGCTGTTATTTTGGCTAGAAGATAAGTCTCATGAGCATTTTAGGGGTATAACTTAAAAAAAATTGCTGACTGCTGTGTATTAATATTATTAATATTATTAATAATTTTTTTGTTGAAAGCTTTATTCGATATACAAGATATCTTACAAGCATCACAATCGTGTATAAAAACAACGTTTCAAAAGTAGAAATATGTCATACATTTTAAAAAGATAAAACTTTAGGGGAACCCCTAAGTTAAATTAGCTGAAAAAGAATTAAACAGATATGGACAATCTTTTGGAACGGATCAACCAACAACATTTAAAAAATTTGGAGACGCCACAAATTATAAGGGGGGAAGTGTCAGTCTGTAAAATCCGAAAGGCCACCGAATGTGAACGTGTTCCAAGGCGTAAAAAAAGGGGTTTCAACCAGAACCTCCTTGGGTAAATATAGTCCGGACACTCGAACAGCAGATGAGCCATTGTCTCTAGCCTGGCTGGGCAACACGCACAAAAGGGGGACAGATGAGCGTGAGACCTCCACTTTGATACGGTTGCTCCTATCGGAAGAGTGCCAACTCTGAACTTAAAATAGAGTGTCCTGTCCAGTGGCATGGTGATAAAGTCCATATAAGGTTCGTATAGTGCCACATCCTTTATTCTGAGGAACGCCATTGTAGAATTACAGTGGTTGGGGTTCGTGCTCTGCTGGAAAAAAACCCAGTCCCAATAAAGTTTTTTGAGGACCTCCTTTGGGGGAGCAGATTTTGTAGACCAACAGTGGCCCAGGCCCAATTCCCCCAAAAGATTTTTTGTATCCCTTAGCCACTTAATTTTGTTCCAGCCCCCCATGTCCATTACTTCTGATAGGCATTTGGCGTAGGATTTTAGTTCCGAAACCCTCCATATGCGGGACCATAAGAGCAACGGGCGAAGACGGGCCTGGTCTTTAATGCTTTTACAGCCCAAGTCCAAAAGCACCGGAACTGTAGGAGTGCTCATAAGGAGGGCTAAAAGATCCTTTAGGAATTTATTTTCCGCCTTGGATATTAAGTCCACATTAGAATACCCCCATAGCTCCGCACCATACAGGGCAGAGGTAACCCCCTTTGCCCTGTAGATCTCAACTGCGGGCGCCACTGAGGATCTGCAAGATGTATAATATTCCTTTAATAGGGCACCCCCCACCCTTTTGTGGCAAAGGACCATCTTGTCGATTATTAATAATATCAATATTATTGTGGGCCATACCTGTTATATATGGAAATACATTACTATATATGGCCATGGTGAAGTGGAGGTCAGCTCTTTTATGCTTACCTGCATATCAAAAGTAGTTTGATAGCTACGTTTTTGCAATTTGTGGGTTGTAAAATGGGGGTATGCGCTTAAGGGTGCGACTCATTTCTATGCTCTGTTGCAGGGATGCGGTTGGTTCATCTGGCAGATCCCCATGTTTTTAACTGTCTTCGGATGTGTTGATGCTCAAGGGTGCTTCTAATGTTGGATGGTAATGTGTTCCAGACCTTGGCAGTTTGCCCTAAGAAAGAAATGCCTCTTACATCCTATAAAAAGTTGGTGTTGAGCAGAGTGTTTCCGCCCGACATCGTAATGAGCCCCCAAATGTATAAAACATATAGCAAGTAGTATGATCAGTGCTTAATTTGAGGTGGTGGTTTCCGATGCTTGGCACCGGCACTTAATTGGTTTCCGGAGCTCGACACCGCCATTTAATTGTCAACATCACACTTATGACAGTCTGCCACATGGTGGCACTGCTCACATAACTTAGAGGTGTGCAGAACAGTGGTTGTTTATGAATACAATATACATTGGAAGTTACTAACACCTGCCTCCCCAGCCATTCCTTTAACTTTCGGGACCTAAATAGTCTGCATATCCCACTTGCAGGTGAGAAAGATGGTTAATAGTTGTCTTGGCAATGACGACAGGGGCGATGGGGGGGGGGGGGTGCAAGCTGTTGTGGCCTCCTGGTCATGGCCCTGTCACTTATTATTTTTAAAATTAATCACTGATTATGATCCCATTAAAAATCCCACTTCTGTGGTGGTCGCAGGCTTACAATAACTTCACACCTAAAAATGTTATAGGTGCAAAATTCTATAATTTGTTATTGATGGTGAGACAATATCTAGTTGTTACGTTTCAGCATGCAGTGTGAGTGCTGTGCCTGTTGACCCTTTTTTAGGCCGCGAAAAGACTTCTTGTGGGCATTCTGAAAGCTTCCCTGGAAATGCATTCCACTCAAAGCTTACCATTGGCTTTGTGGCTTGTAACTCACATTTCTGGCTTTCTATTTGCCGGCTTTATTTGTTTTAGGCTCTCCTGCACGTCTTTCTCCCTACAGAGTTCCTTGTATCCTTTCCCAAGCCTTTGGTTTCTGTGAACAGGCCTTTAAATTTTGCTCTTATCTTGTCACATTTGCTGTGTGTTCAAAGACAGCGGTCAAATCTCAGGCTTTGTCTTCTGAGGAACCTTGATGTTTATTTTTTGTTTTCTGACTTCAAAGGGAGAGGATTTATGTGACAATCTTGCTGGGTATTTGGAAAGAAAAGGTTTTTTCTAGCAGACAACACAATTTAACAGTCTGTAAATGAACTGTTCAAATATTTCAGAATGTATCAGAATTAGGAACACATAAGTGAAGCACTTTTGTTTGTAATTCAGAAGTGTGGTGTAAACAAATATTTTAATATGATCAAAACAAATCAGTACACTTAACACCTTCACTGAGGCGGCTATTCCGCCGCAGTGCTAACGGTTTGGGGCGGCCGCTCGGCGGCCGCATGCTGGTGACGGAACCGCGTCACGGCCCGCCCCGCTCAATAGAACGCTCAGCGCAGGCACGGAATTCACGCCCCGCATGAGCGTTCTATTGAGCTGGGCGGGCCATGACGGAACCGCTCCGTCATCTGCACAGCTCAACCGACGCTGATGACGGAGCGGTTCCGTCATCAGCACCGAAGGGGTTAATGATGCCATTTTCACACATTATTCTTTGCATGATGTATAGTTTTATCAGTACAGACCACTGCCTGCTCTAAAAAACATTTTTGCAAACATTCACTAATGGGAAGGGGTGCCTTGGGGGTCCTTTCCACTTTGCGAATGGGTTACCACCTACTTGAAGTAGGTGGTAAAATGCAAATGGTTTGCAACGGCATTTCGGTCACAAAAAATTCCTACATATCACTGCGATTTGGTATTAATAAGGGACGCCCTAAACATCCCCCCCTCCTAATACCAAATCAATATGTATTCAATTCCAAATTGTGATTCAGTAATATGTTACCAAATCGCAAATTTGAATTCATACATACCAAAAAGCACTTTACCCATTGCAAACAGCACGATTTTGCGAATCGGCCATTTGCAACTGGTAAAATGCATGATACATGTGACCCCTATGTAATTCGGCATGGACATAGTCATATGCTCTCTATGAGGGCATGCTTGGCGTGCCTATCCATGTACAGAACATGTTCTGGACTGCGCATGACCACGGACAAGCCAAGGCCACTGTGCACACTCTCAAGTAGTATGGTATTGTGGCCTGACTAAAAGTCCAGGTAACATTTTCACCTGTAGTTGTGCACCCACACCAGTGGTCCATGCTCATATTGCAGGCAGTGAACATTACCTTCCAGCAAAAGGTGTGAGCTGGACTGTCAGCGGCAGGCTGGATTGGTCTATGCCACTAACCTTAAGTGGAATGCTGTGCTTCTATTACTCCTTTGGCAAGAATGCAGGCCATTACAAACATGCTGTCTACTAGAATTATCTGGTGCAGTAATACATAATAAGATGGATGGATGGATGGATGGATGGATGGATGGATGGATGGATGGACGGACAGATGGGTAATGTTTAAAAGGTAGACAATTACATTTTTTTCATAGCCACTTACAAGCAATGCCTGACATTTCTTACGGAATCTGCTCCAATATTGATCTATTGACTGTAAATGAGTTTTAATTGTAGGACGGATGAATCTAGAAATACATCTTTCTTACCTGTCACTTACACAGTTGTGTTGAGAGGTGTCTAGAAATTGAGTGAAAAGAGGTGGATGGGCAAGGAGTCAAAAGAAAGGAAAAATTGTTAGAAAGGGAAGGGAAGCTATTGCAATGTGCACGGTCTGCAAAGATCTGATTTATAAGGGCTGACAGAGAACAGCTGTGAGGCGCTTTATCAATCTTATTACTCACACCTACTGAAATTCCTCGAGCAGAAGATGGTGCAAAACCCTCCGAATGAATCACAGGCAGTGGGAGGGGCCTCAGCCCTGTCCGATAACCTCTGTGGTCTCGGTTCAGCAACCTCTGCTGGCCGATTCCACCAGACAGTCATGACAGTTGCACTGATGCCAGATTGCCTCCAAACTCCAAAGCAGATGTTCACTCCCTACATCCTGTAGGGGGTCTAAAGTCTCTGTGAGGTTCCGAATCCATTTGTGTTTATGATTATTGGAGAGAGAGGGGGGGAGAGAGAGAGAGAGAGAGAGAGCGAGAGAGAGAGTGTGTGTGTGTGTGAAGGAAACTGCCGCTGAAGCGGCGATAATGGGCTTGATAATATGCCCGTGTGAATTCCCATAGAAGCCCAGGTTCTGGCTTCTATGGGAATTCACAAGGGCATATTATCACACCCCTTATCGCTGCTTTAGAGGCAGTTTCCTGCCGCTAAAGCGCGATAATTTTAACGCCGTTCTTGATAATATGCCCCATAGTGCGCTTTATTTAGAACAATAAATACATACTCCATTATGGTCAATATATATAATAATGTGTGTGTGCTTTTTTTGTTTCAGGCTCTACAAATGAGTGTGACTCTGTATTTCAGCTTACATATGTAGTTGGACTTCTATTCCTTTAATGAGTATACTTCTGTATTTGTGTTTCAGTGTGCATTGGTGAGTGACTCATCACATGAAGATCACTATTAGTTAACCTGACCTATAGTGTCTAATTCAGCTCAGTGCTGTCTTTATAGCCACCTAGTTTTATAGAGTCAATGGTTAGCTTTCTAACAATAGGTTTCACCTTTGCACTGGTTGGGCACAGTCCATGACAGTTCAGCCCAGCCTTACCCAATCAGCGGAGTTGTAGATCTGTGGCACTGGGTGGTGTGGTCAGCGACCTTGCACCCTTGAAGTCAGTGTAGTTGAGGAGGGATCGCGGGCTGGGCTCTCCCTCCTCCACTGACCACTGCTGTTAAACAGTGTGGCAAACCTGCACTTAACCCCTTCGCTGTGGGGTGTTTTCCCCCTGCTGTGCGGGGGAGGGGGCCGCGCGCGACGCCGCTGTGCTTGTGACGAGCTCAGCTCGTCATGAGGCACAGAGCTGCTGCACTCATGGCGAGTGGAGCTCGTCACAACCACACCCGTTTTTTGAACGTTCAGCACAGCGGTGTAATTATCCCCGCGTGCAACGTTCCAATGGCCGCGCCGAGCTCAGCTCGTCATGAGCGTAGCTGCACTGTGCCTCAAGACGAGCTGAGCTTGTCATGAGCATAGAAGAGGTTAAGCACTCATCTTCATACGGCCAGTGCTTGACTTTGATATTTGTGGCCCCAGGGCTAGTGCAGGCTCCTCACAGGTAAATACCTTGGGCAGGCATTGGCAATACCAGTCCTTGGCAAACTGAGACAGAAATGCTGTTCGAATGGTTAGCATCTGCACATAGATCCCAACAGGAAAGGCATAAAGAGAATGGGGGCACCCTTCACCAGCTTCTCTCCCTCTAGACAGTCGGCTACATCTGGGTGCACCTCACATTGAGAACATGCTGGGCTTCTCCTCCTGGACAGTCTCTCCTCTGCATGACCAGGCAATCTCCCTCCATCTCCAAGTAGACTGGTTGGCTTCTATGATCTAGGCAGACCCTTAGCTTCTCGAGCTAGGTGCAGACTTTGAGTGGTTTTCCCTCATCTCTTAGTGTCGTGCAGACACCAGTGTAAGTCACGCAGCACTCCTTCTCGAACTCTATGAAGCACTCCGTTGCTTGGTCAAGAAGAACTTGCAACTTAAACAAAGTGAGATGGGTTGGGTTCCACATTTATGCTAATTTTCCAGACAAGAGATGTTGATCCATTGTCTAAATTTCTGTAGTCAGTTTGGGGTGGTTCCTTTTCAAAAGTTATTTCCCGAAAGTAACTCAGACACAGCTTTTATGCAAGGTAAGTATTGAAATATGGGCACAATGATGTGTTAAATCGCTGCCCCAGGCTGTCTTCAACCTTCCATAAGCAGCAATCAGGGACTGACAAAAGAATATAGAAACAGAATCTGCTAACCCTGCCCTTACTCCAAACATCTACCAAATGGAAGTACTCATAAAGAATTAATCAGCAGCCATTTGTTAAAACTGACCATATAGAATTCCTAATGCTAGCCCTTTCTCTATCCCCCTTCACTTCAGTTTTCACCTCCCACCATAGGAATGTGGTTAATATACAGCACACTTCTACAGTTGAGGAAAAATATAGCCATCCTTCCTCTTGTGGCATGCTAAACCAGGTCACTGGTAATTGAAATTGGATCCCACTGGTCTGAGTACTCACACTCTCATCAGACCCAGGGGCACATTATCAAAGAATAGCGATAAACATCGTTAAGCGCACTTAGCGTGTTTCTGTTTATTGCTATCTATTGCCTGATCACAACGCTGTGTTAGTGGCATATTATCAATGCTTTGCTAACAGGCGATGTAATCCCAGCGATAGAGTACGAAAATGAGAAATAGCGTGTGAAATCCAGCGATGATTTCACAGCGCTATGGGGCTGCTTGTTGATAGGGGAGTGTAAACCTAAACATACAATCCACCTCCCATTATTAGTATAGCTAAGTCAAATAAAAGCAGGCGCTAAATTCCAGCAATAAACGTGGTTAGAGTGTGTTTTTGTATCTTTTATGTGGGTCTGCTGCAGGGTTGTAAATAGCGCGAAGCAGTGTCAGCGTGAATTGACATGGAGTTATGGACGGGAACGCCTACTTTGAATGTCATTAGCAATATTGATCGCTGACATGCAAAGTAGCAAGGAGACACACGCTAACGCTTGTTAGCATGTCCTTGTTGATAGAGTGATCAAAAAATCGCTGCTTTTTCGGCGCTATGTGCCGAAAAAGCGGCGATTACACCCTTGATAATATGCCCCCCAGAGTCTTAATTCCACACATGTTATGCCTTCATTGCATATAGATACACTTGACATGCACACGGAATGTCAGTGCAGTAATGTAGGTGTCGACCTAAAGCAGAACGTTAAGATAACAGACTGCATTCTCTCTGACACAGAAAAAAGTTCTAGCCAAAACTAATATTTTACTAAGCATGGTAGGTTGCCACCACCGCTTCATGTGATCAAGCTAAGGCACGGACTGTAGTTACATGTCGATTATCTGGTTGTGCTCGGTGCACTCCTCATAATTACAGAACAGGTTCTGAAACTTGCTTTATCATGGAGAAGCATTTGCCTATCTGTACTTGCTAGGTTAGTGTGGTTGCAGGGGAAACAAAGCAAGATGCCAGTGCCATTTGTGCAGTGGGCATTCTTGTCCGAATAGTACTAATAGGGTGCATTGCAAAATCTCCGGTTGCAGGAGTTTTACAAATGACATACCTAATGAATATCAACAAAGCAGGTCGCTATTTGCAACCCCTTTGGATTTGCTACAAACACAGGAATGGTGACCTGCATTCCCAAATTAGAAAGTGTTTTCTTTCTTTCTTTCTTTCTTTCTTTCTTTCTTTCTTTCTTTCCTTCTTTCTTTCTTTCTTTCTTTCTTTCTTTCTCTCTAGCCCTTTTCGATAGAAGAAGCCATCTGGAGTACTGCCTTCTCCCCCAGCCCAGGTTGCTTGCCAGAATTCACAAAGGAGAAGATGTTCCAAGGGGGAAGTTGGCCGTTGGACCACCTTCCCTTTTGCAAATCAGTTACCACCTCTTTTAAAATGTCATTAACAGATCAACAGTTTACAACAGCAATTGTGGTTGCAAAACATTTATATATACCATTGTGACTTGCAATTAGGAGAGGGTGTCCCATGTACTCCACTTCCTAATTGCTATTTTAAGTGGCTCATACAATCCATTTTGTGAGTTGAACATTCCAAGGATTGAAAATGGCTTTATACATCAAGCTTCTGCTCTCCAAAAAGCATATTCACAAAATGGACACTGTATTTTGGGATGTTTGGCTCACCACCATATTGTAAAATATTAACAATATGGCTGAAGTGAGTGTGTGGGCACGTGCAAGTGCATGTGTCTGTTTGTATATGTGTGCGCTGTGGTGTTGTGAGATCATGTGCAGTAGGAACCTTGTGGTCCTCGGCAGACTCCTTACAAAATTACGTAAGCAGTTTTGAGGTATCTGGGTGTGGTCAGTAATGTTTATGACGTAGTGCATTCAGTTAACTGTTGCATGCCGAAGATTAAAGAAGTGTGTTAGAGAGCTCCATATGTATCATGGTCATTTGCGTGCTCTAGAGCTAGGGAGGATGCAACATGTGCAGGTGACAGAGTATGTCTTTCTGAATTTGTATAAGCTGAAGGATGTGTGCATGTGTTTTCATTCATATATCATTGTAGATGGCCCAGACCTTGCCTTTTTCTGGTTTGCTCTGGGGATTTGTGTGTTTTGGTGTGTGTATTTGAATGAAGTAATGTTATATCTAAATATCTATATATCTATATACACACACACATGTATTTGGTTGTTTATGTTTTTTGTGCTTTACAGCACATATGTGTTTCTGTGGGTTCAATCGGTACATCTCAATTTGACTGTGCATCTATTTTTTATGAAGTCTCCTGTTATTGCAAATGCTTTAGGGCATATAATTATTTATATGAGCCATTGATTTAGGGTGGATATTCAAAGTGTGTTAGTTTTGGTTTGTGTATTTAGGTATATATCAAATGTGCTTTCTTTAGTTATTGAGTCAGAGTTTGTCTTTGTGTTTGTTTATTTTAGCGGGTGTTTATTTCTCTCTGTGCATTTATTTGGATACAACAGTATGACGAGTGTTTACTACTGTATTTGATTGTTCCAAGCTGACTTTGCTGTAGTGTGCGCATGTGTATAGGTAGGAGTGTTTCGATGTGAGTTTGAGAGTTTGTGGCCACTTCAATGTATGTTTACAATATGGGCAGTTGAGTGTGTAATCATTAGTTCTTGAAAGTCCATTGTATGCATGTACATGTTTGTGTGTAGGTGTATGTTTCAGTGTGTGACAGGAAAATCAAAGTGTTTTACTTAGAAGGTGTGTCTTACAGTGTAGTTATTTGAATATGCGAATATTAGAATGCATTATTGTATCATTGTGTGCTTTATGGGAATGTGTGTGTTTATGGTGTGTCTTTTGAAGCTTATTGGTGTTTTGGTATATGTTCTAAAATGTTTGCTTCTTTCTCTGTGTGTCTATTTTTCTTTTTCTTTTGTTTAACTGTCATGAAGTGTGCATTGGAGATGTATTTAGCACTACTAAATACTACAAAATGCTATTCACAAACCTATAAATGCAAATCTCCACCTCTCCTATCTTTTCTATGGGAAGTACCTCACACATATAAGTTTACTGCTTGGAGACTTTCCGACCAACATCTCCGGTTTCAATTCCGACCACCTAATAACAATGTAGACGACCGGAATTGAAACTGAAAAGGAGCCTGTCTACCACTCGGAGGCCCCAACGTAATCTCTGAGGACGGTGTTTTTGCCGTCAGGATTAACGATGTCGGTTTCTGACAGGCTTTCCATGTAGGGCTTTCCGGCATGGAAATCCTGTCAAAAAGCGATTTAGGGGGCCCCTAGCAGGGCCCCCATTCTGCCAGGGCCTCTGTGTTGGGGCCGACCCCTGCACCTTGTGGAAGGCACCTTGAGGTGCCTGCCATGCAGTGCAGGAATGAACAGAATCTCTTATTTTTCCATGGGAGCTTGTGCTATGGCTGATTTACGGCCGCAGCACAAGCTCCTATAGGGAAATGGGAATATGGTGCGGTCGCACTGAAATGGCGGTGTCAGGATCCTGAGAACGTGGCGATGCCACGTCTGCCCGACATCGTAATTAGGCCCTTTGTACTAAATGTGGGAAGGACTAGGATGAGAGGCTAGACAAATTATACTTACTTTATTTGAGAGGGGTTTAGGGACGAGTACGGATGGTTAGGAAAGGGTTTAGAGAGGGACATGCACCCACAAATGAGTAAGTCTATTGCTGTTCATAAACTGCGTTTCTATAGTTTATACAGGCAAAAAGGGACCCAAAATAGTTGTAAAGTACTCCACCTCAAAGGGGAGGGAAGCTCAGTACCACACATGGTCAAAAACAGGTACCACTTCATCTTTCCGTAGAAAATAATTGTGGTAAAGACCCCAAAAGAAATAATATTAATTGAAGATAAATATAATTAAATATTAAAAAATATCTAAAAATAAAACATAGTTACTATTTAATTATAAAAATTAACTTTTTTGAATTTGATAAGTAATGCAACGTAAATTTTTATCAAAATATAAGTAGATTATTTTATTACATTTATGCATTACTGTTAATAACTATTAATGCAGAACAAACTTTTTTTCTTTATGATTGTGTTTATTTTTAAAGTTAAACTACAGAATATATTTGAATTAATTAAACTTTTTATTCATAATTAGGTTAATAGTGTTTTGGCATTGCAGCATTTTCTCTTATTCTACATATTAAATAATTATAACATTAATTTATATTAAAGTTTAAGGTGAATCTATTTTTACTATTTTATTTTTTTTGCTAAATAAACATGTTTGCTTTTTCTTGTACATTTACCATATGGAGACTCCACATTTGGGGTAGTTCATTTTTAAATTAAAAAAGTTGTTAAATGTTTTATAATTAAATAGTAAATACGTTTTAGTTTAATATTTTGTAACATTGAATTAGATTTTACTATTTTGAATAATTTAATTTAATGCAACAGTATTCCCTACTGGGTTTCCTTTAATTTAAGGCCCTACTTTCATGGGTTTCTATAAGAAGATGATGCAGTATCATGTTTGTTTTTGGCAGCAGTAACTTACAGACAGTTGTACATTGGTGCTGCCTTCTTTTCCACAGGGTATAGGTATGTATTTAATATACTAAGAACTATAAATAATTATAATTATATGTTTTGAATATCTAAAAATAAAAGTTATTATTCAGTTATTAAATTTTGTAATAACCATGTTTGACTTTGAAAAATAATGTAACATTATCTTTTATCAGAATTTAAGTAGATTATTTGTAATTAATTTTAAGCATCACTATTATGAATTATTAATGCAAAATATAAAGTATTTTTACTTTATGTGAGATGTGTTTTTTATTTAAACTTTAGAATAATAATTTAATTTAATTGAAGATAATTAAATTATTTCAAGATTGAATTCATAATTACGTTAATAGTGCTGTACCATTTGTTTATATTTATGCTTCATTTAAAATAACTAAATAGCATTCATTTTCATTAATCTTTAACATAAAAATATGTTTACTTTTTTTAGTTAAGTACATATTTTTAATTCTCCCTATACTTTACGCAGATGAGACTCAACAGTTGGTGCAGTTACTTTTTAAATTAAAAACCAATTGTTAAAGTATTTTAGAATTAAATAATAATTATGTTGTGCTTATATTTTTAACCTTCAATTATATTCTAACTATTTTAAATAATTTAATTTAATGTAACATTATCTCCTATGGGGTTTTATTTTAAGTCTCTACATCCATTGTTTCAATGGGAGGATGCTGCGATATCAGTTTCTTTTTAGCAGCAGTTACTTATGACCATAAATTTGGTGGTACCCCTGTTCTACAGAGTGGAAACATGTAAGTCTACACTTTTGAGTAACTTTCATTGGCGTTGCTTCATGCAGGGTGTTTGGGGTGTGACACCCTCCCAATAAATGTGTGTTCTGATGAATAGTTGGGTACAGGGGCTTTCAGTCGGGTATGGAGAGCTGTCTGTCAGATTTCACCATGAATTTTTACATTGACACAGTCAAACACGCACAATACACTCTATCTCTCTCCCTGTCTTGTAAGTCCTTGGAAATGTTGGTTATTTTGCAAAATATTATGTTTTCTCTCACTTAGTACTCCTACCAATCCACATTACACTCACTTTGCACTGCCCTTCAGGCCCCTCTCATGCAGCCTGCTTGTCCTATAATGTATTATAACATTATATGCCAGCGTGGTTGTTGGGAAAATCTGAAGCTCACACCCAATCTTACTGACTAAGCTACGCCTCTGGTAAGTTTACACTCGAAAATGGTGGGTTGCTAAAAATAGTAAAGTTACTCAAAAAGTGTAAGAATAAATTACACATGTAATTACGAGTTTGGTGGTACAGGAGAGGGCCGGTACACCACCGTCCCACACCACCAAACCTGAATGCTGCCTGCCACCCAGAATACAATACAAATCATTGTCTGGCGGGCGCACAGCGTGGTGGTCCTGCGGTGGTGCAGTAAAAAGGCACAATGAGCCTTTAATAATGCCCGTCATAGGACCACCACGGCGCTTTCCAGCACAGCATGGACTGAAAAGTCCATGCTATGTAGGAACTCCGGGAGTGTTTTCACACAGGGGGCACAGCATGTTCCCTCTGCATGCACCTACCTACATGGGGCAAGGGGGGCCTGTAGGCCCCACTTTGTTTCCCCACTGTCAGCTTTTACATGGCGGTGCAGACCGCCTTGTAGGGCTGGCGGTTGGGAAACTCAAATTATGCACGGCGGTGTGCAGCCGCACAGCCAGTATATTGTGAGCCCCTGACCACTGCGCCACCACCAGAAAACCCGGTTCCCTGTTGGATGCGGTGGTCAAGTGGCGGTCCGACTGCCAAACTTATAATACAGCGGACAGACCGCTGGGTGCTGCGGTGGCTGGACCGTCACCGCTGCGACCCCACAAGTCTGGACTCGTAATAAGGCCCTTAGTCACAAGTGTAAGCTACTCTTGTGAATAGCCCCTTTTGAGTTTTACGACAGACTAATTTGTTTAATGTATGTGCTTCAGCGTTGCTGCATATAAAGGTTCTTGTGCCTCACTTTTAGGGCATCATTGTTCAGATAACTATTAGTATGTGTAATCAATGGCATGCTTGTACATGTGCAATTTAACTAGTGCGCTAAAAGGCTCAAAAATCCCCAGTCGCACTTAAAGGGTCCAGGTAGTGTACACAACAAAATCGTTTTCTTTACCCAGCAATGTACGCTGATAATAACCAACAATATGTGTTCCAGAAAGCTGTTTCATTTGATTACGTATGCTGGGCTTTTGAGATGCATCATGACAGTGATGTAGAGTGGGCGGGGTAACAGGGGCTGTTGTCCGGGTGCAAAATTTTAAAAGTAAGCATTGCACTCCCTAACCAGTGCTTTAAATGGGCCGGTACTGTCCGGTACAGAGTACCGGCACTTTTTTATTTTGGGAGGGAGAGCACTGGCACTTCTCAAGAGAAATGCTATACTTTTAATTGGAGAGTACCGGCACTTCTCAGAAACAAACAGGTACTCTGCTACAGAGTACCTTCACTTTTATTTTTCCATTTCAAACACTGCCCCTAACCCATGCACAGTTAGCACTTCCTGAGTTATCAGTCCATGGGTTAGGGGGCGCAATACTTTCTTTCAAAATGTTGCCATGGGCGCTGGCAACCGACGCTACACCGCTGCATTGTGACATCATTCACTCAATTGCCCTTTTAAATTATCGTCTTTGTTTTTTCTATAATTCTAGCCCCTCCCCCTCCCATGGTTCCCAATTGTTTTAATTGATTCTGCCAGTTTCTGTCCTTAACAGCACCCAAAGAATAAATTCTCCTGCAACTGCTAAAGAAGGCTAAAGGCAGACACTGACACCAGCCTGAAAAATATTTACAGGCATTGAAGACTCTCTAGCTGTCATTTTTTGAAGGATTTGCTGGGTACAAAATGTTCCTAGTCGTAGAAAAAAAAAAGGAATGCTCGATAAAGCAAAATTCTCCAGGCCGCTGGTAGAAGTCAAGTGTATTTTTTGACTGTTGTTCTTCCAAACCGAAGCAAATTGTTCAAAGCCACCTCATTGCCCCTTCCAGATGCAAATGATATTGTGGATGAAACCAAGCCAGCCAATCAAGTTCCTGGACTCGCATTCCACCTCATCAGAGAAAAACCACAGCATCCTCCAAACTGCAAGATGACACACGATGAAATGGATTCAAGGCCCAGATTTTGAAGATGGAAAGGCGGATAACTTCTGAGATAAACCTCCGAAGTCCCTTCTCACAGGCAAAAATATGTTCTTTCCCATGCGAATTGACTTCCAACGCAACCTGCAGGCCTCTTTCCGTGCGGCACAAGCCTTTTTTCTGCAAATATAGGACATGTGTCGGGTTCTTTGAAGATCTCAGATACCAAGTACATCACTTCTAGAAATGTGATGACCTTTCAGTTACTCGAAGGATCAAGAATGCCCACGTGACTTTTCATCAAAAACCCTCTATTGCATGGTTGGCGACGCACGAGGCGGAGACCAAAGGGCAAAGTGGCTTTAACAGTGCTTGATGACATGTCAAGCTACATTTTCACTTTTATTTTTGAAATAGCTGAAAACTAGTGGGAATGATTGGAAAGGGGTACTTTTTTCCAGATATCTTTTTTTCTTCACTTTCCACAAATTGAAAGCAAAGCTTCCAAGTTCAAAGTTACATAGAAAAATAAATTAATGCATTTTTTATTCTACGAAAGGATATTTTTTCAGTTCTTTGATGCACGGTGTGATGTTTGCAAAAGGCTCTTTAATACATCTGCGAAGATCTAAAGGTAAAAAGCTTTTGATCGCTTGCCTTACAACATGCTTGAATGTCCAATGAAAACGTTTTCCAAACAGCCTGCTGCATATTATATTTTATTGATCGGTTCATTAATTGGAAAACATTACTTAATGGAATATACCGTATGTTTTGTTGTAGATAAGAAGATGTTAATTGCATTACACAAGCCTACGGAAGCCTACAATCGATAGATAATAGCCCCCCCCCATAACAATTTACAAGTTCCTGAACCTTTTATCGTTTATCTTTCGTATTATGTTTTCAATGTGATAATTAGCTCCCTTTTCCAACCTGCCATTTTACCATTAACCTTTTACTGCTTCTAAAGTGTTTTGAGCCAGCTATTTTATTACTGCATCGCATAGCACCCTTAACTACCCACATTCTACATTTATCTGTGTACATCATTATACTTTTTCCTGTGTACGTACCCCTCCCTCTCCACCATTCCCCCTTCCCCCTAAACCCTCTTTGTAAAATTCCTATTATCAAAGGAGCAGGAAACATTAGAGCAGTCCCTTCTGTAATACACATCATGCACATGTTAAGGGTGTGTTTTCTGATTGACAGGGAGTGTGGTCTTATGCAAATGAGGGAACACATTTGCCCTTGTGCCTGTGCCGTATTATTGACATTTCGGAGGAACAAAACAGGCACTGGTCACAAACACAAACTGTACACTTCTCCACCCCATGCGCACCTATTGAAAAGAGCATGGTACTTCCACTCACCCCCCTGGGGTAAATGCTATCACAAAATGGCCCCAAAGAGGTTCTGCCTACTCTCAAAAGGCAGGCAGCTGCAACGGGAGTGAAATCAGGGGCGGCCTTAGGCATGTGCAAGCTGTGCACCTGCACAGGGCCGCCAAATCCCAGGGGCTGCCACGCCAAAATATAATAATCCTCTGAGGATGGATAAATATTAGCGTAGCTCCCCTGGCAGGGATTTGGCCGCCTCCGGCACTGTTCTACTTCCAAACACCCTGACCCCCCTCCCCCCTTCGGGGCCCCGCCCGGACCCCCTCTTCCGGGGCCCCCTACCTACGCTCCATGCCCAGGGCCGCCATGAGCCTAGAGCCCCCCTGGTGAAATATGAGGCATTTGTTTAAGACTATAGCTCTGCCTTTCATTGGTGTGCTCACACTAGGGCAGGTGTGAACCCAGGAATTTGCGATTGCACGGGGGCGAAGTGCATTTTATTTGTAATTCCTGCTCAATGAGACTGTTACTTAGGGGCGGCTCCTCCGTAATGGCAGAGGAGTATTTCCCCTCCTGCTGAAAAATAGCAGAGGCAAACGAGAAAAATACAATGATAATAAACCAATTTTATTATCATTGCATTTTTCGTTCGGCAGGTTGTCAGCCAAGCCGAGGGGGGGTGGGCCATCCATACTGCATCTGAAACTACATCACTATCGGAGGAGGGGAAGTGGTGGGCACTGCTAGGTGTGCGTGACTGTTTTGCCGGCCGTCTTGGGGAAGCCAAACCGCCATGCGCACTTAGGGGCTGATTACGATGTCGCTCGAAAAGGCTCAAAATGGGATTTGGATTTTTCTAACCTGTGTTGGAACCTATTTTTCTGACCGACTCAGAAACATTTCTGACCAATTACGATGGAAATGTAACCATTCGGTCTTTCTGACTCGGTTCCGACCGGCATTTAGAGACTCCAAGTTGGTTGGAGCTTACGATGTCAGATTCGGACAGCCTTTTTAAATTGGTCTGTCTGACACAAAATGGCTGTCAGAAACTGACTTTGGGGGCTCTTAGCAGGCCCCGCTTCATTCAGAGGCCTCCTGTTGGGGTCTGTGAAGGTACCCATGAGACCCCTCTTTACAACCATGTACAGTGTGGCGGGCACCCCCCGCCACAGGGTGCAAGGTTTTCCGCAACCATCCTGTTTTTTTAATGGGCGCCTGTGCTGTCAGTCAGAAGACAGGCTCCCATTGAAGTTAATGGGAGTCTGACTGAACGGTGTTTGGAAACATCGTAAATGGTCGGTTGGACTCACCAAATCGGAGTCGGTCGGAAATCTTTTTGACTGAAACTGTAATGAGGCTCGTAGCCTTTCTCCAACCCGAGCTGTGTTTTACAGCCGGGTAAAGAACTAACACAGGCTCCCAGTCCATGTCTGAATGCAGAACCAGGGTGCTCAGACCATTCCCAGCACTTCTCTCTTGCTGGGAATAGTATTTCCAGCTTGAGAGAAGAGCTGGGATTGGCATCTGGGAACCTGCACTGTGCGAGCAGTCCCTGGAGGACCGTGAGGCGAGGATCAGAATCAAGGAGGCGGTCGTCAGAGCAGCAGGTAAATACCATTTTATATATGTTGTTATTTTTTCTTCCATGATCCCCCACCTCCCGTCCTACCACTTCACAATCAGAGCAGCCGCTACTACTGTTACTCTGCTCTAGTATAGTGAAATCCATTGCCTAGTCTCTCTGTGTACACCATTTACCCATCTCAGTTGTCCTATCCCACCTATTTATGTTTCTCTGTCTCTTTATCTTCTCTGTTTTTTCCTTGTCTGGGTCCGCACTTCCCATAAGACGCTGCTTTCTTCCTCACTAGTCCCTACTCTCTTGCTTCATTTTTTGTAATCCCGATGAACCCAGTGCCTATCATCGACAGGACTGAAGCTCTGGAAGTTTTCTGATGGACTATGATGCTCCCTCTGTCCAAGTCAAAAGATTTTTTTTTTCCACCAAGAAAATTTCCTCCAAAGAAATGAACTCAATAGAAACAATATCAGCACTTGATTATTGCCCATGGCAGAGGGCAATAGTGGTTGCTACATGCCCCCAAACTTGAATTTTAGACCCAAGCCACAGAAAGGGCATATAACAACGATGAGTGTCTTTAGCAGCTGTTAAGAGACTGAGGCCATTAGAAAATTCTCCCCACTTGAGGGTAAAATGTTCTAAATTGAAAATGGAGAAATAGTTAAACAAACATTGGAATATTGTAGCGGAAGGTTCGTACTATCCAGTATTGTTTTCAATGGAACTCTAAGCGTTCCATTGTTCCAATATAGTGACACAAGCAAATGAAAGGTCGGAGCCTCGCAGGGGTGATTAGATGTGATCGCAAAGCCAGGGTCGAAATGGCCCATGCGGCAATCTGGCAGTGCCAGAACAGCTGACCGACAGGTCAGTGCACTGGCCATTTTTTTAGGCTGTTTTTGAGCTTGTTTATGGTCTGGTTTTTACTGTTGATTTCCCGGATATATCCATATGCATTACCAGCAGCAACTACAAATGCATGCAGTCTTCCATACTTTGCAAAACACCTATACAACATGTCTTTTCATGTTCAAAACTGCCTCGAATTGCAAATAAGGGTCACTTTCTAAAAACTAATTTGGTAATGGGAGCCTCTTTTTTGTGGCCGGGCCTATTTTGAGTCCCAGTCTGGTCCCGCCCAGAGCTTATTAATGTAGATGAATGCAGGGGGATGCACCAATGCTAATTTTTGAGGGCTAGAATTTATTTTTTGCCATAAGACTAAGGCATATGAAAACAGAGAAAGTGAGAAAAAAGAAGGAAGAGAAATATAGGAAAACAGTGACACAGGAATAAAGCAAGTGTGAGATAAAGAGACAGAAAATGTCATTGGTAGCCAGGAACCCCACCAGTGGCGGCTTCTCTGCTATGGCTAAGGAGCATCACCCATCCCTGCCAGCACCCTCAAAAATGGAAAATAAAACAATAACAAAATGTGTTTTGAACCCTTTTATTATTGTTTTATTTTTCCTTTAAGTGTGCTGACTCGAGTCTTGGGGGCGGGACCAGGGAATGACAGGCACTCGGTGGAGTGGTAAGTGCACTGCCTTCAGTGCGCATGGGGGTTTGACTGGCCGTCTCGGGCCGGCCAAACCGACATGCGCACTGAAGCTGTCTCCAACCCAAGCTGTATTGCTGGGTTGGAGAGAGCAGGCACAGGACCCAGCCCACTGGGAGCGCAAATCGAGGCCCCTCAGGCCAACCCTGACGCTGCTCTCATGCTGTGAGAGCAGCATCAGGATGGGCAGTAGGGGATTCTGGGAGCCTGTCTGCAGAGGAGCAGAAGAGCTCAATGCATCTTACGGTAAGTTCTTATTTTTTTTTTTTTTGTTTTTCCTCCGAGTCCCGTCCCTCGTCTCATTATTCCCCCACCCACCACGCCACCAGCCGCCACTGAGTTGTGATGGCGGCTTACTCCTGAAAAAATGTTTGGCCCTGCACTTATTTAATTAACAAATTAAGCACTGACTGTAATCAAATTCCTGTCTGAGAAGGTCATGCAACACCTGCAGGAGACATCTCAACACTTGTGACACAAATGAGTCGCAATACAATGAACTGCCCAGGCCAGACGTGAGTCATTTTGGGTGAACTGGTGGGGGGAGAGGGGCGTTTCTCAGCACTGGGGGCCGAGGGCTGGCTTGTTCGTGGAGCCACGAGGCGCTTGCAATAATGTACAGCCTGTCCGTGTCCATCAGTCAGGCCTCCTCGACTCACCCAGCGTAGCTCAATCTCCCGTCCACAGACAGAGCTGCAGCTGGTAAAGCAAGGTCTATTCCCCCGTGAAACAAGATCCGGCAACACATTCACCACTCCTCGCTTTCGCTGACAACATCAATGTCCTTTTTGTTTGGCTCCACTGGTCTGAGGCCCATTTTCTGTCCTGTATTTGTCAAAAACAATGTGATTTATTACAGTGTAATGTGGGCTGCCTTCCGCGTGCCCGGGCTCTGCTCTCCGGCCCGCGCGCCGCTTCATCCGGCTATTGCACGCGCAGGTGGTTCATGGAGGGTGTCAGGTGATGAACAGGGCAGCAGCATCACGGAACCGCCATATAAATAGGACAAGAATGTTATTGGAAATGAGATTTCCATGGAACAATGACATCGAAATAATGCTACCGAGTAATTGCATATTCGGACGAAGATCTTGCTAGTGCTGTGAGAAGGATCATAAACAAGTACGTGTCAAAGGTCACCAGGACCAGGATGATGGTCATTCTCTTGGTGTGCAATTGACTTAGACATCTTGAAGAGGGCAGAGGAAATTGCAAACCGAAGTCACACCTTGCCTTGGAGCTGCTCTGCTTGAGTGTGGTGCCAGGGTGTAAACTCCCTGGGCCTCATTTATGAGAAATGATGCATCGCTACGCAAAAGCAGCGATGCGTCACTTCTCAGTGCGCACTCCTTGCGTCATGATTGATGCATCATGTCGCAAGGAGTTACAGATACATCAGTATTTCTGACATCTGTAGGCGCAAAAGTGACGCATTGCCGGAGTGTGTCGCAAAAGTGACGCAACTCCAGCAATGTGTGCTTTCACACGGGCAAGTCCCATGTATTTAGTGCCTGCGTCAGTCTTACGCCTGCCATGAAGCAGGCGTAAGATATTGACGCATTAGCGGCCAAGAAATGGTGCAGTGAAATCTTATAGATTTCACTGTGTCACTTCCATGACCCTTTCTTGCGTGAAAACACCCCATGCATACATTATACCTGGCGCAGGTATAATGTGGCGCAGGGGTTTACAACACTTTGTAAATATGGCGCAACAAGGCAAATTTTTTACACCACTGGTGCGTCACAAAAAGTGACGCACCGGCGGCGTAAAAGTGACGCACAGCCTCATAAATGAGATGGGGCCTCATTTATGAGGCTGTGCGTCATTTTTATGCCGCCGGTGCATCACTTTTTGTGACGCACCAGTGGCGTAAAAAATGCGCCTTGTTGCGCCATATTTACAAAGTAACGCATCTAGGTAGATGCATCACTTTGTAAACCCCTGCGCCACATTATACCTGCGCCAGGTATAATGTATGCTAGGGGGTCGTATTGACACAAGAAAGGGTCGTAGAAGTGACGCAGTGAGCGTCACTTCTAAGAAGCTGTTGCGTCAAATTCTTGCGCCTGCCTCACAGCAGGCGTAAGACTGACGCAAGCCCTTTCACTTGGGGCTTGCCCCATGTGAAAGGACGCATTGCTGGAGTTGCGTCACTTTTGTGACACACTCCAGCAATGCGTCACTTTTTTCGCTTACTGATACGTCAGACATACTGACGTATCTGTAACTCCTTGCGACATGATGTGTCATACATTAAATATGACGCATCAGGTATGTTGCAAGGAGTGCACACTGAGAAGTGACGCATCGCTGCTTTCACGCAGCGATGCATCATTTCTCATAAATGAGGCCCCCTGGCTATAGGTGACAAGGACATTTTGTAAAAACAAAAGAAGGACTACACTTTTACATATGCTGAAGGACACAGAATGACTTAAGTGGCAACGTTCATCAACAATGAAATACAGACAATGAGAAACAAGGGGAGTAAATTAAATGCAACTTTTGATTCCAGCATGATGTCTGTTAATTAAATTGCTGTCTAATGAGCTATTGACTAGTCCTGCCTTGAAACACATAAAGCACGCATCCCTCTGTTTTCAGTTACCCCTATCTGAAGACCCGGAAATGAGCCGAACTGATCGAAGTCTGCCAGGAAGGCTGGTGAAAAACTAGAACTGTCCCAGCATATCCGGGGCAGATGCTCACCCTACCTTGAGAGGGTGCTTGATCAACTGATTGATTCATCCTTTCACTGTAATATTTTGAAGCGCTGTAATCCAGAGGACATCTAAGGTATTTCTAGGGCACAAGTCCTAAAAATAGAAGTGGGGGGACGCTGACGTCATGACAGGAAGTGACATCACAAAGGTGGCTTTCACCATCAGACTCATTGCCTCCCCTCGTTCACCCCTTAGATGCGATTGCATTAGAGAAGCCATCGCGTGAGCAGCGTTCTGAATGGGCTCCGATCTCACCCGAGAGGCCAAAGAGTGAATGTGTGGCTCCATTTGCTCCAGTTGTCGAGCTCCCGGTAAAATAAGTGGGGAGACGCCGTCCACCCGCGTGGTACCCAGACTCGAGCCCTGGGTATTTCAGACGATATCATGTCATTCAGTCCATATATCATAAGAAAGTAAGGTTTCCATTTATTTTCCAAATAATGTTACCAAGTGCTTTTCCATATTCACATATATATGCATACCCACAAGGTCCTTCTTCTGTGAGATCCAAGGGAAAATAGGATCTTACCCCACCCCCCAGTTGCAAATAGAATGTGTGTGTAATTACATTACAACCAAGTAGTTTCCTGCCCAAGTGTTACCAGGTAAAACATTGTGACATTTTCACAATCTGCATAGTGTGGCATCACAGAACCAGTGAGGACATGGGCTGGTACCACTTTAGCCACTATTCTGACCAATGGGACACATAGTGATGCAAAAATACCTCACCAGGATAAAATGGAACATAAGAGTTCAATATTTTCACATGTAATATTAATTCATCAATTTACCCAAGTACCCTGAATGACCAATAGTCACCTTTATAGGAAATCAATATATTTGGGTCTGTTCAGGAGAGTCAATGGCCCCGGCATTTACCTTAAAGTAAGAAATAAAAACAGGGGAAGTATCCTATTCTTGATGATAGGGACAGGGTAAGAGTACACAAAGAAACAAGAAAGTCCCTAAACAGTATCTAAGATACTTTTGTTGTAATGTTGTACCCAAAGTTAATGGTAAAAAGAGATCAACAAGCCTTCCAGTTGTATAGTATGTTGAACAGCAACAGATCAACGCAACATACGGAATGAATAAAGAACAAAAAATATTATAAGAAAATATGTATACAATTTATTCAGTTATAAAATCCAGTTATAAAATCTTCTCCAATACATCCAATTGTTTGCCTAAAAATTGTTTAGAAAACAGTCCTGAAGAAGGTGATAAATTTACGACTCACCGAAACGCAGCCTCGACTTTTCTTGTTTTCTAATGATATTGTAACTATGTCATTTTATTTATGAAATGTTCTTTTAATTGTGATTTGTGAGATGGTGATTATATGAAATGTTCTTTTTTAACTGGATTTTATAACTGAATAAATTTGTATACATATTTTCTTACAATATTTTGAGTTCTTTATTCATTCCATTTGTCCCGGGATGTAACTCACATTGGTGCTGCTGGTGCAGTGGCACCAGGGGCCAGAACCCTGCCCAATGAACCATCACTATAGCTACATTTCACAGTTCAAACAGCGGCCAGGGGGCCAATTTCCTTCCTTGCCATAAAGCCCACGGCACACTGGCCCCGCCCCTTCCCTGGTCCATCTCTTTCTCCTTGTTTCCTTCACTAACTTCTCACCAGCTCTTCTTCTTCCTCTCTGCTAATTCTCCTATTCCAGTATCTCTTGTTTCCTCTATTTTTTGGCCCACAACCCCCACCGCTGTGCCCCCTCCCGCTCACTTCTCATCTCATTAGACAGAGCCATTCATGGCCGACAGACTGCAGGGTTTAATGTATCTGCCTTCGCCTTTGCTGGGCACAGAGCAGCTGCCTTGTTAAAATGCAGCCAGCTCCGACATGGATCAGGGTCTGAAAGGAGCATTTTTTTTGCACATTGCAATCATTGAATGTCTGTAAATAAGACAGGAATATGGTAATTAAAGTGTAACAAAACCCTGGTTTAAAAGGCCGCCTGGGAGACACAGCTAGACGGGGAAGGCTGCGGCTTCTGTGAGATGAGGCGCGGAGTGGCGGCCAGAATATGGCTCCAGGATCCACACTTCTGTTGTTCTCGAGATGGAGGAGGAGAGGACCCCTCCATTCTGGTGATTTCCACGGGGGAGTCTCATGTTGTAAGCTACCCAGAAATCATGGATGTGGAGGTTGGTCTAGTTGGATTATGTTTGGCCTTCCATATGACTCCATGTTCCACATTTCTGTTATTGCCAATCAGGAGAAGAAGGCCCCTACTATATGGGTTGGGGATGGGGGTGGGCTCATTTTGTAAGTTACCCAAAAATCATTGATGTGGATGCTGATCTTGCTGGATTATGTTTGGCTTTCCACGCCTGTGGAGCATGAGATGCCGGTACGGCCGTGCTTAATTTGAGCCTGTGGTTCCCGGTGCTCGGCACTGGAACTTAATTGTCAGCACCTGCACTTGTGACAATCTACCACACGGTGGAACTGTTTGCCTAAATTAGAAATGAGCACAACTACAGCTGTTCATTAATTCAATATACATTAACAATGACTAATAACTGCCACACAAGCCAATTCTTAGAGCTTTGTTGGTCTGAAATACTATGAATTGCAACACTTGTAACAGTGTGAGGGTTAGTAGTTGTGTTGGTACAGTCATTGGCAGCGGCAATGGATAGTGTAAGCTGCAGTGGCCTCCTGGTGAGGGCCCTGGCACTAAATATTTTTACAATTTAAGCACTGGCTGGCTAGCTCAGCAGCCAGAGGTTGTAATGGTCGGGAGGAGGGCTAGACATGCTACGTCCTATGAGTGGCATTACGGGTTCCCTATCATGAAATAGAAGAGGGAATAAAGACAGGCATGTGTAATATACTCAAGCATTGGAGCTCTGAGACCTGATGGTACCGGAAACCAGAAATGGAATACAACAGGTGCTTATTGGGACTGGTCCCACACACATTTATGAACGGATTTATCGTTTAACGGACAGGGTCTTCTGCCACAGACAGAGTACCCCGTCCACCAAACTGATGATTCACCTCCTGTTTTTAGAGTTAGGTACACTGTCATGTTTCCAACTGCAGAAACCCTGCTGACATCCCCCTGCAGACACCAAAGGCCCATAGGAGTTTGAGCAGTCCCTATAGCTGCATCAGACCATCCACCCTATTTAGAGCGGATAACTTGATGTACTTTTTTTTCCAGATCTGGACTTTCAGGGAAACCCTGGCGATATGGAGCAGAACATGATTAAAATAACCACTACAACATAAGAGAAAACTCCCAGAGATTCAGTTTCGTGAGTTTTTTTTATAAAAACCTCCTACTTTATATTGTATTTTAGTAAAGCATGCTGAATGGCCAGCAGACAGATGGTGGCCACTCAGCAAACTTTCAGTGTCTTGAGAGGAGTTGCCGTGGCAGCAGCGGCTTCTTAGGAGGCACAGACAGCTTCACACGGTGGTGGAGATCTCTAAGGGCCTAATTTAGATCTTGGCGGAGGGGAATACTCCGTCACAAATGTGACAGAGATCCCATCTGCCATATTACGATCTCATTATAATCTATAGAGATCATAATACGGCGGACGGGTTATAGTCACGTTTGTGATGGAGTATTCCATCCGCCGAGATCTAAATAAGGCCCTAAATGTGGCGGGTATAGAAAACGGGCAGCCCATCATACACCAGCCGACGCCCGTGCAGATAAGAGCGGTAGGCGGTGGGGTTGGGTGGGGGGGGATTTTGACAGACGACGATGAGGGAAAATTAAATAAATAATGTAATATCCCCTCATCGATGTCATATGTCTAAATCGTACCCACTCCGCCCCACGGCTCTTACCTGCACGGGCCGCAGCTGTCATACTCCGAATCATGGCATACCCAACAGGCAGAGACCTAAACTTAAGAAAATAAATAGCAAATTGCCAGTTCATAAGTTGTAACATATTCAGTGCCGGTGCCCAAAGCTCTGCTCATAAGGCCGTTGCAGTTGCAGTTATATGTTGCCATGCTGAATACTAAGGCTGCATAGTCTTACATCCACCTCCTGACTCCTTAGTCCACTACAAGATGCTCCCAACTCCTTTAACTTGGTCTTGCTGGTACCTGCTTTTTCCCTTTGTGGCATTTTTCCGTGTTTCCCTTCCTCCATCTTGAGAAACGTATGTTGAGGAAAAATAAGTGCCCGTTCCCAAAAATGAATGCTGGTGGCCTGCCACTGACAATACCGGGGCCTCCCACCGGCAAACACCGGGGGGCGCTCAGCAGCAAGCACTGCATCTTGGAAACAAAACACAGTCCTGAGCTAAAACCAGTAAAGATAAGGTAAGTATTAACTGTGGCGTTTGGGAGAATCATTGGTACTCTGAAACCATATGCATGTATATACTGATTCACAGGAATTAGTAAGGAACTAAAATCACAATGTCCTTCGAAGTGACTGCAGTGTGCCAGGCTAGTGTGGAAGACAGAGCCCGGGCTGATTTAAGCCATTCAGTGCTTAATTTGAGCCAGGGACTTCCAGTGCTAAACACCAGAATTTAATTGATTTTTGACACCTAATTGTCAACACCATACTTAGAACAGTCCACCACCTGGTGGCGCTGCTCATCTAATTTAGAGATGAGCAGAACAAAGGTAGTTTAGGAATACAATATACATTTAAATTGCTAATACCTGCCTCCCCAGCCATTCCTTTAGCTTTGGGGACCTGGAATAATCTGAACTGTCGCATTTACATGCAAGAGAGATGGTTAGTAGTTGTTTTGGCAGCGATGACAAAGGCAATGGGTGGTGCAAGCTGCAGTGGCCTCCTGGTCAGAGCCCTGGCACTTAATATTTTTCAAATTTAGCACTGATTAGCCGTTGGTGTGAATCAGAGAACTCTTCTTAAGTCCAACTTCCCATGAATAAATCTCACTTAAATCCCACAGATTCGACCTGGAAGTACACCTCCAATTCCCTGAAACACCTTTCTCATCGATGCAAGGTGTGATCCTGGTCAATTGTTCGCAATGATTTGAGTTTCCGTCAATGATGGTTTTGCTGTAGTCAGGATGTTGTACCATTAGTAGCCTCCAGGATCAATTCCAGGAACATAATAAAAGGCTAATAATAAGTCAAAGTCGTTAATAGCATTACGTTTTCTGTTAACATCCATTGGCTTTTCGCTCGTGCACAAGAAAAGTGATTTTTTTTCAGCGCTCTCCAGAGGGAACCATTGTCCTCTGCATTTTTAAATTCCATGTGTGGCTGGACATTGCAAAGAAAAACTTCAATGGCTTTAAGGAAGAGAGATGGATTCATTAATGCATAGTTCAGAACCACCTGTAAAGCCATCAAATTCCCGCTCTGCCTTTAAGACAAGCCGTACAAAAGGGGGTGGTGATGGACGGAGCATCTGAACCAATCAAACACTCACACCCAGTCAAAAGATCTGGGTTTAATCCATCATCGTTCTTTAGCCCACTCTGCCACCCCAGTTCAGACATGGCCATTTGCAAATCAGTCTGACCCTGTGCCTCATGGGAACAGTCCAGCCTGAACTGCCAAGCCATGCCTTCCCTGGACCGGAAACAAGCTTCCGTGGACCGGTTTCTGGCATTTCAGCCGTCTTCAGCACGGCTTGCTTGAATCCAGTGGCAAAGTGCCTTTAAGACAAGCCAGCACATTAGGCTGTGCGAAGCTCAAAGTGAAAGGGTTTGTGGGATTTCCAAGGTTACAGCTCCAGAATAGAGTCTGGAGTGTCTCTTAACTCTAACTCTCCTCCTCCCTGGACCTTCTGTGCATCAGAACAGTTAACATAAACAAAGGCTGCCTGGCCTCTTCCTCCTCTGATTCATCAGGTCCCTTTAACCCCTTCGACGCTCATGACGAGCTCTGCTCGTCATGGAGTTTCCATTGATTTCAATGGAAATTCAATGGTCATTCTAGCACACCCCTTAGCATCCAAGTGGTTAATAGGAGCAACCACTTCCTGTCCCAAACATTGAGCCTCCTTCAATATTTCTCACCATCCTCTAAGTGGCCACTTTCGTCTGGTTCTGGAAGGTTCTCTCATTAAACTTTTGAATTTTTTCATAGAGTTTCTGACCCTGAAAGTATTTCCATAGATGTTGATGTAAGACCTACAGAAGAATGCTTTACTGGTTTCATTGCCAGGGCTTGTTTGTTTGAGTTAGTGTTTGCTCTGGCATCAGAAGTGTGCAAAGCTGCGAAGTCTGACACCTTGCAACATTGCATCAGTTGTGTTTTTAAATTAAGAATCTTTGCATTATATCTGCCAGAGTGTGCCAGGAGACATTGAACTAGGAGGGACTCTCCCGGAATCATGGGAATATGAGATACCAGACTGATTTGCATACGAGCTGGGTCTGAACTGAGGTGGCGAAGTGAGCTAAAGAATGAGCAACTACGTCTCCACATTTGATCCATCAACAGGGCAAAGTTTCATTACAAAAGATTTTTGGATCTAAGGTTTTTGACAGGGCTGGCAAAGTCAGCACCTGACTTTATGGCCAAAACCTTTCAGAGGACACTGTCACTTCACTTATCAACAAGAGTATAAACCTCAGTTCTATCCATAGACAGGAAGCGGTTTAAAAACCACAGATATTGTCAAAGATTAGGTCAAACCTCAGATAAGCCCTTTCAATTCTGGACTTCCTCCTGTAGGAGGTCGTTTAGCTTTTTTCCTTCCAACATGGGAAAACATTGCATCAAGTCCCTGGGTTTTACTAACGAGGCAAGGGTATTTCGTAGAACTTTATGAAGAGCCATTTCAATAGCTTTTCTCCATCTTCTAATTTTCCACAAGGAACAGGAACAACTTGCATCTCAAGAGATAGATTCTATCCTACAGAAAAGAGCTATAGCATCAGCCTCTTTCAATACTTCTGGTTTTATCAGCGCTATTTGACTTGTGCAAAAGAAAACCATGGCATTTTGTCGAGTGATACATCTAAGTCTGTTCAGCAGTTTAGCAGATATCATTACTTCAAGATGGAAACAATTATTCATTTCAGAGATTCTTTACTAGAAGACAATTGGATGATCCAGTTGGACCTTCAGGATGCAAAATTTACAATTCTAGCCCACAAGTCCTGAAGAACATGTCTTCACTTTCAATGGAAATTCACTCTTTATCATTTCAGAGGTCTCCTTTTTGGTCCTTGATTGCCACCTTTGTGTTTCATGGAAGTGAGACTGGTGATAACTAATTTTGGAGCTCAAGGAATTAGATTGATAGTATAGCTAGGTGATGATCTCCGTTTAGTTCAAGAAAGCATCTGGTGCAATAGCACTTTATGACTCTTATCAATTTTTTTCCAAAAATAGGTTTTCAGCTAAATCAAGAGAAAAGATATCTAGTGCCCTTCAAACAAATAGAATTTTTAGGTTTCCTTATCAATTCAGAAAAAAACAATATTGCAGCTATCCCAAAACAAAGTGGCAGCGATAAAAAAAGGAGGTCGGACAGGTTTTAGAAATGTCCAGATTACCTCTGAAGATCTTGGCTCGTTTGGTGGGTGTGTTAGCGTCCTCCATACCTGTTAATTTTCCTGGTCCCTCTTAGTTATCAAGTCCTAAAAAAACTGTCATCGCTACGAGGTCTTTCTTATTCCCATATAGTACATTAAGATCAGGAAGCCGCCTTGTAATGTGAAGCAATAATTATCTTCTGGTCCCACATCTTGCATCGTCCTCCTCATCCACCCTGTATGGTAACTCAGTCTTCACCCCAATGCAAAAGAATGCTGCCTGGCATCCTGCCACCCACCTGCACCATCCTTCTGTCTCTCTTTATGCTCAGAGCCATGCTCTCCACTCTCACATTGAGACCGAGTGCCTGTGCCTTGCTGACATTGGTTCTGTGACAGCCACTCATCTGGGTGACATGGTTTAACATGGTCAGGAGGGACAAACAGCTGACAAATGCGAAGTCCGTTGTATCCCGAGCAATAAAGGTCCAACGCATTTGGAAAAAGTCCCAAAAAAAAGTGCGTCCACAAGTGTACTTTTTCTTCTTCTTTTATTTCTCAAAACAGCATTCAATTGGATCCTAGCCAACAAGTGTTTCGTCTTTGAGCGGATAAATGTGGCAGGTGGTGCAGGCAACACCCACCCACTTTCTTCCAAATCCCATGGGTCTGTAAAGATCTGAGAGAGGAGGGTGAAATCAGGTGGGTCAGCCAACTGATGGAGCGAGATAGAAAACAAAATTTTGTTTAAACTCGCAAAGTCACATTTCCATAACATGAATAATAATATTAATAATTTGTAATGTATCGTGTTAATACAACCTAGATTATACTTTACACATGGGGGGACTAACATGTGTGCTCATAAACGTGCATAAATGTTGCATCTTTTTGTTTGTGCAAAATAATAAAAATAATTTGTTGTTTTCGTTTTTGTTATTACTAATTGCTGCAAATCTAAAAGAGGCATGTGCTTATTTTGCTTTTCCTTGTCTATGTGATGTCATTTCTACTATTCTAGGTGCACATAAGTTTCATGGATTAATGAAGACTGGTAGATATAAACGCTGCTTTATTTGTTTGCATTTGCTAGGTAACATTAGACTAACCGGGAGGGTTAATTAATTAGTAAACCTAGGGTGGATACAGAATCAACATTATTTCTTACATTAATACTTTTCTTGTTTTTGTTTATTACTAGAAAGCATAAGTTGCCTGCTTTTGGGCCTAGTTTGCTCGAGTTTACTAAAGCTGAATTTGACTTCTGCACAAGTCACGAGAAGCCCATTCTGAAAAAGTGTTCGTCAAAGCTGCATTCACTAAGCAAATCTGACATGCTGTCACCATTTTGTCGGACGTGGCCAAGGTCGGAAGCAAGTGATAAAGGACAATTTTGTCAGCTCTAACTTGGCACCCGCGGAAATGAAATGAACACTGTGAGAACATTAATTTACAATTGTTGCAAACCAAGGAAGCTCCTGGTTGCATTCGGAAAAGACAATGGTCTTTAAGAAACGTGACCTAATGGAACTTTTGAAATGTGAGTGACATGTCACTTGTCACTCTCAACCAATGGGACTTCGAGGATTTATGAAAACTTTCCTTCGCTTAGTTTAGCTAGCATAGAAAGGTATAAAAAGTCATGCCCTTAGGGATGGGCTGGCTGCTGCTTTCTGACTTTCCGATGAGGGTGAAGTGCTGCTGGACTTTGCGTGGAGCACGTAAGAATCCTCAAAGAACTTTACTTTATTTTCCATTTATTTAGCTTAGCTAGGGACTTAGGCTTTAGAAATGCTAAACTGCTAAAATCTTACTTAAACTTTGAATTTCTTACTAAATTGTATTTTTCTCATGAAGCTTTTCAAACATGCTTATTTTAATGCTAATAAAATTACGATAATAAAATTACATTTTGAAATACCATAATTTAGTAAATAAAATCTTACTTTTGACAAACAAGCTGGTCTTGGTTATTCAGAAGTGTAGGTTACTATTAGCTAGATCCCATCGCCAATGGTGGTCGTTTAAATGGTTAGGATTTATTCTAATGACAACATTCTTTCCGCAGATGTATAAAATTGTATATAGTTTGTAAATAATGTGTATATAGGTTTAATCTGACCACCTGATTCAGTAGGCCCAAATATGTCATGTTTATAAATGGGTCCATGAATTAGTGTAGAAGCGTTGTTTATGATATATTTTCTATAGGCCGCTGGATCAATTCTCTGGTAGCAGAAATTGATGGTTGCTAAGGGTAACCAAGGTAATATGTTGGTTGCTAAGGGTTACTAAAGTGTTATGGTATGGAAATAGGATCGATGTTTTAACACATGTTGAGTTTGTTTTTCGTGCTATCTGTAAGCTATACCGGTATAGATTGTGTGGCGAGAAATTAGTCACGCAAGTCATCTGTTCTGTTTGCAGTGATATCGCCGAGTATCACAAGTGGTATCGCCGTGTACCATAGTGTTGTCGCCGTGCAGCACAGTGTTAGGGCTAGGTGTGAATCTTGTAAAGTGAGGGTTTTCTAAGAAATTAGAGCAGCATGAGAATAGGGACCAAGCGCCTTCCATAAAACTCACTGTGATAAAAGTATTAGTTATATCCGAGCTTGAATGAAGGGCAGAGTAGCGTCGGTACATGATTATCTATAAACAGGTTAGAGTCCTGTAGGGGTACATGTTTTATATCTATAAACAGGTTAGAGTCCTGTACGGATAACGTCGTTATTTTGCTAACGGTGCATGATTTCTATAAACAGGTGAGAGTCCTGTACGGATTTCATGTGTGTTTGAAATTAGGGAATTTTCCGTGTGAAAGTGCGAATTTGATTTGTAATTTATGTTCAAGTGGAACTCTTAGAACTGTCACTTCGCGGTGCGTTCAGAGGAAAACGAGTTCATAATTTTACGTGTTAGAAGGGTGGGGTAAGAGTTACTCTACCGACGAATGAAAATTATCCTTAGTGTGAATAGCGCCGACTATTCCGAAGTGTGGATACTTGAATGTATGTAAACTATCCTAAATAGTGAAACAAACAGATGAGTCCTTATTGTCATTGTTTAAGAATTAATTTACACTGAAAAGTGCCCTTAAAATGGCGCTGTGAAAAGATTTTGTGAAGGAGGGGTAAGCGCTAGGAGTGAGAAGCGAGAAACCGCAGCTGCTGTGTACGTCACAGAGCCGCGCTGGGATTGGGTGACCTACGTCACAAGCTATACTCTGATTGGCTCTTGAGTCTCTGACGACCTATAAGCTGATTGGTCCTTCAGAAAAACTCCATTTTTATTCGTTGAGCAGGAAACTGACCTGGCTCAACTGTCATTGGCTTGTTGGTGTGTTTCGCGCACGGATAGGTTGCTTTGCGGAACATCCCGGAAATATTTTACGAACGATTTTACGAATTAAATTTAACTTTTAAAAATGAGTTATCATTTTAAACATGTTGAGAAAAAGCCAACATTATTTCAGAAACTTAAAAATTTATTTTCACCCAACAAGAAAATCGAAACGCGAGGTGGTAAATTACTTCATAAGTATAAAACACCTGCAGCGTACATGGAAGGTGAATATGGATATCATACTGTTTTATGGTTCGATAGCTGGAAACGCTATACTAAAAACGACGGTGTTTTAACTTGGCCTGATGATGGTTCATTTAATGTAAAAGTCTTGAGAAATTTACGAGAGAAAATGAATGCTCTTATTCCAAAACCGAGACCAACTCAATTTGAAGCTTTAGTTGAGTGGGAAGATGAGATGTATCAATTACAAAGAGAAGCTAGTGGAATTAAAAGACCTACTAAAACTCCACCTTGGAGAAGAGATACTCATGAAGACAGGTTGCGAATGTGGAGGCAGGGAAACATGAGTGAAGGATTGTATTTAATTCAGGAAATGGTTATGGGTACTCCTGCTGGGAAATCTATAGAAAGCGAATCTGAAGATGCAGTAATGGAAGAAATATACACTACAGCTAGAAAGAATCAACCTTTGAGACCTCCTAGATCATGGTCTACTCCGGTGGTTTCTACTGAAACTTCACCGAGTGCACCTCCAATTAATGAAACTCCAAAACTTTATCCAAATAATTGTGAAATTATTGAAACTCCAAGAAGACCAGAATTTGATAATGCTCGAAATGAAGGTAGACATTTTGCAATGACTCCAAGAGCAAGAGAAGCTCCAAAAGACTATGCAAGGGAAACAAGAAATATTGAAACAGCTGATTCTGCTGAATATTTAAAATCTAAAGAAGAATTAATTAGAAGAATGACAAAAAGCATGGAAGCTGTGACAGTTCCAGTAACGATTGGTCCTGTTCAGCCTGTATTTGACCAAAGAGAATCAAACAAAACAGGGTTAACTATTCCTTTAAATGCAGAAATTCAAAAAGCTGCTGAAAAATTTTACTCAGACATATCCGAAATAAACTCTTCGAGATCGAGAATGCCAGATTTAACCTTTAATGAGGATTTATCTCCAAAAACACCAATGGGTGCTATTTCAGATGTAGGGAGTCCTGAAGTTAGGGTAACTACTCCAAAACTTGATGTGGCTAAATTAAAAGCAAATATCGAAGAATTAATAATTGGAACAATTGGTCCAGATAGTTTAAATTATTATCGAGATGATGAACTACTGTTCATTTGTAAAAGTATTCAGTGGAAAACTAAAAATAAATATGATCAATTAGAAGATCTAGCAGCGGAACTTGAAATCGATGTGAGTAAACAAAAGAATTTTGCAAAACATTACAGACTAGACTTTTCAGAAAGTGACATTGAGAGTTTGAACTCAATGGGAAGAATAGTGCATATAAAAGATTTGATTGTTTACATCAAAAAGCTGGGAGAACTCAATAAATGGAGAGTAAAATGGACGAAAAAGAAGGAAGATGAAAGATTGGAAAAATTGTCAAAACAATTTCCAATGAGAGAGATTGCAGGTGGAGGATATGTTCATGTCCCTTGGTCAAGACAGGACATACTGCTATTCACAAATGATTTTCCAAAATTGAGGGAGAAACCGGTAGAGTGGTATAGACAAGTGGATAGGTTTATCAAAGTGTCAAAAGTTCTGTGGATTGATTTAGATGGATTTTTCGACATTGTCGTACCATCAGATCTTTGGACAGAATGCAAAATATCAATAAGTTGGCCAAAAACAGAACCTGAACGAATCAAAGAAACAGGTGCCCCAAATCCTCTTGTAATGGATTTTTACGAAAAAGTGATCGTTTGGATGAAAAACAAAATTCCACCCAAAGAAGTTGATTGGGTTAAAATAGAAAGGACAAATCAGGAAACAAAAGAATCAGTTAATTCCTTTTATGAAAGGTTACTGTTAATTTTTAAACAATACAGTGGCTATGAAAAATTAGATGAAAAGGACGAGTCATTTTATCTATAGATTCGTTTATGGACTAAAACCTGAAATTGCAGATATGATCAGGAATAGCATTGTAGGATGGCAATCACTTTCTGTGGACGATATTCTGAGAAACGCTAAGTATTGCAGTGATGAGTTAGAGGTGAGACAAAAGAAGCTCAAAGAGAAAGCCATGTGGGCTCAGGTAAAGGTAGCTGAGCAACAAATTGCCAGCATGGGTAATAAGAACACAAATTTTGTTCAAACTGGAAATACGAACCAGATACAAGGAAAGCTTAAAGGTAATATTTTTCCAAGAAAATTTAGCCCAAAGATTGAGGAGTTGAAACAAAGATTACCTTGTTTTAATTGTGGCGAAATTGGACATTGGAGAGACGAGTGTCCTAAACCTCCTAGAAACTTAAAGAATCCCTTATTAAATCCACAGATGCAGAATGGGGTTGACCTGCAGCAACAGCTACAGATGCAACAGGGGTTAAACGAGTTAAACATTCAGCGACAGCAACAGCAACAGGTGAATAACTGTCAGGATCAATTGCCACAACCGCCATTTCCGAATTGTGGGGGAGTTCAAAAATATAATCCAAATGTGGGATTTCAGGGAAATGAACAGGTAATAAGACCGCAAAAACAGCAAAAGCAACAAAGGGTGCAAATGCAAAATGCTTCACAACAATTTTTGTTAACAGAAAGCCAAGACAGTGATTCTGATGATTATTGCTGACGGTGCCCGAGAGAGGAGGAAGAGTGTGTTGTTGGAGCCACTCTTGAGGTTGACCAGTCCGGTCCATTTGTAAACGGGAAAGTTAACGATGTAGACATCACTTTTCTAGTGGACACTGGTGCTACCCGTTCTACTGTTAGATCAGTGGAAATTGAAAACCTACCTCTCTCTGGGGATACCATCCAAGTTGTCGGAGTAAGCAATCAACAAATTAAAACTGATTTAACTGATCCAGTTCCAGTTGAAATTGGAAATTATAGAGATAAACACAGATTTGTGGTTTGTAATAGTAGTCCAGTAAATTTACTAGGCAGAGATATTCTGTGTAAAATGAATTGCAGAATATATTGTTCTCCTGATGGAGTTGAGTTACAAACAATGGAGGAAGATGGTTTATACAGAATGACAATGATGATGATGGAAGCAGAAGAAACAAAATTGTTTCCTGCATTTGAAAAGAAAGATTTGCCTGAAGAGCTCAAGGAAACAGTGAAACCTGATATATGGGATTTTACTGGGAACGAGATGGGTCTGATGAAAAACGTAGATCCAGTAAAAATTACATTCAAACAGGGAATAGAATTTCCTAACATTCCACAATATAAAATGAAAGCAGAAACAATTGAAGGTATTACGCCTATAATTGAAAAATTAATCAAACAAGGTGTATTAAAAGAAATGGAGAGTAGTCCTTGTAATTCACCAATTATGGGAGTTAAAAAGTCAAATGGAGCATTTAGAATTGTACAAGATTTGAGAAAGGTTAATCAAATCGTTGTTCCATGTTGTCCTGTGGTTCCAAATCCAGCAGTAATTCTGTACCAGATTCCACATGATGCTGAATGGTACACTGTCATTGATCTTTGTAATGCATTCTTTACTGTTCCCTTACATCCAGACAGTTATGAAATCTTTGCTTTCAGATTCCAAGGTAAGACCCTCGGATGGTCAAGAATCCCACAGGGCTATACAGAAAGTCCTTCAATCTTTAATGAGTTGTTAAAAAGATCTTTGGAAAACTTGGATTTACCAGGTAGGTCTACGTTAGTGCAGTATATTGACGATTTGTTGATAGCTGCAAAGACAAGAGAAAATTGTGTGACAGACACAATAATACTGTTAAATCGCCTTGCAGAAGAGGGACATAAAGTGTCTCCAGGAAAATTACAGTTTTGCAAACAAGAAGTAAAATATCTTGGTCACAGAATTGCAAAAGGAAAAAGGCAAGTGACAATTGAAAGAATTAAAATGATTCAAGCAATGCAACCTCCAAGAACACAGAGACAGGTCAGAATGTTCTTGGGAATGGTTGGTTACTGTCGACAATGGATAAGTGGATTTTCAGTAATTGCAAAACCACTACAGAGACTGACAAAATCTGATGTAAAAGATCCAATTATTCTCAATGAAATTGAGATGGAATCTTTTGAGAATTTGAAAAAGAGCTTATGCCAAGCTCCTGCTTTAGGTATGCCGAATTATGAGAAAGATTTTGAACTGTATTGCAGCGAGAGAGAAGGATGTGCATTGTCTGTATTAATTCAGAGACATGGGAATTTAAAGAAACCTATTGCATATTTCTCTGCAGTTCTTGATCCCATTGCAAAAGCATTACCAGGTTGCTTGAAAGCAGTTGCAGCTACAAGTGTTAGTCTTGAACAGAGTGAAGGAATCATTATGGGATTTCCTGTAAAAGTTTTTGTGCCTCATTCAGTTGAAATATTGCTGACAAGAGGTAAAACTCAGCATATGACAAGCAGCAGATTAACAAAGTATGAGAAAATCATACTAGGAGCAGATAATGTTTCAATTTCAAGATGTTTAAATCTGAATCCTTCTACATTACTGCCTGATTCTGAGATCATTGATAACATCGAAACAGAACATGAATGTTTAGATGTTATGGAATTCTGCACGAAACCAAGACATGATATCAAAGATATACCTCTATCTGAATCAGATTTTGTCTACTTTGTAGATGGCTCATGTTTGAGATCAGAAGGAGGTGTCTTGAAAGCCTCATATTCAGTCTGCACAGTTGCAGATGTTGAAGAAGCATCATGTCTTGAAGGAGTTCGATCAGCACAAGTGGCTGAATTGATTGCTTTAATTCGTGCTTGTGAAGTATCAAAGGATATAAGAGTTACCATCATTACTGATAGTCAGTATGGGTATGGAGTTGTACATGATTATGGACAACTCTGGTCTCAGAGAGGCTATATGACATCAGCAGGATCTCCAATTAAAAATGCAATTTTCATAAGGAGATTAATTGAAGCAATACAATTGCCGAAAGAAATCGCAATTGTCAAGTGTGCAGCGCACACTAAAGGAGTTGATTATATTTCAAAAGGCAATGCATTTGCAGATGAAACGGCAAAATACTGTGCAAGAAAAGGTTATTCATACAATCGGGAAAGGAGTAAAGAAACTGATTCAAATTCATTAATGCTAACAACAGTTGTAGAAACATGGCATGAGATTAGAGACTTACAAAATGAAGCAGATGATGAGGAAAAAGATCTGTGGTTAAGATCAGATTGTAGACCACGTGATGAAGATGGAGTGTGGGTTTACAAAGATGGCAGAATAGTCTTACCGAATTGTTTGATTGCAGATATGGCCAGATTATATCATGGTCCAGCACATCTTGGAAGAGATTCTATGATTAGACTTTTCAGAGAAACTTGGTTCAATACTAAATTCAGAACAATTGCAGAATCTTTTTGTCAAAGGTGTTTGTCATGCCAACAAATGAATCCAAACAGAAAATCATTGGTAGGAACAGGAATAATTGGTCGAGAGGGTGGTCCTTTTACCAGGTTACAGATGGATTTCATTGAAATGCCCTTACACAATTGCTTAAAATATGTTCTTGTAATCGTTTGTTTATTTTCAAGATGGGTAGAAGCATTTCCTACAAGACATTGGGATTCAATTACAGTAGCAAAACTACTGCTCAGAGAAATTATCCCAAGGTACGGTTTTCCAGTCACTATTGAGAGTGATGGAGGAAGCCATTTCGATAACAAACTGATGAAGTTAATTTGTGAAGCTTTGAGCATTGAGCAGAAAATACACTGTGCATACAGACCAGAGGCATCTGGGGTAGTTGAACAGATTAATGGAACAATTAAAAACAGAATTGGAAAAATGTGTCTTGAAACAGGTGTAAAGTGGACAGATGCTCTTCCACTTGTTTTGATGTCATTAAGAAGTACACCAGATAAAAAGACAGGTTTGAGTCCTCATGAAATTTTAATGGGAAGAGTTGTGAGGCAAGCTTTTGTACCTGTAGGTAAACTGTTGAGCATAAATGACAGTGCTATTTTGGATTACTGTAAAAGGTTATCTGATATAGTGACTTCTGTATCTAATCAGGTGGGAACTGAAGCACAATCAAATGAGAAAGTTTTGACACATGACCTGAGACCTGGTGACTGGGTCAGAACAAAAGTACATCGGAGAAGAAATTGTCTGGCTCCTAGATGGCAGAAGCCTAGGCAAATAATTTTGATCACTACTAATGCTGTAAAATGCAAAGGATTGAAACGTTGGATTCATCCTAGTCATACTATTCCAGTACCAACTCCTGAGAGTTCTGATGTTGAAAGTGATACTACAGATGATTCTGATTCTGAAGCAGAAGGTGAAATAAATCCAGATCCTGAAGATCGACAAGAAGGTCGACATCTGGAACCTATACCTGTGGATGAAAATTCAACAAGAAAAGACTTGGAAATTATTGAAATAGATTCTGAAGGTGAAGAGAATCTGCTAAAAGGAAAGATAACTGAGGATTCAGTTATTTCTATTGAAGACAGAGAAGCGAAACAAAAAGAAGTTTCAGACCAGGAGAGTATCGAAAAGCAGAAAACAAGCTCTGAAGTAAGGAACAGAAATCCAAAGTCTGGGAAGTTGGAGGTAATTGAAGAAGAAGAAGAAGATGAATTACCAAGTACCAGTATTGGAAATCAGAGAAGTGTTCCTGAAAGAGTAAAACTGCCGAATAGAGAAGTTCCTGAGTCAATTGAAATTTCAGACTACGAAACTGAAGAAAGTGACGTGGATGGTGCAAGTGAAAACAGAAAGAAAAGGGCTTGGAAGTCAGAATCAAATGCTTCTGAACCAAAGAAGAAATACGTGAGAAAAGCAGACTACTGGCCTGGTGGAAGATTGAGAGTGAGGTTGATCAAGAAACCTAAAGAACAAGTTGAAGAAATCAGTAGTCAAAAGAGTCCTGGAAAGGAAGTGGGAGTTGGAAGGAAAATTGAAGTGGTGTCGAGAAAAGGAAAAAGAATAGTGAGACCAAACCAGAAATACAAGTCTCCTGAGTGGACTTATTTAGTAATTCCACCCGTTATTGACATTTATGGTAGTAGTGAAGAAGAAAACGAAATAGAAGAAATTAGTGACAATGATTGAAGTACAGAAATTTTAATTTGGCAAAAGGCTGAAGAAAATTTGTTAGCTGACATAAGGTCGAAGAAAAACTGTTTAGTTGAAGAAATCTTATGTATGACATAAGGTCGAAGAAAACTTGTTTAGGGTTTTAAAAATAAAATTATTTTAAAAGGGGGGTATAAATAGTTTAATTCTTAGAAATTTTAAAATAAATTTTGTTTTTATTGTTGTGGCAAAACTAACCAAAAATGCCTTATATTAAGGAGAGCACTTCAAAGTGTTCTGTTTTTAAGAGATGCTGTAAGATGACTCTGGTGTGTCTGCTCATTTTAATTCTGCTCTGGTTAGTTTTAGCTGTGATCATCCCATTAGAGATGAATAGAGAATTACACAAAGTTAACATGACAAGCAAAGCTTTGGTTAGTCAAACTAAAGATAGTGCATCTGCTAAAGTTATTGATCATCAACCTAACATTCATCAAGATAATTCTATTAGTGATTTTTCAAGTAATACATTCACAAAGCTTTTGAGTGAATATGTCAAGGTAATGGATGCAAAAGACTGCTATGTCTGCGTCAAGTTACCTGCTTCTGTTTCTGAGGGAGTGACATACAATATGCTTCCTCTCACATATGGTGTAACATGTAGTGTGTTAACTAGCTTATTTTATCAAACTGGACGCTTAGAATATTACTATTCAGATTTTGACGAGATTTTTGCGAGTATAAAGATTGAGGGTGCTTTAAATAAGCACAAGAAAGCTAAACAAATGAGAGAATTTTTCCTTGTTACTAACGAACTCACTTACGAGTATGCTTATAAGAATAATCTAACCTGCAAATTGAGTGTTGAGGGAAATAAATTTTTGAATTTGGTTGAGGAGAGAAGAGCAATTTACAAAAGAAACGAATTAGTCAAGCAGACTAATTCAAAATTCTGGCAAAAAGAGGATGAGAAATTAAATGGCAAAATGCTTGAAAATGTTGCAATTCACATAGATAAACCAGTTAGTGGAAAGCTTTGCATTAGAAGAGATAAAACACTTTTTGATAATTATTTTGTAGGTGCAAGTAACTGTGAAGATACTTATCAGATTTTGGGAGGTTGGGGATTCAAAGGTGGAAAAGATCCAATCTTCCCTGGGATTTATTTTGTTTGTGGTGACAAAGCCTACTACAACCTTCCAGACCATTGGTATGGAACTTGTTATGTGGGAATTGTTTTTCCTAAAGTGTTTCATGTTGATAGAGATTCAGAAGGATTGTTTAAAATACATAATTATGTAAATAGAGTCAAAAGAGAAACTTTTACAGACGTTCTGGGAGATATTTTTCAAGCAGTGATACCTTTTGTTGGTATAACCCTAAATGCAGGGAGAATTAGAAAATTGTCCACAATTGTTGACAGATTGTCAACAGACACAGCTGATGGATTCCAATTAGTGAATGTTGAAGTAGTTGCAATCAGATCTATGGTGATTCAAGATCGACTTGCTTTAGACATACTCCTAGCAAAAGAGGGAGGAGTCTGTGGCATTTTACATGTACAACATTGTTGCACATATATACCTGATGAAAGTAAGAATATTGAGATGTACATTAAAAACATTACACAAATGCATTCAGAGATAATTCCATTAGAAGAAGATGATTTTACAGGGAAACTTTCAAAAAGATTCCAAGCAATTAAAAATTGGTTTCATGATATTGGTAGTTCAATTCTTGGCAAGATTTTGGCACCTTTGATTATAATAGTATTCATCTTTATTTTGACAAAAATAGGTTGTTTGTTGCATAAGAGAAAGAAGCAGTTGAAAGAAAAGAAAAGAATCTATAAACTTAGAAAAGAAGAAGAAAGGGAGATTGAATTACAGGAGTTACATAGAGAGCGTTATGCTAATTCCAAAGATTATGCAGAAACAGATTTTTAGGATTTACTGATACAAATGAATTTGAATCAATTTCTCGGAAATTTAAATTATCAAAATTTTGGGTGTTGGTGTGGTGATTTGTTAATCACCAGATGAGGGAGTTGATGGAGCGAGATAGAAAACAAAATTTTGTTTAAACTCGCAAAGTCACATTTCCATAACATGAATAATAATATTAATAATTTGTAATGTATCGTGTTAATACAACCTAGATTAAACTTTACACATGGGGGGACTAACATGTGTGCTCATAAACGTGCATAAATGTTGCATCTTTTTGTTTGTGCAAAATAATAAAAATAATTTGTTGTTTTCGTTTTTGTTATTACTAATTGCTGCAAATCTAAAAGAGGCATGTGCTTATTTTGCTTTTCCTTGTCTATGTGATGTCATTTCTACTATTCTAGGTGCACATAAGTTTCATGGATTAATGAAGACTGGTAGATATAAACGCTGCTTTATTTGTTTGCATTTGCTAGGTAACATTAGACTAACCGGGAGGGTTAATTAATTAGTAAACCTAGGGTGGATACAGAATCAACATTATTTCTTACATTAATACTTTTCTTGTTTTTGTTTATTACTAGAAAGCATAAGTTGCCTGCTTTTGGGCCTAGTTTGCTCGAGTTTACTAAAGCTGAATTTTACTTCTGCACAAGTCACGAGAAGCCCATTCTGAAAAAGTGTTCGTCAAAGCTGCATTCACTAAGCAAATCTGACATGCTGTCACCATTTTGTCGGACGTGGCCAAGGTCGGAAGCAAGTGATAAAGGACAATTTTGTCAGCTCTAACTTGGCACCCGCGGAAATGAAATGAACACTGTGAGAACATTAATTTACAATTGTTGCAAACCAAGGAAGCTCCTGGTTGCATTCGGAAAAGACAATGGTCTTTAAGAAACGTGACCTAATGGAACTTTTGAAATGTGGGTGACATGTCACTTGTCACTCTCAACCAATGGGACTTCGAGGATTTATGAAAACTTTCCTTCGCTTAGTTTAGCTAGCATAGAAAGGTATAAAAAGTCATGCCCTTAGGGATGGGCTGGCTGCTGCTTTCTGACTTTCCGATGAGGGTGAAGTGCTGCTGGACTTTGCGTGGAGCACGTAAGAATCCTCAAAGAACTTTACTTTATTTTCCATTTATTTAGCTTAGCTAGGGACTTAGGCTTTAGAAATGCTAAACTGCTAAAATCTTACTTAAACTTTGAATTTCTTACTAAATTGTATTTTTCTCATGAAGCTTTTCAAACATGCTTATTTTAATGCTAATAAAATTACGATAATAAAATTACATTTTGAAATACCATAATTTAGTAAATAAAATCTTACTTTTGACAAACAAGCTGGTCTTGGTTATTCAGAAGTGTAGGTTACTATTAGCTAGATCCCATCGCCAATGGTGGTCGTTTAAATGGTTAGGATTTATTCTAATGACAACATTCTTTCCGCAGATGTATAAAATTGTATATAGTTTGTAAATAATGTGTATATAGGTTTAATCTGACCACCTGATTCAGTAGGCCCAAATATGTCATGTTTATAAATGGGTCCATGAATTAGTGTAGAAGCGTTGTTTATGATATATTTTCTATAGGCCGCTGGATCACAACCACCACTCCACCACTTCGCATGTGTCTCTGGGGACTTGGACAAGGCAGATATTACAGGAGAAATCAACTGCTTCCTCTTTTGACATAGCAACCTTTAGAAACATATTTTCCCACTCTTGATGTTTCATTGCATTAAATACTGGATTTTGAATATGGTTATTCACTATAATGACTCTTAATGAGATCCATTAGGAACAACAGGGTAATATTACTGGATGGAGAACTGATCTAGTACCTCTCTAGAGCCTTTATGGTACTGAGAAGGGCCCTAGTTGAGCATTTTATAGGAGCACACTTATTCATACTTATTGGGGAGAGGAGTTGGCCTAACAGCTAGGGCGGTCGACCTTGAATCTGGGGAACTGGGTTCGAGTCTCGGCAATGACGATGAACATCCTGTGATTCTGGATCACTTAATCTCCCCGTGCCTAATAAAAATGAATGTGTCCTCATGTAACACAACTGGTGCTATCTAAAGCACTCTGATACCCAATACCTTTGGGTCAAATTCGCGCAATATAAAACTCTGTTAAATAAATTAAATGCCAGGGTAACTGTTGAAGTATCTCCAAGACCACTAAGTATACTGGAGAGGGCAATGGTTGTGTAGGTCTCTGGAGCCTCATGTTACAAGGAGGGACACTGATTTATTATCTCTCAGGAGCCCTTGTAATACTAAGAAAAGGTGCTGGTGTACCAGGAGTCATATGAATTAACACTAATCATACAGGCATTTCTGGAGTATCTGTCAGCATATGTGGGGAATCGGAGGGCTATCTCTTTGAAGGGCAAATAGCATTAGTAGTGGCACCTGTGGATTATATTATGGAAGCAGGAAAGTTAAAAGAATAGCCCTAGTGAAGTATCTCATGGAATACACACATACTAGGAGGAAACTGATGTTTCTGGAGAACTTGTAGTACATTGAGTTTTTCTCTGTAGTATTATTAGCCCTGGAGCATTGTACTTGTTTTGTAGGAACATAATTAGAGCTAGAATTAGGGATGGGTGTAACAGGTGTAAATTGCTCTAGTGTAATTACTCATAATCACAGCAAATCAACTTCTAATTATGCGTAATTACTTGGTAAGCGTAATCCAGCATTTAGTGCTAGTTTCTTATTGCAACATGTACTCAACTTCCACTCACTCTGTCTTAGTTCATTGTTCCTGTGTTCTTGTGGTCGGATGAATTTTGCCCCAAACTACTCTTAATTATTCAAGCTAGTGTATTGCGTAATTTCTATAATTTTGCAAGAGTGATGTGTAATTATTAAAATTACTCCGATTACTCTGGAATCATTAACATTTTGTCCAGGAATACTAGAAATGACACCAGTGGAGTATCTTATTATTCCCAAACTGCACTGCAGACATTGGTGGAGTATCTCTTGTAAGAAATAGTATTACATCTCAGAGAAGGTTTTATAAGAGAACCTTTCAGAATCTGAATTGCTTAGATGTACTATTAGGGGAAACACCCACAGATGGAGTATCTCTGTGAGCTCAGGGTGCGGACAGATGCATACCATATTAGGATGAACTATGTTGCTGAGGTATGTATGATAGTTCTGGTTTTGCCACTATCAGGAGGATTGATTGAACATGTCTCAGGAACAGTAATGCATGCTCTTATGAGATCAGCACTGATGTAGAATATCTCTTGGGAGCAGTAACATTTGTTCATTCAGGATAAGCAGTAATGCAGAATCTCTGCAGAGCAGTAATATACACTGTAATAGGATGATCGTTGCTGGATAGTCCCTGTTTACAGCAGTTATTTATACTCTTATAGGATGAGCATTATTAGACAATCTCTCTTGGAGGCAGTTATATAGACTGTGAATCATTGCTTGCTCATTTCGCTTGGAAGCAGGGTCCTATACATCTATTGGATGAACATTGATGGAGTTCTCTCTTGGGAGCAATAATATACACCCTTACAGGGTGAGTACTAATAGGCAATTTCTTCTGGGAGTAGTAAAATGTACTCTTAAAGTATACACAGGTAAGGACAATCTGTCTTTTTAGTGGTATAGACAATCTTTCGTGGAGAAGTGATATTTCTTCTTACATGATGAAAAATTATGGAAAATCACTCTTGGGAGCTTTAATATATAGACTAAACAATGTGGACGGACCCACTGAGTAAATGTGTGATAATCACTGTTGTAGTAAGCACATGGAACCATTAGGTTTGCTTAAAATACCCCTCGCACTTTAACCTAGTTGGTGTCTTGCTTCATCATTGGGGTCCCAACCGGGTGGCCGAATGCCCCCTGGTTATGCTACAACACCTAGTTACAGTGGAGCTGGTGTGGTGTGATTTGTGTGAAGTGTTGTGAATTAAAAATATCTCTGAGAATTCTTACCTGTATTATTTATTAATGGTGGCCCAGGATATGGTTAAAAATATGTGGTGCAACTACTATGGAGGTAATATTTCTCCGAGGTGACTAATAACGTGGTCTACATGTTTCAGCCCAAGTAGGTAAAGTGGGTTTTCTTCAGGACCGGGTGAGGGAAAACGTGAGTAGTAAAAATGGAATCGCCACGTGAAATAGTCAAGTGCCTACACATGCGCTAAGGTGTGTGGCAGTAGTGTTGGAGTACTCACAGACACTCTGTCAATAAAAAACTGTAGGGAGAAAAAAGGAAAATAAAGACACATATAGTAGCAACATAAAATGCAATCTTAAGTTCACAGGGTTAGGGGGTCAGCTTTTAGGGGTCAGGGTGGGGGTTGGCTGGTGTTGGGTAGTGTTTAGGGCATGAATTCAGTTTTTAGGGCTAAGGGTGGGGTAAAAGGGACAGTTTGCAGGGCTGGGGCAGTTTTAGGCCTTGGAGGGCTGGGTCAGGATAGTTTACAGGTGTAGGTGATAGTTTTTAGGGCTCAGGGCAGGTCAGCTGTGTTTGAGTAGTTTTTAGGGCGTGGGGTCAAATTTTAAGGCTCAAGGCGGGTGGGGGAAAAGGGACAGTTTTAAGGACAGGGGTGTGATGTTTACAACACATGTCCCGTTACCAATCATGTTGATACCATGAATATGCATGGTAAAGGCATGCATGGTAAAGACGCGGTCATGGTTGAGACTTTGTAGTTCAGGCATGCGTTGTACGATCATACAAGACTCTTAGAACCAGAAAAATATGCTCTTATAGGATGATCATTAATGAAGGATCTCTCTTCTAAGCAGTAAAATATGCTCTTACAGGATGAGCACTGATGGACAATCTCTGTTGGTATGAGCAGTGGACGAGCTAATAGGATCATAGACTGAAAACTCATAATTGCCCATGCTTGTTTTGGAAAAAAACTCTAATAAGTACTCTCCATTGAGTTCTCCTGATGGATGTCCCAAGATGCGCCTTGATGTAACCTGTTGCAGGCCATAGCAGTTGGATAAAAAAATGAACATGGCTGAAAAGAAGGGAAGCGATGGGCTCTGAAAGTCATTCATCACTTCACCGGGAGATTTGTAGTACCTTGACATACCAGAAAATTCAAAGAGAGGTCACAACCAAACGGGTACTCTACAAGAATATGAGATTTTACTGTTGAGCTGTGTAAAATATATTGTAGTAAAAAAAAATCAACTACAAAAGACTTAGTTTTATTAACTGATGCAACAGCACAAGCCTTCAATCAAGTGAGATATGCTTAAATGATGTATGAATTGAGACTCTGCTAGTGGGCTTGCTTTGTTGACTTCTCAAAATGGGGGGCTACTTTTCTGTGCAAGAGCAGATTGCTGTTACAGAGAGATAAGCCAATGGCTGAAGTGAGCTGACCATGCGCCCCATGTTGTGGTGGGTGGAACAAAGGTGTGAATGACACACCAGCAGGCCAGTGGATGAAAAAAGCTGGCTGAAAGCCTCCATAATTATATTATATATTGTTTTGTAATTGTATTGTAATTGCATTTATATAGCGCTTACTACCCTTGACGAGGCGTTTAAGCATTTTTTTTGTGAGTAGTACGCTACTCCGGGACCCATAGAGGATTAGTGTTGAATTAGTATAGTGAATCATGCAAGTACATTTTAAGTGGTGGATATATGTCTATTAAAAATAAGAGTTTTTCATTAATTCCAGATCTAAAAAAAAAAACACCTCTCGTGCATTGCCCTGCAAGTGTCACCAGCCTACGCCATGTCTGCGTGCATCACAAGACCTACAGGGGATTCTCGCCTCTCACCAGGAGCAGTTGACAGGTCGCTCTCCACTCACAGCCCCTGCTGCCTTCTCTGGTCACCTGGCAGCTCGCCCAAAGTCTGCTGCTGCAGCCTGGAATCTGACGCATCCGCAGTGGACAACGGCTCGAGACGGGCACGCGGGGCCTAGACAACGGGTCACAAGAGCGTAAGTGGCTGATAACTCCAGTGACATGTCATGCTGAAGGTCTTGTCTGTCACCCTTGTAGCTATGTGTTGACATTCTTCTCTCTCACCTCTACCTTCTGTTAGCTATTTCCACTTTCCACATCACTCTCACAGCAGCACAAAGAAGGCCCAAATTGAGGTGTAGGGATCATGCAAGCAGTCCGTAACACAGAGTTGAGCCATGGTGCAGACATTCTGTGTGATCTGGGGCAGTTGATAATATATCTGCATCCAATGTATATCTCCTGACACTGGGCATTTGTTCAATCTGTTTTTCCATAAATTGGCGGTGCACAATTTGGGAACTAAGGGGCATATTTATGGGAGGCTTGCATTTGCACCATGCAATGTGGTGGATCTAAGTCAGATGTATGAAGCCAGGCAAAGCCACTTTGTGTGGCTCTGAGTGGCCTCATAAATCTGGAGTAGCGCACCACAGCGCAAATCGGTGCGTTGCTCTACTCTGCCCTTGGTAGGCGTTCCCTGGGCGTTGTGTTGGGTGTTCCCGCACAACTCCCTTGGATTTTGATGCATTCAGACGTACAAGGGGAATGCATCAAAATTGTATGCATTTCCAGGAGAGGTGTAACAAGGAGAAATATCTTTTTTTCTCCTGGTTTGTTCCTCTTTCTATGTGTGCTGCATTCATAGAAAGAGAAAATTGCCTCAGAGGATTGTTTTTATGCAGGAAGTTTCCTCTTCCTACTCAAAAACAATCCTGCCTACAACACAGGCACCCTTGCAGCATGGTGCAAGGATACCTTTATGGAGAAGTGTGGCTCAATGGTTAGAGCGGCAGACCCTGATGCAGAGGTCTAGCCCGGGACCAGGTTTCAATTCCCCGCCTCGGTGGGTCTTGGGCTCAAAAAATTCCACGGACCTGATAATTCTCGCCTCGGTGCCTATTCCAAACATGGAGTCCCACTCTGCAACTCTGGGCAATAGCTTGCTTATTCTCCACAACAGCCCACACAATGCTAAGGATGCCTGGCCTCCACCTTGGGGGTGCCCAGGAGTGGACACCTCATGGGGAAAGACAGGATGGGTTCCACAGCGCTATTCGTCCAAGCGCCTTGAGACCCTTGCAGGTGAGTAGTGCGCTATACAAGTATCAATTTACATTTTACATTTACCTGTGCAGACTTTAGATTACCAAAACGGCACCCGCACAAGGGAAAAGCAAAGGAATGCAATGTTTTGGATAAATACAGTGAATTCCTGCACTTTCCATGTGAGACAGGGTAGCAAAGCAAAGTGACTTGGTGCGCCGCCCTACACCACAATAGTTATAAATATGCCCCATAGTATCACGACAGTGAAGGTAGAAAAAACCAAGAAATTCACACGGGAGAAATAAAAGACAAGGCAGAACAGTCTGAATTGTCACACAATGGCTAGAAGTTATGTTGGTACTGTCAGTGGCAGCTCTGGTAGGAGCAATGGGTGGTGCATGTTGCAGTGGCCTCCTGATGAGGGCCCTGGCACTTCTTTTTATTTTTTTTAATTAAGCACTGGTTAAACTCCTTAACCCCTTTGCTGCAGTGGCAATTCCGCCGCAGCGCTAGGGGGGCCGTGTGGCACTCCCATGCGCGTGACGGAACCGCTCCGTCACGAGCCCCGGGCGCTCTGTGCTTGTGACAGAGCGGTTCCGTCCCGGCCCCGCCCGCTCAATGGAACGCGCCGCGCAGGTGCGGTGGCCGGGCCGTGACGCAACCGCTCCGTCACCAGCACAGCACGACCGAGGCTGGTGACGGAGCAGTTCCGTCACCAGCATGGAAGGTGTTAAATGAAATGTGCTGTTTGTGTATGGTTCAGGACTTATGGTGGATCGGCTCATATGCTCTGTGGCTGAGCCCGCCAACACTTCTGTGAATCTCTCGTGAATCTCCTTTTGGGTCACATCTGACCCGCGAGTCCCACTCGCAGTGAGGCTCCATCCAACCAGTGTTTTCTCACCGCGGAAGCTGAGCCTTCACATTGCTCTGTTAACCTATATGGATGGATGCATTGTGGATGCGGTACATGGTTTATTGTTGCTGAGACGGAGCAGAGCATGTTGCTGGTATTGAATTCTGTCTCGGCTCTATTGTTGGGCGGTTTTGCTGATAGCAGAAAGCCCTGACATACAAAATAAATCCCCCCTCCTCTGTGTCTGGTAGCATCGGGTCTTTGTGTTCAACTCCCTGCCACAGGGATTATCGGATGGATTGTCGTGAGGAGACCAGAGGAGGAAAGACTTCCCTTTCCTTGTGTTTAATGTGAGTCTGTCTGATTTGATCAGCGTTTGTTGCTTCGGGGAGCGCTGCACGCGCCATACTTTGTTTTCACTGGCAGCCTGCTCCTGCCATTGGACGGGGGGAGGGAGGGGTGTATGTGGCGCATGAGAAGTTGGACTGAATTGTTCCTCTTGGAGCAGGATCAAGACTGATTTGCATATGACTGGCTTCATTTGTAAAAGAATAAGTGCCAGGACTATATCAGGAGGCCACTGCAGCTTGCACCACGCACTGCCACTGCCAGCGTTGCCATTGACAATAACAACACAATAACCAACCATCACATCCCTAGAAATGTGACAATTTAGGCTATTCCAGGACCCAAAGCTATAGGAATGGCTTGGGCGGCAGGTAATAGTAATTTTTTGTCATTTAAAATGTGTATTGAATTATTAAACAACTGTTGCTGTTTTCATCTATAAATAAGAGATAGCACCACCATGTGGCAGACTGTCACCAGTGCCGGTGTTGACAATTAAGTGCCGCTGCCAAACGGCAGAAACCACCGGCTCAAATTAAGCACTGGCTGGCTCTGTCAGTTGTGACACATGAGCAAAATCTAATGTCCTGAAATTCAGCTACAGTAGTCACCAGCGTGTGAGATTACCCATCACTTTTTACGGTGAGGCAGCACCTGGGCTGACTTTTGTGAGGCTTACGAAGAAAATACAGGAGTTTGGAGTTCGCCCATTGCTTGACATTCATTGGCTTTTTTGTCATTCTCATTTGCCTGCTTTATTTTCATGTTCCAGCTTGTCAATCTTGTGGTTTACAGTTCCATTGAGCGTAACCTCTTTACCATCTCTTCTGATTTGTTGCCTATATGCTTACACTGCTTGCTTTTGAAGGACTACTTTTTTCTATTGGGTTAAACACTCCATCCGCTTTCCAGCTATCACCTTTGTGTACTTCTCTCCTCCTGCCCGCTTTGTTGCTCACTGTCACTCATTTCATTTTGCCTGTTGCCTTCGATGTTACACTTGCTCTTGTGTCCTCGGCCGTTGCTTTCTCGCCCGTGTGCTTGTCACTGCCGGCTCCTCATTGCTCTGTTGCCCGTTGTTTCTCCTCCCCACCCGCCATCTGTGCAGCTTCCCTCACCCACACTTTCCTTCTTTATCGCCCGTTGCTTCTCCTCCCCACCCCGCCCCATTGTAGCTTCCCTCACCCACACTTTCCTTCTTTTCACCTGTTACTTTTCCTCCCCACCCGCCACCTGCGTAGCTTTCTTCACCCACACTTTCCTTATGTTTCATCTTTTGTTTCTGGATGTATGACATTACAACGCATGCTTTTACATCGCATGCTTTTACAACGCGTTTTTTACAACGCATACCATTACAACGCATAGTGCTTTGGGGCGCTGGATAGTGAATAGTTTAATTTACTATTCCAACTCCAGTCCCCGTGGATAGTAGGGAAGGTGTTGGACAGTAAATTAAACCTATTCCCTATCCTAGAGCGCCCCCCAGCACAATGCGTTGTAATGGTTTGCGTTGTAAAAGTTGCATCGTAAAGGCACTGCGTGGTAAAAGTTGCGTTGTAAAGGATGTTTCCTGTTCTTTCCCCTCCCCATCCCACACCACCCTCCGAGTTTTTTCCATTCCCATGCCTGTTTTGCTCCTCCCCCACAGATGCCCTCCTTCTCTCTCACCCATTGCCTCTCCTCCCTCCCCAAACCCCTGCATTACCTCCCTCACCCAGAGCCTTCATGTTGCTCCATTCGCATCCACAATGTAGCCTCTCCACCTGCACTTTAATAAAACGCTTTTGCAGCTGCATCATTTTGTAGGTGCTTGAAAGGGTGGTGTACACACCTACAAATTATTTAGCAATGTTTCCCAGCATCAAGGATGCTCTACAACGTAGCTAAAAAACATTGCCACAGCCAATAGTACTCAAACGCAAACTATTGGTTTTGCCAATGCTTGTTCCCCCCAGTTCTGCCCAAAGTGTGACTCCCCGTTATGGGTCCCATTGCCCACTGTGCCTAGGACTCAAGATGCATCTCAATCCAGCAAGGCAAACACTAGTTTGGGGTTGCTTGTATTTCCTATAAATATAAATGAATCAGCCCCTAAGGTGTGTGCTAAATTTGAAGGCATATATGGCAGAGCTTGAGGTGGGTGCCACTGCAGGAGTATACCCAATAGCATGGGCAGATGGGTACATCTGTTGGAGTTGTACACATCAGCACAATGATCAGGTAGATCCTGCTCCTGGAGGTATCCACATCAGCACGACTTATGCAGAAATGTTGGATGTGCAATAATCGACTATTACGTGGGTGCTACTGCACAGGAGGGAGGTCTTGTTGGTAGAGGTGTACTTATCAGCAGGGGTGGCTACTTCTAAAGGGCAGAGGAGAGTTGCCTCACCTGCTGCGAGAGCAGCAGGCAAACAGTAATAAATAAAATGACATAATGCAATTTTATTTTGCCACCAGCGCACACTTTGTGCAGCCTGAGCCAGGGGGCATGCTGGATCCTGCTATTGCAGGATTACACTTGCCCCTCACAGTGCGCATGTCAGGTTGGCCGGCTTGCTAACTACGGCCAACCCGACATGCGCACTGTACACCCAGCAATCCCATGGCTGCAAAACAGCTGGGGGATTGCTGGCACAGGCCCACAGCCTCAAAATGAACGCTGAGTTAGCCTGCTCCCACCAATCCTGGAGCAGCTCTCATGCTGAGAACAGCTCCAGGATTGGTCAGGAGTAATGTTCCACTGGGCATGAAGGGAAGTCCTTCCCTTTCCTGCTTGTGGACTTCCCACCACCATCGACGGGAGTGCTGCACCGGGCTGGACATAATTGAGGTGAGTTGGGTGCATGGCACCCCCACTATAGAATTTTATTCCTAGCCGCCCCTAACTTATCAGCCTCTATATAAGTTCTAGAGCCAAAGTGTACTCATCTGCACCATGTTGAGCTGTAATTAGTAATGGTGTTATTACTGTTGAGATGTACTTCTCAGACCTCTGTCAGAAGCGCAGTCACTCAGCATGTACTTTGTAGGTCCTGATAGAGGGATGTATGACGTTACAACGCATACAGTCACAACTCATACCATCACAAGACAACTTTGACAACGCAAGATCCATTACAACGCATGCTATTACAACACATGCCATTACAACACAGATGCTATTACAACGCATGCCATTACAATGTAAGTACGGGTAAGTATTTAATTTTATTAATATTAATTTAATTTTAATTTAATTACAAAAATGTTTACTAATTTAATTACATTAAATTTAAATTTTATTTAATATATTTTAATTTACTATTCTAACTCCAGGGGGGTGTAATAGTAGGGTAAGTGTTGGATAGTGTAGGGATTACATTTACTATTCTAACTCCAAGGGGTGTAATAGTAGTGAAACTGTTGGATGGAGTAGGGGTTAAAGTTACCATTTTAACTCCAGGGCGGTGTAATAGTGGGGTAAGTGTTGGATAGTGTAGGGGTCAAAATTACTATTCTAACTCCAGGGGGGTGTAATAGTAGGCTGAGTGTTAGATAGTGTAGGGGTTAAAATTACTATTCTAACTCCAGGGGGGTGTAATATTAGGGTAAGTGTTGGATAGTGTAGGGGTTAAAATTACTATTCTTCCTCCAGGGGGGTGTAATTGTAGGGTAAGTGTTGAATAGTGTAGGGGTTAAAATTACTATTCTAACTCCGGGGGGTGTAATAGTAGGGTAAGTGTTGGATTGAGTAGGGGTTAAAATTACTATTCTAACTCCAGGGGGTTTAATTCAAATGAATTAAATGTAAATTAAATGTAATTAAAATATTAAAATTCATTTAAGTAAATAAATTAAAATAAAGAAAATGATATTTAATTAAAATAATAAAATTAATTTAAGTAAATTAAATTAAAATTAAATTAATATTATTCAAATTAAATACTTACCCATACTTATGTTGTAATGGCATGCGTTGTAATAGCATCTGCGTTGTAATGGCATGCGTTGTAATAGCATGCGTTGTAATGGATCTTGCGTTGTAAAAGTTGCGTTGTGATGGTACTGCGTTGTGAAAGTTGCGTTGTGATGGTTGTTTCCCCTGATAGAGTACTAGTGCTTGGGCACACTTGTAAACTAGTGATAGATGTGCTTCTGGTGTAGGTGGATTCATTTGTCTCCTGATGCAAGTACTCCAGTAGAGTTCTATTCTGCAGATGCTAACACATGTACGATTGCTGATGTGTTTGCACCAGTTCCTGATGTGTGTAAAGAAGCTTCGTGTAGATAATCCCTCTGACTACCAATCTACCCCTGGTACTTGTCCTGCTTGTGGTGCTCAGCATCATCCTCTTCTTGGATATGTTAGAGTTCAGCGTGTACTAGCTAGTTTTGGGTTGGCGTATGATGGAGCGCAATTATCTTAGTATGATTTGCCTCAATCAATTCCTGCTCATTGGATAGTGTGATACTAATACATACTTAAGAAACATGACTATCAGTGTTCAACCTGCATCGTAAAAGCATGCAGTACGGTTGCAAACCAGATCGAGACAAAAATTATTCATGCAAAGAGAGAGAAAACTAATAATGTCAATGAAATTCAAGATCAATAATGTGCTATGAAAACCTATAAATGTCATAATGTGTGACGTAATGATGTAGCCTTAACAAATATGATCATGAAAATGCTAAGATAAGTGTTCCGTAGTAGCATTGGCGTAACGAACCTTGAGGGGGCCCCCCTGCAGGGTACGTGAAGGGGCCCCCTCCAGACTCAATCTAGAGCTCCCCAGCGTGGTGAGGGCCCCCCCGCATTGCGGGATCTGCAGGGGCCTGTGTTACGCCCCTGCGTAGTAGATAAAATGGATTCACTTAAGTTGAAGACAAATACAATGATTTCTGCTCATGTAGCAGCACTGTCATGAAAACCTGCATTTTCAAATGTCAAAGGAAAATGTCATTTATCAAATATTTGCAATTGAGTTAATGCTAATTGAAGATGAAATGGTGTTTGTATATTCATTTCAATAAACAGTATATCAGAAGAGAGGTAGAATCACCTGTATTCAATTAAATGTTTGATATCTTACAGTAAAAATGTTTTAGCAGACTTTCATGTAGGCCTTAAAATGCATTTATCATCATTTTCCTTTGAGTAAGACTAGAATATGGTGACATGACTTTGCAGACCGCTGTGAGAACTTTTGCTGAAGTTTCTTCCTCTAGTTTTCAAATAAAGGACACCCTCTCTGTTGTACAAAACTGTGTTGACTTTGTTGCAAGTTCAGAAGATAGCGCTTGAGAATGGACACGATAAGGTACGAATGAAATCTCCTAGGGGCATATTATCAAGGGGGTTTATCTCCACTTTTTGGGCTTTAAAAGCCAAGAAAGCGGAGATAAAATGATCTCCCTATTACCTAGCTGTCGCTAACACCAGTTAGCGACAGCTAGTAGGAGATAGCGACTATCTTGGGCCCCACTTTGCATGTCAGAGATATTTATCACTAATGACATGCAAAGTGGGCGTGCCAAGATGTTAGCGACTGGAAACAGTCGCTAACATCGCTATCTCCTATTACCAACTTTTGGAGATATTCGCGCTAAGCGCGAATATCTCCAAAAGCTAACACCTGCCCTGAGCAGTTCTTAGCCATGTTATCCAATGGGAGGTGGATAACATGGCTAAGAGCATTAGCTCGGTAATGCATGAATATCGCTGACTTTTCAGCGATATTCATGCATTGCGGCCGTTTTTTATCGCATTTGCGATAAACCTTGGTAATACCAAGGTTTATCTGCGATAAAAATCGCCGCAGCTTAGCGGTAAAATTTTGTCTCTAACCAAGCAATAGCGATAATTATCGCTATTGCTTGGTAATATGCCCCCTAGTTCCGAAGAGGAATGAGATTGAATTTTTAGCAAAATAATGAACATTGGACAATTGCATTACATACAATTTCCAGGCCATTATGGTAAGGTAACAATCACCCCATGGGTAGACCATAGACACTGACCAATGGAAATCATGCAAACTGCGCAAAAGCTACTTTTGTGGGAAGGAACTATGAACAATTGGAAGTATAACTGCCCTGTGGGAAAAGGACCTGTGGCAGGCTATCTTGGCAAAGTTCCTATAGGCCTGACATGCTGTCGGTCTGAACTCTGATTCCCTTGAACTCAACTCTCATATAGTTTCGCTTCGCTTTGCCAGCTGAGGAAGTTGACCAGGCCAAACCTTTCGACTGAAGGCTTGAATGACTCCGGCTATTGCACGCTGTGCTCTAGTGTTTATTTGGGCTCACCATGAGTCCCCCGTTCCTGATAATCTGCAACAGATTCTTTGGTTTGTATGATTCTTGATTGCATTCTGATATTGTATTATGCTCTCTCTCTCTCTCTCCTATTAGGTATTATGTAGAGATGAATTTTGCTCTGAACTGTGATGTATTGTGATTTTACCTGGATTCAATCGATAACTATATTAAATGAAACTAATGTATTTTTGTGCCTTGACTATTCAACTCGAAGCCTAGATAAAGTTTGCTTGTTATGGATATTCATGTGTATGTCATTTCTTAGTGTTTAGTCATGAAATATTTGGGTGTATTATGTTTTTAGGAAGGCACTTCTTTATTTCACGTCTTCATGAAGGAGTGGCCACCTGTCTTCGATTATCCGAGTCCCAATTAACTTTTGTAATTTTGTAACCTTGTATTTTGTTTTAATGTAATGGTTTTGAGTAACCAAACAATAAAAAGAATTCATTCATTCATTATTAGCTCGGTCAAAAGAGCCATCAGAGGACCCTTGTAGTAAAGTGACTTGGATTGAAATTAGTGATGCAGAGTTTTTATGGGCCAAAGTCTGTGATATTAAAGTTGTGTGGTAACTGAGGTTGTGTGTAGTGTGAAAATATTAATTGGTCTTCCGCTGCCTCAGGTACTAGTGAAGGAAGTCAGTTAATCATCTCTCTGATAAGTGTACTATTTCTGGAGTTAGATACATAAACCTCTTATGAATTTACTAACTTTGGAGGTGGATTTAACAGTCCTTAAATGATTTCTAGCTCCAGAAGTGTACTTAGAAGTCTCTACAGTGTTCTATTGTTGTGCATTTACTCATCAGCCCCCTGGGCCATGTACTGGTGCATGTGATGTCCTCATCAGCCCCCTGGGCCATGTACTTGTGCAATGATGTACTCATCGGCTCCCTGGGATATTTACTTGTGCAAGTGATGTACTCATCGGTCCCCTGGGTCATGTACTAGTGCAAGTGATGTACTCATTTGCTCTCTGGGACATATACTGGTGCAAGTGATTTACTCACCGGCCCCTGGGCCATGTACTGGTGCAAGTGATGTACTCATCCGCACCCTGGGCCATGTACTTGTATAGTTATGTACTCATCAGCTCCTTGGGCCATGTATTTGTGCAAGTGATGTACTCATCAGCTCCCTGGGACATATACTTGTGCAAGTGATGTACTCATTAACCCCCTAGGACATGTACTTGAAGAAGTGATGGACTCATAAGTCCTCTGGGCCAAGTACTTGTGCAAGTGATGTACTCATCAGTACCCTGGGCCATATTCTGGTGCAAGTAATGTACTTATCTGCTCCCTGGGCCATGTACTTGTGCAATGATGTACTCATCGGCTCCCTGGGACATGCACTTGTGCAAGTGATGCACTCATCAGCCCCCTGGGCCATGTACTAGTGCAAGTGATGTACTCATTTGCTCTCTGGGACATTTACTTGTGCAAGTGATGTACTCATCGGCCCCCTGGGCCATGTACTAGTGCAAGTGATGTACTCATTTGCTCTCTGGGACATTTACTTGTGCAAGTGATTTACTCATCAGCCCCCTGGTCCATGTACTGGTGCAAGTGATGTACTCATCAGTCCCCTGGGCAATGCATTGGTGCAAGTATGTACTCATCCCCCCCTGGACCATGTACTTGTAGAATGATGTACTCATCAGCTCCTTGGGACATGTATTTGTGCAAGTGATGTACTCATCAGTCCCCTGGGCCATGTACTAGTGCAAGTGATGTACTCATCAGCTCCCTGGGACATGTACTTGTGCAAGTGATGTACTCATCAGCCCCCTGGGCCATGTACTGATACAAGTGATGTACTCATCAGCTCCATGGGGAATGTACTTGTGCAAGTGCTGTCCTCTTCAGCTCACTGGGCCATGTACTGGTGCATGTGATGTCCTCATCAGCCCCCTGGGCCATGTACTTGTGCAATGATGTACTCATCGGCTCCCTGGGATATTTACTTGTGCAAGTGATGTACTCATCGGTCCCCTGGGTCATGTACTAGTGCAAGTGATGTACTCATTTGCTCTCTGGGACATATACTGGTGCAAGTGATTTACTCACCGGCCCCTGGGCCATGTACTGGTGCAAGTGATGTACTCATCCGCACCCTGGGCCATGTACTTGTATAGTTATGTACTCATCAGCTCCTTGGGCCATGTATTTGTGCAAGTGATGTACTCATCAGCTCCCTGGGACATATACTTGTGCAAGTGATGTACTCATTAACCCCCTAGGACATGTACTTGAAGAAGCGATAGACTTAAAAGTCCTCGGGGCCAAGTACTTGTGTTGAAACTGAGTCGGGTCGGGGACAATCGATATTTGCCCGGCGGTATTGCCTCTGTGACCCTCTAGTTATTTAATCAATGAAGAGGCAGGCGCTGGAGACTGGAAAGCAGGAAACAAGGTTTTTATTCTCTCCGGAGGAGAACACAACAAAACCGGCAGAAGGTATCGTTCTGAGGTGCTCTAGATACATTTCTGAGGCCTGGCCTCTTATACACTGTTTTATGACTTTATTGTAGATTACACATTCATGTTAAAGCTTTGATGTATGGAAAAGACATTCCCGGAACTCCCTTTGAGCCCGTTCCCACACACATTTACAGTTGAAGTCCCCACCCTAGTCACAACAGGTGATGAGTATCACGCAGCTGGATATTCCGCCGATTCACGGAATGTGGGGGGTTTGATCGGATCTCATGGAGTGGGGGCTTTGATCAACCCGGGGATCCTTTGATGGGGGAAGCTTTCTATTGTACGGGGAGGGGCAAGGAATGGTATCGGCAGAGCTGGGTGTCGGCCTGGGAACGGGGAAGACAAAACGGGCACACGGGGAAAAAGGGGGTTTGCATCTAAGGGCCGGAGATCATGAAAGGGAAGCAGGGAGGTGTCGCGCTGGGAACAGGATGAGGGCCTGGGGCAGAGCAGCGCCGAAGAGGGGTTTATGACTCAAGGCAGGTGCAAGCAGGGGGTGGTCAGCGTGCAGGCTTAGTGAAGGCGAAGGGCTATGTCAGGGGCCAGCGGCATGCAAAAGGGTTCGTTCTGATCGGGGCATCTTAAAAAAATGGCGGGCGCGCACGACAAAAGTGTGGCATCAGGGGAAGAGGCAAGATGGCGCAGATAATGTTCACCAAAACGTACTAATTTTCAACAGTCCTCCCTTTAACATATTCAAGACATCTTGCTGGTTCATTTTCTACTCGGTTCTATTGTGGTGGGCATGAGAAAGAAAACGGTAGGAACCCTAGATGAAAAGAGTCGTAAACAATACATTTTAACATTTCTAGTTTTTAGGAGGTGGGCCTATTTGATAAATTTTGATCAATTTGTTTAGCAGGAAAGTCATAGGAATGCAATACAAAAACGATTCTGTAGCGAGAGCAGCGAGTATATTCCATACTGGCAGGTTATTACATATATATCAGGTTCGGATTGGAGCATGATCAATACAATGGCGGCTGGGAGAGAAATGAGGTCTAGCAGAAACGGCGATTGGGGATGTCAAATGTTCGAAGTTTAACGAGTTCTCATCATTCTTTGTTGCCTTTCGTTGGCGCTGTTGAGCACCGGCGGTGGAGCTACAAGTCCAGCTCTGTTCTAAGTTCTGCGTTGCAGGGCACGACCCTTTCCTCGCGTTTCTGGTCGGAAAGGTCCTTTTCGCCCTGTGTCCTTTGAGGTGATTGTCAGAAAGTTCAGATGGAAGAAGAGCGTACAAAACAGTCCATAGGGTAGGTCAGAGGAAAAGGGGGATGGAGCAAGGCCAAATTAGGAACAAACTAGGGGAACGAGAGACTTCAAATAGGCGGGCGTGTGACCAAATTCAGAGAGCGGGGACTTGTCGACAAACACTGGACATCGAGCAGGGGCATCAGGTCGACCCTTTCTTCTCATGTTGTCGAAAACAGTGCCTCGTCCTGCAGCTCTTTTCTGTCGTGGTCTCGCCTTGGCTAATGTCGCAGGTGTTCCTTAGTCTGCAGTCAGGCCTCGTGCTCCCACATCCGGTCCTTCTCTCCTCCAATCAGCAGTACCCTTAAACAAGTTTGAAAAGACAGTCTTTAGAGAATTTGCAGATGAAGATAATCAAAAAGTCTATTTCTCTCCCAGCTCCAGGCAAAGAATGAAAATGCCCGTTATATTAGTGTTCACAACTGGCATATGAATGACCGGTGACGGGCCTGTTGGATTTACTATGACTTTCCTTTACAATTATTTATTACAGTCACGACAGTTCATCTGATAGTGACCCACCTTCGTGAGACGAACCTGGCAAAGATATGCCGTTCTCTAGAGTTTTACATTTACAAAGGGTACTGTGAGTCGTCAACATGGTACTACACAGGTATTTTGCTGAGAGACGAACATGGCTAAACATTTCCTTTCTATCGATGCATCCTGCTTTTCAACTACTACGGGGTTCATTTCGATGATTTCTTTACCTTGGACTAGTCTGTTAACCTTGTAAAACATCATTCTGGATCCTACGTAACCTTTTACAGCCCGATTACTTAATTAGGAAGGACAGGGGTTTTATGGGGAACAACCAGGGACATAGGAAACTTGTGGTAAGGGCATAAATCGACCCATCTCTCACAACCGGAAATGAGGGGTAGTTTCATAATTCCAGTTTTTGGGCGGCTGATACAGGGGAGGTAACAGGGGTGATCATTTTTCCGGTTTGGGTATTGCGACAATTCGGGGAGGGGAGGGTCGCGTATTCTGAGGTCCTTGTTTTATACCATAGGAGCCGTTGACAGGTAGTTCCCTTATTTCGGGTCAGATTAGGGAACCTCTGTCGTCTTACCTGTCCTTTCCCTTACGGCCCAACCTCGGTTCATTGACTTCTAGCGGAAAAGGAGAGGTAATGACGCGGCCTCAGGGTGATTGTATTAAAGACAAGTTTTTGTGCAAATACTGACGGTATTTGAAGCCAATTAGGTGGTGTGCTAGGGGTGGCAATCTGCCAATTTCGGGGCTAATCACTCGGAAGAGTGGGAGTGCAAAAATAGAGGGAGAGAGAGAGAGAGAGAGAGAGAGAGAGAGAGAGAGAGAGAGAGAGAGAGAGAGAGAGAGAGAGAGAGGGAGAGAGAGAGAGAGTGCAACGGCAGGCTAAATAGTACACGTGCAACAGAGAGGGTGGCGGTGTATTAAAGAAAGGCTATTTAGTGCATTACACAGTAAAGGGCATTCACGGGTCTGCGTTAGAATCTTGTAATCATGCAGTTTGAGCATTAGACAGGGTAGAGGGGACGTGCCTTGAGAAAAAGGAAAGAAGAAAGGAGGTACCATTTTGTCGCACTTCTCGCATTCTCGGTCCTTCGACCAGTTGGGTCGACGCCTCAGTCACACACACACATTCCCTCATAGTTTCGCATCATACGTGACATGGGTTCATTCGTCCGGTCTGGTTTAAGGGTGATCACTTTTTATCAGGTTGTGCTAATTTTTCGGGTTTGTTCGATACGTGAGTAGTTGCAGGCGTGCTTAGACACCACCTTGCGGCGCTAGTCCGCTTCGTGTATTAGACATGGCAAGACTTCAGATCTTCGCCACACCTCGGCTGTAATCTCTGATGTAACCTGCAGAGGGAGGAAGAAAAGGGGGGTGGGGGAGACAGCATTCGCGCATATTCAAATACATGGATTCATAAGTCCTTTACTTACCTCTTACTCGTCTTTCCTCCTCGGGGCAGGGTCCCCGGGGATATGGTTTCTGGAGTCGAGGGGGGTAGTGTGTCCATATAGGTCGTGTGCGGGGAAACGTAAAAAGGAAACCAGAGGTGCTTAGTGCGAGGTATCTAGTCAAAGGATGTATCTCACTATCGGGATCCTTAAACCTCTTTCAACGCTGTGGCGTTCTAAGGTTCTTCGGTTCTTGGGTCAGCTCCGTTCCCTGATACTTTGGAACGTTGTACTTTATAACATTTACATTATTTCATTTCACCCTCCTTTTACATTCCTTTATTTACACCGTTCGTTTTACCCATCCTTGGAAGTCAAGGTCTTCCTCTACGCGAGAGTTCATGGGTCAGTCGCGTACGTTGAAGGCGGAGTGTCGTGTTGTCGATCCGATCCGTCCTCCAGGGCTGGGCAACCATCTTCTTTTAACCTTAAAGAGAGAGCAGAGTAGGGTGCACAGAAAAGAACTTTCCCACCGATCCCACATTTTTTAAAATAAGGCATGCAATACCCGTCCATAGTTTCAAAAAAACTTTATTTTGCAAAATCATTTCAGCATGTGGATTATGAGGGTGCGGTCGTATTTGGCCGGTCGTGGTAATGGCTAAAGTGCGTACAGTGGGGGGTGTCGTTTGCAGCAATAAAAACATCGGAAAGTTTTACTCATTCATTTGTAAGAAACTAAAACGTCTATTAATTGGCTGGGGGGTTCGGGGGCATTTTTAGAAGCATAATCATAATAGTTGTAATCAGATTTCCTATATGCATACCGTACGTGTGCGTCGTAAATGAGGCTTACATCAGTTATAAAAATATAATACATTGTACATTTGTAATCAACATTTGTAACGGGGATCTTTTCATACTGTTCGTCGAGTGAGTTCTCCTTGTCTTTTCTAGCCAAGTGTACAAAGGATCATATAAAATCTCAGAACATCAAGTTTATATTAGTGCGAAGGAACACCACGAGGTGTTCGTAAGTTCCGATTGATACCAGCGCCATTTTGGGCGGGGCCGGCTCAGTCCGGAAGCAGCATCAGGGGGAAATGTTTCCCATTACTGGCAGTTTGGACCAGAGTCCTTTTCGGCAGTTCTAGAATTCATGCTAACAGAAGGAGTGGCAATGTCATGTTTGTTTCGTTGGCGATCAAGGCAGCCGTCCCTTACCGGAAGCCTGCAAAGGCCGAAGGTTCCGCCGGGGACCTTTGTAGGATCTTCAAGGCTGCGGAGATGCTGTCGGAGATGGGGGCTCGAGCTCCAGGGGGCAAATGTTCGAGTTATATTGCTGGTCAAAGTTACTCTAGTGGCCGGGGCCCGCCTTCCAGCGGACCCAGACGCCATTTTGAGGCCCTACAGGGGCCACTCTCGTCGAGTTTGCAAGAGTGGGAGAGATCCTTCGGAGTGAACGGAAGAGGTCCCTGTTGTGTGAAAGCGGGACGTTCAGCTGGGGTGCAGCTGTGATGCCCCCACCTGGTGGGGGGCGAGGGAGACTCGTTCGCATCGTCTCCTTCTCCCGGTGCACTCCATGCCGCTCCTTTTCATCGCCCCGCATGAAGGTCTCTCCACATCCGGTGTTTCCCAAGTCCTGTGCTCAGTGCTGTGGGAGTATTGGCACCATCGCCTGACTGGGGGTGTTCGGCGTCGGGCCGGGGGCTGGGAGATCTCCTATCGGTGGAGGTGGGAGAGGCTCGTCCGCGTCGCCTCTCCCTCCCAGCCCAACTTGGACAAATTGTTGTGGAGGTACGTGCAGGACATCCCGCCGTCCAGAGCTGCTGCGGCTGTTACGGAAGGGAAAAGAAAGAGGTGCCTCGTTCTTCTCTGGACATGTGGCGGGACTACTTAAGTCTATCCAGGCCCGTTGCGGCTGGCTGAGGAGACATGTGGCGGGACTACCTACAACTGCCCGGGCTGCTGGCTCCTGCCTCTCCTCCGGCTCCCCCATACGTTAAGATTTCCTGACCAAGAGTTGGCGGCCGGGCCCGCCTTATATGGGTTGCCGTTGGTTGGGCGTAGCCGTAACCCTGCCCTACTTTGGAAGGTTCCAGAATGGGGGGGGGCGAATGTCCTGTTTGACTTTCATTTTCTACAGTTTACCGTTATTATTCCTTGTTTGTTGTGCTAAATTAAAAGTTCAAGTTCATTAATGGTCTACGGATTTTGTTTTACCATTTCTTTCTTTCCAGGTTGCTTTTATGCTAAGTTTCTGCTAACAGAGGTTGAGTAACACGGAAACACGTGTAGAGGGATGACGCAGATTTGTACATTACATACACACAAACTCAGACGGGGGACAGTACAAGTACGACATACAAAGACCCAAGACGAATATAAAACAGTTATTGGTCATAATTATCTCTTTCCGTCTGTGAATTTGAAACGAGGCTGGGTTCCCGTCTTGACGTTGCCCGACCTAGGAGAACTTGAGCATGCTGCTGAAATTGTCCTGGCGAAATCTGTGCCATCGGGCATAATCAAACGTGGTGGTTCTGTCTGGTCTGTCTATGTAAGTCGGGTTCTTCTTTGTCTCACGCTTTTTCTCGTACTGCCGGTCTGTCGTTCCTGTCGGCCCTTTGCCTTTACTCACGCTCAGTAGAGTCGGGCATTGGGCTTTCCAGTGTCCGACATACCTACAAAAAGCGCATTGGTCTGGCCCTAAGTCTGGTCGTCTTTTGCATAGTGTCGGGGGATAAGTTGTGGGTAGCGATGTCCTGGGGTTGTCCTGTCGGTATATTTCTCTACTTGGTTTGTCCTCGTCTTTTCTCTGTCGTTGCATAGCCTCTCTGCGCCACATACCGAGACTGTCGAGCATAATTGGCGTTGTCTTATTATTTCGAAGGGCTATTTCTAACGTTTCTATTTTATCAAGGTCAAAGGATCCTGCCAGTGGCCACTGTTTGTCTTGACTCTCTTCGGTATACCTGTGCCACAATTTATTATAGGCTATGGTGACTAATCCATAGTTTATGAACATGTCCTTATTAGGGGTGCCTTCTAGTGGAGCTATATGGTCCACCTCTAATACACGGTCCGGGCTAAACAGGCTATTAATCAGTGGGGAGAAGACAGACATGACGGCTCGTAACGAGGGACTAAAAAGTCAGCACTGCCTATCTTATCACTAGGTGCAAAGACTGGACAGAATATTTCTATTCAACGTTGTTTGCAGGCAGTGAATACCTCATGGATCAAAAAATAACAAAAAGACCAATAAATAACAATGGGGAGAATGAGTAGGTCCGCAAAGATCTGCGTTACCTACCCTTTTCACTATCTGCAAAAAGGGTGGTCTCTTCCCTGTTTGCAGACAGGGAATCTCCAGGAAACAATAGTTTTGCGAACAACAGTTCAGTTTCAAGTAATTATTGAGTGGGGGAGAAAAAAATAAGCACGGCTGCCGCCCTACCTATCCTCCACTGCTTGCAAAGAGAGAGCCCGTTGTTTCTCCGTTTGTAGACAGTGAATCTCCAAATAAATAAAGAGCAATACTAGTATTTTTAAACAATCAAACAATCAAGCAATCATTTCGCAACTTGTCGTGATTACACGACCTTACCCGGACCATGTGGACAGTTTCTTGTCTTCCGAATCCAGCGCCCGATCGTCCTCTTTTTCTCGTATTTCTCACGGCACTCCTGATGGTCCCCAGTCAGGACCGTAGATCACTCGAGAGAGGTCTGTTTGGAACTAGTGAAGTTCGGATGATCGGCTGCCAGACGAGGGTCTATTGGGCAAGAGCTCTCCCGATCGTTGCAGTCGTTCACTCTGTCGTCGGGACCTCTCCCACTGGATCCACGAGTCGCTGATGGGCCCCACGCTTGGGACGCCAATTGTTGAAACTGAGTCGGGTCGGGGACAATCGATATTTGCCCGGCGGTATTGCCACTGTGACCCTCTAGTTATTTAATCAATGAAGAGGCAGGCGCTGGAGACTGGAAAGCAGGAAACAAGGTTTTTATTCTCTCCGGAGGAGAACACAACAAAACCGGCAGAAGGTATCGTTCTGAGGTGCTCTAGATACATTTCTGAGGCCTGGCCTCTTATACACTGTTTTATGACTTTATTGTAGATTACACATTCATGTTAAAGCTTTGATGTATGGAAAAGACATTCCCGGAACTCCCTTTGAGCCCGTTCCCACACACATTTACAGTTGAAGTCCCCACCCTAGTCACAACAGGTGATGAGTATCACGCAGCTGGATATTCCGCCGATTCACGGAATGTGGGGGGTTTGATCGGATCTCATGGAGTGGGGGCTTTGATCAACCCGGGGATCCTTTGATGGGGGAAGCTTTCTATTGTACGGGGAGGGGCAAGGAATGGTATCGGCAGAGCTGGGTGTCGGCCTGGGAACGGGGAAGACAAAACGGGCACACGGGGAAAAAGGGGGTTTGCATCTAAGGGCCGGAGATCATGAAAGGGAAGCAGGGAGGTGTCGCGCTGGGAACAGGATGAGGGCCTGGGGCAGAGCAGCGCCGAAGAGGGGTTTATGACTCAAGGCAGGTGCAAGCAGGGGGTGGTCAGCGTGCAGGCTTAGTGAAGGCGAAGGGCTATGTCAGGGGCCAGCGGCATGCAAAAGGGTTCGTTCTGATCGGGGCATCTTAAAAAAATGGCGGGCGCGCACGACAAAAGTGTGGCATCAGGGGAAGAGGCAAGATGGCGCAGATAATGTTCACCAAAACGTACTAATTTTCAACACTTGTGCAAGTGATGTACTCATCAGTCCCCTGGGACATGTTCTAGTGCATGTGCTGTCCTCATCATCTCACTGGGCCATGTACTGGTGCAAGTGATGTACTTATCAGCCCCTTGGGCCACGTACTTGTGCAATCATGTACTCATCAGCCCCCTGGGCCATGTACTGGTGCAAGTGATGTACTCATCTGCTCCCTGGGCCATGTACTTTTGCAAGTGCTGTCCTCATCAGCCCCCTGGGCCATGTACTGGTGCAATGATGTATTCATCGGCTCCCTGGGACATGCACTTGTGCAAGTGATGCACTCATCAGCCCCCTGGGACAAGTATGTGTACAAGAGATGTACTCATCAGCCCCCTGGGCCATGTACTGGTGCAAGTGATGTACTCTTCAGTCCCCTGGGTCATGTACTGGTGCAAGTGATGTACTTATCTGCTCCCTGGGCCATGTACTGGTGCAATGATGTACTCATCAGCCCCCTGGGCCATGTACTGGTGCAAGTGGCGTACTCATCAGCCCCCTGGGACATGTACTTGTAGAAGTGATGTACTCATCAGTCCCCTGGGCTATGTACTCGTGCAAGTGATTTACTCATCAGCTCCCTTGGCAATGTACTGATACAAGTGATGTACTCATCAGCTCCCTGGGACGTGTGCTTGGGCAAGTGAAGTACACATCAGCTCCCTGGGACGTGTGATTGTGCAAGTGAAGTACACATCAGCTCCCAGGGACATGTACTTGTGCAAGTGATGTACTGATCAGCTCCCTGGGCCATGTACTGGTGCAAGTGATGTAATTATCAGCCCCCTGGGCCATTTAATTGTGCAAGTGATGTACTCAGCATTCCCTGATGCGGCTGTAGCGCCGGATATGCATTCTTCAGCTGAAAATGAGTTGTATAACAAGGATGTAAAGCAGCATAACGTTGTAATCATTATTTCTTCTTGTAGAGTGCTATCCTGTTACTTTGAGGCTACTTAATGGTGCTAGCATGGAGGCAGGTGCTGAAACTGAGGGATATCTGGTTTCTCTGATTGATGAGGCCTTGCACCTTACAGAAAGGCTATCATAGGTCGGCCTGGAGACTGCTTTGGCTGCATCAACACCCTCATAAAAAATAATAAATAATAAATACATATATATATATATTCATAGAGGGGCTTTGAGTCAGCCCTTTTTAGCTGATGGTCAGACCATCTGTCATTCATATTTGGTTTCCATCCATCACAGCATATAACACGGGGCAGTCGGTCAACCCAGCATAGTCATTGCCTTCTTTATTCCTGGGAGCAATGGAAGCTGAGCCGCTCAAATGGACATATCCACCTAAAAAGAAATGCTCTTCAGACCCAGGCCTGGTAGACCAATGCTTTATTTTGCCAATGCTTGATTCCATTTATTTTTAAAGTAATCAGGTAAGAGTAATTCAAAGTCAATAGTACATTTTCTTTGTACCAAACAAATCATATTTTCCTGGAAGCACATGAAAACTAAAATGGGATCCCATACCTGTTCTATGAACACCTACCTCCTATTTTTAAATTTGTAATGCAAGCATGTAGCTGCCACGTTTAGACGGTGGCACGTTTTCTTTTTTTTCTTCTTTCAATTTTTGTAGCATATGGTTGCAATAACAAAGATTACAAAAACTGGCCATGGCCAGATTTCTCGGCTATGAAGTGCTTTTTCGACATAATCAATGGCAGGTTGGTCCCTTTAGATTTTATCTCGATTTGTGGATTTCACCCTTTTTTCTCAAGTTTTGCTATATTCGAAGTCATTCTAGGACCAAATGATTTGAGGGAAGAAATTAGCATGCTTAATTACCAACATGGTGGTATTGTTATTTACTAAAGAAAATATTACTAACTCATTCTTGTTTTTCTTTCTTGGAATGAGAAATAACACGCTTCCTAGCTTTGTGACAAAAAGCTTGGGCCTTATCTACAAGAAAATGGTGCAGCGCCTAAAGCCATTTACCTCCGCCGTGCTGCGTCATCTTCAAAGCACAGGGATGCTTCTTATTAACAATAATATGACGCATCCCTGTGCTTTCCCCTATGCTGGCGCACAATTGGCTGACATGTGCTAGAGCAGGCACCCGTACGTCATTTTGCAAGGGTGTCTGGGCTGCGGGGATGATTGTTTTTGTGCAGGAAGGGACACCTTCCTGCACAAAATGAATCATTAATGCCATTTTCCTCTTTCTATGTGTGCTGCAGAATGGGGCATGCATAGAAAGAGCAAGAAACAAGGAGAAATAAAAGTGTTCCTCCTCCTTGCGCCACTCCTTCCACTCCCCTGGGGAGGTGTAGGATTCTAACACATTCTGGAGCATATTACCAAGCAATAGCGATAATTATCGCTATTGCTTGGTTGAAGACAAAAATTTACTGGTGCGCTGCGGCGATTTTTATCGCAGATAAACCTTGGTATTACCAAGGTTTATCGCAAATGCTTTAAAAAACGGCCGCAATGCATGAATATCGCTGAAAAGTCAGCGATATTCATGCATTATCGAGCTAATGCTCTTAGCCATGTTATCCACCTCCCATTGGATAACATGGCTAAGAACTGCTCAGGGCAGGTGTTAGCTTTTGGAGATAATCGAGCTTAGCGCGAATATCTCCAAAAGTTGGTAATAGGAGATAGCGATGTTAGCGACTGTTTCCAGTCGCTAACATCTTGGCACGCCCACTTTACATGTCATTAGTGATAAATATCACTGACATGCAAAGTGGGGCCCAAGATGGTCGCTATCTTCTACTAGCTGTCGCTAACTGGTGTTAGCGACAGCTAGGTAATAGGGAGATAATTTTATCTCCGCTTTCTTGGCTTTTAAAGCCAAAAAAGCGGAGATAAACCCCCTTGATAATATGCCCCTCTGTTCTACAAAATGTTGTAAATCTGGGAATGTGTCAAGTTCCATGGATGTTGCATGCAGAGTGATGCTTGAAAGGGGCCAATGCTTACAAGACCATGAAAAGTCATGCTGGGTGACTTTACTTGGCCTTTGAAAATGGGCAAACCCATTGCTCCACCCGTGCTTAAAAAAATGACATTCCCATGGGGCACAGGTTCGTAAATAAGCTCCTCAGAATCTTATGGCTTTTCCTAGCACAAGGTTTGTCATGTTTGACTCTGCAAATTCTAGGCAGGGAAAACTGCAGAGTCTCTGCGCTATTGGTGATATGGGCAAAAAATCCTATTTGTTCCTAAATTGGGATTACCGGCACTAATGGAATGAGGGCTTTAGTGATCTTTCATCAGCACTATATTCAGAATTCAAATTCAATGAGAATTTGTTTCCTAAATTATGGCATCCACAGATATTTTCCTACGGTAGGCTATATTCACCAGCTAGTCTAGATAACATCACCCAGTAGTATTTCCAGAATCGACGTCTACTGACATCTCTTTACTTCTATCAGTGCTTGGCCAAGTACACAATCTGCAAGATGGGCAACCCTCTTCACCTGTCCCACGAGGATGGGGGTCAATGGACTGAATCGCTAATTCAATTAATGAAGGGCCCCATGCATCAAACCAAAAACCGGTCGCAAACGGGCAGATTCTCAGAGTCCGCCCCTTTGCCACCGGTATTTTTGCATTTGGGATGCATCATCCCAAATACAAAAATCGCAATTTAAGGAATCTCTAAATTGCGATTCCTTAAATTGCAATTGCATTTAAGGAATCCCAAATTGAGATTCCTTAAATGCAATGCATGAAAGTAAAAAAATTAGCGATTTCATGGTCATTTGCAAAAACTTTGAAAAAATTACTTTTGTGCATTTTTCAAAGTTTCATGTTGCGCACACAAATGCCCTTAGGGCATGTGGGTGTGCAACATATGTGCAGAGATCATTTTCAGGGGTGCAACAGGGTGTCATTTTGACACCCTTGCACCCTTGAAATTGCATGAGCAATTTGCGAGTACCTATTGATACTCGCAAATTGCTCATACAATCTCCAATTCAATCCTATGCGCCTGTAGGCCCATAGGAATGAATGGGACAGCATTCCTTAATTGCGACTAGCAATTTGCGAGTATCAATTAAGGAATGTTTAGGAATTGCTATTTTTATAGCGATTCCTACATGCATAGGCTTTTGCGATTCCTAAATAGCGATTCCTTAAAAATCGCTATTTAGGAATCGCAAAAGCCTACGTTGAATCATGTGCCAGGAAGTCTCTAGATGCCCTTGAGTCTCACTAATCATTTGTTCACTAAATCTCAGGACAGTTTGCAGTGCCCTTATGAGCTGTCAATCACTGCTGTCCATGATTGCTTCATTACTCTTCAATCTTCCCTTTAAAGCAGGTTGGCCCTACTTCCCTGATCTTTGTTTCATGAATCCCTGTAATGATTCACAGACTTTACTGTGATTTACTCTTGTAGCCCTTACTCCTACATTCCAGAAGTATACCACAAGTACACCAAGAGTCTTACTGTATTACTCCAATAATTCCTAAACAATTTTCTTACCCTTGGTAAGGGCAGGAGGAAATCCCTCTTCAGGGAGGGAAGATGAAATAGCCACTCACCAATATTGAGGGAGGAGTTCAGGAATGGGTTTCTTCATGGGGAAACATTTTTTCCAGGTATAAAAAAATAAAAGGAAAAGATTTTAAAAGTGCTTTTGGGTTAGCTTTGTATATTTCTGGTGTGAAAAAAAATGTGGTGTATATTTTTGAATGCAAAAAAGGAATTAGGAAACATTTCAGCATTACACTTGAAATATTGCAACTGGTGCAGGTTTCCAGGTGTAACATGGAAAAGTATTTGAATTTTAAAGTCTTAATTCTGCACCAGTTTGTGGTCTGGAAATGTGTGGTTGCAGAGATCTGAGTTAAGAGCCAGGCCTTCGAAGCCAGGGAATATTTTAACAGACCATTAAGAGGCATTTTATACATCACTGATGTTCAACTAGAATGAGTTCCTAAGTCAGGCAAAAACTAAATCAGCATCATTTCCACTTCACTGGGAGGAAAAATAGCTGAATCACAGGAACATCATTCCAATCGATGTGCTCTGAATGTAATACTGGCTTATGCATAAATATATTTTGGAGTCAGTAAAGTAATACTCATATAGTACATTTTAGATAATCTTATGTGCCTTTGTGAATGAGCTCCAGACATCTAATATGGGAATAAAACGAGAAACAGTCCAACACAATAAATATTTAAAGACAGGACTGAGCTTTTTTGCAATTTTAATAATAGGGATTTGGATGTTTTTTTAGCTACCTCATCAAGTCCTGTAACAGTACCTAAAAGAGTAGTCCTAAAGTACTATTCCCAGTAGTCATAAATGGTTTCGTGAGCTGGACCCATGAAGTATAAAGCGGTTTCTAGTAAATTCTATATCAATAAGTCTGTTCCTTTTATTTCTTTATTTATTATTGAAAGCCTACAGATGGCCATGTGGTTTTGAAGGCTTGATTGTGTTGCCAAATATTTAACATATTAGCCTTCATTAGCAAAGTGGAAATGAGAAAATGAGCCAAACAAATCTAAATAGAGATTTTTAAATTTGGAAAGTGTTAAGCTCTAGTTTTTGCTTCATCACATCATTCAGTGGCTGAATGTTGTCTTCGACTTCTAATGCAGCAAAAATATATTTGTTTTCCACTCTCCGCTGTTCAATGTTCATTAGCCTTACTAATTGGTCCACCATCTATTGTATACATTGTATGCATTTAAAAATTGTTGATTCTACAGAAACTAGAAAGTGTGAATCTTGAATACCACAGTGATGTGTAAGAGTGAAATATTGGAAATTTTATACATTAATAAATGGTAACTGTGCAAGTTCCTGTATTATTTAAATATGTCTTAAAAAATATGTTGGGCTTTTTGTTAATTATTCACTTGGTAATTATAAAATATACTATTGTATAAATACACTAATTGATCTGCCAGTAGAAATTGTATGACATGGAAAGGAACCCCCCCAAACTATTTTGTTTTAATATCCGGACGTCTATGTCCTGCTTGTTCATGATCTCAGAACAGTTTTCTTCCAGGTATTCTAGGCACTTTGGTCATTTATACATTGATGAGTATGCCTACGAAAGCTAGAGGTAGATCCTAATTTTGATCTTGGCCTATTTAGCAAAATAAATGTCCTTGTCTAATTCCTCTGTGTATTTGAAATCTTTTACTCCTCTGATCATAAATTATCAAGGATGCATATGGATCTTTGCACAAAGCCTGCATTGCTTCCAAAAAAGGTGATGTGAATATAAACTGTAATATGACCACCCTCAGAAACTCCCAGTGTACCAAATCAAAAGCCCTTTCAGGGTCTCTTAATAAGGCCAGTAATGGAGTTGATGTACAGTTGACACAGTTTATATAGAGCAGTAATTCTGATATAATTTCCCCAGTATTTCCACCCTTAAAAAAAACCTTGATGATTTTGCTCAATAATTCTAGTAAGAGCAATTTTTGTAAACTTTCTGCTCGTATATTTGGCACATTAGGAAGAGTAATTGGTATCTCCAGGAAATTAGGATACGTTTATCTTCAACAATTTCCTTACAGCATGTGAAAATAGTGAGCATATCACTTCTGATAAATATTTCCATAGCGTAGGTGGTATTCCATGTGCCCTGATTCTTTTCCATTTTTTAGAACATGCATAGAATTTTTATGTATTTCTTGACAATAAGAGTTGATAGCTCATCTTGTGTAGAAACAATTATTGCGGGCTGACTTAGAGCCTGATTTAGTATTTGATGGATGGAGTAATGTCTGGTGTGATTACGGAAGACATGACATCCACAATCTCGATGGTACTCTATTAGCCACATTTAGAGACAACTCTGTACCTTGAAGAGAACTGATAGCACAATGGTTCATTTCACTGTACAAAAGGCTTGATAGATTGCCATCATCAGTTTTAAAGGCAGTCTCCAAACTTTTACAAATTTTTTGTTATGCAGACACATTCTACCAAAACTAGAGCTTGTTTCTGAAAGACAAAAAACAAACAAAACCATCCTACACTGGGAGTTTTTTCCAAGGATGTGGGGGGGGGGTCATCATTCTTTCTTCCTGAATAGAATAGTATAATATGATAAGTGGTGTGGTTGTAATTTAATTTTAATGTTTTTGTCAGACAATTGTGATGAAACTAAGAAGAAATTCTGGAATATAAATTGCACTTTTTGCTACTCAGGATTTAACTTCCTAGATTTTAATTCCTATATGGATCTACCAAATTGATTAATCATTTAATTATCTCATTTATTATAAGTACATTTTCAGAGCATCTTTTAGTTATGATCTATAATATCATATGCTAAAACCAGTCTCCAACTATAGCTGTAGGTGATATGACTTCAGCTATTTCTAATTCAATGTAATGATACACAGAGGGATCACCTGACTTGGGTTTATGTAAATTCCCCCTTTAATCTTTTTTATTTATTGCAAGAGTAGACATAGGTTAAAATAAATGAAATCACATTTGTTATACATATATCCATGAAAATCTATACGTAGAGTTATCGTTATAATAAATAGAACAGAGAGTTGCAATACGAGCATTCACAGGTATCTAAAACATCACAGAAAGAGTTAGCATGCCGGTCTCGCAGAACAAGTATCCATTTAGCTGATAAATGTCCCCCATATTTTTTTCCTTCCTTTTAATGCTTTAGGGCCCCTAGGTTTGGCCAATGAGAGCTCCATAGTATATATTTCATGGATGAGATACCACCATTCCATGACACTTGGGGGTTCTTCCGATATCCAAGTCCGCGCAATGGCTAGCCTGGCACAGGCAAAGACGATTGATACCAGGTCTTTGAAGTTGCTATTGATGTCTTGTATATCTAGCAATACTAAGTGGGCAGAGAGAGCAGGTGTTATTATGTGTTTTTTGTTGAGAACATCAGTTATTCCCGACCAAAAAGTTGTAATTTTCGGGCACTGATAAAGCATGTGTTCTATGCCGGCGGCTTCCATATTGCATTTTAAGCATTTAGTACGTTCATTGGAGATGTAACCAGAGGTCCAACTAGAGATTCTTTGAGGCGTATAGTATATTTGAGTGATTGTCCTATAGAATTGTAGCCTTAAATTTGAAGACTTTAAGTGAGCCCGCATTCTGGTTAGAGTTGATATTGATTGCCAATCTACTAGTCCATTTGTCCGCCATTTTACCACAATCACCTACTCGACCTTTATTAAGAAGACCATAGCTCTTACTGATGAGAGATTTAGTGCAATTAGAGTAGATGCATTGTAGAATGTCTGAATGTTTTACTCTCTCAATTTTATTTTGTTGATCAGGAAATCTTGTATCTGCATGTACTTAAAATACGTAGTGTCTTTAATTTTATAAAGTGTTTTGAGTGTATTGAAGCTTAGAAAGCCATCCGAACCGTAAAGATCTCCTAAAGTGTTTATACCCTGGTCTATCCATTGGGCACAGGCACCATCAGAGAAGATGTTTGGCATCCCTGGATTCCCCCATATTGGAAGTTCAGCGTTAAAGAAAGAGATTTTGTCAGTGCTGATAATTTGACCCCAAATTCTTTTGATAGCTCTTGCGGTCTTGAATTTAACTCTCTTGTAGTAGTTTGGATCGTGTACCCGAAATAAGAACTGATTGCTTTGTAATCCTAACATAAATTGATGATAGAATTGGGGAGCTTCTTTGGACATAAGGCTAGGTATACGTTGAATAAAAGTGGCAAAGAAGTAAATTTTTAGATCTGGGAAATTTAGTCCCCCCTTATCGATTGATAGTTTCAATGCAGTCATTATTTATGTAAATTCCATATTGATAGAAATCCTGGTCCTATATTATGTGGGATGGGTACCCCACCTTTCCAACAAGTCCGCCTTTCTTGCAACAACCAGATATTATTTTTTTTCTGAGCAAAATGACAGCACCTCTAGTATTGTTTTTCTGTTTATAGGCTGAAACAATTATGGTCCATCTGGTTTCTAATAAATAGATATCACTGCATGGAATATGTGTTTCTTGTTGCAGTGATACAGCAATCTCTGAATTACACACAATTTTAGTACTGGTGTGCATTTCTCTTCATCGCACAGCAAGTCAGCAACCCATTTACCCATGTCCCTAAACTCAAAGGAGTATCCATGATTTTTTTTAAATGAGATGTTATATCATTTTGATATATTGTCCTGTTTGAAGACTTTACTTTCCCCCACATGTTTACCAAACCTTCGCCACCCTGTGCCCAACTCCTTTAACTCTGATTTCCTCTTCCCTTTCTCTTCATCCTTAACTCTTCCCATGAACCCCCTTCCTTATTTGTTTAAATGCACCCCTGGTACCAAGATATCGGACCCATTCAATATATTTTTCTATGTTTTTTTTCTTGTGAATTAATAATCTCTTAGCCTTCATTTTAGAGAAAGGACTGCCCTGGAAACCATTAACTATTACCTTTAGTTTAAGGAAAAACTGCTTTGGTGATGTAGGATGTAGTAATAAATTAATTTAAATCCCAGCTGTGTAGATCAGTTCATTTGATTATATCTGGTCAAATATGTGAGAGTTTTAAATATTACCAATTTCAGAATAAGTCTGCAAATTTAGTAGAAAGTTCTTGATTTTGAAGCATCCTTTTGTTTATGGAAAGATATTCCTCTATGGATTCATTTAATTTCTGCTTCCTGCTCTATTGGAGGTGGTATCTCCTTGACATTTTTCCAGGAAATATATAAACCTTTCAGCTTCTTGTTAATCACATTCACATCATAATTTCCAATAATCAGAATATTAATTGTGAGGAAATAATTCACTAATCGCTGATTACTAATCTCCAAAAATTCCTTAAGCTTAATTTAGTTACTGTTTAGTAGATAGTTTTGTTGCATTACTTTTTAAATTCAAAATTAAGTATGGAAATATTTTACAAAATTCATTATAATTATGTACTATTTTTATATATTTTTAAAATTAGATATTTATTTACATTTCTAAGTATTTTCTTTTATTTTTTATTTTTTACATTTAACACTTTTTCCTGTGAGGTTTTGTTTTAATTCCCTAACCACCATTATTATTTTTGGGAGGGTGTTGTAGTACCAGTTGTTGACAATGTGTGGTGCTGGACTTACTACTGTTTTTTTAATTTGTTGTTAATAAGAAAAAATGTGTAAACCACTAAAAGTGTAAATTACTTAAAAGTGTAAGTTGCCTTTGTGAATCAGGCCCTTGGTATTTAAATGTTCAGTTAATTATACATTTCTACGCTGACTGGTAATCTCTGTCTGGAACCAGAAGATCCAGTAAAACGTATCTCAGGATGTTTGTCACTAACTGTGTATAGTTTACTATACTGGCTGAAGCATCTATGTCCTATGATGTCCCGGACGTGAGAGTAGAAAGCCACTTAGGGGCACATTACAATCACGGTTTTCCCGCATCCTCCGGGCCGGCGGAAGCCACCGCCGGCCCGGAGGATGCGGGAAAACCGCTGGGGAGGCACAAAAGACCCACCGCTAAATTAGGATGGCGGTGGGTCTCAAAATCGGTACGCAGCTTTTCCGCCGCGGTCGCCTTCCGACCGCGGCGGAAAAGCTCTAACATGGCTGGCGGTGTCTATCAGACACCGCCAGCCATATTCGGATGGTGGAAAACAGATGCCTTTCCGCGGCGGAATCTCCGCCGTGGAAAGGCATACAGTGATTTCTTTGGGGCCCGTTGCGGGCCCCCTGGGTGATTGGGGGCGTGGGGGGTGCACATGGGGTGTACCTATGGTACCCCCCGGCATTTGCGTGCATGAAGCGGCAGGCACCGCGCGCTGCCTGCCGCTTTGTGCATGCAAATGCTAAGCATGCATATTTAACCTTGCGGCGGGTGCTGCTTCAAGCAGCACCCGCCTCAATGTTAGTCACATCCTAATTGCACTGGAAGGACCGCCGCTGCCCCTGCGGACGGTCCCTACTCCTCTTGGGTGGCGGACGGACGCAGGTCCGTCCGCCATCCTAATGAGCCCCTTAGTACAAGCTTCTTTTGCACCAAACTCAGGCTGTGGTAATTCTTTTCAGCAGGGGTTGGGGTGTACTGGGGTTGAAACTTCACATTCTTTTTGACCTAGCTTGCTCCAGCCTTTTCCACAGCAGATTTAGTTCTGAATGCCTCTGGTTCAGACAGACCATATATATTTGTTACTGCTTCCTCAATCAGTCACTTTCCACAGCATTTAGGATCCCTTCTGGAGCTCAAATGGCAAACTGCTGCCATGTGCCACAGTCTTCTCATATCCCCTTTTCTCTATGGGAGCTTGTGCTGCGGCCGTAAACGTGCTTAAGCACATGTGCCTCTACCAATCAGCCAAACAATGAATGCATCTGAATGAGGCATTCATTTACGATGCATGCCTTTACCACACAATTTTGTGGCAAAGGCTTGATTCATAAAGGGATGTGTGGTAAAGATCACACCACCCCCCTCCGCTCTGAATCCTAACACCCTGGTCCTTGCCCTATAAACAAACCCATAAAAACCTAAAACTACCCCAACCCCCCCACTCTGAGTCCCAAAACCCTGGCCCCTGCCCAATACACAACCCCAACCCCCCCTGAGCCCTAAAAACTTCCCCACCCCTAAAACTACACCCCAACCCCCAAAATCCTGACTCAACCCCACTTACCAGTCCGTGTCCTCTCCCAATCATTTATCCTCCTGTGCCCTACCATCTGTAAATGTAGACCGCGCACTGCCTTAACAATGCATAGGCGTGTTTAAGGCATATGCGTGGTTGCGCTTGCGGGGAAACGACACGCATGGCTCTGCCCGCGTTGTAAAGGCCGTTTCCTGTTGACTGGGAGAAATAGGATCTATTTAAACATATCTTTGTTTTTTTCTTTGTTTTCCCTTTTCCTTTTGTGGAAGGTGGACGTCCAGCAAAGGTTTTTCTTTTCCTTCATACGTTTCCTCTGGAAATGGAGACATTCACTTCTGTGCACTTTCCACACTACATCTTCCTAGAAGCTCCTTAAATGCCGAGACCCCTCAATAGATTGCATACACCCCTTATTTTCACGTGCGCCTGATTAAACCACTCAATTCTCACCCAAATAAAACCAATTGCTACTATCTATTTTATTTACATCTTTTATTCATTCAGGGGTGTTTCTATCAGAGACCACACAGGCAGTCATTATGTAGAGGTGATGCATGCACCCCCTAAATATAGGCCTAGAGTGTTTTGCAGACACACACCAAAAATCAAAAAACCTTCAAAGAATCTGAAGGGCATATTTGCTAATATATCACACAATGTGCTGCAGCGAGGCACGTTTCTGTGCTGCATCATTGCATAGATGGGAGGGAGCTGAACAGTGCCATATTTCCCAAGATATGGCACTGTTTAGCTCACTCTATGAGCTGGTACACTTGTGACTGCCCAGCATTAATGCAGGTACCCCTGCACCATAGTGCAAGCGGATCACTGACATAATATCGAGGGACATAATATCGAGTTGAAAAAATATCGTTGACAAAATATAGACAGACAAAATATCGAGTTTATATCTACAAACAGGTAAGTACAAAAATATCGAGTACAAAATATCGTTTACAAAAATATATTTAATTAAAATATCGACTTTATTAAAAACAGTGTTTAATTAAATTAATATTAAAAATTAATTACTAAAATATACTTAAAAATACTTAAATTACCTTATAATATTTAAATAATTATTGAAAGTTATAAAAAAAAAATTAAAATCATATTTATTAAAACATATATATATAGTAACATAATATAATTAAATAATAATCAATATTATTACCGTAGGATAGCGTAAGTGAAAAATTACTATTCTCACTCCAGTGGGTGCAACAGTAGGGAAAGCGTTGGATAGCGTAGAGGTAAAAATTACTATTCCCACTCCAGTGGGTGCGACAGTAGGGAAAGCGTTGGATAGCGTAAAGATGTAAAAATTACTATTCCCACTCCAGTGGGTGCAACAGTAGGGAAAGCGTTGGATAGCGTAGGGGTAAAAATTACTATTCCCACTCCAATGGGTGCAACAGTAGGGAAAGCATTGGATAGCGTAGAGGTAAAACTTACTATTCCCACTGCAGTGGGTGCGACAGTAGGGAAAGCGTTGGATAGCGTAGAGGTAAAAATTACTATTCCCACTCCAGTGGGTGCAACAGTAGGGAAAGCGTTGGATAGCGTAGGGGTAAAAATTACTATTCCCACTCCAGTGAGTGCAACAGTAGGGAAAGCGTTGGATAGCGTAGGGGTAAAAATTACTATACCCACTCCAAAGAGTGCAACAGTAGGGAAAGCATTGGATAGCGTAGGGGTTAAAATTACTATTCCCACTCCAGTGAGTGCAACAGTAGGGAAAGTGTTGGATAGCGTAGGGGTTAAAATTACTATTCCCACTCCAAAGAGTGCAACAGTAGGGAAAACATTGGATAGCGTGGGGGTGAAAATTACTATTCCCGCTCCAAAGAGTGCGACAATAGGGAAAGCGTTGGATAGCGTAGGGGTAACATTTACTATTCCCACTCCAGAGTGTGCAACAGTAGGGAAAGTAAATACTTCATATATTATTTAAAAAAATATAAATTAATATCTATAACAAATTATTTTAAAGTAATTACCAATTTATTTTAATATAACAATTAATCAATTAAAATTACAAATTAAAATTAATTATTACTATTTGTTACCTATTAATCCAAATTAATTACAAATTAAAAATTATTTAATTAACAATTAAAAATTATTTATCTATTATTTCAAATTATATACAATTACATAAATTGAATTATTTAATTAATTATAAATATATTACTTCCCACCCTATTCCCCTATAAACCCAGAACCCGCTACTTAAAATAAATAAGTAACATTAACATAATTAGCAATTAATCAATTAAATAAATTAATTGCCAATTAAAATTTAATTAATTACCCATACATTTTTAATTAACAATTAATTATAAAAATATAGGAATACATTTTTTAACATATGTAATTAATTTTATTTAAATTACTTCCCACCCAATTCCCCTATAAACCCACAACCCGCTACGGAAAATAAATTAGTAAAATTAACATAATTAGCAATTATTCAATTAATTAAAATTAATTGCCAATTAAATGATAATTAATTACCAAATATAAATTAATTACCAATTAATTAAAATATGATACCAATAAATACATTTACATATTTAATTAATCATAATTAAATTACTTCCCACCCTATTCCCCTATAAACCCACAACCCGCTACAGAATTTAATTACGCCAAAAAAAATTCATTATTTAAAATTAATTATAACATAAATACACAATTTTAACACATATAATAACATAAAAACATAAAAAATAGATACTATTAAAAATTAGACATTTTTAATTAACTATATTATATACTTCGATATTTTAACTGTCTATATTTTTAACATTCGATATTACATTTCTTACCTTAAAAACGATATTTTTGATGTCTATATTCTGTCCAGTCGATATTTTGCCCTGTCTATATTTTGAACTCGATATTATGTCCAGTCGATATTTTGGAATCGATATTATGTCTGTTTACCAGTGCAAGCGTGTATGCATTAGGGGCAGGATTGTTTTTGTGCAGGAAGGTATACCTTCCTGCACAAAAGTAATCCTTTGAGGCTAATTCATCTTTCTATGTGTGCTGAAGATATTTCTCCTTGTTACGCCTGTTTCTGCTAGGAGCACAATTTTGGCAAAAAACGCATGTTTACTAGACTTTCTAATTTGGGGTTGCATCAAAATACGTTGGTGGATGCATAGGAATGCCCAACCCATATAATCCCTACCGGACATAAAACAAAGCAAAGCAGCGCTATGAGTGCATTGTGTTACTTTGTATTTACTAAACCAAGTAAAGCCACAAAAATCAATTTTGCATGGCTTAGTAAATGCCATAAAGAATTTTGCATCAGGGCTATGACACACAAGTGCTACAACCTTGATGCAAAATCTTAGTAAATTTGGGTGTAAGTGTCTTTAGAGGTAGCCGGATAGCAAGGATGCCCTGGGCCCTGGTGCAAGCAAGGAAAGAGCCCCTTTTTATTGCTGTTGTTGTAGTAAAATACAACAATTGCCAATGTTCACTGGGCCCCTCAGGGCTCTGGGTCCAGGAGTCATTGCAGCTGCTACACCAATAGTAGGGAGGGAAAGGATGTGGTGCAGTGGTCAGAGCTGCCGACTTGAGAGCTGGGGATTTGGGTTCAAGTCTTGGCACCAACTCAACATCCTGTGATCCTGGGCAAATCCCTTCATCTTTCTGTGCTCACGAACAGCGCTTGATACACTTACAGGTGATTAGCTGCACTATATAAATCTACAGATGTAATCGTAAATGTGAATAGTAGCTTCACCTCTGTTGAGAAGCTCTTTTACACGATACCGACTTAGATTAGCAAACATTTATAAGAAGGTGTGACTTAAGCATTGAGTAAATTATGAGTGAGCCTGCAATTAAGGCATGATTCTTCTCTACAACCCTTTGGCCTTCTGATGGATCATGGAATCTCAGCCAACCTCTGTCAGAAACAAGCAGCACTTAATTTATGCCGGTGTTTGCCTGTGGGCGCAATCAGCACTTATTCTATGGGGCTTGGACTCTTTGCTGCGTGGGAACAACAAGGTCAATAGTTATTTTATTTCCACAAAGGAACTTACAAATAAAAGGGCAGATAATACTGTGATCTTTGATCACTGAGTGTATTGACAAACTGTAATCTATTTTAAAAAACCGCAATGGAAATAAAAGAAAGACTGTGGCTCTGCTTCTACGACGGTGCAAATGCGGATGTCTGCTAATGCTGACTCTACAGATGGAAGTGTGACAGCTGTCAGGGAGGGTTAGTATAGGGTGACCAGAATTTTAAAGCAAAAAACGGGACATTTCACATAAATAGAAGAAGGATTATTACTTTTCCTCAAGCGAGCGCACAGAATGACAGCGCTTCTCAGCAGAGAATTACAAAACAGGCAGTAGGAACATACATAAGATGCAATTTTTGAACCCAGTAGCTTGCCTGTGAAGTAATTCGCTTTCTTGGAACAACTGCTAACTATCCCTGCGTTGTAAAACATAAAAAACACCTCCCCCAGTTTTTAGTCGACCGCCCGGACAGCTGGTGAAAACCTGGGACCGTCCTGGCAAATTTGGGACGGCTGGTCACCCTAGGTTGGTATCTACTGGCCTTTAGTGGTGTTGTAGCTGCGGTCTGTGCCTGACTTATTTAAACAGTCAAGAATGTAAGGTCTGCTGCCCTGGGCTTTAAGTGGACCGGGTCTTGCCGGTGCTCAGCACTGACAGTTCTTAAAAGCAGGGGCCGAAAAAAGGACCCTATTGGGCTCTCCATTTTTACCCTCAAGGGGGGCTCAAATCTGCAATAGCAGCACCCGTCACTGATTTTAATGTAACTTCAAAGAGACTCGTTTTTCAGTTTTATAAAACACAAACATGAGCACCACTTACATTACACATTTTGTGAATCCCAGGATGTCAGACTCGAACTTGTTTTCTCAGGCTCGAAAAGTCGGTAGCTCTAGCCTTATGCCACAACCTCGCCTACAAAAACTGAAACATTTTATACAATTAAGTCATAGGCGTTGCTAATTTGTACGTATAATGTTACTTGTTGTATTGTATTTATCTGGATGAATGGACAGAACCAGCAAAATACCAGTCGGGAGACCCACTGTGCTCAGCACAGATTTTTTGCGTAAGTGTTTTAAGCCGCGCCCTTAATTACATTGGCCACGCCCCTATGGGAGACACCCCGCCCCTCCAGGTTTTAATCCCACTTAAAGCCCTGCTACTGGCTCTATCCACTGTCCCTTACCCGCTCAGTACTGGGCTGCTCTTCCGGAGCCTTGTGGAAGTACATGAGAGAGCCCGTGGCCCTCCTAAAAAAAATATTGTGGACCAGCACTTATAGTTTTTCTTTTCCTCATTAAGCACTGAAAAAAGTCTGTAAGAAAACTGAGTGAGAACTTGAAAAGAGTCTTGTGGTTAAAAATTCGGATTCCTGTCATGCATTCTCTCAAACTCAGTGGCATCTGTCTCTCCTCTCTTATCTACCTCCTCTCCCCTCCCCCACCCAGACCTCATGTCAAAATCTATATCTCCCTCCATGAATGTTTAACAGCTGCACCTTCTACCACGAGCCACTGTGCCCAATCAACATGCCAGGCTTGCAGGAGATGAAAAGTCCAACATCTTTAGGGGAATGATTAATCAATAATTAATTAACTGGATGAAGCCATTTATCATCCCTTGATAGGGGGTGGAGATGATTCAGAGACTGCGGGGCTGGATGATGACAACTGTACATATCTCAGCTTGGGGGGTCACCAGGGGCAAAACACCCCCTCCTCCCTCTGCAAGCTTGAAACCTAGTGAACACATCAATGAGGAGATGGGGCAGCTTACTTTAGACACAATTTAACACACCAACACACAATTCAACAGGAAGTGGGGTTTGAAGAATGGCGAAGTAATGATGCTCAGAGGGTTGTGCACACGCAGCAAATCTACATTTAAGGACCAAGATGTATTAAGGGGCCCCATTTGAAACCAGGGTGCTGGAGTACTTGATTAAAAAAAAAGAGACAGGAGGCCACAGCCAAATCAAGAACTTTCTTTAAATATTAGGATAAAGGTCCTCCTACATTAAGGTTCTATTACAAGTTTAGGGCCATATTTACAAGCCCCTAAAGCCACCAGGCGTTGCGCATTCCCCATATTTGCAAGGTGGCGTTAAGCACTTGGTGTGGCTTAACGCTACCTTGTAAATATGTCCCTTACGGCAGCAGTATGCTGTGGCAAAGGGATGGGCAATGGGTGTTTCAGTGGGCATTCCGCCGCAACACCCATTGTTTTTTGACGCTGCCCCATATTTACAAGGATGGGACAGCGCCAAAAACTAAGACCAGGGAATACCTGGTCTTAAGATGGCAAAACGAGGAGAAATCATTAACTTCTCCACGTATTCTGCAGCACACATAGAAAGAGAAAATCGCCTTTAAAGATTGCTTATGTGCAGGAAGGTGTCCCTCCCTGCACATAAAGGGACACCTTCCTGCACATAAACAATCAACCCTGCAGTGCAGGCACTCTTGCAACATGGCTCAAGGGTGCCTGCGCTGGCACCAGGCAGCTTATTTAGCACCAGTGGAAATGCAGGGGTGCACCCAATTTTTGTAAATATGGCGCTTCCATGTGTTTAAAAAACGTTGGATAGCATCTTTAGCAATTTTGGACTAACACCACACTCCAACATTTTATTGTAAATATCCCCCTAAGAGTCAATGAGTGCAATGCATGGAGACCTAGGATTGTGGTGACGCAACGTAGCTCACATAGAGCAATATAGCTGTAGAGGCATCCCCTTACTTGGAGCTCTTGCCTCCATCACACTAACTTGTGTTACCACAGGAAAATCATGTAATCTCATTGTGTTTCGCTTTCTTTATCAGGCAAAATAAGGAGTTATTAAAAAAAAGGCTTACTGGGCTCACTGAGTGCTACATAAACAAGCATTGTCAAAACTCTTTTTGGCCTTGTCAATGCAAACCTTCCGGCTTAGTCAATGCTTTCTGATGATGTTGTTCAAAATAGACTTAAAGAAAAAATAATGGTTATTGCTGGTCCTGAACTGCGTCGGCTGAAAAATAAAGTGTGATCATATATACGGGTGCATGCGTCAACATACATGTGCAAGTATTTGTCATGATGCTACAGTGGCACCTGCTTGATAATGTACATGCATGCATGCATCATGACCCGACTCCTTTTTGGTTCTTTTTAAATTTACTCTTCCAATATGGGAACCTCCCATCTTCAAGCAGTAAATAAAAAAATATTTTTTGTGAAAGCAGATTTTTTTTTTATAGAGCGGCTGGTAGCAAATTGCATCTGCCGGGCCCCACTAATAAGTTTAGCAAAAATTACATTAAAAAACTTAGGATGAGGAGGTTCCCCCTCCCAGCCCCCTCAGAATCAAAAATAAGGCGTTTGAATATCTCTAAGTGGCCAATGACTCAATCCACTGAGGCCAGACTGTCTAGTGTTACTGTCGCTGCCACAGGCCGTGTAATGTACCCGTGTGGGCTGCATTTTATGCATTATACCCTCTTATAATTTGCAGATTTATATAGCACGGCTTATCATCCATGAGGGTATCCATGCGCTGTCCATTGGCACAGGGAGATTAAGCGATTCACCCACAATCATCGGATGTTGAGCAGAAGCAGAGACTCGAACAAATATCTCCAGATCCCCAGTAGGCCGCTCTGGCCGCTGCGCCACAACCTCACCAGTCAAGCTCTGTGGTTATGACGCTGTTATTCTAGACCCCAGATTCTGACCTGCTGAAGCTGTAAGTTTATGGACTCATCTAGTGACTGGGTCCAAGGCTCATCTCTGGAGCTTTTCCTCCTTTTGTTTCGTGTGGTTACGTCTGCCATTCCACCATCTTGTCTTGCACGCTTTTGTGCTTGCTTAGCCAGTGTCTGTCCCTCCCCATCTCCAAAGGATTGACTTTGTGGACATTGGACATTTGTGCGCTTTAGAACATTTTGTGACTTGAGTAATATCAATTTCTTTCCATGCACTTCTGCTCTTTTCCTAACACATTTTGTCATTTTATCCTATTATCTTGAGTATGAAAATATTACAGTTTGTAATGACTCCATCAATTACTGAGGCCCTGAATCAGTTAAGGATCTCAGTCCATCAACCTTTCAGGGGAGTGAGGGTTTATTTTTACACTAAGGAGGGTTTGAGAAGTTCCTGATTTTCACTGTTCATAAAGTCTGTGTAAATTTCCAGTTTAACTTCGCCTTTTCTTCACATTGTAAGGTCATTTTCCTGCATTGCGACACTATTTCCCATCTGATCAAACTCAGTCATGGTGTAAAGTGCACCTATTCTTTTTATGCAGGTTTTCTCTTGCAGAGGTTTTGTATGTATAATGGTAAATGCATGCAGAATTTTCTCCATAAGTTTACCATCTATGGCGTAAAGAGACACACTTTTGTGCAGACCTTGGAAAGCGTATAGCTTTTCAACATCATGAAGTTATAACAGTTTCCAGTGAAGTTTGTGATGCAAAGAACATGCTTGTAGCCTCCCACACCCATATGACTGGTTCATGAAATGACCCCAGATGCATCAGCTCTTAGCTGAGTGCCTTACACAGAATGCACACAACTGCTGACGTTGAGCTTTTTAGTCCCTGTGGTCACACATCTGGACATATGTTACTCCAAAAGGCCAAGAAGAAGTCCACATCTGGGCGAGAGTTGATGAATAAGCACAGCATCACAAGAGAGCCAGCACTTTTCTGCCCACTTTTCCAATTTCAACATCCACTTGCAAGACAGATTCCCATCAGAGTGTGATTCAAGTGTTTAATGAGCTATCACTGGAGAATCCGCCCAGTTTGTTTTACTCCACCACTTCTGATGGAGCCCCATTCTCGATGCTGTGTCAAAACCTAACATATGTTTGCATGAGCATTTGTGCATTGATTCACGAACATCACTCTTGTATCTTCTCTAGCCATAACTGCATCACTAAAGCTCTAGAATAGGCTGTGTTGGTACACAAGTCAACCAGTGATCATCGTTTAGGTGGTGGCCACAGCGACATCTCTGATAATAATTGATTCGCCAGCAAATTCCAGCAGTACTGATGCAGTGTCATAAAAGAGTTGTGCTAAAAGCACCTATTCAGTGAGTGACGTCAGCAGTCATCTTGCACAACTGGAGATACAACTGAGGAAGGAGACAACATTACTTGAGGGGCACCAGCCATCATCCCATTCCTTTGGTGCTACTTTTTCTGTTGAGGGTTGAAGGACAATTTCCAACCAACACATTTTCTTGGTTTTGTGATTAACACTTCTGTTGTGTAAGGCTTCAGCAACAAGCAAGTATACAAAACAATAGTTTCCGACAGCTCTTACCATTTGATGTGGTGTCACAGGGAGATCCGCTGCATTGACACCTTCAATCAGACCTCCTCTACTCTGAGATAGGTGTGTAAAAACCATGGCCGCCACATGCTCTATCTATCTGGGTGGGAAGCGGAGGAGATTCTGCCTATGTGGATTTAGAGAAGATCTGAGGGAAGGAAGGAAGGAGAGGCACCGGTCCACCACCCCTGATGTCATCCCAGGTCTACACAGAACCAACAAAATCAGTGGAGATGTGTCTATCAGCCACCCAACCACAGCAACCCACCTGCTGCTGAGCTCTTCGGCCCTATCGCACAGCCAGGTTAGGTACCATCACAGATTAGATGCCCTTCCTGACCTTCCTCCCCTCTGCTCTCCTCTGTCTCTCCGGTGCTTTACACTTTAGACTTTCCTATGTGTTACATATACCAGGAGTGAACATAACACATGAATAGTGCTGCTGCCCTATACTTTTTCTATGTGAATGAAAAAAGCTAGGTCTGCAGCCAGCCATTGTTGTGCCCTTTATGTCTGCATGAGAAAATAATCACTGCTGCCTTCCTAGCTTTGGATAACTTTATCATCATCACTTGCTTGAGAACATAGTCCTCTTACTTTGCTGTCTAACAGTACAAGTGGGGAGGGTTGGGCTAGGTGCTGGCACAGTGGCTGGAGACAGAGTTATGGAAATTCTGGAGCTGACCTCCTTTGCTGCCTCCTCCTTGGTCCTGTAGGTGGGTGTAGGGGTGAGGGGCTTTTGTGTTGACCAGACATGTCACTTCCAGTCCTAACCTATTCAGGTGCTAAATTAGAGGTGAGAAGGCGTAGGAAGGTGCAGGGGGGAGGCGACGGTGTTCAGAAACAGAGGAAGGGACATGGAGGAAGATTGAGGGGGAGGAAACATGGTCATTTGTGCAGCTCTTGGAGAGAATGAAAAGGTGCTGAAGGTTTGGAATGACAGTCATCATCAAATCCATTAGGTCTCGCCTTTGGGATATATTGACTTTGGCAAAGTTTGTTAGTCATCCCGTAGAGCATCCCTGATGCTATGCAGCATTGCTAAAGAGGAGGGACAAAATCTATGGCATTGGCTGCTAAGAAATTTTGCAGGCACACACACCACAATGCATTCGGCTTTAACCTCTTCCATGCTCATGAGGTCCCTGGCCGTCATGATTCACGGTGGGCGGGTGCTCATTACGGCCCGGAGCTGCCATCACCACGCCTGCGATTGGAATGTGCAGCACTGTGGCGGAATTCGCGCCGCAGTGAAGAGGATAAAATAAGGCAGGTACTTTTTCTTTTTATTTATCAAACACATTGGGAAATTCAATACAAAAGGACTACAAAATGCACTTAAACAAAAAAAAACATGGAGGAAGTGACACGGAGGGCGCGGGTTGGAGAAGCAATACTGATGGCACAGGTAGGTGAAGAAGTATGCAGAGCCAGGTGTCAAAGTACCATGGTGGGCATGGAGGTGGAAGCAACAAGGAAGGCACTGATGGGGCAAGAAACATGGAAGGAAGGGAAAGAGCAACATGGAACATGGGTGAAGAGAAGTACACGGGGAGAGCAAGATGAAGGTAGAGGGGACAGCAAACGAGAGAAAGAAACACAGAAGAGAATTGCACTTGGGTGATGGGGGAAACACAAGGGGGGGAGAGAGCAACATGGTCCACAGCAGAATGGGAAAGAAACGTACACAAGGAAGACAGCTGGAAAATACATGTAATCTCTTGGAGTACTTATTCTAAAATAAAGAGGTAGTGCCTGAAAAGTAAGCAGTGGAAGGACCCAACTAATGAGGCCATGCTCCAGGAGAGGTATAAAAAACAACAAGAGGAAGGAAAGCTCACACAAGCAAACAAATAAAAAGCAAGCAAATGAGAGTGACAAGAAAGTCAACAAAGGTAAGTAATATGCAATCTCTAAGCCCACTGTAAGTTGAAACTAGGTATTTTCACATATAGCACAGTCTGGCAGGTGACACCAAAAAAATACATGATTTAAAACAGGTTTTATAGGAAACACATTCTGCCACTCTGAAACTAGGCCTGGGCCTGGGTTCAGCTCATCCATGCCTAAAGCAGGTGCTGCACACAGCAGTAGCTCTAGGGAGGGAGGCGAAAATAATGCCAATACACTGTTTATATATTTTTGAATACGGCAGTGTGTCCCATTTCTATGCAAAGTTAGTAAAATATAATCCCATTGCCCCCTTAATTACAATGAAAAAAACGCAACTCAATAACTCAATCTATCTATCTATCTATCTATCTATCTATCTATCTATCTATCTATCTATCTATCTATCTATCTATCTATCTATCTATCTATCTATCTATCTATCTATCTATCTATCTATCTATCTATCTATCTATCTATCTATCTATCTATCTATCTATCTATCTATCTATCTATCTAACTATCTATTTATCTATGTATCTATCTATCTGTCTGTCTGTCTGTCTGTCTGTCTGTCTGTCCGTCTGTCTATCTATCCAAAGCTTAAGGTAACATTAAGTAAGGTAAGGGGGACGGTGTCAGCTTCTTCCCGACTCCGCTTGGCGCCATACTTCGAGCATAGTTGCTCTTTCTGTGTTTTAAACTTAAAATCGGCTCCGTGAGCTAAAAGAAATTTTAATCTTGGAAAATTGTACTTTATTTTTAAAATTGTATTGACATTGAAATTGGACATAAACAGAATTGATTAGTGGCACGCTGTTCTAAATACCGCATACTCACACGCACTGAGGGACCAGCTCCAAAGGTAGCTCGACCTGTGCCTGCACGCCCGGTCCGACCCTCCATCCAATCACGAGTGCGGAAGGCGGGGCAGAGCCAGGCACATTCAGGGAGGCGAGCGGTTAGCGCTCTAGCTCTCCCCTACTCGAGGGGTATAAAGCAACTCGTCGGCTACAACGCGCAGTGTTGACGCGCAGTGTGGCGCCTATTCCTGCGCCTAAGACGAGCCGAAGACTAGCCCGTCTGCGCCCGTCCGCGACCGAACGGGGCCAGGGGCAGAGGGCCATGGCGGATTGCATTACTCGTCAGGATATATCCTCCTGTAGTAGATTTACATATACCAGCCAGACACTAGTGGATATTGGTAGGTACATTCCTATACCATGCACTCACAAGGTGGGAAATAACCTAGAGGGTCCTTTTTCTTGCTGGATGTGTCATGATCAATTTTCTATCTGCGCTGAAACCGGACCAAGTCAGCTAGGGTCTCGGTTACTGGCTCCTATCACACATCCTGCAGAACTGATTGACATTCCACTTAAGGGCCCATCCCTAAATTGTAAAAGCTTATTGTGTAACATCCGCTCTTTAGTCAGACATGCAACTCAAGTATGGGATCTCATAACATCTGAGAGACCACATCTATGCTTTCTCACTGAGACATGGCTGTCTCGGCCATAACACTTGGGGTACCGCTAGGGTATAAAATGGTGAGGATGGACAGCCCAATCAAAACAGGAGGGGGGATAGCCATTGTGTTCAGACAGGAGATGGATGTTGTTATTACTGAAACTATGTGCACTCCCCAGATGGAGCTCCTGATCTTTACAATTAATCCTAGTTCAAGGGAAACCAGGAAGGGGGCTTTAGTCTATCGCCCCCCAGGCCCGAGTGAGAATTTCTCTATTCAACTTGTTGAAGCTTTGGCACCTCATGTGCAGGAGAATTTGGACTTCATCCTGGTAGGGGATTTTAACGTCCATAGCGAAATGGCCAACTGTGTTGAGGCTCAGACTTTACTAACTGACCTGGGTACACTGGGGCTAAAAAAGATAAATCAGGGACCCACACACCTGGCAGGCCACACCCTGGACTTAGTATTGTCCAATTCAACTGCCATAAAATGTATGCCGCCTACCCAGGGGGAATGGACAGACCATTCCATCATCAGTTTTTACACCCGTACCAACTATAAATCAAAGGCTACTCAGAGGGTGATGGCTGACATTAGGAGACCCTGGCATAAACTAACACTAGAGGGTTTTAGGGGGAAATACATTGAACCCAGTAGGGATGAATGTGGGGGCAATGCTACCACGGCACTGCGTAAGTTTGATGAAGCGGTGACAGTGGCTATAAACTACGCTGTACCTTTAAGAACATTTAAACCCCGACCCGCTCCCAAACAAGAAGTCTGGTATACGGAGGACTTGAGACAATTAAAACTAACTATGAGAAAGTTAGAAAAACTATGGAGGATTACTCGCAAGACTGAGGACAAGGAAAATTATAGGATTTCTCTAAAAAGCTATCATAAAGCCATTCGGGCTGCACGAAAACACCATATAGCAGCCCAATTATTAGCAGCAGGTAAAAATGCAAACGTTTTATATCAAGTGCTACAAACCTTCATTAAGCCTGCTGCTTGTGAGACCGTGGAGATAGCGTCCCAGGAACTTTGCAACAATATCTCTCAGTTCTTCACTAGAAAGATTGAGGGAATATATGATAAAATATTGGCCTCCAAGAACAATAGTAATAACATGGCCACAGCTGACAACACTGCTCAGTCATTCACCGGAGTACAAATGAACTGCATTGGTAAGCTTGCAGAATTTCCTCCCATATCAACGGAGGAGGTCATTTCCTTAACTACTCAAATAAAGAGCGGGTGCCCTTCAGATATCATCCCGGCACGCATCATGCCAATATTGGCTAATGATTTGGGTGCCGGAATTCGACACATAGTTAACTTGTCCTTGAGCACAGGGGAAGTTCCCCCTGATTGGAAGCATGCACTTGTGAGACCTCTGAGGAAAAACAACACCATCCCTTTGACTGAATTGACAAACTTGAGACCAATCTCAATTCTCCCTCTAGTCGGGAAGCTTACTGAGAAGTTTGTTAATCAGCACCTGTCAAATTATATCGAAAGTGCAGGGGGGCTAGATCCCTCTCAGTCTGGGTTTAGGCCGAGGCATAGCACCGAGACTGCCTTGCTGTCCGTCGCTGACGATCTTTATATGCTACAGGATAGAGGCTGTTCCGTTATCCTGGTGCTTTTAGATCTGTCAGCGGCGTTTGACACTGTGTCATATGACATCATGATCTCCAGACTAATTGACATCGGGCTGGAAGGCAAGGCGATGGCCTGGCTAAGGAGTTTTCTTACAAAGCGTACCCAGAGTGTCATCTTGGGTCCGTATCGGTCGGAGGAGGTGGAGATCTCAAAGGGGGTGCCACAGGGCTCTTGTTTGAGCCCCACGTTATTTAACATCTACGTGGCCCCCCTGGCTAACATCATGAGATCCCACGGCTTCATCCCGGTATCGTACGCGGACGATACTCAACTCCTCTTTCCGTTTAAAACGATGACATCTGAAGTGCGTGGCTCCTTTGCCAGGGGGATGAAAGAGGTGGCCCATTGGATGGCATTAAACTTCCTGCAGTGCAATGTCTCCAAAACGGAAGTGATGCTCTTCGGGGAAGCTAAACGCCTGTGGACTCCTGACTGGTGGCCTCAAGATCTCGGCCCAGTCCCTGAGCCCAAACAGGTTGTAAAAGATCTTGGAGTAAAATTGGATCAGGAGCTGGCCTTGAAACAACATGGAAATCAAGTGGTTGGCTCCTGCTTCCATGTTATTGGGCTTCTCCGGAAAGTGTTCCCCCTGCTCCCTGATACCACCAGAAGAACTCTGGTACAGTCGCTCGTGTTGAGTAGATTAGACTATTGCAATGGTTTGCTGCTAGCTGCCAACGAGGGGATCATTGCAAGATTCCAAGTTGTGCAAAACACCGCTGCACGTCTTGTTCTTAATGTCCCTGCTCGTACTCCATCTAAACCCCTGTTGACCAAACTCCACTGGCTTTCAGTGAAACAGAGGGTGAGGTTTAAAGTATGCTGTATCATTCACAAATGTCTCACAGGGAATGGTCCCGATTACCTGACTAAAAAGTTTAACCTATATGTCCCCTCTAGATCTCTTAGATCTGGAGATCAACAACTACTATGTGTTCCCAAGTTTAACAAGACAAGACAAGGGGGCAGAGCTTTGTCAGTGGCTGGCCCGAAGCTATGGAATGATCTCCCCATGGAACTCAAACTATGCAGAGAACACTTTCCTTTCAGGAAAAAATTAAAAACTTTTCTCTTTCAGTATTAGGTCATCTATCTAGGGACGACCGTTATATGTTTGGGTTTCCTTGCTCTTAGATGATGCCAGAGGCGCGGAGATACTCCTTCGGGAGTCGAGTCCTAGCGCGGTATAAGTTTGCAAATAAAAATAAAATAAAATAAATAAATAGTTCAGTGTCATGTAAAGATCTGTTCTCGTTTAAAAAACCGTAGATATTCACTTGAAAAACCAAAGGTTAAAGTAACTTTATAGTTACATGATTTTGTCAATGACAACATTAAGGTTTCGAAAAAACACAGAAATTCACCAGTTATATTTAGCATCAATAACTATAACTTGCTTCTCCGCCATGCAGTGCTTATGGCCTGACATATGACATAAGTCATGACATATTCTATGACATGATTTACCACCGGGCAAGGCCGACCACCACACATCGTAAGAGCGCCTTTTATCCAGGCATGTTTTTACACTATAAATTTATGCGGGCAGTCATTCATGTACCTTCTCAGTCATTCATGTACCTGCACTTCTGTTCCTCTCATCTATAGGGCAAGTTATTACCCTTGAAGGCTGGTGTTTTCATTTACAGTGTACATTCCCAATTGTACAGAGAGCGCACTTCTGGCCACTATGCCTGTGGTACATGCATGTTGTTGAAAGCAGCCAATCAAGCACGTACTCCCCTGTCTATAGGGTTAGTTGCTACCCTTTGACAATGCGGCCATTATTAACGGCGTACGTGCCGTAACCTCTACTGTTCATAAATCTTTTTAGACTCATTCTGATTGGTTGTCATTCTTTATATCCCTAAACTTGACCATATATGAATGTTTCCTTCACCATTGGGGGAGTCCTTTTCGGTCTGATCTAGATTTATTGAATTTTCTCCCTCTGACATCTGACCGGCCTGTTCCCATTTGTCCTCTACAGCCCCACAAATAAAGTTTATCCTTGGCTCAATGATTGCACCCTAAAGGACAACTTGTGGACCCCTTCCCTCCTCCCTGGTGACCAGCGGCGTTGGCCCAGCTCTTGACAAATACACTTCAGCAGTTTCTCCAATGTAAGTGAATTAGCCATACTTTTTCTGGCCACATAGGATACTGCTTCTTCTGAGTTTTGCTATTGGTGGCTAAAGTAGCCTTTTCTCTTTTCCTTGTTCTCTGCTGCTTTGGATTCTCTTGAGGTACCTCTAAACACGTACCCCATATTGTTGTACATTGTTTTAAATGTATTCATTGGGAGGGGTAACTCTCTCTTTATTCCCTCTAGGCAGCCATCTCCTTCTTTGTGGTCTCTAGTCCTGATGGCGACCTCAAGTCATGAAGGTTGAAACGCCGTCGACTTGTATCAGCCTAACTGGGATTGTTAATTATGTCATGATTTTTTCATTTTTGTATTATAAAGTAAATGTTCATGCATAATACTCTTTTCAATTATTTCCCAAATAAAACACTGATTTCTATTTCTTATGTGTTCCACTTGTGCCGTTCAATACACTTTTTTTCGCAAGCACAATGTGTTCACCTTGCAACTGGTACACAACTTACAAAGCATGGTTTATGGTGCTTCTCAGTCCTTTTAATGTTTATATCTATACCTTTCTTCTTTTTTGTTAATACACTTATGTTGAAACTAAAAAGTGGGACTGCATATTTTGTGTAATTAATTTACTTTCTAAATTGTAATTTCTCATTGACTCCCATTGAGACATTGTTATATGATATTATACTCACCCATGACTCTACTGGGGTTACAGGACTCTCCTGTTGTTTGTTAATTATATCCCAATTCAGATGGGCAAATATTTAGTATTTTTACTGTTTCTTACTGCCAGCTAAAATCTAACAGCAAAGAACAGTAAAAAAATTATAATGATCCCTCCGCCATGGAAAAAGACTCTCATGGCAAGGGAAAGAATTAATTTTTTTATTTTCAACAAAAAAAATCTGATTTTCTTCTTGAAAAGAAAAAAAGAAAGCTGTTTGCAACAGGGCTGTGTCCTTCTGACGCAGCCCAGTAGCAAACAGTAATATGCATGGACAGGAACGACCGTGACAGCAGTTCGAGCCAATGCCTTTATAAATGACCGCTTGCCAGGTGGTAATTTATAAATAAGATGAGGAGCCTCTCTACCATGGAGACGGAGTAATTTACACTGTTCCCATGGTGGACCCACAGGCTGTCCATCCTAATTTAAATCAGGCTCTTAATTTTCATAGATTTGCACAGACTTTTTGCTGTAAACGACCAGAGGTCTTTATGTTTCTCTACATCATCCGTGAAAGAGACGGAAGATTACATAAAACACCACGCATCTAGTCGGATAAAAAAATCCAGGTACACAAACTGAGATAATATTTATCCTTTCTTTTTTTCTGCTTTTCTTTAGTTCCCCTGGGTTGTTTTCTCTATAGTCCTGATGAAGGCCCCATTACAAATAACCATATTGGTTGAAACATTGAGGTACTAACTTGTTGACTGTTATACATTCTAGTGAAAAAATGCAACTTTAACTCTTTGTCATTTTAGTATATTGTAATGATATTTAGTCAATATTGTTTTTGTAATTAACACCAGTGATCACTGATCATCTTCACTGTGCCGTCTTTTGGAACCTGCCTGATGAATTCTGTCTCTATGACGAGATTATGCAGTAGTTTAAAACTGTTGATTCATATGTGGAAGCTACATATTTGTTTGGACAATGAATCTTAGCCTTAAAGTTTCTTCAGAGGAACTATTTTTGTTTTTCTGATTATGTACACATGCTCCCAGGGATATCAGTCTATTATTAAATATTCAGTGCAACTGGAATGAAGAGGCAGGGGAGGACCAAATTATGGGTCAGCTGTGACTAAATTATGTGGCAAACAAAGGTAAATTCTATGTCAGGACCGGAGGCTTCAGATTATGCTTTATCTTCCTTCGCTTTATTCCATTATAAAAACACAGTCCGTGTCCTTAATAGAATTGAAACTTACCGTTACGTAAGCTAGGCAAATTTCGATTATGCAGCCTAATGCGACATATTTTGAGTTAGTATTACTTCGTTGTTTCTGAATTTGTACACATGTTGACAACCTGGGTAAATGCTTCATCTCATTAGTACCACTTTTGACACACAAATTAAGACAGAGGAAGGTGACCAATCAAACTTTGCAAATTGCCTTCCACTGCACAGCAACACATGTTGCCACACTTTTAGTAATTTTTGATCTTTGTGAGCTAGAAACATTTTCTTTGGTTCAAAACTGTAAATTATACAGCAATGGTAGATTATGTGGCATAATGTGGTAAATCCATAGTTGTTCGCAAAAATGCCCATGGCACAAAATATCATCATTTAATTGGCCCGGAATATTCTGAACACCACTGCCATGGACAGAAGACTAGTTGATAAAGATTTCGCAATCAGCATATGTAAGTGTCCTTTCACCAGAGGGAGAGGGCGGGCATACCTAATTTCCTGTGGTCTTGCGGTTGGCACTTTCGCTGTCAGCAGTATCCTGACGAGTAAATCCTTACACTTAGATGTCAATGAGAGGTGACAATTTAACCATAATTTATGCTGAGCGTCAATTTGTAAGTGGCCTGTCAGGGAAAAGCAGTAATGAAAATCAATCAGACTCTATGAAAATTCAAAAAGGAAAGTTCTCCTTTTCAGTGCCTGATGATTTTATTACCTATTAAATCCAAGAGTAGAAGTCGTCTTGTAGAAGCTACAGTCTCACCTTCAAGGGCAGATTGTGTGACATAATCCACTTCTTCCACAGGGACATTGTGAAGACCTTCTCTATCACTTTTATATTTTATTTTGTACTTGTATAGCGCGCTTATCATCCCTACAGGGGTCTCAAGGCACTGTACAAATACCACTGTGGAACCCTTCCTGGCTTTCCCTGTGAAGTGCCCACTCCTGGCCACCCCCAAGGTGAAGCCAGGCATCCTAGCACTGCTGGGGCCGTTGTGGAGATTAAGCAAGCTATTGGCCAGAGTTGCACCAATGATTAGAGTAGCCACCGAGGCGAGAATGATCGAGTCAGCGGACATTTGAGCCCAAGACCCTGCCGCGTCGGGAATTGAACCCTGGTCCCGGGCCTGACCTCTGTTTCAGGGTCTGCCGCTCTAACCATTGAGCCACACTACTCCACACTTCTCTTTTCCACTTCGCCACACTTCTCCACAATTTTCAATTGTGCTTTTTAAGGCCTTTCCCACCTCTTCTGAAGGGGAGATATTGCATTGGCACCACTTCTGCTATGAGGTGGCCGACTTTGAAGCTGGGGAACCAGGTTTGAATCTGGCGGGAGGCTCAAACATCGTGTGATTCCAGGCAAATCACGCAATATCCCCGTGCCTTAAAAATTAATGTGAGATGTAATGCAACTGGTGCTCATGTAAACCGCTTTGATACCTTTGGGTCGAATTTACGCTATATAAAACTGTAAAAAAAACCTACAAAGGGTTCCTCCAACCCTTTTCAAAAGGTATTCTGAAAGCTCCCCCACCACATTCCAAGCTTGTCTTTCGGCCACCCCTTCCAGTTTAATAAAGAAATATGAACCTTGTCAACAACTTCTAGGGGTTGATCAATACACTTTCCCTAGTGGAATTTCAAGGAATATTTGTCAAAAATCCAGATGTGGGGGCATATTATCAAGCACCAGCGATAATTATCTCTGGCCGCTCTTAGCAAGAACTTATTTATCGCCGGCTATCGCTGACAATTATCGCCATGCTATCGCTGTATTACCAACGCATAACGCAATGGCGATAATATTCAGCGATAGCGGTGTTTTCCATGGAACATTGCTGGTTTTCCAGCAATGTTCCAAGGAAAACGGCGCTAACCTTACTGATCTTATCAGCATAATCCACCCCCATTGTTAGGTATAGGTAAGTCAGCATTTAAAAACTAACGTCTGCTAAAATGCGTGGGCCACCTTGTAAATATCACGATGTACATATAGCGATATTTTACAAGTTAGTCTATCAGGGGTACGGCCAGTGATGCCCACTTCTCATTAGAGGTGCAAAGCGAGGCGTCAGGGAAACGGGTGCTAACATGTGCAAATGCATGTTAACACCACCTTGTAAATAGGACGTCGGATATATCGCCGCTTTTAGCGGCAAAAATGTCCCGCTAAAGCGACAATACTGCCCTTGGTAATATACCCCTGAATAGGAAAAATTTCTTTACAAGTCTAACAATTAAGTTGCTATGCTTTTCTTAATCTCTTTATTTAAATTCATTTTGTTACTGTTTTCTTGCTTTGGCCTCATTAGTAATCATTTTATTTGCACATCTAGGAGCATAGCAGCTAACATTTCACACAACACAGAGCTGCAAGTGACATTGCTGGATTGTGTGAAAGTTAGAAAGCAGAACTGCATCATCTTTTCAAAGGTGTCGTGGACTTGTGGTTTCCCAGTGCCAACACAGGCATCCTTGTGTAATGTTGCAAGGGTATCAGTGTTGTGGTCAGGATCGTTTTTGTAAAGGAAGGGGTACCTTCTTGCAAAAAATCAAATACTTTGCGACTTATTCCTCTTTGAAAATGTGCTGCAGAAAGTAGCAGCAGGAGATATAATATTATCTTTTATTTTGTATCGCCAGCCTTGGGTAGGCACACCATTATGGCGCAAACCCTTATTTATAAATCTTAGTAAATACGGCTTTGCATCAAAATACTTGGGTGGATGCCAGGGAACACCCATGCTCCACCCGTGTAACACCTACCTGGTGCAAAGTACCACAAGGCAGCTCGCAGCACCTCGCGTTATTATTTTTTTGTTTTACAAACCCATGCAAAATAGGCTTTGTGTTGCTTTGTAAATCCTAAATGGATTTTAGGTTGGGTCTGTGCCAAAAACATGACACAATCCCAAAGCAAAATTCTTGTAATTCTTGGCCTTGGTGCTGTTCCTTTTAGCTCCTTGTGTCTCATCCCTAGGTCTGCCCATCAAACATTGTAGAGTCCCCAGGTGAGAGGTGAGTCGCCGCGGCCAGGGTGACTGACGCTGGACGTTGGGGATCACGGTTCGATCCCCGGCTCTGGTGGCAGGAGTCTGCCCAGCACCATGCGACTCCGGGCAATAGCTCGCTTAATCTTCCCAATGGCCCCCAGTGCCGAGATACCCCTTCGGGGTGATTTGTTCGCTATACAGGTACTGGATTTATTTTTACATGCACCGCTTGGCAAGAGCTGTTAGCAACTTTAATATACATAATATGTGTTAAAGTCACAAGATGTCAGCTTCTCTCGGCAATTAGAAGGAAGGATGAATCCTCTACTCAGCCATTAAAAGGGGACTGTGCGATTTAAGTGATATCATGCATGATGTCATCAGCAGTGTATAAGAAGAGGTTAAGGTGAAATGACTTGTATCTCATTCCATGGGTTAATCAGGTTTAAGCTTTAATATCCTGCATACTGCTCTTCCAAATTTAACAGGACATTCATTGGCTGACATATTTCCAATGAATTTCATTATTTTTGTTAATGTGTTATCTGATATAAATGCAGTTTTACTAACCTTAACCTTTTATTAACTGGGTTTTATAACTGTTTTTATATGTCTCTTCCCATAAAGGCAAGGTCTCAGTACCTTTTTAGAACTGAAGGAAATTGAAAAGGCCAGTTTATGCACTGGATACACCTTGAAAGTCCCACAGAGGGCAGCATCGCATTGAGCTGCACGGTAAGCAGCACTGGGAAGCATTTTTTTCCCATTCACAGAAAAAATATGTTGGTATCTAGAGTAAGAAAGTAGAAATATGCATAAAGGCTTATATTATTCAAGGCATAAGACTCCTTTTGATCCCTCCCATTAATAACGATTGTGAAAGATAGTTGATGAGAGAGACAGGTTTTAAAAATAATAAGAAATTTGAGTTAAATCAGCCTAGGAATTACACAAACCAATAGCTAAACAACAGTTACTGTTCTGTATCTCCGAAGCAAATTTCAGTGCTAAGTCTTCACCAGAAATCATGCTGAATTCCCAAACCCAAACAAAATGGTGGCCTTGTCTTGTCGATTGCTTGTGAGTGGATTGATTCCCACTTAAAGTATAATGAAGCCTTAATGAACAGAAGGTGGAGTGCCACATCCCCCTGCTGGACAAGTGTCACCATCAACTATGGAACCCACACATTAGTTACTGCTCCTGCTGCCCAAGCCCCCCATTCCATATGCAGCCTAGATAGCCAGGAGAGCATGGTGCAAGAAAACAAAGGCCTTCCTCTGTTGACTAGCGCATAATGGGGCTTCCTCTGCATAAATGCTTGGAGGAAGACCTCAGTGAGCCATACTTGGCGTGTCTTGCATGAACGTGTCACACCGGCCGCAATGGAGAGCGGTTAATGCCATTCTTCACTCACAAGGAGAATCCCCTACACCCGAACTGAGAGCCAGGAAAAACGTATTTAGGGGAAAAACTCATAGGGCCAATGGGACTCTAAGGCTAATGTCATGTCAATTAACTCTATTTGGAATACATAATTGAATTATTTGCATTTACCTCAGATAGTGACATTTAATGAGCAAATGAATACAACCACAAGCCTCTCTTCTCAAAGAAAGTATTATATTAATATATTGTGCTTAACAATTAAGGTGCATGGTTTCATGAGGATTTACAATTCAACAAAAAATCTATTTTGCATCTGAGGTTCTTGCCTAGGTTTGGCACTCATCTTCTGGAAGAGGAAGTGATGACATGTAGAAGGAGTGGAAACCAAGGATGAGGAAAGAGGAGGGGTGGACAGTCCGTACCATATTGAGAACGAAGATTACAACAAGGAGCCTACTGGCATGGCTCTGGGTTGTTGAGAGGACTTTCATGGTGGAAAGATCTCACTGTTGAGGTTCTCTCCATAGTCCTGAGTACTGCTCAAGCTTCTGATGCTGTCCTGGAGGGCTTCTGCCTACTCTGTCTATTTTGAGACACCTTCCACTCCACTCTATGGCGAGCCACCTTCCACACAGCACCATTCCTGATGGGAGGCCCACAACTTTGGTTCCACTTCAAACCTTCATTGTCAAACTTGCCAGTTTGTCAAATGAGGAGCATAGTAACACTCTACACCCAATTAGATAATCTAGAGAGTCTCCTGTTTAAAACACTGTCTGACTTCTTCCATCTTTGCAATGCCCCGCGAGGAGTTGGCAGGAGAGTCTATTGTATGTTCTAAAATGTTCTGAGGCAAGATCATGACTTATTACCTAAAACTGAGCAGCACCAGGGCATAACCGATGCTTACCACAAAATTAATTGAGTAAAATGTCATCTTATAACAACATCAGCCCTTAATGTCAGACCTTTCAAATCAAATGTTCGATTTCCTGCACTGAATTGTGTAATTAACAGTGTCTCGGCTAATTAACTTTGTCTGAACCTAACCTTGACTTGTTAATATAGATAATTAATGTATGTCTAGTACACAAGTTATTATTAGTATGTCACTGGAGTTTTTTCTATAGTCCACGGTATGGGTTTTCAGATTTCCATCACCTACTGGGGTTAGATTCAATTTTGGGAAGGTGTATAGTTACCTTGGCATATACACACTGATTAAATGATTTGAGTTGTAGTAAAATGAAAAGATCTGTTGTGATGTGGAGTTCTTCACGGAGGTGTGTCCTACTCTTTCTGAAAAGGAAAACATCCTTTACAAGGATGTTTTTACCACATAGCCTTTACCTCGCATGCCGTTATCATGCATGCAATTTTTGGTGCCTTAACCACGCATACATTTACCACATTTATTATGTATAGTAAGTATAGCTATGGTAAGTATATATATGTGATTGTGAGTATGTGGGGGGGGGGGTGTGGTGTGTGTGCGTGGGTGTGCGGGTGTGTGTGTGCAACATGTATGTGTTTGTTTGTGTGTGTGTGTGTGTGTATTATGGTTTAGGGTGGTAAGGGTATTTTTAGTGTTTAGGAGTAGGTAAGGGCATAAGACGATAAGGGAACTTTTAGGGTGGGTAGGGGTAAAGGGTGGTAAGAGTATTTTTAGGGTTTAAAGGTGGGTAGGGGTATAGGGTGGTAAGGATATTTTTAGGGTATAGGGGTGAGCAGAAGCATAGGGAGGGAACGGTGTGTGGATTACACAGTGGAGCTCGCCCCTGGTTAGTTATAGTTATGTCAGCGTTTCCATAGGAAATGCGTTTTTGTGTTGCTAATAACTTTGGCACCATTTGACGAATCTCCAAAACTTTCCAAAAAAGTGCTCTTTTTTGCCTAGTTTATGCATGGAAAGTTTCGGGGTGATCCATCAACAGGGGCCAAAAAAAAGGGGGGGTCCCAAAATGCAAAATCCTCATGTTTTTTTCCATTGACTTCTTTAAGGAGCACTACTGCAAAAACTGCTCAACTGAATTATACCAAATTTTTCAGGAAGCTAAATCTTGGTACACAGATTGTGCTTTGTGTGATTTAGTGTAAATCCATTCAGTAGTTTTTGAGAAATTAAGGTTAAAAAATATTTGTGTTTCTGGGCAGTTGGGTCTGTGAGAGAGGCTCAAAAGGAGTGCCAATTTAAAACAAGCATTTACAATGCAATGGTCTCGGCAGCATTAAAGGTAGAGCTATTGGCATTGCTCATTATTTATTTATTTTTTTAAATCTTAAATAAATGACATTGTATTCTGAGAGTTACTCCTGGGGGTAACAATGCATGGTGTGAGTTACTCCCTGTGGGATAAAAATGGAGGTTTACTGAATGTCTGTGTTCGCAACAGTGAACGCTGTCAGTCAGGTACTCCCTGGGAATAATAATGGAGCAAATAACAATACATGTTGTAGGGTAAAAAAACATGCTGTCAAACACCACCTTGGTCTAACACTTTATGCCGTCATGCTGTAAATGTGCACACACTCAGATATTCCCTGTCTGATACCAACAGAACATGCTGTCATGTACAACCTGGGACTAACAATGCAGGCGTTAAATAGGCTGGGGATAAAACTACATGCTGTCAGATGAGGGGGGGCGGCAACATTGATTGCTGTTAGATACTCTCTAGCGGTAACAGTGCATCCTGTTGAATATTCCCGTGCCCAACAAAGCATACTGCATGCATGTAGTCCCTAATTCGGTGAGGTCGCAAATACCAAAACATGCTTGTATCTCACGAATTAGAAGCGATGTAGCCCGTCACTAGCCGAGGTTTTTTTCCCAACTGTTGAGAGGAAGCACGTGACACGTGGGTGTCGTGGGCGAAGGCTCACCTAAAATGCGTTTGTTTCGCTTCTGACACCAAACCTCCTCGGAACAGAAGTGTTCAATCAGATCCTTCGGCGACAACGTAGTAGGAAAAGGAGACACTGCTGTCGCTCCTGGGACTGACGTGGATTCTGACGGCTTGGTGCGAGGGGGCACTGGGAGTTCAGTGCCCCAAATACCAATACCCGGTGCTGCCTCCCGCGGAAAACTGGAAATGTTGCAATCGGTGCGAAACAGGTGAGTTCACCTGAAGTTGAGTACGTGTTGTATTCATTGTCTTTTTTATGTCAACTTTTTCTGTAGAACTACTCTGCTGTTTCTGAACTTCACCTGCACTTGTTAGTTCGCTAATTCATGGTCCTAGATGTTCTGACATGTGGGTGATGCCGAGTCGGGAACTCGCCACGTCTAGATAATTACATTTCGTCACCAGTGAGCAGTCATGATGCGATAACTTGCTTAATGAATGCAACTATAGGCAAATAGCGATTTTGAGTTCATATGAGACATGACCCAGTTTGTCCAAGATCAGACAGTTGGTTTCCTCGGGTCCGATCTTCTTACATTTGGCGGCTCACATTATGTTCTGGCTTTCCTTTAACGTGTTGTTGTACGCCTATATTGCCCTCCAATGAGTATTATTTTTACACCGAGGAGATCGGAAGGAGCCAATTCCACGCTCAGAGACGGCACGGACAAAAAAAAAAACATGGCTGAATATCAGCGCCGCGCGCCTCTCTGCAGACTCCCCCTGCATTCCACAGAGGCGCGCGACGCGATCCGGTCAGCCCTGGAATGCTGTGGAGACAAGACCTGGATAACAACGTTATCCTATGGGAAAACGCTGCGCGCGGCCAGGTCTTGTCTCACTTCGGTGTTCTCAGACTGCTGAGACGCCGACAATAGTTCTCTGGCGAGAACGCGCTTTCAGCGCGTTACTAGCCGAGACCTAAATAGAGTGTTCTGATTGGCATAGGGAGCTCTTTTACCTTGGACCAATTTGCTCCCATGCAAGTCAGACTCTAGTGGCACCGAGCATTGTGATTGGCTGCCAGCAACATAAGAAAAATGGTGCTGGCCGTTACAGGGCTTGGACTTAATCCCTTGTCCAGAAAAAAAATCTATATATATATGAAGGCCCCCCTCCTTTTAAAACAAAAATGGCCTTGGGATGGAGTAACCAGGGACTAATAAGGCTCAGGGAATGGGGGTTTGCGGCCCCACCCCTTTTTAAATGGATTGGGCCTCAGTGGCCTGAGAAGGCATGGGGAGGGGGGCATGGGACCTAAATCTCCTTTTTTGTTGGGTTTCAACATGGTTGAGGAGGTCCCCGGGGACTGAGAATGCTAGGAGTAGGGGTGCATACACCCTCCTTCCTTGTTTAATTTGTATATGGCCCCGGGGAATGGGGCCTCCCCTCTCCAAACCTTTTAAGGCTTGGGAAGGGGGGACAAAAGGCCCCCTGCCATTTTTTATTGGAAGTTGCCCCGGAGGATAGGGTCCCTGGGCCAATTATGAGTCAAGGTGGGGAGCTGCATTTCCTGTGCAAATCTCCCACAAATCCCCCACACTGCACACTAGAAATTCACTGAAAAAAATCAAAGGTTAAAGTAACGTTATATTTAGATGTGATAAAAAATCTATTTGTGTTTTTTTTTGAAAAGTCACTGCTCCATTTTATTGCACCACAGACGCGTTTCAGCACCAAGCCTCTCTCAATGTGTTTGCCCAATAACAAGATGTGCAATAGTTGTTTGTGTCTACAGAGAGCTGACTCGTATCTACTATGATGGTAATATCTACATAGGTGAAAGGAAATAAAACGAGAGACAGCTATAGGGTAAAAATATGGAATTTGGCACATTCAATGATGGCAGCACAATGTTTAACAACGCTTCAGGGTGAAGTACAGGTCCACTCTTCTCAGCTATGATTCTCCTACCAATGAGAGTACACTGTAACTTATTTAAAAACTGATCAGGTGACTACCATCTTGTTGCTGCGAAAACACATTGAGAAAGGCTTGTTGCTGAAACGTGTCTGTGATGCAATAAAATGGTTTCTTTGAGCCCACAGAGGGCTCCATCATTGCAAATGTCTGGACCAAGTAACAACCTATACATATTTGGGTGTGCTTTTAGACAAAAGCAATTCTTTTAAGCCACAGCTAGAACCCTTACGAAGGAAGGGAGAAATGACCTGCTTGGCATTAAAACCCCTGAAGAAACTGGTGCTGGACTTAACGCGTGATCCCTTTTTAAAAGTCCTGCAAGCGAAACTACAGCCAACAATCACCTACAGGAGAGAATCCATAACTGGAAGAGACGCTGCTATCCTCGACTGTATAATTGTAACCTCCTATCGTGCGATATTCCAGCTCCCCAAATAGGTTTCACCTGCTCAAATAAGATTGGAATTTGACTCTAAAAACAGGAAATAGAAAGGCAGGGAGACTTTTTAAAGAGCTGGCACAAAATCAGAGCTGCTGACATAGGGTCCTTGAACAATCAGCTCAGGCTTGAGCTGTCCTGCACTGGAAAACTGCCATCTAATGTCTACCTTCAGAACTCCCTGGAGGCTCTCGGCCTGACAGATGCCTGGAACACTCCAGTGGGCCATTTGGTCTTCAAAAAGGAAGTAACAACATCGACAAGGCTCATATCGGCCATAGAGGACAAGACAGCGGTATCCAAGCGAGATCATGGTTGGGTCATGCTCAACAATTACGATGTTCTTAAACCTCAGCCTACCTCAAGGTCGGATCCAAGCTTGTGACCAAAGAAAAATTCCTATGGCTATGGTTGGGAGTCAGCCCAATCAACCCGTTTTTGCCACTGTGGGAAAGAAGAGGAGGCGATCAGTTTTGCCGTCCCTGTATGAATGACACAGAGACTTTGATATATATCATATACATATGCAAGAAGCTAGATGACATCCACTATTTAACCCGCATGGAGTGAGGTCCTGTAGGCAGGCAGTGATGCTGTGCTTCAATCCAACCTTAGTGCAGCTGAACTGTCGCCTTACAAATTTTTTCGATCTAACAGCATTGAGACTGAAAACTCCTGCTGCCAACAGTTAAGACCCACTATAGAGTGTTGTAGATGCTGTATTGGACCACTCTACTGGTTTAAAACTAGATAGTTGATATAATTGACTTTATACAGGCTCGTAAATCTGTGCCAGCGGTGCTATCACATTCGATATAATTTTATGCACTGCTTATGACCTCACATATTACATCATTCATGATATGTCCGTGACCACTGATGACATCACTGATGGCATCTCAAATGACATCACTGATGGCATCACTGATTACATCATCCACTGAATCACTGATGCACCCACTCACACCCCATAGAACATTTCATGCACCCACTCCCACTCAACCATTCATAAACCCATTCACAGACCAATACCAGTACTTACACACCCAATCATGGATTCATATATCTACACACACATTTACTGACTCACCCATAAAGCCATTCACACTCCCACTCAGTTACTAATACAGCCACTGAACTCCATTCATATACCCATACAACTATTCCTACACTGTCAGTCATCCATAGAGTTACTCTCACACCTAGTCACTCACCCAAACAGCCATACACACATCCATTTACTCACCCATACAGACACACAAACCCATTCACTTACTCATACAGATACTAACACATACGTACTCACCTATAGTCAGTGACACAAGCACACACTCACCCATACAGCCACTCTCACATTCACTCACTCACTCACCCATGGAGTCACTCAAATACCCCACCACTCACCTACACTGCCTTTCACATACCCAGTTACTCACCCACATACCACTGACATATCCACTTACTTGCCCATACAGCCATACACACACCCACTCACCCATACAGCCCCTCACAAACACACTCACTAACCCATACAGCCACTGACTCACCAACTCACTCAGCCATGCAAGCAGTCACACACACCCTCACCCACCCACACAGACACTCAGACAACGATACAGGTACTCAGACAACCAATCACTCTCCAATTCAGCCACTCATGTACCCACTAACACAGCCATCCAGCCAATTAGAAACAAACTAACAGACTGATACAGACATTCACAAACAGACATTCACCCATACATTCACTGAGACACTTACATATACAGTCATTCACACACCCACTGAGCCATCCATACAGGCACTCATACCCCCACTGATTTACCAACACCTTGGTATATATATTTAACACTCTTAAACTTTTTATAAAACTCTCACAGTCACTGGATGATGTCATCAGAGATGTCATTCGAGATGTCATGAGTGGTGTAATATGTGAGGCCTAAAGCAGTGCATTGCGGGAGGCAAGAGTTATAGTTAGCTGAGCTAACTATAACTGCTAAATTTCACTGGCTTTTGTATGAGTGAAACCTGAGCCTAACTATAACTTTCCTGTAACTTTTGTTTTTTTCAATGAATATAAATATATACACACGTACTCTGAGATAGGGACATACTGACACTGGTGCAGCGAAAGAGTGGCACCTGTCTTGAGCATAATAACACCAGTTTTCACTGCTTACTCTTCTACATATTATAATGGCATGTATTACCAATATTTCATCAGGCAACAGACTGGATCCGGAAAAAAAATTGTGAGCAGTACCCCTGCATGCCGGTAGGTGGTGATGCTCGGTTCCGCATGGCATTGTTGGCGTCGTCTGCGCCGGAAGTGACATCTGCATCACCTATATAGGTGCCACCTCAGTGTGCTAACATCAGTTACTTTTCATGACTTCATCACTCACCGTGCTTTCACCTCAATCGACAACATCGTCCTCGGCGCCCTCAATTTCCACCTGGACAACCTCGATGACCACAACACCTCATCACTACTGGAGAACCTCACCACCATCTGACTTAAACAACTGGTGACATCTGTAACCCTCTCAGCAGGACACTCGCTCGACCCCATCATTTCCACAAGCAACAACATCTCCGTCAACCACACCTCCGAGCCACAATGGACTGACCCCCACTGCGTCCACTTCTTTTTCACCAAACCCACCATACACCACAACACCCACCGCAATCCTCGCAGAAGCTGGAACAAGGTCACTGAAGACCAGCCCACCACCTCCCCCAGAAAAACCCCACCACCCATATCCATAGACACCAACACCTAAGCACGCAACATCCAATGTTGGGTCTCCGAGTGAACCAACACACTAGCTCCCCTCAGGATCCCTCAGGCAATTAGCCCTCCAAGAAGGTCATCTGGTTGTCCCCTGCCCTCCAAGAGTCCAGGTGCACTTGCAGACGGTGGGAGAAAAGATGGAGGAGCAGCAAGATCGTGGAAGACCAGGCAGCCTTCAAACATGTAATTACTGCACACTACCACCTCATCAGAACAAGAAAGAAAGCAGGCATACAGGAACGCATCAATGCCAACGCACACAACAGCAAAGAACTTTTTGTCGTGGTCAAAGAATTTGCCAAACCCAGCACATAGACAGCAGACATTCCCCCTCTCAAGACCTCTGTGACAACCTTGCCACCTTCTTCCACCACAAGATCAAGGAGATCTACAACAGCTTTGCAACCCATGACCCACCCCACCCACAACCACAGCACCCAATGACTCCAGACCCCAGCAGACCTTGCCCAACTGGACCACCCTCACATCTGATGACACTCTCAGGATCATGAAGAGCATCCACTCTGGAGCTCCCTCTAATCTGTACCCTCACCATATCTTCAACAGAGCCGGCACCTTCATAATACCCAGACTGTGCCACACCATAAACTGTTCCATCGAGCCAGCCACCTTCTGAAGACTGGAAGCATGCAAAGATCAACCCCCTGCTGAATAAACACTCTGCTGACCCCATGGACCTCAAGAACTATGGACCCATCTCCCTGCTACCCTTCACAGCCAAAGTCATTGATAAAGCCATCAACGTCCATCAAAACCAACCACATTCTAGATCTCTCCCAATCGGGATTCAGAAGCAACAACTGCACCAAGACCACTCTCCTCACCGTATCAGACAACATCCACACCCTTCTCACCTGAGGCGAAACTGCTGCTCTCATTCTCCTTGTCAAAACTGGTGTGGCATGGCGAGCAAAAGAATGATGTGTTTAACCCAGATCTTTTGACTGGGGTGAATGTTTTGATTTATTCTGCATTCCGTCCATCAATTGTGTGTCTTTTGCCCTCATTCTCCTGGCCCTTTCAGCCACCTTCTACACTTTCTCCCACCAGACCCTCTGCGCAAGATTCCACAATGCCGGCATCCGCAACAAAGCCCTAGAATGGATCCGTTCCTTCCTTACTGGCCGAACACAGAGAGTAAGACTTCCACCATTCTACTCAGAACCCACAGATATCAGCAGCGAAGTGCCTCAGGGATCCTCCATGAGCCCCACCCTCTTCAACATCTACATGGCCCGCTTATAGCCATCGTCAGAAGCCACGGACTCAACATCGTCTCCTACGCCAATTACACCCAGCTGATTCTCACCCTCACAGACAAACCAAAGCCACCAAGAGCCACTTCCACAATGGGATGAAGGCAGTCTCCACCTGGATGAAGGACAGCTGAATCAAGCTTAACTCAGACAAGACCGATGTCCTCATTCTGGGCTCGACCCCCTCCACTTGGAATGACTCCTAGTGGCCTGCAGCACTCGGCACCCCCACACATCCATGGACCATGCACAAACAAAACCTCTGCATCTTCCTGAACTCCTTGCTCTCAATGAACCACAAAATCAATGCTGTTTCATCCTCCTGCTTCCACACGCTCTGCCTGCTTCGTAAGATCCTCAATTGGATTCCCACTGAGTCCAGGAAAACTGTCACCTATGTGCTTGTCAGCAGCAGACTCGACTACGGCAAGGCACTCTATGCCAGCACCACACTGCAGAAGATCCAGAAAGCCTACGCCAGACCCATCCTGAACATCCCACGCTGCAGCCACATCACTGACCACCTGAGAGACCTTCACTGGCTACCTATCAACAAAAGAATTACCTTTAAGCTCCTCACACATGCCTATAAAGCCCTCCACAATGCCGGACCTGCATACCTCAACAACTGCCTCACCTTCTACACTGCCACCACACATCCCCCCTCTGCCCAACTGGCCCTTGCCACCCTCCCATGGATCATCAAGACCACAGTTGGAGGAAGATCATTCTCCTACCTCACTGAAAAGACCTGGAAGTCCCTTTCTCTGCACCTCAGGCAATCACCATTGCTGCAACAATTCAGGAAGGACCTCAAGACCTGGCTCTTCAACTGAACAGCAGATCCACCTCCCCACTCAGCACCTCGAGACCCTTACGGATGAGAAGTTGTGCTTTATAAGAATTCTGATTGATTGACTTTCTACGCCAGAAGCGTGAAGCCATGAAGTGTGCTGACACTGCTGTGTCCAAACTAGGGCCCTGAAAGAGATCAGCCCTGATCCTAGAAATCTGTCTACAGAGTGGGGAGGATGGGTGTGTCAGTAAGGAATGTGTGGTTAGATTTTGTCTATACCAGACAACGCGTTATCAAAAGTAAGTAACTTGTTCATCTGATAGAGACATCTAGCCACAGATTCTTACCTTTTAATAGATACCCAAGCAATACCATCCCTGAACGTGGGTCTGTGGACACATTTAGATTAAGAAGTCCTGCAGGCCGAACTGGCAAAATTCCCATCCCTGTGGACCTGACTGTCCAGGCAGTAATGCTTGGTAAACGGATGTATGACGGTACGACGCGGGCTATTACCACGCGTACCGTTACAACGCGTGTTTTACAACGTAAGTCGTTACCACGACTTGCGCTGTAGGGTGCGGACTTAGGAATAGTTTAATTTACTATTCCAACACCAGTTGCCGTGGATAGTAGGAAAGGTGTTGGAATAGTAAATTAACTATTCCTTGTCCTTGAGCGCCCTCCAGCGCAAGTCGTGGTTACGATGCGTTGTAAGAGATGCGTCGTAATGGTAGCACGGGGTAACATCCGCGTCGTAAAGGATGTTCCCCTTGGTAAACATGTGTAGGGATGCCCACTTTGCTGTCTGACAGATTTCCAGGATTGGAACTCCACGGCCTAACACAGTGGTTTCAGTCTTAGCTATGGTTGAATGAACTCTTAAGCGTTCAGGAAGCTGCTTCTTTGCCAGTGCGTCAGCAGATCTTGATGCAGAGAGTAATCCATCGAGAAATGGTCAGTTTCTGCAATGCCCGACATTTCTTCGCACCAACATACCCTACAAAGAGTTTGTCCACCGGTATGAATGAATCTCATTCTCAAGTGACAATAAGTTTTGATCTTTAAGTATGTACATTGTGAATCTCATATTGTAACTAGGATATACATTCATACAAATCAAATATGAATGTATCTTCCACCCTCACCCCAACGTAAAGCATTCAAGATGTATGATGTAGTCCACCCTATACAAAGCCCCAAGCCCCAAATCAATACATAAATAAATAACATAACATAACATAACATAAAAACGCAGTGCCTGTATTTGAATTTTCCTTGCCAACTTATTATTTTCCATTTTTCTAAATACTGTGCCCATACACAGATGTGTTCTATCTATCTTTGCCTGGACACCCTGTGTCCTCGTATGGCTGTCTATGTTCAGTTATCAATGATGAATATATCCCAAACCCTGTATCTATTAACCCCTGCCAAGTGATATAAAAATGTGTTCAAGTGTGACTGCCTCCCAATCCCAGTTTCTATGTGTCCCCGTCCAACGATCCATGTAGTAGTGCTAGGGTGAATGTCTCCCAATCCAATTGTCTTGTATTAAAAAATCCTGATCTGTGCTTTCGTTCCTCAGCGTGAATGTCCATTGAACCAAGGGGCAATTCACAAGCCACTTGCGCCACCTGGGCGTCACTTTTTTGATAATATAACAAGGGTGATGGCCCATACTTACCAGACCATTCAATGCCACCCTGTGTGACTTTTCATGCCCTTGTAAATATGGCCCCTTTCACACATTATTCTGCATGAAAGGGGTGTTCCATGGGTGTTGCTATGGGTGTGCCCACGCAACACCATTGGATTCTGACGTATTCCCAGAATTACAAGGTTTCATAAACTTGTGAATTTGTCAGTTTCTAATGCCTCCCCAGGGGAGGTGTAAAAGTGGCACAACAAGGAGAAATACCTTTATTGCTCCTCATTTTTCCTCTTTCAATTTTTTGTTGCATTCAGCACCACACATAGACGGGAGAAAAAGCCATCAATGAGGGTGCCTGTGTTGACCAGCACAGAGGAAAGCACAGGGAGGCATCATGGGGCATATTACCAACAACTAGCGATAATTATCGCTATGTTGGCTTAGCGGCTATAATTTTATCGCCGTGCAGCGACGATTTTTATCGCTTAGGAGCCTTGATATTATCAAGGTTTATCTCCTAAGCGATAGATAAAAAACGGCCGCAATGCATGAATATCGCTGAAAAATCCGCGATATTCATGCATTACCGAGCAAATGCTCTTAGCTATGTTATCCACCTCACATTGGATAACATGGCTAAGAACTGCTCAGGGTAGGTGTTAGCTTTTGGAGATATTCGAACTTAGCGCGAATATCTCCAAAAGTTGGTAATAGGAGATAGCGATGTTAGCGACTGTTTCCAGTCGCTGACATCTTGGCACGCCCACTTTGCATGTCATTAGTGATAAATTTCTCTGACATGCAAAGCGGGGCCCAAGATGGTCGCTATATCCTACTAGCTGTCGCTAACTGGTGTTAGCGACAGCTAGGTAATAGGGAGATAATTTTATCTCCACTTTCTTGGCTTTTAAAGCCAAAAAAGCGGAGATAAATCCCTTGATAATATGCCCCAATATTTTTGTAAATACAACGCATCCCTGCACTTTCCTAATGATGCAGCAAGCCGGCTTCCTGCTCTGCGCTATGTCATTATCTTGTAAATATGCCTCCCAACGTCTGCATCCCTGCTCCTATCTATCAATGTGCTCCTGACCGGTCCCATAATCAGTGTGTCCCTATCCAAGCACAAGCCAGAAGTTTGGCTTATGCTTCGATAATCCTAGTCACTCTGGTCTCAGACGCATGCTGGAGATAAAATTCGGTCTTTTCAAGGCGCTTGTTGTGGCCTTTGAGCGCTGCGCCGCCTCCGCTGCTGACACGCCGCTTCTCGTGGCCTTCAGATCTCGCAGCCTCTCTCTTCTCCAGGAATGCTGTTGCCTAATTTGATTCTAATTAAAGTGAATCTCGGTTGAAAGCTTTAACGAGGCTGCCAGAGGAGCAGGAGTCAGCAGAAAAACACCGTTTGAATTATTTTATCTTAAAGAGACAGATGTTTTATATTGACAGGATGGATTAGAGACCATTAATTGGCCGTAAATCTGTTTATTTTAAAATATTTTTTCACCCTTTTACTTCGTGGGTTGCATGTTCCAGGCGCAGAGGCATAGGGGTGGGTCAGCTTGTTGCAATAAATCAGACGCACGTGGAAAAACTGGAATGATTCATGTTTCACAGACTCCTTTTTCAGCAGGAGACGACAGGGGCCAGACTTGGCCGGACCCCAGGCGCTCGTATCTCTGGAATGCCGATTTGTTTCTTGGCGACCTATCAGTGAAAGCTGTGTTCAAAGTACTTCCAAACAACCCCATGGAAACAGAAGACGGAAAGTAGAATGAAAGATGATGCTGCGATTAACCACTTCTCTGCGGCGGCTATTCCGCCGCAGCGCTAAGGGGGCGGGGGGCCGCGTGGCGGGCCCATGCTGGTGACGGAACCGCTCCGTCACCAGCCGCGGTTGAGCTGTGGTCATGACGGAGCAGTTCCGTCATGGCCCGCCCGCTTAATAGAACGCGCCGCGCAGGCGTGAAATCAGTGCCGCGCAGGTGCGTTGGGTGGGCCATGACAGAACCGCTCCGTCATCAGCACAGCGCCACCGCGGCTGATGACGGAGCGATTCCATCATCAGCACGGAAAGAGTTAAAGAATCTTGTGAGAGTGCGTCACTCATCGTGACGTTACCCAGACCGAGGCAACGCGTAAGTCACATGACAGTCTGACGTCAAGTACACATGAATGTCTGACATCCCAGAAAAGAGACATATGCCTGGGTAACCGGGCATAAGTCCTCAAAAAAGAAGTGGGGGGACTGATCTAGTTAGGCAGTATGCAAGTGACATCATGACACGCCATCACGAGGCGTGACATCACGGCACATGACATTACATGTGGCATCACAGGAATTGACATCATAGGAAGTGGCATCACAAGCCACAAATTTAATATGTAGGTGTGATGTACAGCGCTCTGACACTCTGCTTTGGGATGAGTATACAAGAAACAATAGTGGTACTTAAATTATTTCAACCCCTCCTCAGGGGTAGTTAGCGCTATATAAATTACATTTAGTATTATGTAAATACTGGGAGAGGCCAACACATCTGACGTTCTTACAGTGCATGCATATCTAGTAAAGAGAGCCTGAACAAAGTGTGTGTGAAGTGCTAACCTTTGTTTCCCCTCCACTGCATTTGCTACTTGGGCGTCGATTCCGATCCGGTAAAATCACCGTCCGTACGAATCCTATCCGGAGCTGTTTCCGTACGACTCGAACACACACCGTACGACTCGGCGAGTACGATCCGGACCGGGTGATCAGGACGCGATTCGTATGGCCACATCAGGTAAGGGCGAGTCGTACGGAAAAGCACACAAACACATATACACCGTACGGTCCGTACACCCTATGATCGCAGGGGTACGGGTCATACCCCTGCGATCATGGTGTGTACGAGCCGTACCCCATGTACGATGGGTGTATGAGCCGTACCTCGAGCCATACCCCATGTACGATGGGTGTACGAGCCGTACCCCGAGCCGTACCCCATGTACGATGGGTGTACGAGCCGTACCCCGAGCCGCACCCATATGTACAATGGGTGTACAAGCCGTACCCCATGTACGATGGTACCCATCGTACATGGGGTACGGCTCGGGGTACGGCTCGTACACCCATCGTACATGGGGTACGGCTCGGGGTATGGCTCGTACACCCATCGTATATGGGGTACGGCTTGGGGTACGGCTCATACACCCATCGTACATGGGGTATGGCTTGGGGTTTCGGCTCGTACACCCATCGTACATGGGGTATGGCTCGTACACCCATCGTACATGGGATACGGCTCGGGATACGGCTCGTACACCCATCGTACATGGGGTACGGCTCGTATACCCCATGATCGCAGGTGTACGCACCGTACCCCTGCGATCATGGGGGATACGCACCGTACCCGGGGGGCTGTTCCGTACATGTTTCAGCGCAAACTCTGCTTTTACGGCTGTTTTCAGCTCCCGTAGAAAAAGGGTCGTACGGTGCGTACCCGACATGTATCGTACTTGCTGGGTCATAAAAACAAGCCGGGAACCGTACAGATGTCGCGTACAGCGAGTTCCGAGGGAGAATCATACAGAGATTAGAGTCGTACGGTCTCTGTACGACTCGTATGGAGTACGGCTCCTGGTACGAATCGTACTTCGTCGTACTTACGGGGGACGTTGCAGGGTACGATTCGTATGGGAAAAACGCTCCGAACGGCTATTTGGAGCGGTTTTTCCAGAATCGGAATCGACCCCTAGGTGTGAGGCTCCTGACGGGTCACCCCCAGGAGACTCGAATAAAATGAGGCCTGATGACTCCTCAAATTCTGCCTTTGTTATGAGCCGAGAAGGAGTCTAAAATAAGAAAGCCCTGTCCCCGCCTGCATGTTGTTTCTTGTTGCAGATTGTTTCTTGTTGCAGATGGAAAGCAGACAGCGTGCAGGCGCTGTTGAAAGTGTCCCTGTGTTTGTAAATTACACCGGGACGAGTTCAGCACATTATTTAGTGGGACCAACTTCTTGGCAGGGTGGACGGCGTTCACCCTGTGAAAATAGTGGGTGAACGCCATCCACCCATGTGTACCCCTGACTCATGCCCTGCTGGGTAGCATCACTGCTCCGAGGCAGGATATCACAGCTCAGAAACCGATACCTTCCTCAGAACAGGTCACAGCTGTAGAGCAGCGTAAAATCACAGGATAGAACCATATCGCTGCGGAACATTAGAGAGCAGCAGGGCGGGTTGGGAACTCAAAGCTCACCTGAAAATTTTGGCGATCCAACCTCTGGGGAATTGGGGTGGTGCATGTGTGTAGCACTGCTTCCTTTGTTACTGGGGGCCGATATTGTGGCACTGCTGCAAAACCGTCCCCCAGTAACAAAACCAGCCTGACCACTGCAAAACCGGCACTCACCCTTCTAATCTCCCGGGGAAACGCCCGTTGCCCGCTAGGGCCAGTCCAGCACTGGAGACTAGAAGCGCATATCAGCATGACACCAAACTACAGAGGCATCTGCCTCCCTGACATCACAGGTTAGTGACGTATACCTGAATGACATCACAATTAAGAGGCTATACTTCTCAGAGCCAGCTAAAAGCATGACATTCCATATAAGAGACATAAACCTGCTTGGCATCACCGTTTAATAAACACTTGCAATTCAAGATGTCGAAGATCGGAGACATATACCCAGATGGGATGACAGGTCAGCGACATGTACTTGCATGACACCGCAGATCAAAACATTCAAATGTATAGTATTACAAGTCAGTGACACATACCTGCATGACACCAGAGGGCAAAACAATATACGAGGTTGGCGTAGCATTTCAGCAGTTTTATACACCTGGAAACCTTCAAACATCTGCATTTTATATCCGCAGGACACCCTAGATTAACGTCATGTACTGGCATGACGTCACAGGTCAGTTACAAACACCCACGTGACTCCAGAGGGCAGAGGCATGTGCTTGCATCGTTACAGCCTTAAGTTCTTGGACGCTCCTTCACCTATATCACTTCAGTCCTTGAAGGTGTGTTATGCCATCTGTTTTTAACCCCCATTTGATGTGGTGCTTCTCTGTAGACACTTGTCCAATACATATGTGGTTAAGTCTGTGTAAAGGACAAAGTGGCTACCGGAAGGCATTGGCCTTTCTTCAGGTAAGTCAAATCAAAGACTAAGAGCTAGATTCATCAAGCCGAAAACGGCTCGCAAAGGGCCAGATTCTGAGAATCTGGCCCTTTGCGAGTGCAATTTTTGCATTTGGGATTCATCATCCCAAATGCAAAAATCGCTAATTGCGAAATCGCATATTTGCGAGGAATTGCATTTAAGGAATCTCTATTTGAGATTCCTTAAATGCAATTCATTAACCATTTTCTATTAGCGAATTCGCTATTCCTGGCCGCTATTTACCACGAAGTCAGACTTCGTGGTAAATAGCCAAAACTCTTTAGTGCATTTTTCTGAGTGGTATGTTACACACACACATGTCCTTTGGACATGTGTGTGCGCAACATCTGGCTACATTTGCTTTTCAGGGGTGCTACAGGGTGTCCTTTGGACACCCCTGGCACCCTTGAAATCGCATCCTTATTTGCGATTAGCAATTTGCTAATCGCAAATAAGGAAGATGTAGGAATCGCAATATTTTTTGCAATTCCTACATGAATCCCGTTTTGCAAGTCCTTAATAGCGATTCCTTATGAATCGCTATTACAGACTCGCAAAACGGGACTTTGATGAATCTAGCTGTAGGAGGCTTATTTACAAGCAAAACCAAAGCTCACTTTGCCACTGGATTCAAGCTAGCCTGGCTGATGAGGCTTATGAACCCGAAACCGGTTCCAGGATGCTTGTTTCTGAAGAACTGAAATCTTCATTCTCAGGGAATACTTAAGCTGAAAATATGAAAAGACATCTTTAATAAATTTAATAAGTGAGGCCACGTCACACAGAAGCCGTAGCAACTGAATGAGGTAGTCTGAGGAATACAGAGAACAGAGGCCTTTTATATGCTCTCAGGGTTACAAACTTCAGCATACAAGTAAGGGGCAGTCCTAGCTTTTGCAAGCATGCAAAATACCTAACATTCCTTCTTACACAAGCCGGACAAACCCATAATAAAAGGACCACAACCCATATCATAAACAGACCATAAAAGAAGGAACAGAAAACAGATAAGGGGTGTGTGTGTGCATACCAAACTCTACAATGTCCTGTGCTTTGATCCACAATCTTGATCAGCTAAAGGGCAGGAACTGGTTTAACAAGGTCAGCTTCAGGCAACAGGGTCAGTTCACTCAGGTCAAACAGGAGTCAGCACAAACTCAAGCTAAGGTCTACATGTCCTTAAAAGACTTGTTTCAGCCACAATCATGGCCTATGTGAGAGTAACCACAAAATGGCTGCCATACACAAAATGGAACCCACGGGTTCAGAATTCACAGAACCTCAGACCCTCCTTTTGCCCTTACATAGGCAATCACTCAGTCTGTATCTGAATCGATGTCAATATTATCCGTTATTCCCTTCACTAAGGCATTATTACTCGAATTATCTTTCATGGAACGCAAGGGATAGACTTCGTTGGCATAAATAAACATCGTCTGATATGCCCATACAGACCCATTGTAACTAAATGACAGAACCAAATAGGGAATACCTCTATCTGTAGTATGTGGCATAAAACCACACACCCAACAATTTGTGGTGTTCATTACTAACTGGTGTTGATGCAGAAGCTGTACAAAGGAATTATTCACAAATTCCGACCTTCTAATCTGCTCATGTTCAGGTAGGATATGAAAAGAATGCAAAGAAGTAGTAGTAGGAAAAGACATAAGTTGGGAGGTGGGTGCAGAAGTCAATTGGGTAGTGAAAACAATCCCACCCATCAGAGACAACATCAGGCTTAAAAAACACTAGAAAACACGTTTTTAAGAACATATAGACAACAGGAGAAAGTAATGACCACTATTACAAACAAAATTTATCGTTTTTCACAACCCTAAGCAGAAAGCAAATCCTTAAATTATCTAGTAACATTTTTATGGCTCTATGGCTCTTATGCATTTCAGTAACTTATTATATGTTCAGGTGAAACAGTGGTGATCCTCATCAATGCTCTGAGGTGAAAAGGGGATACTCTTCCACAAAGAATGGATTTTATTCTGCTTTTACTAAACAGAATACTACTTTAAAACAATGCCAGTAAAACAATAATGATCAGTCTCCTCAAACCCATTTTATGCAATCACACGGAAACCACTTGTGAAACCAACTATGCTCAGAGTCCGTTCAAAAGCCTCTCTGGCAGGCTTCTATTGTCCATCATATCTCTCCAGTTGTTGCATGGGCCTCTTGATTCATGCCTCCCATGAAAAATAGTGTTTTTCAGTATCCGTTGGAGTGCCCTCCTGGCAAACACTCACAGCTCATTTGAAAGTCTCAATGTCTTAAGGCAGTGCACCAATATTTCTCCTCTGCGGCAGGCACTACAGATAGTGTGCTCTTCATTGATCAAGCAAAAAACACAGTTGATGGACAGAATGTAGAACAATGTCATACATTCACCCCAGTACAAGGATCTGGGCCTAAATCCATCGTTTTTTTGCACTCCACACCACCCTGGGTTAGACACTGGCTATATGCAAATCAGCTCTGACCCTGTGCCTCATGGGAACAGTCCAGTCCGAACTACCAAGCCATGTCTTTCCCAGACCGGAATCAAGCATCCAAGGACCGGTTTCTGGCTATCAGCCTTCATTCAGCCTGGATAGCTTGACTCCAGTGGTGTGGAGAGCCTGGGACTCACGTCTGAGCATACCCAGCCCACTCGGGGTGAAAATTGCAAAAAACACAGTTGATGGACAGAATGTAGAACAATGTTATACATTCACCCCAGTACAAGGATCTGGGCCTAAATCCATCGTTTTTTTGCACTCCACACCACCCTGGGTTAGACACTGGCTATATGCAAATCAGCTCTGACCCTGTGCCTCATGGGAACAGTCCAGTCCGAACTACCAAGCCATGTCTTTCGCAGACCGGAATCAAGCATCCAAGGACCGGTTTCTGGCTATCAGCCTTCATTCAGCCTGGATAGCTTGACTCCAGTGGTGTGAAGAGCCTGGGACTCACGTCTGAGCATACCCAGCCCACTCGGCGTGAAAATTGCAAAAAACACAGTTGATGGACAGAATGTAGAACAATGTCATACATTCACCCCAGTACAAGGATCTGGGCCTAAATCCATCGTTTTTTTGCACTCCACACAACCCTGGGTTAGACACTGGCTATATGCAAATCAGCTCTGACCCTGTGCCTCATGGGAACAGTCCAGTCCGAACTACCAAGCCATGTCTTTCCCAGACCGAAATCAAGCATCCAAGGACCGGTTTCTGGCTATCAGCCTTCATTCAGCCTGGATAGCTTGACTCCAGTGGTGTGGAGAGCCTGGGACTCACGTCTGAGCATACCCAGCCCACTCGGGGTGAAAATTGCAAAAAACACAGTTGATGGACAGAATGTAGAACAATGTCATACATTCACCCCAGTACAAGGATCTGGGCCTAAATCCATCGTTTTTTTGCACTCCACACCACCCTGGGTTAGACACTGGCTATATGCAAATCAGCTCTGACCCTGTGCCTCATGGGAACAGTCCAGTCCGAACTACCAAGCCATGTCTTTCCCAGACCGGAATCAAGCATCCAAGGACCGGTTTCTGGCTATCAGCCTTCATTCAGCCTGGATAGCTTGACTCCAGTGGTGTGGAGAGCCTGGGACTCACGTCTGAGCATACCCAGCCCACTCGGGGTGAAAATTGCAAAAAACACAGTTGATGGACAGAATGTAGAACAATGTCATACATTCACCCCAGTACAAGGATCTGGGCCTAAACCCATAGTTTTTTTGCACTCCACACCACCCTGGGTTAGACACTGGCTATATGCAAATCAGCTCTGACCCTGTGCCTCATGGGAACCGTCTAGTCCGAACTACCAAGCCATGTCTTTCCCAGAGTGCAAAAAAACGATGGAATTAGGCCCAGATCTTTGTACTGGGGTGAATGTATGACATTGTTCTACATTCTGTCCATCAACTGTGTTTTTTGCAATTTCACCCCGAGTGGGCTGGGGATGCTCAGATGTGAGTCCCAGGCTCTCCACACCACTGGAGTCAAGCTATCCAGGCTGATGAAGGCTGATAGCCAGAAACCGGTCCTTGGATGCTTGATTCCGGTCTGGGAAAGACATGGCTTGGTAGTTCGGACTGGACTGTTCCCATGAGGCACAGGGTCAGAGCTGATTTGCGTATAGCCAGTGTCTAACCCAGGGTGGTGTGGAGTGCAAAAAAACGATGGATTTAGGCCCAGATCTTTGTACTGGGGTGAATGTATGACATTGTTCTACATTCTGTCCATCAACTGTGTTTTTTGCAATTTCACCCCGAGTGGGCTGGGGATGCTCAGACGTGAGTCCCAGGCTCTCCACACCACTGGAGTCAAGCTATCCAGGCTGATGAAGGCTGATAGCCAGAAACCGGTCCTTGGATGCTTGATTCCGGTCTGGGAAAGACATGGCTTGGTAGTTCGGACTGGACTGTTCCCATGAGGCACAGGGTCAGAGCTGATTTGCGTATAGCCAGTGTCTAACCCAGGGTGGTGTGCAGTGCAAAAAAACGATGGATTTAGGCCCAGATCTTTGTACTGGGGTGAATGTATGACATTGTTCTACATTCTGTCCATCAACTGTGTTTTTTGCAATTTCACCCAGAGTGGGCTGGGGATGCTCAGACGTGAGTCCCAGGCTCTCCACACCACTGGAGTCAAGCTTTCCATGCTAATGAAGGCTGATAGCCAGAAACCGGTCCTTGGATGCTTGATTCCGGTCTGGGAAAGACATGGCTTGGTAGTTCGGACTGGACTGTTCCCATGAGGCACAGGGTCAGAGCTGATTTGCGTATAGCCAGTGTCTAACCCAGGGTGGTGTGGAGTGCAAAAAAACGATGGATTTAGGCCCAGATCTTTGTACTGGGGTGAATGTATGACATTGTTCTACATTCTGTCCATCAACTGTGTTTTTTGCAATTTCACCCCGAGTGGGCTGGGGATGCTCAGACGTGAGTCCCAGGCTCTCCACACCACTGGAGTCAAGCTATCCAGGCTGATGAAGGCTGATAGCCAGAAACCGGTGCTTGGATGCTTGATTCCGGTCTGGGAAAGACATGGCTTGGTAGTTCGGACTGGACTGTTCCCATGAGGCACAGGGTCAGAGCTGATTTGCGTATAGCCAGTGTCTAACCCAGGGTGGTGTGGAGTGCAAAAAAACGATGGATTTAGGCCCAGATCTTTGTACTGGGGTGAATGTATGACATTGTTCTATATTCTGTCCATCAACTGTGTTTTTTGCAGTTTCACCCCGAGTGGGCTGGGGATGCTCAGACGTGAGTCCCAGGCTCTCCACACCACTGAAGTCAAGCTATCCAGGCTGATGAAGGCTGATAGCCAGAAACCGGTCCTTGGATGCTTGATTCCGGTCTGGGAAAGACATGGCTTGGTAGTTCGGACTGGACTGTTCCCATGAGGCACAGGGTCAGAGCTGATTTGCGTATAGCCAGTGTCTAACCCAGGGTGGTGTGGAGTGCAAAAAAACGATGGATTTAGGCCCAGATCTTTGTACTGGGGTGAATGTATGACATTGTTCTACATTCTGTCCATCAACTGTGTTTTTTGCAATTTCACCCCGAGTGGGCTGGGGATGCTCAGACGTGAGTCCCAGGCTCTCCACACCACTGGAGTCAAGCTATCCAGGCTGATGAAGGCTGATAGCCAGAAACCGGTCCTTGGATGCTTGATTCCGGTCTGGGAAAGACATGGCTTGGTAGTTCGGACTGGACTGTTCCCATGAGGCACAGGGTCAGAGCTGATTTGCGTATAGCCAGTGTCTAACCCAGGGTGGTTTGGAGTGCAAAAAAACGATGGATTTAGGCCCAGATCTTTGTACTGGGGTGAATGTATGACATTGTTCTACATTCTGTCCATCAACTGTGTTTTTTGCAATTTCACCCCGAGTGGGCTGGGGATGCTCAGACGTGAGTCCCAGGCTCTCCACACCACTGGAGTCAAGCTATCCAGGCTGATGAAGGCTGATAGCCAGAAACTGGTCCTTGGATGCTTGATTCCGGTCTGGGAAAGACATGGCTTGGTAGTTCGGACTGGACTGTTCCCATGAGGCACAGGATCAGAGCTGATTTGCGTATAGCCAGTGTCTAACCCAGGGTGGTGTGGAGTGCTAAAAAACGATGGATTTAGGCCCAGATCTTTGTACTGGGGTGAATGTATGACATTGTTCTACATTCTGTCCATCAACTGTGTTTTTTGCAATTTCACCCCGAGTGGGCTGGGGATGCTCAGACGTGAGTCCCAGGCTCTCCACACCACTGGAGTCAAGCTATCCAGGCTGATGAAGGCTGATAGCCAGAAACCGGTCCTTGGATGCTTGATTCCGGTCTGCGAAAGACATGGCTTGGTAGTTCGGACTGGACTGTTCCCATGAGGCACAGGGTCAGAGCTGATTTGCATATAGCCAGTGTCTAACCCAGGGTGGTGTGGAGTGCAAAAAAACGATGGATTTAGGCCCAGATCTTTTTACTGGGGTGAATGTATGACATTGTTCTACATTCTGTCCATCAACTGTGTTTTTTGCAATTTCACCCCGAGTGGGCTGGGGATGCTCAGACGTGAGTCCCAGGCTCTCCACACCACTGGAGTCAAGCTATCCAGGCTGATGAAGGCTGATAGCCAGAAACCGGTGCTTGGATGCTTGATTCCGGTCTGGGAAAGACATGGCTTGGTAGTTCGGACTGGACTGTTCCCATGAGGCACAGGGTCAGAGCTGATTTGCGTATAGCCAGTGTCTAACCCAGGGTGGTGTGGAGTGCAAAAAAACGATGGATTTAGGCCCAGATCTTTGTACTGGGGTGAATGTATGACATTGTTCTACATTCTGTCCATCAACTGTGTTTTTTGCAATTTCACCCCGAGTGGGCTGGGGATGCTCAGACGTGAGTCCCAGGCTCTCCACACCACTGGAGTCAAGCTATCCAGGCTGATGAAGGCTGATAGCCAGAAACCGGTCCTTGGATGCTTGATTCCGGTCTGGGAAAGACATGGCTTGGTAGTTCGGACTGGACTGTTCCCATGAGGCACAGGGTCAGAGCTGATTTGCGTATAGCCAGTGTCTAACCCAGGGTGGTTTGGAGTGCAAAAAAACGATGGATTTAGGCCCAGATCTTTGTACTGGGGTGAATGTATGACATTGTTCTACATTCCGTCCATCAACTGTGTTTTTTGCAATTTCACCCCGAGTGGGCTGGGGATGCTCAGACGTGAGTCCCAGGCTCTCCACACCACTGGAGTCAAGCTATCCAGGCTGATGAAGGCTGATAGCCAGAAACCGGTCCTTGGATGCTTGATTCCGGTCTGGGAAAGACATGGCTTGGTAGTTCGGACTGGACTGTTCCCATGAGGCACAGGGTCAGAGCTGATTTGCGTATAGCCAGTGTCTAACCCAGGGTGGTGTGGAGTGCAAAAAAACGATGGATTTAGGCCCAGATCTTTGTACTGGGGTGAATGTATGACATTGTTCTACATTCTGTCCATCAACTGTGTTTTTTGCAATTTCACCCCGAGTGGGCTGGGGATGCTCAGACGTGAGTCCCAGGCTCTCCACACCACTGGAGTCAAGCTATCCAGGCTGATGAAGGCTGATAGCCAGAAACCGGTCCTTGGATGCTTGATTCCGGTCTGGGAAAGACATGGCTTGGTAGTTCGGACTGGACTGTTCCCATGAGGCACAGGGTCAGAGCTGATTTGCGTATAGCCAGTGTCTAACCCAGGGTGGTGTGGAGTGCAAAAAAACGATGGATTTAGGCCCAGATCTTTGTACTGGGGTGAATGTATGACATTGTTCTACATTCTGTCCATCAACTGTGTTTTTTGCAATTTCACCCCGAGTGGGCTGGGGATGCTCAGACGTGAGTCCCAGGCTCTCCACACCACTGGAGTCAAGCTATCCAGGCTGATGAAGGCTGATAGCCAGAAACCGGTCCTTGGATGCTTGATTCCGGTCTGGGAAAGACATGGCTTGGTAGTTCGGACTGGACTGTTCCCATGAGGCACAGGGTCAGAGCTGATTTGCGTATAGCCAGTGTCTAACCCAGGGAGGTGTGGAGTGCAAAAAAACGATGGATTTAGGCCCAGATCTTTGTACTGGGGTGAATGTATGACATTGTTCTACATTCTGTCCATCAACTGTGTTTTTTGCAACTTCATTGATCAAGGGCACAGATCATCTTATGCATATCCGGGTCTACATTCTCAGGCTCCAACACTCATTACTCAGTGTCAGAGAACGCTCAGGCTGCTCTTTCATAGGCACCAGAATGTAGTGCCTTTTTCCAATCTTGGATCCTCCGGTGCACTGCACTTCCGTTGGAGCAAAGGAAAAGGGTTTGTGTGGCCAAAACTCAGGCCAAGGGACTCAAGGGACTGCACACTGTCAGAAGTTACCAGTACATGACAGGCGCTCTTTTGCACTGAAATTCTGGTTCTGTGATGTCCAATGCCGTGTGATGGAGCAAGTGCGATGCTTTAAACAGTTCATTGTATAACAAGGGGACTGAAAACAGGTGGCCTGCAATCTTCAAAGGAGTGGCCATATGCCATGGGACAATTCTGCATTGAAATACACTGTCATTCTCAAAGGTAATACAAAAACAAAGGCAGTAGGCAAAACAGTGCCTCTAGGCTCTTCAATTGGGTTTCCGTGTGAGAGCATATCCTTCACCATTTAAGGGTAGATAGCGACATGGGAATTCTATCTGAATGGATGTCCTCACACATAGTGGAATCGTATAATGGGGTAAACAGATTTTATCTCAATGATTACATATAGGTGTTCCTAAATTCCTTATCTAGAACATCTCAAAAGAAAAATCGCATAATACAGATTATCAGGGAAAACAGTCTGGTTATACAAAAGGGAATTATACATAAGATGGGGGTCCATGGTACATTACTGCAATCTGAAAGTGTGAACCTGAATAATTCACCAACAATAAAGAAATGGGCTAACTGGTGAAAAGAATATGGAAAAGGGAAATGGAACTAGGACACAGCTAAAATCCCAATAACTAGGCACGATGCGCTTGGGTGATAGTCAGGCATGTGACACAATACCAAGAGTATGGGTGATATACAAAAGGTCAAAATAATACACAAATTTAAACTCTACCACTGGCCGCTACACCATATACGGTAATCTCAGCTAATGTTCCAGTTCCTTCTTCAAGGAAAAATGAAACCTGGTTTCCTTTATGGTACAAGGCCATACACTACTTAGGAAGCAGAACAAAACTGACTAATGTAATATAAAAATTAGGTCACCATGCACAAAAGTCACAGATCTATAATGTATCCTTACGTCCCATTCAGGATACATAATTTTAGGGCTACCTGTTCCTTAAGGGGAGGGGCAGTACGTGACTAACAGCATGTGACACACTTTGGTTCTGTATATCTCTTTTTTATTTTCCTTCAAATACCATTAAAGCCAAATTTGACATACACTGATGAAGTGTTGTCTGTTTTTCTGTGAAATTTAGTGTCAAAGCAAATCTACCCAACTGTTTGCAGGATACATATCATCATGTATATCCCTTCACAACACAGGTAAACTTGTATTGTACTAGTATTATAAGCAGCAACATAAAACAACAAGCATTAGAAATGCAATCGGGCTCGGATTTATTTGAGTTTGAGCTAATAGCATTGTAAATGCCAATGTATTGTTGCTATGTGTTATGGAGTGTGTTCATGTGGTGTGTACTGCCAGTGATCTCCTTGTGAGTGTGCGAATATTGCACCGTTACTGCCTGTGATGTCCTTCTTGTGAGTGTGAGAAGCTTGCACCTCTGCTGCCTGTGGTCTCCTTGTGAGTGTAAGAAGCTTGCACAGCTGCTGCCTGTGATGTCCTACTCACTACTCTACTCTACTCACTACTCTACTCACTACTCTACTCACTACTCTACTCACTACTCACTACTCTGCACTCACTACTCACTACTCTACTCACTACTCACTACTCTACTCACTACTCACTACTCCACTCACTACTCTGCACTCACTACTCACTACTCTACTCACTACTATACTCTGCACTCACTACTCACTACTCTACTCACTACTCTACTCACTACTCTACTCACTACTCTACTCACTACTCTACTCACTACTCAACTCACTACTTTCTACTCACTACTCTACTCACTACTCAACTCACTACTCACTACTCACTTCTCTACTCACTACTCTGCACTCACTACTTTAGTCACCTCACTACTCTACTCACCTCACTATTCTACTCACTACTCACTACTCTACTCACTACTCTACTCACTACTCACTACTCTACTCACTACTCACTACTCTGCACTCACTACTCACTACTCTGCACTCACTACTCTGCACTCACTACTCACTACTCTACTCACTACTCTACTCACTACTCACTACTCACTACTCTGCACTCACTACTCACTAATCTACTCTACTCACTACTCTACTCACTACTCTGCACTCACTACTCACTACTCTGCACTCACTACTCACTACTCTGCACTCACTACTCTACTCACTACTCTGCACTCACTACTCACTACTCTACTCACTACTCACTACTCTGCACTCACTACTCTACTCACTACTCACTACTCTGCACTCACTACTCTGCACTCACTACTCTACTCACTACTCACTACTCTGCACTCACTACTCACTACTCTACTCACTACTCTACTCACTACTCTACTCACTACTCTACTCACTACTCTGCACTCACTACTCTGCACTCACTACTCACTACTCTACTCACTACTCTGCACTCACTACTCACTACTCTACTCACTACTCACTACTCACTACTCTACTCACTACTCTACTCACTACTCACTACTCACTACTCTGCACACTCACTCTGCACTCACTCCTCACTACTCTGCACTCACTACTCACTACTCTACTCACTACTCTACTCACTACTTTACTCACTACTCTACTCACTACTTTACTCACTACTCTACTCACTACTCACTACATTTTTTTTTTACTTCCCCTTACTGCCAGGCAGTAAAAAAAGCAGCTACTTGTCCGCTCATCTAAACTAGGTTGAACAAATAGCAATCTCAGCCATGCCAAATTTCTCCTAAGCCCGATGGGGTAAGGACCGCCGGAGAAGTTTGGCCATGGCAGAGACGGAGGGGTCTTTATTTAATTATTTATTTATTTACTTATAAAGTTTTATAAAGCGGGAATTGATCCCGAAGGATATCCGAGCGCTTTACAATTTGAGGCAATTTTGCCATTGCCAAACTATGGACCATTATATTGGCAGTAAACACACTCTGTACCACCAATATATAAACCAGCCCCCCAGCTATTACATTTCTTTAAAACATTGACCTCTAATTTGTGTTTAAATCTTTCTATTTAATCCGAAGCGGAAATAAATATTTGACACGTCTCTTAAAGCCCTGCAGCATAGCAGCTGTCAATAAAGCTAAAAATGTTACAGCCATGTTTTTTTTAATTAGAAATGTTTTATTGTATCCGCCAGATGCAGCCAAGCCATAAACGCCAAGGGCACAAGGGATTAGGAGATCTAAGTGTCTAAAGTGTAGCAACTAGACAAAGATGTGTCAAAACAGATTTTATTGCTTAAGTTTCGACTGTCACTTTTAATGCTTGTAATTTCACACATGCGTGCAGAAGAGTCCACAATACATGGACCTTTCACATCCAAAATACACAAAAGTATTGTTAAAACACACCTCTGAACACACCCTTCTTTGGAGAGAGTCACTTCTTAAATTCATCTTCACCTTTCAAACAGGTGGAATGCTTCTTCTCATGGGGGAAGGGGAGAGCAGGTTAAGAATGAACTCATACATGCATTAGTGAGTTGGTCACGAAGCTTTCAGTGGACACACGCCTCCAGAGTCTCCCTTACTCTCCAAAAATATTCTCAATTGATTTTAGCCGGCTCCCCTACAAACCCATGGAATAGCACCCTCCTAAATTGTCTATGAGGAAAGTGTAAAGTATACAATGGAGACTGGGATTAGTGCTAAGGAAAGATTCAGAACATCTTTACAATCTTGGCATTTCTATTGCATAAGGAATTGTGCTCTGTTTATGCAATCTGCTCAGTTTCATGAGTTTTATGAGCGGAATCCGGAGGAGGGCCTTTTGTTGTGTGCCACAATGGCCCTGAGCCGTTCATCTGGGAGATTTGTGGTTTACAGAACATAATGGCGTTTTATTAGTTGCTCGATTTCTGCCCTGCAATGTGAGACGCCCGCTGGTGCATTGAAGCACACTGCGAACGCTGTCGATTGGGAAACATGAGCTCCACTGTCTTGCATGACAGTCCTCTTTCTGCGCCTCTTTTATCTGGTAAACTAATAAATGTGCAGGAAGCAGGGTAGATGTTCACAGAGAGCTCGGCCAGACAGGGCCTGTATTTCAAACTGTGAAAACTGGCGTGTGCAAGCCTGGAGCCCCTTTGCGGCTCTCTTATAACTTTTAATTAGACTGATTTATCTGTGGATAAAACAAGCTGGCTTTAGACGTCTTGTATTCATCTGTAGTCAGCCGTATATTTGCTGTGGGTGTCCGCTGGACCACAGGCGCTTTTAGAGTGTATTTACGTCCCAAAGGAATGATGCACGTTGCTGGTATATAAGCCCACATTTGTCTAACGTTTTTAGAAACTATGTGAAGACGGTCTGACTCAGCTAATCTACAAACGCACTGCTAGATGGTGAACGCGCGCACACCATCTGGAATGCATTACACGGCCACCCTGACAGCTCCTAATTGATATTTATGGACGGCCATGCGCGAAACCGCCGAGAATATGCCAACATGGCCGCCTAATGCCCTATGGCATCAAGACTACTACAAAAACAGCACCCCGACGACCAATCAATATTCAGATAAGAAAAAACTAAGGAATGTGTCTTTCCCAAGGCCCTAAAGAGACTTTTTTATTTTTTTCTGTTACATTAGGATCTCGGAGCTGCGCCCCGAGCCCTAAAAACATGCAAACAAAACCGCACAAAACGGACATGTCAAGCCATCAGATATACTCACTGTATATCAAGCACAAAAAGCATAGACAAAACAATAGCATATATAAATGAGCGGTGACGCATAACACCAGGTCATGTACTAACAATATTCGGGCCTGCTTAATTTGTCAGGTTTAAAATCCTCACCCTCCTTTTGACAGCAAATCACCAGGTAGTGGAGATTTGGCTGTCAAATGCAACTTACTGTGTGTCACTTCTGACACACAGGACCAGCAGGAACAATTCATAAAAGGATAAACTGCAAGAATATGTAAAATGCACAAACATTTCTTTTCAAAGAAATTACGCAAAAACACATCTCTTTTCAACCAACCAAACGCACGTGTCTTGTCAGCCTTAAAATCACCCAGAACAATCCATGAATGATCTGTGAGCAGAAGCAAAAAGAAAAAAATACACAACACACAAAAGAGAGACGTTTCTCATGACAAACAGACATCAATTATAACTTTTAATCAGAAGATAAAACATGATACACATTAACAGACACAAAAAAAATTCCATTACTTAACTGTTACCATCTTGTCAGTCAGCTTGCAACATGAAGCCCTTTTAACTTTCCAAAAGTAAAATTCTTTCACTGACACTCTGTGTGTCCCTTGTGCCAACACCCTTTGAGGCCCTGCTTTTCCAAGCAATCATTTCTCCATCTGTTTACACTTACTCCTAACTCCCAGCTTACTGACCTTAAGGTCAAAATCTGCCTTGCGGGCTCCTCAGCCCTCTATCTCTTCCTCACTCTTAAGGCTGAAAAAAGATAAAAAACCTTCCCAACTCTTTCTAACCTGCAATAACCAATCCTATTTAAAACACATGATATATATTACTCCTGTTAGGGGCTACAATTTATTTCTATACTTAGATTATTAAAACAGTTACTGTGACTAATTCGCAAAACATAATAACACAACATACCATCTTTAGAACAGATGTTTGCTTTTACCCTATGTAATGGTACTCATTTCAGCAACATTAAATGAATCTCACTGGGCCATTTAAAAGCAAACCCCAAATGGGGACAGTCTGCAAATTTGTATTACACCTAAATGTATGCATTTACTGAAGCCTAAATCACTTTAAAGCTATCATAAATGGCAAGAATGCTGTTTCAAATGGTCTATTTTACCCAAATTCGACTTTGATGTTTGGGGCACTTAAAAATAAATATCCTATACTTGTGATATATATTAATCATCCTCAGAATGTTCTTTACAAATTACAGAGATTTTTAATCAGACATATCTCATGTAAATCTTTAGAAAAATGAGTTTTGTACGCCTGCGCTAAGTGAAATTCCATATGCTAATGTTCTCATTATGTGGTATAGCACAACTTAAATTAAATTTTAATGCTAGGAAGTCATAGTATGAGCATTAAGCTTCATGAATAGTAAATAACGAATTTTGTAGCACTTATTTTTAATAATTATTTTTGATAATTAATAATTTTTTTAATAAACCCAATTATTTTTGATAATTCCACATATAAGAGCAAGCTGCATCCCTTGCCTATCATTTTTAGACGCATTCATTTATAAGCCCAAGCACAGACGCCTAACTTGAAACATGACAAAATGTTTGCGCCATTTGTTTCTTTCTAAAAAGGACAATTTTATTTAGGAACAGACCCAAGAATATGCTTACAAAATGTTGCTTAATAGACTGAAAACATCAATAAAAACCACGAACAGACATTGAGCTCATTGCAGACATAAACAGAAAGGGGTCAAAACACTCAGGACACACAATACAGCGCGCTTTAGCCATGCATCTCGTGAATAGCGCCATCGCTATGTCCTTACAGAAGTTGCACTAATGTGAAACCCACATAGACATTTTAACACACATTTAACCCACAAATCAATACTCAGGACAGAAACCAAGGACAGCCCACAGACTGTACTTAAACCAAACCATTTGTAAATACTAGTTGTAAGTCATATTTACAAGAAACGCTTCTCAATTGTGTTTCAAAAAGACTGCAAAAACAGTCCAACAGACTGATGTATGTCCAAGAAGCAAAAATACACTCAATTCACTAGCTTTTGCTTGCAGAACACCAAACAAAATCGCTCTGCATATCTTCCTTCATAACATTACACAGAACAAAGGATCCTTATATGTATTATGTCTTATTTTAATTCCCTGGGGATACAAAATCACCAAGGAAGAAATATGTTTGTAAATCTAAACCTATTTAGATATTCCCTTTAGGGGGGCCGGCTAATTTACTTCACATCACACTATGGTACCTTCCAAAAAAGCAACAAATTTTTCCATGTGAGCTTGAGAACAGGCATGCCAATAAAAAATACTGCAGAATACGCAAGTATTATAATCAAAGTGGTGCTTAAGGTACTTTTCATACGTGCACCGTTCAACTAAACCAAATTGAGAAATATCTCCTCATTACCTGCCTACACAAATTGCCATTCGCATATCCAAACCTATATAAATCCAAAGTTGGCCAACACAAATTCCAAAGTTCCAAAGCTACAGTCCCAAATTTGCTAAGATTAGGCATCTTATAGCTCACTAATCTAGCTTCAAACTTCAAGGGGTTATCTCTACCAAAAAACTCGCAAATATACGAGCCCCTCGGCTTTGGTAATTTGCCATAACCAAATCAAAAACCAAGAAACCAAACCCCTCGGCTTTGGTAATTCCAATAACCAAATCAAAACCAAGAAACCAAACAAAGTCGTGGGAGCGACCCACTTGTACTTTTTATTCTTACTAATCTAAAGGTTATCCAAATTCTAACTGTCAAGTTCTACATGACCTAACGGTCTTTTTTAGAATACTCACGCCAAAAAGGTACTCAGTCAGGAGTGACATCATGTGGAGGATCAAAATCAGGAAGATCAGAAATATACTGGGCTGCAGAATCAAAGAATCTCCAGAATCCCTGTGCACAGAGTACCTCCTTAGTAGAATCCTGTTCTGTCCTCCTCAGTAGATTTCAGTCCTCTGACCAGATCACTCCCACAGAAAGTCACTTCTCTGATGAAGCCCCACGTGGGCGCCATTTGAAGAACTGAAATCTTCATTCTCAGGGAAAACTTACTAATAAAAAGAACTTGGCACAGAAGCTGAAAATATGAAAAGACATCTTTATTAGATTTAATAAGTGAGGCCACGTCACACAGAAGCCGTAGCAACTGAATGAGGTAGTCTGAGGAATACAGAGAACAGAGGCCTTTTATATGCTCTCAGGGTTACAACTTCAGCATACAAGTAAGGGGCAGTCCTAGCTTTTGCAAGCATGCAAAATACCTAACATTCCTTCTTACACAAGCCGGACAAACCCATAATAAAAGGACCACAACCCATATCATAAACAGACCATAAAAGAAGGAACAGAAAACAGATAAGGGGTGTGTGTGTGCATACCAAACTCTACAATGTCCTGTGCTTTGATCCTCAATCTTGATCAGCTAAAGGGCAGGAACTGGTTTAACAAGGTCAGCTTCAGGCAACAGGGTCAGTTCACTAAGGTCAAACAGGAGTCAGCACAAACTCAAGCTAAGGTCTACATGTCCTTAAAAGACTTGTTTCAGCCACAATCATGGCCTATGTGAGGGCAACCACAAAATGGCTGCCATACACAAAATGGAACCCACGGGTTCATAATTCACAGAACCTCATTTCCGGTCTAGGGAAGACATGGCTTGGCAGTTCGGGCTGGACTATTCCCATGAGGCACAGGGTCAGACTGATTTGCATATGGCCATGTCTGAACTGGCGTGGTGGAGTGAACTAAAAAATGAAGATGGATTAAACCCAGATCAGTTGACTGGGGGTGAGTGTTTGCAATGTTCAACACTCTGTCCATCATCTCCTTTGGTTTTGCTTATTTACAAGTACCTTGCACAGGGTGCTTTCGAAGGGGGGTGCGGTGGGTGCTGGCTGCCCCGGGTGTCATCACTGAGAGAGGTGACAAAGTTTTAAACACATATTTTTGCCATTTTGTCAAGCAGGGGGTGGCAAAAAATGTTCCGCGCCGGGTACCACCTGACCTTGCTACGCCACTGACCTTCGCCACAGGTGCGTCACTTTTAAAATGGGAAAAGGTGACGTACCGGCGGCGCAAGGGGCTTGTAAATATGTCCCTAAATCTCTCTTGCGTCCAGCACTTGACACAATGTGATATAAACCAATACAGATCTTTCATCCATCGTTTCATTTTCGTCTTCACAGAACTTTCAGCAAGCCTTGCACAACACATCCATCTCTTCAGTGAGATCCTCCGTCATAGGGCTGGTCCAACCAGCAGGCTACCTGGGCAGGCAGGAGACACCAATGCAGTTTTTTTGATGTATCACTTCCTCTGGAGGAGTATCATTCAGTGCTTATTTTGAGCTTGTAAGTAATTGAAGCATTACCTCCTAGTCCTCCTTGCTCATCTCCATTACATAATGGGACATGCTAAGCCAATAAAGACCAGGCCAACTGTTCAATTTTCTGCAGAGAAAAAGCCCCAACAAAAAACAAAATGCACAGCAAGTTCAAACAAACAGGAAAGACAGCCCAGTTCCAACACAGTGGGCAGAACTGCGGAGCCAAACACCAGACCTAAATATATAAAAGAAATGAGATAGGTAAGAGAAGAAGGAAAGCAATACCAGCCAGAGAACGGATATTACCGCCACACAAAAAAAACACCTACAAAGACAGAAGGAGCAACCCCACAGATGACAGAGACCCAATCGGGGGACACTGTAGAGCCCGCAAAACCAGTTGTTTCTGTAAACTCTATTGTCTTCTCAGCTCCGATCAATCCTGCCCCTTTGACATGCCAAACGCCGCCTACAAATATATGGTTCGCCAGCACAATGCCCGGCAGTGGAGGTATTTGATGGATTTCGTTGCATTCAGAGGCTTGATTGTAGTGAATCTGCCATGCTTTGCTGCTGCTGCAGAAAACTGGATTCCTGCCTATTGCAAAAGTGTTAACATATGCACATCCTTGCCCACAGCACAATAAGAGTTGACAGTATATATCCTCAATGTATTCCTTCTCCCTAGCCCTGCTATTATGTTGCTGTTCCTCTATATTTGTGCCCCGCAACATTCGCTGGTAAGTTCCTGAATTGTCATTCATTATTATTTATGGATACACAAACGGACTAAATAAAATTAAACTAATTTATATAAATTCAACTTCTCCCTCATTTGCATAAGTTAACTTTAATGCTCCCAGTTGACCAGGGCAGATAGAGCAAGTCAATCCAGGGCACAATGGAGCTCTGGAGGCAATATTTCCCTTCACTGAGGAGGGGTTAGCGGTAGACTTGCTGCCTACAGCTCACTCCCTCCCGAAAGATGCCACTACGGGGTTTGATTGGTAGGGCGGGCAATGGGCGTTAGGTCGGTATCTGAGTTGCAACTGTGAACCGCTTTTTGGGATAGCATAGAGGCTGATTTGGGCTTTGTGCTGTTCAGATGCAGCCTTCACCTCACTTACATTCAGGTGTGGTTCACCAGTGTGAACTAATCCGTGCAAAAAGAGTGCAGGCAATCTTTGCATTTTTTTTATCTTCCTGAAGCAAAACATGCCTCTTTTAGAGAACCTCCCCTTCTTTTCATAAAACATAAAACACTGAAGCAGTGATTGATCGAAAAGGCGCAATCTGCAAATGAGGGCCACTTTTTGATCTTGCCTGGGCAGATTTTTGATCTCAACCCAACCCTGAACCTATCCCCACAGCATACGAGTCATCATACCCACCAGACACCAACATTTCCCAGTATACAGTAAAGGTACATAAGGCATGTGCTAGAATGCAAGTGTTACTGTCAACATGAACAGGAAGTCCCAGGGAATGGAAGGCTTTACTGTCCAATGAGAAATTGAGGTCTGTTCCCCAAAGCTATTGCTCATTCCAAGAAATGACAGTGATGTCAGCAGGTGTTTGTGCAGGGGTTGGCCTTTTCTGTAGCCTGCAATTGAAAACCAGTGCATGTGTCCATGCCTGTTCCTCTTACTTAAGTTAGTCCTTAGAGATCCACGGCCAAATTTATAAAATAAAACTCATTGACCACTAGCCACCTTGCTGTGCTTCACTGTGTGAAAGGGAAAGGGCAGGAATGCACCAAATTTACCATTAAACAGCACATTCCTCTCCTTTCCTAGCACTGGTGAATGCTTGGCTGGCTAGCATCAACACAGGCATCCTTGCATGATGTTGCAAGGGTGTCTGTGTTGCAGACAGGGTTAGTTTGGTGCAGGAAGTTACCCTGCATAAGAACAATCAGAGGCATTTCCCTTGTTTTCCTAGTGTGCCGCAGATGGCAGCACACTTAGAAAGAGCAAACAAGGAGGAGAAAGAAAGACATTTCTCCTCGTTGCGCTTCTGGTGGGGAGGCGTACAATTCTGACACATTCCCGGGTATACCAATGTTGGTAAATAGGGGACTGTGTCACAATCCATGGGTGGATGCGTGAGAATACCCACACTCCCCGCATTGAATGCCTCCCTGCTGTAGATTAACGCAAGGCAAAGATTTGAGCTGCCGTGCGCTACTCTACATCTATCAAGCTACTCAGGGCCATGGAAGGGAGGCCTTGCGTGGCTTGATAAATCTCACTTAGTATTGTGTCGCCCTTGCTTCCCCTTTTGTGGCTCAAGGGTAATGCAAAGCCTTGATAAATATGCCCACAGTGTCAAATTCAAGTATGTGAGTAACTACACACTCTTACAGATACAGTAAGACATCACTTTGTGCGAGTTGCTCGTCTCTCTCAGGTTGGTAATTCATAGCGAAGCAAAGGTCCACCCAAGAACTGAAAGATTCTGCTACTAAAAGATACAGCCCTATACTCACTATCCATCCGGCAGCATATTGCTGTGCGAAAAACTTAAACGCTCTATGAAGGGTAAAAAACTACAGGGGTGGATTTAACTAGAGTCACCAGCCTACTGTGTCATGAGCAGCGCTGGCACTAAACAAGGCTTCTTTGCACTACGCTGATCCTTGCGCCATGGTGTAAAGATGACTCAATGATGGTTAGTGTAGAACTCGCCTTAAGATCTACATCCTCCAGTACGAATTCCTACATGAAATCCACCACAGACGAGCACAACAACCAAGATTTGTGTTATGGCATAAGGCACATGTGATTTGTGGGTTCCATATGTAAATATGTCTTGGACTTACTTTTGTGTCCGGCTTCACTTGGCATTGGGTTTGACCCACAGTCAAGTCAGACTCTCAGTGTATCTGGCTTGGCTTCAAAAAGTAGGGGAGTTTGCGTGATTCTTCATAAATGCACTAGTAGAGACTCAGCTCTTCATGGTGCAAACTAGATTTGCTGACATCTAAGGGCAGCAGCAAATCTGTGTTCTCAGTGCTGAGAAGATTTAGCACTTGAGACCTACACATGCTGCCCTTTGCACCGCTTTGCATCACGCGAGCACCAGTGCAAACCTTCAGGCTGCACAGAATATTTCTTATAGATGGCCAACCTCTGATTATTAGCAGAGAGAGGAGCTTATAGTAGACCACATACCTTGAGATAAGAATATAGGAGTGAGATACAGGCATCATGAAAACACTGGAAGAAGTTGTATTTAATACCTCATGCAGTTCTTCACATTACAATCTGACACAGATGAGATGACCTTACAGGCCTGTTTGTAAGTGTGGTTTTGATTGGTGGAAACATGAAGAGGCGAGTGTGGGAGGGAAAGACTTTTGGATGCTTGTGGGACTGTGGGTCAGATTTACAAACCCCTTGTGACACTTTTCCGCCGCAGTTGCATCACTTTTTGTGACACAGTGGCACCGTAAACAATGTGCCACGTTGCGGCCCATTTATAACGTGACGCACTCAGGGAGATGAGTCACATTGTAAAGCTCTGCGCCACATTATACCTGTGTCAGGTGTAATGTATGTAGGGTGGGCGTTCCCACGTGGGAAAGACTCATAGAAGTGACGCAGTGAAATCTACAAGATTTCACTGCACCACTTCTAGGATGCCACTGCATCAAAACCCCACGCTTGCTTGGAGCAGGCGTAAGGAGTGACACAGTGTATTTGAAATAGGCCTCACCATTGCGACACAACTCCAGCAAGGCGTGACTTTTGCGCCAACAGATGCATTAACATTTGTGACGCATATGTCAATCATTGCGCCAATGTGTGCTGTATTGTAAATACAGTGTCAAGTCAAGGTGCCTACAAGGGATTTTGTTTGAAAAATATGATTTCTAATTAATTATATTGAAATTACTAGATGGTTCAGTCTAATCTGTTCATTTATTGAATGTGTAAATTGGTGAATTTTTGGCTCAATATCTGATTAGACTGAACCATCTAGTAATTTCAATATAATTAATTAGAAATAATATTTTTCAAACAAAATCCCTTGTAGGCACCTTGTTTGAATCGCCCAAGCCTCCAAGGGTATATTGGGTTTTCCCACGTTCTCTGCCTGTATTGTAAATACAACACATCCATGGTGGCGCAAGGGTTTTGCACGCAGGCGCAGGGAGGAGCGAACTGTTTGGTGAGATTGCTAGGACTAGATCCCCCATTAAGACTTTGGCACTAAACCGCGAAGTTGGGTTGTTCTTGTTTCTAGATTTTGTGTGGATCCAGCCAGGGGAAGAGACGGATTACTAGCTTTGTGTTCTCCAATTTCCTTAGCCTCCTATTAGTTGTGTGCTCTGTTCTTGTCTACTGATCATATTCTCTAACTTTCTGGTGTATCTTTTGGGGAACCTATGTAGTATCAGTTTCAGATTCTGCTACCATTGAAAATGTTACAAATGGATAACATGTCTCCAAACAACACTTGTTGACTTTTGTGATAAGTATATTATCTGAAATATAATAAAAAAATAATTGATATCTAGTATTTCTTTCAAAATTCTAAGGGCGAGTTTTACTCATTTTAATTGAATACATTACTTTATATTTTAGCCAGTGGGGAAAAATACGAAATACCAAAACCCTCCCTGCTGTACCATTTTCCAAGAAAAAAATCTTAGCATATTCATCCTTATATTAAAGTGATGTGGGAATATCACTGGAAGGTATGCTAATGATTCAAAGGTTTAAATATCACATGAGCAGATATCAGGAACTACCTCCCTATCCATCATGGTTCCACTTAGAATAAACTTACCAAATCTCAGAGAAGTGAAGTGGAAACTTAAGTTTAGGATTGAGATGTTACAAGAATGCACTAAATAATAATAATAATAATAATAATAAAAAAGTATTTATGTCAATATTGCCTCTGCTCAACGAATTCCTAGACTGATTCTGAAATGAATTTCCTGACCTTTTCTTTCATTGCTACTTGCCATTGCACTGCATGCACATGACTGAGTAATTGTTTCAACTGCAGCATCCCAAACTTCTTTCTCTGATTTCAAAAAGGCAGTAAACAGCGCAACCAAACAAATTTCACAGCTAATGGACAAAACTGCATTCTCAAAGAAAAAACACGCTTGGGCAGTGATTCGGTCTTATCAGTTGCTTAAACCACAACCATACTTGTTAGAACACTTCTCACAACACAAAAAGCATTATCTGACTATGTTACGGTTGGGGTCATTCCCCACGAAGGACCTAACCCCAAAATGGAAACAAGTATGGTTAACAATGAATGCCGGCTGTGTGGACAAGGAGAAGAGAGCCTCTTACATCTCCTATGCATCTGCCCCACACTTCTAGAAATTCGGAAAAGGGTCCTCCGCAAGTTGCTGATTAAAAATCAGCTACGGACATGCAGAGCCGCAGTCATACAATGTCTTGGAGGCCAGTCCATCGAACTATCTTGTAAAGCCATGACGCTCTGGAAAATGGCAGCCAAAGAATTAGACAACAAATAAGAATGAACTGGAGCGGTTCTGAAAAGACTGCTTGGACCCTTGTTCTTCTCCTGTACCAACATTATTTCTGGGCCCCTTTTGTACAGTACCGCCTCTCACTGTTCAGAATTTCATTTTAATATGAAAGTTTTATCTAATGTATTATCTATGGATGATTATCCAGGTCATGACAGCATTGTGTTTTCATTTTCTTAGCACCTTTTTAACCCTCATTTATTTATCTAATTATGCATTTTTGCTTTTTTTTAACATGTTTGTATCATTGAACTTCTTCCACTCTTTAATGATTTTTAACGAGATCAAATAAAAGTATTTCTGACTGACTGACTGACTGCAGCATCCCAATCAACGCCAACATTATCTTTGAAGGAAGCATAACTTCAGCACTGACTGAGAATGCTAAAAGTTTTTCAATTGATTGCATTATTAGCTACGAAAACTCGATCTGCTGTCTTTGTCCAGTTGAAAACTTACAGCAGCAGCAAGGGTGATACTATGGACGCCTACAATTAGGTTATTGAATTTAGCTTCCCAGGGATCATACACTATGGGCTTGATTCATAAACAGCCTCCGCACCTGTGGCGGAGGCCCGCACGGGTTCGGGCGGTGTCCTTACTTGGGCGGAGTCTCCACAATGAGAATTCTCAGAGCGGATATTCCACACCGAGTGCGGACACTCCCCATGACTGTGGTACCTCTGCCACTTGTGAAGAGGCCCTTTGTGAATCAGGGCCATTGTTTCTTTTTATGCAACCAGTAGCGGCTGCTACCGGATGGGTGTAGTGAGACGGGGGGACAGGAATGTAATAAAACCGTCGCCTCTCCTCCATCCTCCGACCTCGTCCTCTTCATCTTTCTGTCAGAGCCGACAGCAGGAAGCACCCCGGCACACAAGTTCCCCATAACCAATCATAATAATAATAATAAAATACTTTTATTTGATTTTATTAAAATCATAAAAGGGTGGAACATACCTCAATGAGATATACAATGTGACGCAGATGTACTAGATAAAAAATGTCAATACATTTTTTTTTTTGCAATAATGACCCACACGTGGTGTAATTAATTCCCAGGTCCAACAATTTGTTATAAGCTACTTGGACTACAAGTTTTTAAAAATTAGTTATAGTCATATCTGTGACTCCTATTTCAATGCAGCATTGTGATTGGTCTGAGCACCTTGGATCGGCGCTTAGACTGGAACAGGGAGCCTGTGCATGTTCCTCACCAGCCTGTGTAATGCAGCCTAGTGTAAACATGTAAAATGTGGATGAACTGTTTGGTCAGCCCAAGAGGTCCGGCCAAACAGTTCATGGCACTTAGGGAGTATGCTATATTATTTTATTGTTCCTTTTGAGCAGTGGGGCGATGCTTCTCACCTTAGAGGCAGAGGAGCCGCCACTGTATGCGACATATCCAGGTACTCTACGTTACGTGTGTGAAATGGTTTGAAATAATTGGAATAAAGACAGTACTGTTTGTTTGCATAACAATCTATGGGGGATCGGATGAAAGAGAAACCACTAAGGAGAAAAATTCTGGAAAAGAGCAGAGCATGAAGAACCAGAGTCACTGTTGTCAAGAACACAGACAGGACAGAGATTAGGCACCTTACATTTTGCACACTCATGGCCTGATTTACAAAGAGCCTTCGCAGTATTGTTGGAGGCTCCACACTCTCTCCACACTCGCTCTCAAAATCTCCGCAATGAGAATTCTCATTTCTTAGATTCAGCCCGAGTCCAGAGACTCCACCACGACTTTGTCAATCAGGCCCTCAAAATACATTGGCCGTGAGCTCTGTCTAAAATAGTGGCTAGGAGAGATACTTAGGGAAATGATTTAGAATATCAGACTGTGAGGAAGGTTAATAGTGGAGATCTGAAAAGAAGACAAGACAAGATGGAACAGAACAAAGAAACCCAATGGAACTTCTCAAAATATACATTTGTGAGGATCAAAGTTTCGATAAATCCTAATAGCAAGCGTTCTCATGCACGTGTATGTAGTCGTCCTGAAAAGATGGAGGAGGTCCAGGGCAAATGGCGGCTAGCTGATTTCCATGACAGGTCCATCAGTCTGCATCTCTCTCTCCTCTATTCAATAGTATACTATTTGCCTGCAACGAAAATTCATTGTTGACTCATGCCTGGACCCTAATTCTTGATTGTCACGACTGCTGGAGGTGCTGCAGGGCTTCCAAGATATTTTACCTTGGCTGGTTCCATTCCTATCACTGCATCTCCTGATGCGGACCACTGTGAAAACAGTCGGCCACAGAGCCGATACAGCTCATTGCAAAAAAGAAGGTAAGAGGGAAGGCAGGGTACAAGCAATTGGAATTCAAAGCAACATGTGAGCGTCAGCAGCAGGGATGTTGATCTGGCTGAGGGTAGTAATGCAACTGGCCAGAAAAAAAAATACAGATTCTGGGTTCCTTGGTGGGAGGTTCCTATGAAGATTTAGTAAATTAAACTATTAAAATATAATGATATGCTCTGACAAGGTTGCACTTGGCCACAATCTGGAGTCTTGTTTTGGAATGGCTGTAGATTCTACTGACTTGAATGTGCTTCTGTGGAGATACATATTTGGGGTTAATTAATTCATTTATTTCTTACTGGGCACTATTCTATGCCTCTGACGAGTTTAGTTACATTTTTTATAAGGGTTCTACAGATTTGCAGTATTTGCTTAAATGGCGAAAATTATTGTGTACTTTTTCATCGGTTTTAGAAGACAAAATAATAGAATGTTGCACATGTATGCACACAACACTCCCATTAGTGATGAAAATCAATCAAAAATGGTCAGGCTATTTTAGTCGATGTTTCTTAAGTAATTTTGCCCGGCGTTAAACGCCTCTAATACCATACGAAGTTTATCAAATAAAGAGGCAGGCGCTGGAGACAGGAAGACAGGAAACAAGTTTCATTCCGACGGAGCAGAACACATCAGATCGGACAACAAGGTATCGTCTCGAGGTGCTCTATAACAGCCTCTCTGAGGCTTGGCCTTTTATACACTGGTTTACGACATGTGACCGCTCTTTATTACAATAAAGACATTGTGAAGTAATGGAAAAAGACATCCCCGGTACCCCCCAGTTTCGGCTCATTCCAACACGTGGCTACAGTAGAGGTCCTCACCCCCATACAATAGGAGGGGGCTATCACGCAGCTGAGTGTTCCGCCGATTCCTTTGGAATGTGTGCGCCTGATCGAATCTCAGGGGGTGGGGAGGTCATGATCAATAGTAGCTCCTTTGAAGAGGGGCGAGTGCATACAGTAGTGGGCAATAAACTGTATCCTCAGGCTAAGGGATGACCAGCGGTCCGTGCAGACAATCGGGCTCAGAGGAAGGGGTCATCAAAGGAGAGATATTCATGAAAGGAAGGATCGGTGTGGACAATCGAGCATAGAGGAAGGGTTTATCAAAAGAGGGGTATTCATGGAAGGAAAGGAGGTGTTGGTCAGGCGCGGGGTGTGATTCCCAGAGACAGAGTCATGTGGAAGGGGGGGGGTTCATGACTTGTGCATGTGAGAGCGGGGGCAGCCAGGGTGCATGGGGGCTGCTTGCAGGGTCAGGGAAGTGCGCTGATGATCGACCATGAACATGGAGACCATGGTACCTAAAATGGCTGTTGTGTATGTTCATACGTGAGTCTGAGGAATGGGCAAGATGGCGCAGATGATGTTCAGTTCACGAACTAAAATTCCACAGTCCTCCCTTTTAACATGTCTCGCCAGCTTGTCAATTCAGATCTATCCCCATAAGACCACGTATTTCTATCTCATAGAGGGGACTCATGTGCTCAGTTCTAAAGTCCAAAGTCTTAGGGCACATACAGTTAGAAATGAGTGAACACAAAGGTGACAAACATTGAATACCTAAGCAACACCCACACAGTACCACGACTGGTATCAGTAAAAATGTAAACAACCTTCCTCCCCAGTCCTTCAAAGTGTCCCAAAACCAGCTTCCAAGCGACCATCCTTCTTGCTCCTGGTGAACCTCTGAGGATAGTCTGTGGAGGTGTTCGATTGCTTTGTAGACTGAAGGCGAGTTATCTGGCACGTAGGTGCAACAGCTGGAGCCGATGATGCGGCATGCTCCTCCACGGTCGGCCAGAACCACATCTAGAACAAGGCGGTTTTGAAGAGCCACCAGGCGGACTGCCTGGAGCTCAGCCGTGTTGTTAGCGAGGATGCCAGTCGTGATGTTAATGGTTGTTTCTACTGCCTGAGTCAGGTGTCGGATAGAGCGGCTATTTGCCATTGGGCCCCACAGAGGAACAAGTCCCTTCACCGCATCCAGGAACTGTGCTCCGGTGGAGTCGGCTTGTCCAATGTCTCCGGCGCGCTTTTGCCGGTGATGGTAGGCTGGGGCCACATACGTGGGGGGAAGAATGAAGGCGATGTAGCACGTACCCCTCCAACCTTTCGGGAGCCAAGTGTAAGCTTTGATGCCACAAACAAAGTACATATTCAGAGAAGCAACAAAGGAGGGGGGATCAACTGAGACCAATGTTCTGGTGATGTGGCAGGAACTGTGACCCACCAGCTGTGTTCCCTGGCCTTTGAGGCACACGAGACCTGTGACATTGATGACAGACAGGGCCACAGTCAGAGTGGCAGCCGTTCGCTTCTGCAGGTAGGAGAAGGTGCACTTGCATTTCAACTCGTTCTTTGGCAGGGATGTTCATATGGAAGGCGGAACCTGAGGTCACAGGACAAAAGGGGGCAGACGTCCTTCCTGTTTGGTTCAGCCAGAACCCATAGTAGAAGTGTGACACTGTTTGACCAGAAGCGGCGTTGTCCTTGTGGCTTTCCTGCAAGAGGATCAACCAGGCGAGGCAGGAGCCGTGAACTGAGAAAGGAGAAGGGATGAAGGGGATGGAGTGTCCAGTGGCATGCGGGAGCAACCCGCAGATCCAGCAGTTCGTGGCATTTGCAGCAAGGTTGTGCTGGTGCAATAATTGCACAAAGGAATTGTTCCAGAACTCCTTACGCCTTTCTCGGAGCTGAGGCGAAAGGGAGATCAGGTGATGCTCTTTCATGGTGGTTGGCTGTGCAGTGGTCGGCAATATCTGATGAGCGGGTGTGCTTTCCTCCAAGATCCAGAAGGAAGTCATGAGGAGGAGGCAACGGAGGAAGAGAATGAAGAAGGCGATTGTCTTTGGTTTGTGCAAATTGTCAGTCTTTGGGTTCCTGTAGTGGGTATTTCCGGTTGCTTCTATCATCTTCTTATCTGGCGCTTCCATCATCTTCTTATCTGGTGCTTCCATCATCTTCAAGGTGCTCGGTAGTGGGCAGAACCACAGACTTTGTTTAGCTTCTCTCCGGGTAACCCTTGGTTGTTTTAGGCCACCGTTCTGAGATTTTAACTTAGTCCGTGGTCTACTTAGCCGAAGCTCCCTCCTTTTTGACGCAGGAAATACCCTTCCCGGGATGGCACAGTGGGATCAGAGAATTTTGCAAGTTCAAGTGCCTCGGTATCAGGATAGCAGTTCAGTGATGGCCGGTCTTTGTTCAGGAGCTCTTCTTGGGTGTCGACGTTTTCTGTCGTGGCCAGGGTCGAGGAGACCTTCTTGCAGTGGTGTGCGTGCAGCCAGTGCCTTTTTCCCTCTACTCGAAGAGCCGTCCGAGTGGTGATCAGTACTTGCCAGGGGCCCGTCCACCGGGGTTCCAGACTCTTTGCCCGTTGAAAATTCCGGACTAAAACATAGTCTCCCGGTTGGATATCGTGACCGGGACCCCTGGAAGCATTGGGAATGGCCTGCTGCACCTGTTGATGAATGACAGACAACGTTTTAGTTAATTTGTATAAATAATCTGACAGCAGGATGTCGGGGACGTCGTGAATGGAGGTTGGTTTGGGGGCAGTCCAGAGGTTCATTAGTCGCCCAAACACAACCTCGTAGGGGGTCAAGTGGTGCTTAGTGGGAGTGGAGCGCATCGATAGCAATGCCAGTGGGAGGGCATCTGGCCACTTAAGTCCTGTGGTGGCCACTATTTTTGACAGTTTCAGTTTCAGTGTAGCATTGTGTCGCTCAACTAGGCCAGCGGATTGGGGGTGGAAGACCGCATGGAACCTCTGCTTTACCCCCAGCCCCTTCAAGATTAGTTGGATAACTTCAGCTATGAAGTGGGGGCCATTGTCGCTCCATAAAATTCGACAAAGGCCGTAGCGAGGGAAAAACTCTTTCAGTAGTACTTTGGCAGTAGTCATGGCAGTGTTATCACGGGTTGGATAGGCTTCCACCCATTTGCTGAAGGCACATACAATGACTAATACGTACTTCAAGCCTTGGCATCTCTCCAGCTGGATGTAATCCATCTGGAGGACCTCAAAGGGGTGGTCGGGGATCCCAAACCCTCCCCGGGGTACCACAGTTCCTTTCCCGGGGTTGTGTTGTAGGCAGATAAGGCACTGCTGGACCAGGCGTTTGGCTGAGTCGGGGATTTTGTTGTTGTGCCAGACTTTGGAAATGAGTTCAATCATGGGGGCAGAACCTATGTGTGCAGGGGAGTGTGCCATAGTCAGTATGGGAATCAAGTATGAGTCAGGCAGCAACCATTTGTTTGTGTCTTTTGTCCGCCAGCAGCCTTCATCATCCTTTAGACCCACCCGTGCCCACTCAGTCAGTTCGTGAGGTGTGCTGGCCGACTGGATGTCCCTAATCGTTTCCCTAGCGTCAGTCCATTTTTCTGCTTGTGACCTGGTCACATACATGCGTGTCGTCGTCCTATTCTCAGCTGTGGTTCGGGCAGTGATGTCGGCCAGTGCGTTTCCCTGTCCAACTAAATCCGTCACCTTCTTGTGTGCCTGGCATTTGATCACTGCTAATCGTTTGGGGAGGAGAACTGCTTCAATCAGGGCGGAGACTAGATCTCCGTGAAGGATGGGCGTGCCGTGGGACGTCAGGAATCCCCTTTCCCTCCACAAGAGCCCAAAATGATGAACCACCCCGAAGGCATACTGGCTGTCCGTGTAAATGTTCGCCGTGGTTCCTGCTGCTATGATACATGCTCGTGTGAGGGCAATTAGCTCTGCCGCCTGTGCGGATCGTTGCGTGATGCGGGCTGTTTCAACTACTGTTCGGGCTGTCGTCACCGCATAGGCAGCTGAAGTGGTGCCGTCTGGGAGTTTGATACAAGAGCCGTCTACCCATAGTTCTCCATCAGGGTCTGTAAAAGCAATGTCTCGGAGGTCAATTCTACTCCTGGTCTGTTCGTCCGTGAGGGTCACACAGTCGTGTATAGGGGGCACATCGGCGTCATTTTCAGGCAAGGGCAACAGTGTAGCAGGGTTCAAGGTTGTGCATCTCTTCAGAGTGATGTGGGGTGCAAGTAGAGTCAATTCGTACCCCGTCAGTCGTACACTAGTCAGGTGTTGAGTCTTGGTCTGGTTCAAAAGGGTGTCAACTGCGTGGGGTACTAACACCGTGAGAGAGTTCGAAAGTACAATTCCCTCACTCTGACGGATAGAGACAGCAGCGGCGGCTACCGCTCGAAGGCAGGCAGGTAAAGCTCTGGCGACTGGGTCAAGAGTGGCAGAGAAGTAGGCACAAGGGCGTTGTTTGGAGCCGATGGGCTGAGTTAGAACAGACAATGCGCATCCCTCCCTTTCGTGAGTGAAGAGGGAGAAGGGCTTGGAGTAATCTGGTGTTCCTAGGACGGGTGCCGAGCAAAGGGCATCCCGCAACTCCTTAAAGGACGCTTGGCATTCGGGGGTCCAAGGGAGTGGGAAGGGAACATCTTTGGCCAACAGGGAAAGTAGGGGCTTTATAATGAGACTGAAATTTGGTAACCATTGTCGGCAAAAACAGGTAAGGCCCACCAATGAACGGACTTGCTTCTGGGTTTTTGGGATGGGGGTGTCTAGGATGGTTTGGATTCGGTCGGGCGTAAGTTTCCTCCCTTCTTTGGACAGGAGATGGCCTAGGTATGTCACTTGAGGCTGGCAGAACTGCAGTTTCTTTTTGGAGACTTTGTGGCCATTCTCCGCAAGAAAGTGCAAGAGTTGGATAGTGGCCGTGATTGCAAGTGGAGTGGTGTCGGCCGCCAAAAGGATATCATCGACATATTGGATCAACACCACTCCATCTGGTAGCTGGACGGCGTCCAGCTGTCTTTTGAGGGCCTGGCTGTAAATGCTGGGACTTTCAGTGTAGCCCTGGGGAGCTCTACAAAATCGGTACGAACGTTTTTTTAAGGTGAAGCCGAAGAGATAACGGCTGTCTGGATGGATGGGGATAGAGAAAAATGCATTCTTGAGATCAATAACGGTGAAGGTGGTGGCAGTGGACGGGATGAGGGTCAGAATGGTGGTGATGTCTGAGACTACGGGGTACTGTGGCACCACCACTTTGTTGACTTCTCGCAGGTCGATGATGAAGCGGTACGCTTTCTCATCTCCCTCACCTTGCTTCTTAACAATGGGTAGGATAGGGCTGTTGCAGACATTACTAACCACTTCCTCTACCACTCCTGCATCTACCAGGGACTGAATAATCACTACCAATTCCTTCTTGCCTTCGGGCGATATCCGGTACTGTGGGAGTTTCGGGAGTATTGCGTCTGGTCGAACAGTTATGTGCACAGGGTCGATCTTCATTCGTCCTACATCCGAGTCGTTTCTGGCCCATAGGTACAGGGGTAGGGTGTCGAGCAAGGATGGGTCAGCATCAGTTATAGAGTACATATGTCGTGCGGGGCGGGATCTGGACAAGCTCGGGTTGTCGTACAGGATGACTCGGACTCCATCTGGGGAACACCTAATAGTAGCTCGGAAATGTTTTAGTAAATCAATACCCATAATGGCGTCAGGGGAGTTGGAGGAGAGCAGAAATGTTGTGTCAGTGGGGTTGTTTCCTAGGTCAAAGGAGATAGGTACAGACAGGGGATTAGTGGAGGGCGTTCCATCGAAACCTATCGATGTAATGTGTGAGCCAGACAAGGGTGCCCTTGGGATCAGTCGCTTTGATAATACACTACGTGTCGCTCCAGTGTCTACCAAGAATGGAGACTTTGTACCCAGGACCTTAGCGGTGACGTAAGGACCTTGCTGGTCAACACAGAGCTCGACTGGATCCCTCCCTTGCCCCTGGCAGTCCTATGCGAAGTCGGGAGTGTTCTCACTGTCAGATAGTTGGTACTGGTTCTGTCGGGGACGGTCAAATGTGTTCGATCTTCCTGGTCTGTCGCTGTTGGTGTCGTTTGTGTACCCCCGCCCCTGCCCTCTAGTCCTGGGGCCATTCATCATGTCCCTTGTTTCTTTATTTTTAATTAGTTCCAGAAGAACCGGACATTGAGACTTCCAATGCCCGAATCCTTTGCAAAATGCACACTGATTATCTTCTATGTCCCTACGTCCAGAATAGGGAGTGGGTGTGCGGTCCTTTGGGGGTGGATTTCTAGGGGCGCTTGATTGGTAGCTCCCCCTGTGTAGTTCTTTCCTGACTGCCACCCCTTGTATCTGGGCTATCATTACCCTTTCTTTCAAATCTTTCTTCTTTCTCTCGATTGCCCTATCATTTTCATCCTTTTGGTGCTCGTAGTACTGAGCCATTTGGAGGATAGCGGCGGGTTTGGAGGCCCCCCAACTACTCTCGCTCGTTTGTAACTTTTGGGAAACCTCTCGTGACAGACCCTTTACGTAGTTTTGCACAAATAGGTGTTGTCCGGTTGCGGTGGTCATGTCTTGGCCACTGTAGTCGGAGAAAACCATTTCAAATCGGGAGAAGTATTCTGATACGTCTTCCTGGGGTTTCTGACGGCAAGCCGTGACTATTGACCAATCTACCTTTTTCTCTGGGATCAAGGTTTTTAGCTTCTGAACTATTTTGTCCGGAAGTTCCAGTATGTCTTTTATCGGTTTCCTTCCGGGCTCTCGTCGTCTATCTAGCTCACTGAGTTGTTTCCAGGTATGTCCGAACAGATCTGTGTGATCGGCTTTCCGGATTTGCTTCCACACGTCAGCCGGCAGACATAACCCGAAAAACAAATCAATGTCTGCTAGAGTCATTATCGTTGAACCCAAGGCTGTGCCTAATTCGGTGTAAAATGCTGTCGGGTTCTTCCTTAAATCAGGCAGGGTTTGCCTAAAGGTTAAAATATCTTGTCGATCCCATGGTTGGTAAACCCAATTGTACACAACCCTCCCTTTTGCATCTGCGTGGTTGATATCGTCGTTTGTTCCCTGACCTCTTGGGGGAACCCAGTAGGGGGCGGCTTCTCTGATAGGCATCATAGTGTTGGCTACTTCTAATGGGGACTCAGCCGTTTCAGGGACTGTGATCTTAACCTCTGGTTTCTGTTCCGTGAGGTGGCGGAAGACTTCAAGCGTTTGCGTGAAGAGGTCCGTCACATCGCGCTCAGTCCCATCTCCAACATCGACCTCTCTATATAGAGCCGTCAGCTTAGCAGGACCCTTATTTTGATACCTATCCTCATATGCGTTCAGGGTGTGGTAGCTGAACCGTAAAATGAAATGCCGTCTGTGGCTACCGGCATGTGAATTGTGCATATCCATCGTATATTCTTCGCTCTCCTTCCGTTCTACCAGTGTCTTTGCTATCTTGTCAATCCCATCCCGCTCGTCTTTGCTCAACCTATTTGGTCTGGCTGTTGGCTGCTTGATAGTCTCGAGTTCATCTGATGTTGTTACCAATGTAGCCGGTGCGAAGGCCGTAAGGGCCGGGGCACTAGCACTAGGGTCACCCTCGCCCGCACTCAGAACTGGTAGGTGCTGTGCTAGAGGCTGGCAGGGGGCATAAGGAGGGGGCATGTAGATAATCGGAGGACCTAGCAGTAACTCGTCGTTTGCCCGTTGTTTGGAGGGCATCTCCGGGTAGAGCGTAGAGGGGGTCCTAACAGGGCATTGGCCTGCCGACCCTGATTCTTGCGTTTGTCTAACTTCCTCTCTCCTTCTTATTTCTTCATCTAGTTCCTTAGCGGCCAGGTGGGCTGCCTTTCGTAACTCTTTCCCTATTTTTGCTTCTTCTCTTTTCCTTCGTTGCTCTGCTTCTTTGCAACACATACCGATACTATCGAGCATGGTGGGCGTTGCCTTATTTGTTCTAACAGCTGCTTCTAACATTTTTATTTTATGATCATCAAAGGAACCTATCAGTGGCCACTGACTTTCGGGGTCCTTTTTTGTATATTTATGCCATAACTTACTATAAGCTATAGCGACTAGTCCTTGCTTAGTGAACATGTCCTTATTAGGGGTGCCTTCCAATGGAGCTGGATGGTTCATCTCTAATAAGCGGTCCGGGTTGTACCAACTACCAATCAGTGGGGAGAAGACAGGCATGACAGATTACAACGGGGGACAAAGGTCCGCACTACCTATCTTTCACTATTTGCAAAGACTAGACAGAATATTGCTATTCTACGTTATTTGCAAGCAGAGAACCTCAAAAGAACTATACTCCAAACAATCTACGTTCGGACAATCAATCAGTGGGGAGAAAAATAGGTACGGCAGATTACAATGGGGGACAAAAGTCCGCGTTACCTACCCTTCACTATCCGCAAAGGGAGATAGAATATTCCTATTCCTCCCCGTTTGCAGGCAGCGAATATCTCAAAGAGCGACAAAGCAAATACTAGTATTTCAAACAATCAAACAATTAATCAATTCGGAATTCGTCGTGTGTCACGACCTTACCCGGACCGCATGGACAGTTTCTCGTCTTCCGCCTCCAGCGCCCGATCGTCCTCTACTCTCTGTTGCTACCGTGGCACTCCTGATGGTTCCCAGTCAGGACCGTAGATCACTCGGGAGAGGTCTGTTCGGAACCAGCGAAGTACGGATGATCGGCTGTCAGACGAGGGTCTATCGGACAGGAGCTCTCCCGATCGTTGCAGTCGTTCACTCTGTCGTCGGGACCTCTCCCACTGGATCCACGTGTCGCTGATGGGCCCCACGCTTGGGACGCCAATTGATGAAAATCAATCAAAAATGGTCAGGCTATTTTAGTCGATGTTTCTTAAGTAATTTTGCCCGGCGTTAAACGCCTCTAATACCATACGAAGTTTATCAAATAAAGAGGCAGGCGGAATGGCTGTAGATTCTACTGACTTGAATGTGCTTCTGTGGAGATACATATTTGGGGTTAATTAATTCATTTTTTTCTTACTGGGCACTACTCTATGCCTCTGACGAGTTTAGTTACATTTTTTATAAGGGTTCTACAGATTTGCAGTATTTGCTTAAATGGCGAAAATTATTGTGTACTTTTTCATCGGTTTTAGAAGACAAAATAATAGAATGTTGCACATGTATGCACACAACACTCCCATTAGTGATGAAAATCAATCAAAAATGGTCAGGCTATTTTAGTCGATGTTTCTTAAGTAATTTTGCCCGGCGTTAAACGCCTCTAATACCATACGAACTTTATCAAATAAAGAGGCAGGCGCTGGAGACAGGAAGACAGGAAACAAGTTTTATTCCGACGGAGCAGAACACATCAGATCGGACAACAAGGTATCGTCTCGAGGTGCTCTCTAACAGCCTCTCTGAGGCTTGGCCTTTTATACACTGGTTTACGACATGTGACCGCTCTTTATTACAATAAAGACATTGTGAAGTAATGGAAAAAGACATCCCCGGTACCCCCCCAGTTCCGGCTCATTCCAACACGTGGCTACAGTAGAGGTCCTCACCCCCCATACAACAGGAGGGGGCTATCACGCAGCTGAGTGTTCCGCCGATTCCTTTGGAATGTGTGCGCCTGATCGAATCTCAGGGGGTGGGGAGGTCATGATCAATAGTAGCTCCTTTGAAGAGGGGCGAGTGCATACAGTAGTGGGCAATAAACTGTATCCTCAGGCTAAGGGATGACCAGCGGTCCGTGCAGACAATCGGGCTCAGAGGAAGGGGTCATCAAAGGAGAGATATTCATGAAAGGAAGGATCGGTGTGGACAATCGAGCATAGAGGAAGGGTTTATCAAAAGAGGGGTATTCATGGAAGGAAAGGAGGTGTTGGTCAGGCGCGGGGTGTGATTCCCAGAGACAGAGTCATGTGGAAGGGGGGGGTTCATGACTTGTGCATGTGAGAGCGGGGGCAGCCAGGGTGCATGGGGGCTGCTTGCAGGGTCAGGGAAGTGCGCTGATGATCGACCGTGAACAGAGAGACCATGGTACCTAAAATGGCTGTCGTGTATGTTCATACGTGAGTCTGAGGAATGGGCAAGATGGCGCAGATGATGTTCAGTTCACGAACTAAAATTCCACATTAGCACCAGTGACACTTGTGAATTACTAGCTACTTCTGATAGAGCCATAACTGGTGGTTAGTGCAAGTGGCAATCCATGATTCTACTTAGATTACTCTTTGCGATCATTATGGCCTGTGTTTTGTCTTTGTGGAATGTGTTTATCATTAGTTTATTTTTATTTTTATTTTTCAATTGCATTGTCTGACCATTTGTTTCTTTAACTATTTTCCAGTTTTATGGAGCCACACAGATACCTATGAGCAGTGATTGTTTTGATGATTCAGTTGTCTGCTTCATCCACTTTGTTGCCTTATATTGTGTACTGTTAGGCTACCCTTTCAGTACAAATCCTGTGCTACACAGCATACACACACTTTCACACTATGGTTCAAATGTATGTGTGTGATGCTTGGCAAGTTGAAATACCTTCTGCAATGGAAATGAAAGCAGCAAAGCCATATCTTTGTAAGTATTGTGATTTCATGCTCTCTCTACTTAGCACAACAACTTTGGTTTCAGCACTGCGTTATGCCATAAATTAGTATAATCCTTCAGTACACAACTCCATTGTGAGAGTTTTCCTCTGGTGTGGCAGAGGTGGGGCAAATATCTATTCACACTATCTGAGAGTAACAGGAGAAGGCCAACACACACATCATAAGCTGAACCTAATCAGACACAGTGTTCTGCAATTGGTCAATGATGCCCAGAACAATGAAAGAGGTCCAGGGTACACAACAGCTGCATTTGCCCCTCAGGCAGCCCAGAGACATGACTTTGCATATGTTAGTACATCTGTTGGGCTGGTGTGGATCAAGGATATCGACTACAGAATATTGTGGAACGCTAATATCATAACACTAGAAAAAACATACGCAACCCCTCACATAAACCACCATGAAACAGGGGCAAACGAAAAGTTCAAAACAATGGTCCCATTGGGTAGAAGCAAAAAAAGTCAGTTCAAAAGTCAATAGGTGACAAATCCAGGACCCAGAAATAGGCCTGGGCAGAATTTCAATTATGCTGACAGACACGGAGTAATTTCAGTAATTACGTGTTACTCTTTGATGAAGAGTTACAAATAATAACACTGTGAGACCTGGCACCCTTGCCGTGGTTTCCCCCCTAACTTTTGTCCCTCAGACCTCCTGTTTTGCTGACTTTGTTTTTGATAGCTTTAAGACTCTGCACACTTTGCCACTGCTAACCAGTGCTAAAGTACTTGTGCTTTCTCCTTAAAACATGGTAGAATTGGTTTATACCCATATGCATTTTTAATTTACTTGTACGTCCCTAGTAAAGTGACACTACCTGTGCCAAGGGCCTGTAAATTAAATGCTACTAGTGGGCCTGCACCCACCTAAGTAGCACTTTAAACATGTCTCAGTTCTACCATTCCAGCCTATGTGTGAGGTTTCTAAACTAAAATTTCGACCTGGTAAAATAAAACATTTGCCAGACACAAACCTTCCTTTTAATTACATAGAAATCACCCCTATGGTAGGTCCTGGGCAGTCCAGAGGCAGGGTGCAATGTATTTAAAAAGTAGGACATGTGTTTTTAATTTTTACATGTCCTGATAGTGAAAACCTCTTTAATTCATTTTTCACTACTGCAAGGCCTGCTTTTCCCATAGGTTAACATTGGCTATATCTTATTACAATAAATAAGCTGGTACTTCCAACAGGAACAGGTAACTCGTTCAAGTTTGGTGTCTTTGGAATTTAAATGAAAAATCCTAATTGATGGTAAAGTCAGATTTTATATTACAATTTTGTAAATGCAACTTTGAAAAAGTTGCCATTTTCCTTCCTTTGCCATTTGGTGCCTGCCGCCTGTCACATGACTGGGTGAAGTTGACAGCTGGGATTTGTATATTCCTCCTAGATAGCCGCAATCAATCAATCAATCAATCAATCAAAGCATTTATAAAGCGCGCTACTCACCCGAAGGGTCTCAAGGCGCTAGGGGAGGGGAGGTCCGCTACTGCTCGAACAGCCAGGTCTTGAGCTGCTTCCTGAAGGCGAGGTGGTCTTGGGTCAGGCGGAGGTGGGTCGGGAGGGAGTTCCACGTCTTGGCAGCTAGGTAGGAGAAGGACCTTCCTCCTGTGGTGGCTCTTCGGATGCGGGGGACGGCGGCGAGGGCGTGGTTGGTTGATCGAAGCTGGCGGGTGGGAGTGTAGAAGTTGAGGCAGTTGTTGAGGTATCTTGGGCCTTGGTTGTGTAGGGCTTTGTGTGCGTGGGTGAGGAGTCGGAACATGATTCTCTTGTTGACCGGGAGCCAGTGCAGGTCTCTCAGGTGTCCGGAGATGTGGCTGTGTCGGTGGATGTCCAGGACGAGTCTTGCTGAAGCGTTCTGGATTCGCTGCAGTCTTTTCTGGAGTTTGGCGGTGGTTCCGGCGTAGAGGGAGTTGCCGTAGTCCAGTCGGCTGGTGACGAGGGCCTGAGTGACCGTCTTCCTGGTCTCGGTGGGGATCCACCGGAAGATCTTACGTAGCATGCCGCACACAATAGGGAGCGTAGATGTGCCTGGGTGGACCATCACTGGCAGGATAGGAGGGAAGAGCTGGGTACAGCCCCACTTACTCTTGAATTGGCTGTGTCCTGCCTCCAAATAAAGGGCTGCATCCACCCTGTAGTTAGTCTGGAGCCAGAGCAAGGAAGGCAGGGCACCTGTGCACTTCAAAGGCATGCCTCTCAAATATTTTCCCCATTTAAAAGGCACAACTGGGTATGAACACTGGAGCTCAGACACCAACTCTTCAGTACGCTTCTGAATCTGTGGAAACTCTATCAGGAAGAAGGACTTTTGTTCTGCTGAAAGACCTCCACATTGTTGGACTGCTACTTCGAAGGATTGCTGACCTATTGTGCTGACCTGCTGCCTACCGCCCTCTTGTCTGTGTGAGAAGGACTGTTCCTGCATCTGTTGAACCTAGGACCCCCAGAGTGACTCCAGGGGCTAGTTGCCTGGCCTCATGACTTGAGCCTCAAGGACAAAAAAGCTCCAACAATCGTGGCTCCAGAACCTGGACTCTGCCATCTTTGAATCTACCCCGTCAAGTAGTGCCACCACAGTACTGGACCCTTGCATTGGCCCTAAAGTGCTCCACTAGATTTTGTGGACCAGCAGAACTGACACATCTCCTCTGCAGTGTGGCACAGCCCTAAGCAGAACTGATGCATCACCACTGCTGTGCGGATTAGACCTGTCTCAAAGCCATGCATTGCTATCATAGCTCACAGCCTCTTCAGAACCACTGCTGTGTGATGCATCTTCGACGCAGGCCCTCGCATCCCTTGTGATGGCAACCTCAATGACAAAGCCGCACTCTGTATCCCAGCCCCTCAGAAATGCTGCATCGCCCCACCAGCAGCACCTATTCGACACCATTCTTCAAATCGCATACCCTCATCGATGGGAACCTCGATGATGAAGCAGGACCTTGCATCATAGCCTTGACGCATCTTGGAACTCGTGCATCGCTTTCATGACCCGCTGTATGACCCATCTTTGACGCAGATACTCACAAATCTCTGCAAACCATGATTTAAAGTACTCTATCAGTGGGACTAACTGGGTCCCGCTAGCCGACCCACGGTCCATTGTGGTCGGCCTGAACTTGTGACTTTGTCCCGGTCTGGCATGACCATATTTCCACAGATGATGATTTTTGTGCTTTTACTCAAATCGTTCCAGTTCTACATCTTGGAACTGATGCATTTCTTTGACAAGACAGCATTACTTCATGCTGCCATTGCGTAATTGTACGACCCCTGAAAGGAGATCAGATGGTAGTAGACAGCAGGGCTAGGTGCAGCAATCAAAGTACTCATGGACGCCAATCTTTTTTTTTTTTGACTAGACAACTTATTGAAACATCTGGTGTACAATATCTTTTTTTTACATTGTTTTATTTAGTCATTTTACAATAGATCTCAACTAAATACACAGTCTTGACAAAATTGTAGTACAGACACGCCATATAGCTGTAATCACAAATAGAGAAATTATGAATTATAGATACATATTGGAGCATCTTAAACTTACTGACATCTGCAGTGTTGCACTCTGGCGTCTCTTATGCACATCCCACTTAACTCCATCCCCATCCAACAGAAAACAAATTACAAGATGGCTTGCAGTCAAGTAGGCTTACTCATTAACATTACCTTCCGGTTCACCCATTTCTTTCCCAACCAGATATTGTTGATATAGACCCTAAACACTTTTAGGGCAACTTTGTGGAGGAAGGAGCTTGTTATAAATTTTGGACTGTGTATTACAATATAACATATTTTTGTGCCAATCCGCTATTATGGCGTGGGTATGCTCAGACGTGAGTCCCTTGCTCACTTTGCCACAGGATTCAAGCAAGCCGGGCTGAAAACGGCTGGAATGCCAGAAACCGTTCTTCGGAAGCTTGTTTCTGGTCCAGGGAAGGCATGGTTTGGCAGTTCGGGCTGGACTGTTCCCATGAGGCACAGGGTCAGACTGATTTGCATATAGCCATGTCTGAACTGGGGTGGCAGAGTGGGCTAAAGAACGGTGATGGATCAAACCCAGATCTTTTGACTGGGTGTGAGTGTTTGATTGGTTCAGAAGCTCCGTCCATCACCACCCCCTTTTGTACAAATCCGCTATTTTCGGCATCGGCCCCTTAGACCAGCACAGTGCCATTCTGCGTTTAGCAAGTAGTAAGCCCATTGCTATCAAGCATCTGATTCCCTTCTTCAAATTTTTAGCATATCCCAGCAACATCAATAACGGATTAAGTGGCAATGAGAGCCCTGTGATCTCTTTTAAAGTCGGAATAATCCTATCCCAAAAATGTGTGATTTTCGGACAGAACTAAGCAACATGTATGAACCCAGCCGACCCCTCATTACAGCGTTCACAAGCTTGTGTCCCCGCAAGCCGTATCTGAATAGTCTCTCAGGTGTATAGTAAACCCTATTAAGAAATTTAAAGTGAATGAGACAATGCCTCCCATTTAATGAAATCCTCTTAGTCATTTCGCTGCAATACTGCCAAGTGTTGCCGTCTATAACTACCCCGAGATCGTTCTGCCACTCTAGTCTTGCTTTGGAGGTATGTGTCCTCCTAGATTCTTGTGCCACATCATAAATATTGGCTATGATTTGAGCTGGGGAGGAGCATAAGAGAAAAGAGAGAAATAATAATTTGGGTGGTTCCTGCATATCATCTCCAAGTAATTCATGTAACACATGTTTGACTCTTTAAAAGTGGTATTGCATGAGTGGCGTGTAATCATGCCCCTCAGATGTGATGGAATCCCAGCTGCAGGCTTCTCTCTCTACAAATAAATCTCCCATAGTTCTAAACCCTTAGCTGCGGCGGCTATTCCGCCGCAGCGCTAAGGGGGAGGCGGGGCCGCGCGACGCTCCCGTACTCATGACGGAACCGCTCCGTCACGGCCCTCAGGTGAGCTGCGCTTGTGACGGAACGGTTCTGTCATGGCCCCGCTCGCTCTTTAGAACACTCAGCGCAGGCGCGGAATTCGCGCCACGCAGGCGTGGCGAGCAGGCCGTTACGGAACCGTTCCGTCACCAGCACAGCCCACCCGAGGCTCGTGACGGAACGGTTCCGTCACGGGCACGCAACGGGTTAATGTTAACAGACGCTAGCGCTTTTGTCACTTCTTTTTCTTTTCTCAGTGACAACCAGTGTCATCACTCCACCGGGTTGGACGCCAATTTCTAAACAAAAGACTCACAGTTAGACATTTGGACCAGCTAGGTTCTGTTCAGATACAAGCTGGGGAGAGATATAGGGGCAGATTTATCATTAAGTTGCATTGCCATAAGGCCACACAAAGGGGCTCAAGGGTAATGCAACTACTAAGTCAGATTTATCAAACCGCTGGCATGTCTCTGCATGGCTTGATAAATCTAGAGTAACGCAACATAGCAGAAATTTCTGCATTGCGTTACTCTGCACCAGGGAGGCTATTCATGGGTGTCGGTTGCGTGTCCCCAAGTATCCACCCATTGATTTTGGTGCATTTTCAGATTTAGTATTCAGAATGCTAAGCCTCCCCAGGAGATATGACAAGAAATATCTTTTTTTTCTCCTAGTTTTTCCTCTTTCTATGTGTGCTGCATTCTTGAGCACGCAGCGAAAAAAGGAAACGCCTGAGATGATTGTTTTTGTGCAGGAAGGTGACCCTTCTTGCTCAAAAACAATTCTGTCTGCAATGCAGGCACCCTTGTACCACGGCAAAAGGGTGCCTGTGTTGGGGTTAGGCAGCACATTGTGCACCAAAGCAAGGAAAGGACAAGAATGCGCCGTATAATGATACATATGGAGCATTCCTGACCATTCCATGTCAGGCAGCGCAGCAAGGTGGCTTGCTGCACTGCATAAAGTAATTATAAAGCCACCTCATAGTGTGCCACCCTGCCCCTACACAGAGGTGTGATTCAGTCTCCACGCACTCTGAAGACCAGGGGGCATATTACCAAGCAATAGCGATAATTATCGCTATTGCTTGGTTAGCGATAAAAATGTATCCACCTCTCATTGGATAACATGGCTAAGAACTGCTCAGGGCAGGTGTTAGCTTTTGGAGATATTCGCGCTTAGCGCGAATATCTCCAAAAGTTGGTAATAGGAGATAGCGATGTTAGCGACTGTTTCCAGTCGCTAACATCTTGGCATGCCCACTTTGCATGTCATTAGTGATAAATTTCTCTGACATGCAAAGTGGGGCCCAAGATGGTCGCTATCTCCTACTAGCTGTCGCTAACTGGTGTTAGCGACAGCTAGGTAATAGGGAGATAATTTTATCTCCGCTTTCTTGGCTTTTAAAGCCATTAAAGCGGAGATAAATCCCTTGATAATATGCCCCCAGGGTGTTAAGAGTAAGGGGCCTCTTTACCAGAATGTCAGCAGGTGCAGTGCACCAAGTCTCCTTGCTGAGCTGCATTGCGTGATAGGGAAAGGGCAGAATGAACTGTATTTAAGGCAATACGGAGCTTTACTGCCTTTTCCCCTGCGCTGGAGCCCTTTTAGTAGCCTGGCACCAATTCAGGGGTACCTTCCTGCAGAAGAAAAATCCAGAGGCATGTTCCTCTTTCTATGTGTTCTGCAGAATGCAGCATATATAGAAAGTGGAAGTACCTAGGAGAAATAAAGATATTTCTCTTTGTTATACCTCTTCTGGGAAGGCGTACCTTTTTGGCATATTCTCAGGTCTACCAGTTCAGGGCAATCTGGGAATATGTCAAAAACTATGGGAGTTGTTGTTGGGGAACACCCACGGAACGCCTTCCCAGGGCAGAGTAAAGCAACACAGTGTCTTGCAATGTACTTTTTTTTGTTGCAGATTTATATAGTGCAAACTCGACCTGAAGGTGTTAGAGTACTTTACATTAGCACAAATGATTTCACACAAATCGTTTTGGTATGCATGGAAAGATTAAAGGATTTGACCAGAATCACAGCATGCTGAGCTGACACCGAGGCTAGAACTTGGTTCCGCAGTTCCAAAGTTAGCAGCTCTGGACATTATGCCACATCCCCTCATCTTGCCTTACTCCATATTTATGGAGTCACTCAGGGGCCACAGAAAGTGGCCCTGCGTGGCTTCATTAAACACATGTACGGTTTGCATCACTCTTGCACCACGTTGCATGTTGCAAAAGCAGCGCAAACCGGCTTGTAAAAAGGCTGCTTATTGCACATGGCCGGTCTCCAGTGTCGCTGCGCCATTGAAGCATGTGGGGGCGGGAAACAACCTTTACAACGCAACTGTTACAACGCACTACCATTACAACAAAACTTTTACAACACAACATCCATTACAACGCATGCATTTACAACGCAACCATTACAACGCATGACACTACAACACACACCCCTACAATGCATGTCATTACAACTCAGTCATTACAACGCATACCTTTACAACGCATAACATTACCATCCAACACTTACCCTACTGTTTCGCTCCCTGGAGTTAGAATAGTAATTTTTACCCCTACACTATCCAACACTTTCCCTACTGTTGCACCCCCTGGAGTTAGAATAGTAATTTTTACCCCTACACTATCCACCACTTACCCTACTGTTGCACCCCCTGGAGTTAGAATAGTAAATGTTACCCCTATACTATCCAATACTTACCAAACATGCAATGTAATGTAATGCGTTGTAATGGTATGCGTTGTAAAGGTAGTATGCGTTGTAATGGAATGCGTTGTAAATGTAGTTTTTAAAATTTCGTTGTAATGGCATGCGTTGTAATGGATGTTGCGTTGTAAAAAATGCGTTGTAAAGGTATGCGTTGTAAAAGTGTGTGTTGTAACATCATACATCCTGTGGGGGCTCATCCCTACTTTAGAGTTGAGGTATGCCAGGCTCCCTACAACGCATTGTCAATCACCACGCCATTCCCTCATCCGCTCAGTCCAATTTTATGATCATATTTAAGCCACACCACTTTCAAATGTCCCTAGCCCCCATTGTCATGAGACAGGGCTGACAATGCTTGTTCAGATATAAAGGAAGGGCAGTGGGACGCTTCCCTTGGGGCATGTTTGGTGACGTACCCTGGGAGCGGGTGCCCACTGAACCCTCTGACCAGGGGTCAGCGGAGGTCGCCCCTCATACACGGCCATTACAGACGTCCCCTCGGGGCAGGCGGTCGCGTGACGCTTCCTTTCAGAGGGGCCTATCCTTGGCCTCTTCTTGGCCCCGCATGAATGCCGCATTCCTCGCCCCCGCCTGGTTTTTCATATATTAATAACCTTCGATATGTAAACTCTTTGTGCGCGGGAGCGGCCAAGGGTTCACGGCTAATTACCGTCCCGGCAGAGGGTGGCGGGTGTCACCGCAGCCACTGACAGACGGCGGGGGCGGGACATTATTTCATCAGAAAGTTATGAGGGCCTCGATGGGCCTCGGTGCGCGTGAAAGGATGCTGTGTTCTCTGAGTGCGCGCGCGGAGGCCCCTGGAGGATGCTGAGAGCCAAGGGCGCGCATAGGGTTCGGCTCATCCGGGGAGACAGACCCCAGTGGGGCATGCGGGGGGCTGATTAACGCATCTGAAAAGCACGTATCTCTTTCACTTATCTGTGCACTTAACAGCACTATTTACACACTGAAAAGTGCGTGGCACCGGTCACATTTTAAGCGCCGTCCTTTCTCTCCCAGCTCCTTCTGTTCCAAAGTTTGGCGAAAATCTTCAAAAAAAGAAAAAGTGAAACCCTTTAATTGACCTCAATCTGCCGTCTCGCGCGAAATGAAAAATAGAATAGTACTTTCCGGATATTTTTCTATAATTAATTTAGATGTAAAATGGCAAAGACGTGTGTAATGTTTTATTTTCTCATGTGTGGCAGAGCGTTTTGAAACAGACATGGCATGGAAATAAAAGATACATCATTCTGTACATCAGATATATTGTTTCAGGCTCAATATATTAGGGTTAGATTACCACAATAAAATTTGCACCAACGTTTTTGGATGCCATGGACTGCAGTGCTGATTGTCAATTTTTTCCCCCCAATCTTGTATTGAATGTTCAAGGCAAATTATGCCTTTGCATTGTACGACTGGAGCAAAATGCATTTTTTCCACTCGCCATTTTTTTGCAAATATTACTTGTGAAATTACAGCCTGATTCATCAAGCCGAAATCGGCTCGCAAAGGGCCAGATTCTGAGAATCTGGCCCTTTACGAGCGCTATTTTTGCATTTGGGATTCATCATCCCAAATGCAAAAATCGGTAATAGCGATTTCGCTATTTTGCGAGGAATTACATTTAAGGAATCTCTATTTGAGATTCCTTAAATGCAATTCATCATCCATTTAAAAATTGCGAATTCGCAATTTCGGCCCGCTATTTACCGCGAGGTCAAACCTCGTGGTAAATAGCGAAAACTTAGAAAAATGCTTTTAAAAGCATTTTTCTAAGTTGCATGTTGCACACACACATGTCCTTTGGACATGTGTGTGCGCAACACCTGTTTCAATTTGCATTTAAGGGGTGCTACAGGGTGTCCTTTGGACACCCCTGGCACCCTTTAAATCGCTATCTTATTTGCGATTAGCTAATTGCTAATCGCAAATAAGGAATACTCCCCATTCATTCCTATGGGCCTTTTGGCCCATAGGAATGAATGGGGAGTTATTCCTTATTTGCGATTAGCAATTTGCTAATCGCAAATAAGGAATGTGTAGGAATCGCATTTCTTTATGCAATTCCTACATGAATCCCGTTTTGCAAGTCCTTAATAGCGATTCGTTATGAATCGCTATTAGGGGCTCGCAAAACGGGAGATTGATGAATCAGGCTGTTAGTTTGGTGCAAAATTACACTAGCCCCAATGCAATCTATGCAATACAGAAATGTTAATACAAAATTGCCCTAACTCCAATTTATCTATATAATCAATAAATGTTAATGCAACACAACACTAAAACCAGACCAATCAAGGTAATTCAGAATAATGTTGAAAATGCCAGTGCACTGTGTCAAACATTGGTGCAGTCTGTTTAATGAGGAAATGTTGGGGGAAAATTGCAATGCGCAGGCGAAATCATAATACAGAAACACTGGTGCAAAAATGCACTATCACCAGCCCAGTTTATGTAGTCCAGAATTGTTTGTGCAAAACTACCCTAGCACTAGTGCAATCTGCGTTATCACATTTTTGAGCCAATTTGCACTAAAAGCAAAGTCATCAATGCAATCCCTAAATAGTGTCTAAAATTGCACAGCCACCAGTGAATCCTTGCAATGTAGCCTCTGCTGTTCAATCCCATAACTTGCTCGAATCCTTTTATGGTTAATTCATTAACTTTTTCATTAAATTGCCTTAAATGAATTTATTACAATAATGATTAGGAAATGTTAATTTTCTCTTCTAAAGGTTATCGAGAAAGGGTTTTACAGTTGCTTCAGCCGTTCAGTGCATTGCTAAATTTATGCCACCTTGTAAAAAGGCACATTTCTATAAAATGAGCTTTCTTCAACCATATTGGTTTTGGAACAAAACGACAAAGTGAATTTTAAATCTTAAAACAGTCGTGGTTCCTTTAACCTAAAAGCCTGCATGCACATTGGCAGCTGAAATGCAAATCACATGAAATACCACGTTTCCTTTCCTGATTCCTCTGAGAGACATCAATCTTATACATGTATCCCGCATGTCTCATTTAATGTTACAAGTCATGCAGAAACTATGAAGTGTTGCACAAATATAGTAAATAAACAAGAGAAAATGAATGCAAAAATAAATATCAAGTAGAAATAGGGAATGCTTAATTTTTTCAAAGAAAATAAATTCTACATTTTCGAGCTGCTTGTAACTTTATGTCAAATTAAGAAGTCAGCACAGATATTTCACACCCACGTTCTTTGCGCCAGCATGATTGTTCTTGACAAATTTCGTGCCGATTAGTCAAGCCAATTTCACTTTATTAAGCTGGCGCCAAAGTAAGGTTTTACTTAGCTAGAGAAGGGCTCTTACAAATTCTCCATGCTGCTGCTCCTGGACAGCTAATCAAGAAGAGAACAGCGTCAGCGATTTATATGTATAAATGACACTGAGACAGCCCTGTACGAGGAAACACTGCAAACTTTACTCCCCTATCCTGAAGAACTTTTACAACCTGTTTTGCTATTTGTGTTTTTTTTATCTCATCTCAAATGCAGCTGTTTCATCTTTTAAGGATATTTTAGGAATGAGACCTGTCCCATGTCATTAGATTAATCTCTGTACAGTGGAAAGCTTTTAGTCAAACGTGCTTAGCCATGGTGGGCTTGCCTACAGGCGAGCTCACTTAGTTAAGAATTCTAATCACGCGGAACAAAAACCCAAACAGATTTTATCTTGACAATAAATAGAATATTGTCCCATTCCATGCAGGGTCGGACTGACCTATAGGGTAAGCAGGCAGTGCCCAAGGGGCTGGTCTCATAGGGCATCTTGTGGGGCTTTTTTTGGCTGCTTGTGCAGAGATGTTTTAAGGCATGTGAGCAATGAGGCTCTAGCCCTGGGCCCCAGCATTTCAGGGGGGCCCTGCTCGAACCCTATCTGCCCCTCACACAGTCCTGCCCTGATGACCTTGAATGATTCTCAAACATAGATTGTTTTAAAAACTATGGGGTAGATTTACAAGCCCCTTCCGTCACTTTTACGCTGCTTTTGCGTCACTTCGGCAGCGTAAAAAATGTGGCAAATTTACTACTTGACGCATCTAGGGTGATGAGTCACGTTGTAAAGTCCTGCGTGTCATTATACCTGCATCAGGTATAATGTATGTAGCGTAGGCGTTCCCATGTAGAAAAGCCTCGTAAAAGTGACGCAGTGAAATCTACAAGATTTCACTGGGTGACTTTTAGGACGCCACTGCGTCAAAACCTTACGCCTGCTTGAAGCAGGCATAAGGAGTGACACAGTGTATTGGGAATAGGCCACAACTTGCATTGCTGGAGTTGCGTCGTGCTCGCGACACGACTCCAGCAATGCGTGCCTTTGCCGTCAACAGATGCGTCAGAATTTCTGATGCATCTGTCAATCCTTGTGCCATATTGTAAATATGGCGCATCCATGGTGACGCAAGGGTTTTGCATGGTGGTGCAGGGAAAGTGACGCATCTCTACATATGCGTCACTTTCTTGTAAATCTGCCCCTATTTTCCTTAATGCACATGCTTTATAAGGGTCTAGTAGAGACATTTTGCTGAGAAATGTTGTTTAGATTTTTCAGTACCATGTAACATCCATAAAAAAGTTCATTTTAGATTAAAACAGGACCTTACATATGTGAAATGGGATGGTGTCACAGAGATTATTTGCAATATTATTAGTGAACTGCTACTGTGTTACAATATTGAAAACACACATCACTATCGCTGAATATTAGATGGAAAAACTTTAGAATTTTGACGAGTGTTCCTGTGCAGCGTTGGTGACCTGTCCATCCAGGGCATGAAATAGTTAATATTGGATTATAATTTCAAAGTGGTTCCGAACATGGGCCACCAAAATCTGTTTGGCCCAGTGCCCCCAAAATTCTTAGTATGTTCTTATGCTTTTGAGCCTATTGTATGGTCTGCTGGGCCGGTTTTTACTTTTGATTTTCCTAATAATAAAACAAACATTGCTTGCAGCAAGCACAAATGCATGGAGTCTACCATACCTAGAAAAACATTTATCAGACTATCTTTTCAAGTTCAAAACGACCCCAATTTGCAAACATGGGCCACTTTTGTTAGCTTTCTAATTTATTAATGGGACTGCTTTTATTTTGGTGCCTAGGGCTCTTTTTGTCCCAGTCTGACCCTAATTCTATCTCCTCCCTTCCTGCTATAAATGGGACTTGAAAGAAGATGCGTATAAAAGCGTTCATTCTTGGCAGCCTGTGATGATTACTTCAGATTGGGGTGTGGGGAAACCTAGCCAATCGGCTTCACCTCCAGCACCAAACCCCAATGGTGCATATTCAATTAATAGTAGCCAATCAGAGGTCTATTCCAGTTTAACAAAAATATCCATTCAGAGTTTATAAATCCGGTGGGCTCTGGTAAAACAAATATTAAATTTAATATAGTGCACGAGAATGACTCACCCAAGGGCATCTCGGCGCTGCCTACTAAGCACACACAGAAGAAAAAACACTTAAAATAAGGAAGCTATCAGCAATTTCCTGAATTGATAGTAATTAGTACAGAGTCGAACGAGAAGAGGTAAGTTGTTCCAATAAAGTGGAGACAGGTAAGAAAAGGCTCTGCCTCCGCATCTGTACAGCGGGATACAGCATAAACTCAACAATGCTTTATCCAGAAATCTTAGACTTCTTGTAGGTATGTAGCGTTTAAGTTTCTGCAAAAGATATCTACGGTCTTTGCCCCATAAAGCGTTATAGGTAAGCAAGCAGATTTTAAAAATACTTCTCTGTCTTACTAGAAGCCAATGTAAGGCTCTCAACGAAGGGGGCGAAGGAGCCCCTGACGGAAGTTTAAGAACAAGCCTGGCTGTAGTGTTTTGCACTGCTTGTAATTTAGCCATAAGCTTCTCATTTGATGCGGCCAATAAAGCATTGCCATAGTCCAGTCTGCTAACTACGAGGGCCTGGACCAACGTTCTTCTAGCAGAATAAGAAAGATAGGGAAAGACTCTTCGTGGTAGGTGCATAGTATGATAGCACAGACCAGTGGTAGACAGAATTTGCTCTTTCATGGATCGTGCGCGATCATGTTTTACGCCAATATTTTTCACAGACTGTCTGGGAGTAGGGACTATGCCCAGTTGAGAGGGGCACCACTCATCAGACCAAAAAGTTGTTGCCTTGCCAAACATCATAATCGCAATCTTACCAACATTCAACTGTAAACAATTGGCTGTCATCCAATGGACAGCAGATGGCTAACATTCCCTTCAAAAAATGATCTTTAGTTTTAGTCAGATCTTTATCAAAAGTGTAAATCAGCTGAGTGTCATCGGCGTAGGATATTATTTCATAACCAAATAGCGCTACAATCTTAGCAAGGGGGGTCACACATATATTGAACAGGGTAGGGCTTAAGCATGAGACCTCTTGTACACCCTTGTGAAGCCCCATCTTGCGGCAGGTAAAGGAACCATGAGCAATAGTTTGGGTTCTATCTATCACCCAAAAGGTTTTGGATCAATTTAAAAGCTGTCCCATAGATACCTATTTCTTAAAGTCTCTGTAACAGCGTTGAACGAGAAATTGTCTCAAAAGCTGCGGACAAGTCCAGCAGCACTAACATAGATAGTTCTCCTGTGTCAAGCAAGACTCTCAGAGAATCCGTGATGGCCAGAAGGGTCATCTCTGTACTATGCCTAGATCTAAACCCAGATTGCAACTGGTCCAAAATCTGATTCTCTTCGAGATAGACTGTTAATTGTTTGTTGATTAAGCCTGATAAAAAAATTCTCAAAAGGAGTTAGTAGGGATATAGGGTGATAGTTAGCTAGAATATTGCGATCCAAGTTGGCTCTTTTAAAAATAGGTATTTAAATCTTTATCAGCCAATATTTATTCAATGTAGCCCTTTTTTGTTCATATTATCATTTATATCTTTTATGTATATATTAGTTTTGTTATAGGTATTCTATTTAGATGCTGATGGATTTTTATATTCCTTGTATTTGCAATATGTTCCTATACCTTAATGTTCGGTATTATTCTTTGTATTGTGTTTGATATCTTTGAAAAATTAATTAATAAAACATTTTTAAAAACAAAAAATAATTGGTAGAACTTGTACACATTTCCATTCAGAGGGCATACTGCCTGTTTGAAGTGTTAGATTACACAGTGCCGGAATAGCAGGGGCAATATATGTTTGGAGAGTAGAGCTGCCATAACCTTAGGAGGACAAATGTCTTGTAGGTAGACAGATTTCACAGTATCTAAGGCTCTCTTGACATCCTTTAGTGAAAAAAGTCTAAACTTGCCTGAAGTAGGATTACTCTCTTCCAAGGTAGAGGTAGACCTTATAGTGACACTGCTTTTTCTTCAGCTGGGGTATTAAAGTTCAGGTATATCTGTGATATTTTATTCTGAAAGAAATTGGCAAGAGAATCACATAATTCTTGAGGCGTAAGAGTAGACTGGGAGCAAGCCTGAGGGTTAATAAAATCGTGTAGAGTTATAATAACATTTTAGATGAATTACCTGCCTGTTCAATTTTATTCGTAAAAAAAAATCTCCCGTATGGACTTATAATTATGATGATATCTAGAGGGGGCTGCTTTATAGATATCTTTGTCCTAGAAATGTTTCGTTCTACTCATCTTCTCTCAAGCTTTTTACAAGCTGATTTTTCAAGCATTAGCTTCGTGGTATACCAAGGGTCAGAGTCACGCTGATTGGTATTACCACTCTTTTTCAATGGTGCAAATTTATCAAAAGCCACAGTTAAGGCCTCATTAAAGTCAGCTAAAGCTAAGTTAACTTTAGAATCATTTGCTCTTAGAGATGATTTAAAAGGCTCACTGAAATAATCTGGTGAGACTAAGTGCCAGGCTCTTCTTACTGTCTTGTTATCTGCTTTGATTTTCACCATAGCGGTTATTTGAGAGAATTATAAAGTGATTTCATGATAATCTGTCCGTGTCAGAGACATGGGTACATCACACGTAACCGACTCACTATTGGTGAACAGTAGATCCAGCGAGAGCCCTGCTAGGTGAGTACGGTCTGTAATCTTTTAGTGCAGGCCCAGAGTTTCTAGATCTGCCATGAGCTGAACCACCTCTGGGTTGGATAAATCTGCTCCATGGTAATAAAAATCACCAACAAGAAGAAAATATTTGGTCGCCAGAACTTGAGTTGCTATTGCTTCTACCAGTCGCCGACTAAACCCTTTTTTGAACCTGGTAGGTGATAGAAAAGTGCGTTGTTCTAGCATTCTGTAGGAGAGAATTATCTTTTAAAGAATGCCTAATTCCATAGCTTCGGAAATAGAGGTGCCAACCAATGATACTTTAGTCGTATTTTTTAAAATAATAGCTATTCCACCTCCCATTTTTAAGCCTCTAGCTAATCTCACTCATTAATTCATAATCTTCACAACATAATTTCTGCATTTCAATATCCAAAGAAGCTGACACATGTTTCAAGGACACCATCTTTATCAAGACTTATTTATATTTCTTCAAAATTTGAGGTAGGTTTGCCAACGTTAAACGTTTATGTTCCAATGTGTTTCCAAGCGTAAGGTCATGAGTTGATAAATAACTGTCAAGGAGCAATCGTTGTCCTGAAAGTCTTTTCGGTCATCGATAGTTAATTGATTATCTTCCACACAGTCTTTACTGGAAGGTCGGATGGTTTACTTGCTATGCTTAGGTTGAGCCTTGATAAAGATTATTAGCTCGAAACACATGTTGGCAGTTTGGACACTGAAATACACAAATTATGTATAAAGAACCATTTTTGTAAAAAAAAAAAAATATCAGAGCACAACAGATTTACAAACTCTTGAATGGTAATTTGTATATCGTTGGAAGAGACCTCCTACTGACTAGTTGTGATGATGCGTTAGCGTCAATTGACATTTACTGAGCATGCCACGTTATTGGAAAGTGATATTCTAATCAGTTCACAGACCAGCTAAGCATATGATAGACAAACCTGCCAAATGTCTTGACTGAGTCCTGGCTCCTCCACCTAACAATTTATTCTGTTTAAAGCAGTGGCAAGGAAGACTAACCAAGTGGAGCTGGGACATCTGCAGTTCTTGTTAATTACAAGTCTACTCTGCACCCCAACCTGATTACAGTATAAGTAGCCCAATACCCCAACTAGATGCCTACTCAGAACCATTGATTACGACTAACTAGGAGGTTGCTAGATTGTTCTGCAGGGGGCATCTGTAAGCCAAAAGGCAGTGGCTTCTGAGGAGGTGGCTAATGCTGAAAGAGTCAATCATTTTCCAGCCCCTGATGTCTCTGGGGATGTCATTCGTAGTGACATGTGTGATGCATTGGTGATGTCATTGGTGATGTCATATGTGATATTATGAATTTAATGTGAGCACATGGAGTAGAGTTAGCATTGTAAATAACTCAAGCAGCAGCATTATAAATATGATTTCTCCTTGAGGTAAAATTGCTCATTGAATGAATAACCTTTCCTTGCCTGATCATTACTACCATCACATGACCCAATCATAGACAAACAGAAGCAAAACATCACACGTGCAGTACACACACATGACCATGCCATAAAATACCCAAACACACATAATTCAGACATGTCCAAAAACAATCTAATCAATAATTGATCTCTACTTTGCCTCAACCTTGACAGACTTTATTCTTCCATAATAAAGGAGCATCAGTTCTCCCCAAAAATACTCAATAATGGAGTCTCTGGTTGGCTGGCAGACGTCCTGCTCTGATTGGCCACAAGCTAAGGTGTGCATCTTTGTACACTTGACAATTGGCAAATAAAGCAGTCATTTCATCACTTGCTCTAGCATGGGGAAGTGGGATGCCAGGTATATGCTTGGCATCCACTTACTGCAGATGATTCTGGGATAATTGATACAAGGCATTGCTGCTGGTATGTGGTTGAGGGAAGGACCTCGAAGAACCAGAAGTTCAAGTGGTGGGAGCTTTCAACAATTACAACAGGTGCAATTCCAAGGCTGGCATCACATAGAGAACATGTCAAATCAAAGCTCAAAGGCATTGGGAGCTTGGGACCCAGGTACATTCTAACGTCATTCAAAGGTGCGTCTGACTGGCATGCAGTTGATTGCTCTTGGATGGAATCCTTCAAATGACAATCCTGTGGGTGCTCAGTCCAGACTTTTGAGGAATGGAGAACCATTTGCAACAGAATTTGCGTGGAATGCAGTAGTCTAGTGTCTCAGTTATGTAGGATTTCAGATACGTTTATCAGCAGAGCTCTAGACATCACCAGGTAACTCTTTAAAATAAAGAGGAGCCCCTTGTACACCCAATGGGAATAGGCACTTCGACAGTAGAATAAAAGAAATCCCATAGGGTAACTTATCTGTGCGTCAAATATGGAAACATCTCTAATTGACGACTTGTACTGTATCACAATCACTACTTTCTCTCACCATTCACCCTAAATAGAGATTTTATGCCATATATAATTGAAGAGCAGATTGCACCATACGTAACTAGGGACAACCCTACAAAATGAAAGTTATATCACATTTATTTCATAAAAGCCAGTTAAAATTCATCAATTTAAAAGAACTGAGCAAACAGTTCAACATGTCACAATAAAAATTCAAAACAAAAGTTAGACAATTTTATATCATAATAAGTACAATATAGCAACAGAAGAGAGTTCCAAGTTCAGACTAGTCTAATTAGTCTTGAAATTTAACACATCTATTATCAAAAAAGATTTTTGTCAGCATTGCAAGATAAGTTGTAAGTTTTTTTGCTCCTTATTCCAGCAACGCTGTGAAGATAGATTGTGTATGTGGTTTAGGGCGTCGACGCGTTTCGATGGTTTTTCTAATTCATTCCATCTTTATCAAGACCAGTTTTTGACTCTCTTTTATAATTGTTTCAAATGTTCACCTTGAGAACAAAAAGGATAATGGTCTTAGAGTTCCTATGGCTCCTCTATTTCTTTGAGGAGTGGGCCATGTGGTGTATATCGACTCGTTGGTAAAATCAAGTAGATATGATCAAGCTTGGGTGGTTGTATGGCACCTTTATAAATTCAATAAGCCAATCCGAATGTTAGGTGTTTTCTTTTTAAATACCATTTCACTCTCCTGTGTGGTGAAAGAAAAAGAGGTCCCCAATAAGGAAATCGTCTTTAAGTCTCACGGTATTGTGGGTAATAGTCCCTATTTCAATCCGAGTCTTGATTTAAACCGAAGATGTGTGGTCGGGAAACAAAAAGGGCGCCGTGCGTCCACTTCATGCCGCTGCTACATCACCAGGTAACTTACAGCAACTTCACCTTCGGTCAAATATATTTTCAAACCTACTCAGTGTCAAACAAGACACCATCACTGATTTCATCTTAAGCCAGTAAACAAATCACTCTATTTTAAACCATTTAAATCATTTATAAACTGTGGGCCTCATTTATGAAAAGTGACGCATCGCTGCGTGGAAACAGCGATGCATCACTTTTCATTGCGCCCTCCTTGCGACATGCTCGATGCGTCAAATTTACAATATGACGCATCATGTCGCAAGGAGTTACAGATACGTCAGTATTTCTGACGTATCTGTAGGCGCAAAAATGACACAATGCTGGAGTTTGTCACAAAAGTGGCGCAACTTCAGCAATGGGCCATTTCACATGGGCAAATCCCATTTCAATGTGCCTGAATTAGTCTTACGCATGCTGTGAGGCAGGCGTAAGATAATGACGCATTTGCGTCCTAGAAGTGACGCAGTGAAATCTCATAGATTTCACTGAATCATTTCTACGAGGCTTACTTGGGTCAGAACGCCCACCCTGCATACATTATACCTGGCGCAGGTATAATGTGGCGCAGGGGTTTACAAAGTGACGCATCTACCTAGATGCGTCAATTTGTAAATATGACGCAACATGGTGCATTTTTTACCCTGCTGGTGCGTCAGAAAAAGTGACGCACCAGCTGCGTAAAAGTGACGCAAGGGCTTATAAATAAGCCACTTAATCCCCCTGGGCTTCAGTGGATCACAATACATCTCGCCATCGTCTACATGTATCGAACATCAATAGCGAGGTTAGATGTTATTACGGCATCAATCAATGGTCGTTTCTGGTCTTCTGGGGCTTTCAATACGTAGAACAAAAGTAGTGAGAAAGTAAACGGCTGATGAATGAAGTCTGCAAGTTTTCTCGACTCTCTGAATTCTCCAATTTACACATGAATCCACCCATTATTCACAATACCGCACATTCTCCAAATTGGTCTCGATTCACAAAGGTACTTACATGTAGTTAAGTTACAAGTGAGGAGTCTCAGCACTTGTAGTGGAGACTCCACACTTGTGTTGGAATATCCACACGGGGCACAGCAGAGGGAGCGCCGTAAGGAGATTCTGCCCCAGAGTGGAGATTCTGCCATGATTGCGGAGATTCCATCACTAGTGCAGAGACTCCGCGCTTGTAACTTTACTACACGTAGGTCCCCTTGTGAATCGAGCCTATTGTATACTATTTTAGATATTGTTAATTATGACACATTTTTACACCATTGTTTCATGGTGCTGTCATATTGGAAGAAAACAGTCAGTTTCCTGAGTGAAATGGGCTTGACGCTCTACTGATTGGCGGCTTGGTTCTCCGACCTGTGACAGGGGGTGAATGTCGCCCTGAGTTGGCAGGATATGCCCAGACGTGGGTTCCTTGCTCACTTTGCCACTGGATTCAAGCTAGCCTGGCTGATGTCTAAACTGAGGTGGTGAAGTGAGCTAAAAATAATGGGGCATATTACCAACAACTAGCGATAATTATCGCTATGTTGGCTTAGCGGCAATAATTTTATCGCCGTGTTGTGGCGATTTTTATCGCTTAGGAGCCTTGCTATTAGCAAGGTTTATCTCCTAAGCGATAAAAATCGGCCGAAATGCATGAATATCGCTGTAAAGTCAGCGATATTCATGCATTACCGAGCTAATGCTCTTAGCCATGTTATCCTCCTCCCATTGGATAACATGGCTAAGAACTGCTCAGGGTAGGTGTTAGTTTTTAGAGATATTCTCGCTTAGCGCGAATATCTCCAAAGGTTGGTAATAGGAGATAGCGATGTTAGCGACTGTTTCCAGTCGATAACATCTTGGCATGCCCACTTTGCATGTCATTAGTGATAAATATCTCTGACATGCAAAGCGGGGCCCAAGATGGTCGCTATCTCCTACTAGCTGTCGCTAACTGGTGTTAGCGACAGCTAGGTAATAGGGAGATAATTTTATCTCCGCTTTCTTGGCTTTTAAAGCCAAAAAAGCGGAGATAAATCCCTTGATAATATGCCCCAATGAGTCCATCAATTGTTCTTTTTGCATTGGGTCCTCAGCAGTCTGCCCCCAGTGTGTGTGTGTGTGTGAGTCAATCTGATGTTAAGGAAGATGGTTTGAGCTGCAACATAACATTTGTGAAGGATAACATATAGAAGTATAGATGGGTAACAGTGAATAGCAGAGATGTTTTTCACCACAAGGTCCTGAGCGGCATCAAATGGACAATAAAAGCGAAGCCCAGGTAAGTATAACTGCTAAAATAAACAAAATAAAGATAAAGAAGGAGGCGACCTCCCCAATACTAAAAGAAAAAAACGAATGAAAGTCCCAAAACTGCTTTCATCAACCTATATTTTCTAGTTATGCCTGGCCTACCCAAATCATCATCCCCTGCTTTCAGTTACCGTACAGGGATAGAGGAGTAATAGCTGGAGCCATACATAACATGCCACTCTTCCCTGTCACAAAAAAATACCTGAGGCCTCATTTATGAGGCCTTGCGTGAGTTTTGCGCTTCCGATGCGTCACTTTTTGTGACGCAACGGCGGCGTAAAACATGCCTCCTGATGCGCACTATTTACAAAGTGACGCATCTAAGCAGATGCGTCACTTTGTAAACCCCTGCGCTACATGATACCTGCGTCGGGTATAATGTATGCAGAGGGGGCGTTCACCCGCAAAAAGCCTCGTAATAGTGACGCAGAGAAATCTATGAGATTTCACTGCGTCACTTTTAGGATGCTGTTGCGTCAAAATCTTTCGCCTGCCTCACAGCAGGCATAAGACTGACGCAAGCCCTTTCACATGGGGCTTTCCCCATGTGAAAGGACGCATTGCTGGAGTTGCGTCACTTTTGTGACACACTCTAGCAATGCGTCACTTTTGCGCCTACAGATACGTCAGAAATACTGACGTATCTGTAACTCCTTGCGACATGATGCGTCATATTATAAATATGACGCATCAATCATGTCGCAGGGAGAGCGCAGTGAAAAGTGACGCATCGCTGTTTTCATGCAGCAATGCATCACTTTTCATAAATGAGGCCCCTGGCATCCTGCCATCCAATCCCATAACACCCTGTGTGTTTCTTCCCCCACCTCTCCTGCCCTGGTGTTCTCTCTGCTCTGCTAGTGCTGCACTGACAGGAAAATGCATAGAATTTCTTTGTGACATTGCAATAGTATTTAACAATTTTTGTTAACCATCATTTCCATGTCATAGCAGTAAATTAACAGATTTAGAATCTTGTGTTCACACTAATGGAGCGTGGTGAGAACCATGCAGAGCAATGTTTTAATTCTTGTTTCAGAGTTAATAAAAAAGGGATCTCCTCAATTCGAAAGTAAAAACATCTGTTCATGTATCAGAGCTAAAAACAGCTATGCTAAACTTTGTGTGCTTTATGTTCAGATCAGCAAACTGCAGGAAATGAGGAAGGCCTTTTATTTTCAGTTTCAACACAAATGCCTCAATTAAAAGGCCATCAGCACTCCTTTTATGTGCATCTCATCCTGACTTGGGCTAATTGGAGCCTATAAGCAGGGCCATTAAGGGGACATTCAGCTTTCTGTCACTTTACAAGTGCTTAAGAGATGAAAGCAGAGTTTTTACTGTCACAAGCTAGGTATGTAAGAGGTATGCCTGCACTCTAAGAATGCCAGATGCACCTGGCTCTAATAACCATTTATATAGCACTTTTAAAGTGTTTCTTAGTGCCCAAGGCAAACCTTATTAGCAACCTCCAATTATGAAAAATTGTAACAGGGAAGCTTCTGACCTATGACTTACATTTTTCCTGCATCTCCAGTATACAGTTAATAACTTACTAAGATCATTATGCTGTATTGCAAAGAATTCTAACTTGAGGCCTGCAAGTCGCCTAGGGATTTCTGCTGCAAAATCAGAAACCCATTGAGCTACCTACATTAAATACAGGCTTTAACTTGCATGTCACATATCACTTTGCAGCAGGTGCATTTATCTTTTATGATATTTTGTGATTAGTCAAACCTGTGCCTAGCCTGTACAGAGATGATTCCAGAAAGTGCATTAACAATCAGAGCTATTTTACTTATATTACACCCTGAAACGTATTGGATACTCAAAGATCTATGCGGCAGGTGCCTTAACCCTGTAATATATTATAAAATGCAGTCGGTTTGTAACTAGTGGTCTGGGAAATTTGTGTAATTTGCTTTTGCCTAACCCGGCTAAATTTTGTCAAAATTATGCAAAATGACAGAAAATATGCAAAATACAAATTCCTTCATTTGGTTCTGTATTTTAGCATGAAAGCGTTCTTGCGTGAGTTTGTGGCATGAGGACCCATTTAACAAAAGTACTACGGACAACAGCAGTTCGTGATCTGCTGTTACATTGCACTCGCTGTAAAATGGTGCCTTTTGCTGTAAATTTTCACGATGAATGGGACATATATGCGTGAAGTGGCTTACCGATTCGGTATTTACAATTCGGTAATAGCTATGTAGGTAAAAAATTCGGTAAAAATACCGAATCGGTAATATTCGGTAATTACCGATTCGGTAATTACCGAATCGGAATTTGCCATTGATTCCTATGGGCCTTGAAGCCCATAGGATTCAATAGCAAATACCGATTCGGTAATTACTGAATCGGTAAAATTACCGAATTTACAAGGGGGACAGTTGCACCCCTGTTTCTGGCTTGTGTGCCATGTGACACACATACATGCCCTTAGGGCATGTCTATATGCGACATGGCACAGGTGTTCATGCACAGATGTGCATGTACACTGGAATTCGTTATTTACCATGGAATAGTATTCCATGGTAAATAACGATTCGGTAAGGGCCTTTGGCACTGATTACAGTGCCACTTACATCTTGATTTACAGAATCGGTAAATTTACCAATTCGGTATTTTACCGATTCTGTAAATTTACTGAATCGGTAAATATACAGATTCTGTAAATAAAATGCCCCCTACATGCCAAATACCAAATACCGGTCGGTAAGGGCCGAAATCGGCCGTTACCGACGGTAATTGTCGACCTACATCTGGCCCCTAATGGGTTAATTTTGGGAATTTCAAGTAACAAGCATAATGCGAAATTCCTGAAATTATGCCGGAATATTGTAAATTTTGCCTAGTCCTATTTGTGAGCGGAACAGATTTACCATCTCAATTATTCTTCTTGCCAATTTCTTTGAAGAAGAGTTAAAAAAATAAGTATGTCGGCACATAATGTCGGCTCTAAGACTCCGCTCCTAATGGCTCCACCCTTCGTGACTCCAGCTCATTGTTACAGCTATCGCCTTAGCCACCGTTTATGGGGTGTCAGAGTAATTGTTTCTATTTCCAGTGCTGAGTACACTGCAAACTTGCATAGGCTGAAATTTGCAATTGTCTTCTAAGCCATCAAGAAGTTTGGCCAACACTTTCTTTTAATCCACCAGCAGTGTAAAGTGATGATTCAGAAAAAAGAATTGCGACCGGGTGAGAATAGGACTAAGAAAGCTGATTGTGATGCTTCTCCTGCTTTATGATCAGGATGCTTCTCTCACTAGGATGGTGGGACTGTTCCCGGCTGTAGTGTGGAACTGACATATAAGACATCAAAATGACAAGCGGTGCAAAGAGATATGCATTTATCGCAGAGCTAACAGAAGATGCTAGAGGTCTGATAGATCTGGTTCGCAGGATATCTATTGAAAGAATTCAATCAAAGAGCCTCTTGATTTGAAAAATTTGGAACAATCAAATTTACATTTTTTTTCATTGTATGATTGTAATTATTTTGTAGTGTAATTAATTTTATTTGTCATTATGTTTTTGTGTGCATTTAAACCTGTGTTTAGCAAAACAAATTTTGTCAAACACTAATAAAATTGAAACTTCCTTAAGAATAAATTTGCCGGCTGACAAGGATATCATCTATACATGACCATGGACATCAGGCTCATGAAAATAATGCTCTCCCAAATCGAAAGCCATTGAAGACCAATATGTTAACAGATCTGTGGACTCTGAAGAGAAGTTCCATTGTAATGTTCTGAATGTGCTGGAGTCAGCAACCAAGAGTCACGAGAAGACTAAGATAAATGCAGTTGCCTTAGTCTAGTCGTGATTGGATAAAGCATTGGTGGTCATCATGTAATGACTAGTGGAGAGGAATGGCACAGTGATTAATTTGCAAAAGAAAATAAGTGCTGGGGCTCTCGCTGGTTGAAGCTTGCAGCAGTCTCCTGTTGGTATCACCGAAAAAAGAACCTATTACTAACTATGAAGCGGAGAGAGGATGTGGCATAATGGGGAGAGCTGCAGACGACTTCAGAGTTGTGGAATCACGGTCGAATCCTGGCGTTGGCTCAGCTCAATCTCAGCATGCCTACCAGAAATGAATGGATGTATGATGTTTCAATGCATGCTTTTACAACGCATGCCATTACGACGCAGGTTTTACAGCGCAAGTCGTTACAACGACTTGTGTTGGGTGTTGCTGGATAGTGAATAGTTTAATTTACTATTCCAACTCCAGTCCCCATGGATAGTAGGGAGGGTGTTCGATAGTAATTAAATTATTCCCTATCCTAGACCGCCCCCCAGCGCAATGCGTTGTAATAACTTGCGTTGTAAAAGTTGCGTCGTAATGGTAGTGCATTGTAAAAGTTGCGTCGTAAAGGATGTTCCCCGAAATGAATATATCCTTAAATGGTGCTCATGAAAAGCGCCGATGTTGATGATTAGGTGCCGGTGCTCACCACTGGAAACCACTGGCTCAAATTAAGCACTGGAATGGTATAATGCATTTAAGAAAGGCCAAGACAGGTAGAGCATTACCACATGTTTTTTGGGAGACCCAGCTTCTGGTTAGACAGAGGGCTACTGAAGAAAGAGAAAGGGATGGGATGAAGAAAGAGCAAAAATGTACAGGAAGCTTAAGTTATATAGGCAAACTTAGTTACAATAAAATAAAAAAAACAACCAGACCTCTCAATACTATGAAGAAAGAAGAATCCCTTAGATGTTACTCTTCTTTGTAAAAATTAAATGTCTCTGTCAATTGCAGGCCTAGTGGCTATAGCGAAGATGGTGGCACTGCATAAGTGTTTGCACTCATTTCGACATAGCATGCAGAGGATTTCCGCATGCCCCTTAGTCAACTGAGATCAATCCTGATTGCACTGTTCTGGGGTAGCAAGAGGAGGAGGGTCAGAATGGACATTTTAATGTCCGCTAAAAAGAAGGGGTTCTGAGGGTTCCTCACCTAGAGGCATATTACATGGTGGCCCACCTATCCATTGCAGATGCCTGGTTTGTTCCTGGCAGGAGCATAGATAGGGAGCTCTTAGGTAGCTCACTCATGAGTGAAAATCTATTGCAATAACTGATCCCAGGAATCAGGCTGGGGCCATCTGTGCCTTATCTGGTAAAAGACATGATTCTGATACAGAGATTGTTTTGAACTCACTGGGGTACAATACATCCATACACACAAGATTTACCACTGAGGACGCTTCCTGAATTTGTGTGATTGGATGCAGATATGCACTCGTGGAAGGTGGGAAGGTGGGCATCTATATGAACTAGATGCACTGAATTCACCGGACGGAACAATTGATGTATCCGGAGTGGACATGGTAGAGATCCTCCAATTTAACGCCTTGCACAAGGTAGTGGGACAACTCTAGGACGACATCCAAACCATATTGCATGAGTCATATGTGCTAGGGATGCTGTTGGGTGTGGATCAGGGATGAGGATGTATTATATGATTGTATATGGCCTCAGGGAGGACACACCCAAGCAGGAGCTGTAAGTCTGAGGGAAAGGGATTCTGATAGTGGGATTCAGTAAACAACCAACCAATTGCAGGCGTCACTCACACTTATATGCTATACATCCAGCAATGCTAGGTTTCGCCTTTTGCCTTTGAACTACATACATAGAACACATCTAATGCTGGACAGAATAGACCCGTGCTAGGTAACAGGCTGCCCTAAATGTGATGAAAAAGAGATCACATACTATCATCGGGTGTGGGATTGCAAACACATACTGGGATACTGTAAGCAAGCTGTAGATAGATATACTAACCGTTTACGACTTACAGTACCAATGCTCACATGGACATTCCTGCTAGGCTTTGGCGCAATCCGCTCAAAAAATAAAACCAAGACCAGATTTGTTAAATTATCACTCAAGAAATAGACAGTGGAGAGCTGCATAAAAGAGGTTTCAAAATGGTCCCAGGCTGAGGAAATAAGGATTCAACTGGTCAGAAATGGTGAACAACTACAGGAAGTTCTGGATGCCTTGAATGGCCTATCCAGTAAAGTAATATATCCTCCCAATGAGCGACCCCCATGAACAGTTCTATGTGTGATTGGAAAAGCCTGTGGTAGCCAACTGAGGGGTATATATAGTGAGATTATGTGCCGTGTTTACACCATAAAAGTGACGCAAATCGTTGCAAAATCTTTTTTTCAATTTACTTTCCAGCACAACACTTGTATTACTTGAAAGTAGTGTAAAGCAGCACCTAGTGCTGCTCTGCAGTACTTATTGCTAAGGGGCTGTTCCGTGGGTGGTGCATGGGCATTCCCTTTCAACCATACATAGCTTTTGAAGCAAAATCCTATCTACTAAAAAAAGTAGACATGGTATTGCATAAAAAAGTAACACACTTTTACAATAGGCTTTTATTTCTCCTTTCTTTTCCACCTTTGCATGTATGCTGCACCATATAGCACTCACACTGAGTAGGAAAATGTTTAAAGTTAGTTTAAGCATTGTATTTTGTACTTGAAACATACCGTTCAAGTACGCAAAAAACCTTACAGCATGGCGCAAAGGGTTGTATGTGGTGCTCGGCAGCCTAAGTGTGCACCAGTGCTAGGGAGGGGCACATCTCAGTAGATATGGTGCTGTCCTGCGAGCTGGGAGACGTTGGTCCAGATGGTACCGATTTCCTGCAGCCTTCTTTCCTCTTGGTCCTGCTCCTGCCTTCCCCAACCAGTCCTGCTCCTGGAGGTTGGTTTTTGCTCCGCAGATTTTTTTGGGTGCTCATTTTGTGGTGATCTGGGGGGTCTGCCATTTTGTGCTGAGGTTGTTGGTGACTGTGGCTCCGGGCACTCCACCTTGATTGCCTTGACTGGATCCTCAATCATTGCTTACCGCTGGTCCACTCCTTTGGCCGTCTGCCCGTCCATTGCCCCAGGATGGCCCCCACTGGGACACTCTCTTCCCTCCAGACTTGATTGTCCACTTATGGGGCTCCCTTGTCTCACCCCCTCCTTATGGTCCCCCAACTTTGCCGAGATAACCCAACGCGGTGATTGAATTTGGCGCTGGACTTAATGACTATGTGACTCCACCTGTGCTATTGTCCGTTTCACTCTAACTTTTTGGGCCTTCATGATGTACTGTTCCTTCACTGCCGGTCTGCCAGAATTGACCTGCTTCCCAGCCCCTTGTTTCAATTCCCCTCCCCCTTTGCCCCAACCTCATTTGGGATGTGTTATTCTATGTTTGACTATGCTACTGTATCTATTGTAACTATGCAAAACTGTTATTTTTATTTTTCCTGACCCCTGAGACCTGAGCTACATGGCTGATGCCTGGTGGAGCTGCTAGACTGCTATAGAGGAGATTGGCCCAGGCTCACCCACTCGACCATCTCCTAACCAGCCAGACATTGGGAACAGTTCTTCTCGTCTCCCTGCTGTGTCTCCTTTCCTCCCCCTCCCTCCTACGATTTACCGTAACATTGTTTTTTTTCCTGAGCTTTACTATTCTCTTTTAATGGATGTAATTTGTAACTCGTAATGCAATGATCCTTATGTAAAGCGCTCTGAAACCTCCGGGTCTAGCCAGCGCTATATAAAACTCGTCAAATAAAATAAAATAAATAAAATAGCACACTACTCCAGAACCCAAAAAGGATTAGTGGTGAATTAGTATTGTGAAACATGAAATTAATTTGAGTGGTGAATGTGTAAGTCTGTTATTTGGATTGAAAAGGATAGTGGAGGGAAGAGTTTGCATATGTATAGCGCTTGCTACCCCTGATGAGGTGCTGACGCACCTTTCGGCGAGTAGCAAATTACTTTGGAACCCATGAGGAAAGAAACACATGAAAGACCAAAACCTGTTTGCTTTAATCGAACAAAGAGCCAAATGAAACTGTCAATGAAATATGACAAAAATGCATCGATTAGGGCACCAGGACTAATGCGCAAAGGAAACCCCTAAATAAACATTAGCGAATAGCACCCATACACAAGCTTTTTCATAGAGGGGCGCTGGCTCACAAACATTCAAACTTACAGTCAGGAAATAAATAAAATATACAACAAAACCAGAGTAGGACAGGAACAGAAAATAGATCCTGTACCAAAATAAAAGTGGCTACCGCTAGTGAATCCAATAGCTAAAAAAGTAGCCACTTCTGCAAATAATGCTAGTTTTGAGCTTGTAACGGCAAGCCATATAGGTGTTTTGCAAGGTAATAACAAAAAAGGGGCGGTAGTGGTGCTTCCCATGGGGAAAAACCGCACATACACTAGCTTGCTTAGATTATATAGTAGTACTGGGTTTACAATGTACAATGGAATCTTCAATTTAAGACGGAGTGCTGCACAGAACACTGTCACTCACTACCAAAAGTGACTAATGTCCGTCAAAGACTGACAAAAATATAGCTATACATAGGGCACAATCCTTAAGAACCAATAGGATTTAAAGACTTGTAAGTCAAAATACACAAACACAACCATCCAATTTGAATGTCTTGAGTTCTTCCTCAGCTGTTTTTGTTGAATCTACATGACGTAACTTCAAATAAAGAAAACTTATAATATGAACTTTCGGTTCTGCTATCCTGTCTTATAAGGAAGAACTCAAGACATTCAAATTGGATGGTTGTGTTTGTGTATTTTGACTTAAAGTCTTTAAATCCTATTGGTTCTTAAGGATTGTGCTCATCTTGACCCCTATGTATAGCTGTGTTTTGCAAGGTAGTAGAGACTGCATTCATTTGTGCTTGCTGTAAGCAAGGTTTGTGGCAATATTAGGGAAATTAACACTAAAACCCGCCCACCAGACCATAAAAGAGGCACACAAACCCCCAAAAATGGTCCATACACAGACATGTCAGACCAGACCATCAGGTACTGCCTGTCCGTCCTCTCTGCCAGGCCGAAACTGATTAAAACACACAACCCATATTTACAAACAAATATAGACATGGATTTGAGCCAGCTTGGTACTCCTGCCTGAGGGTGGTTTAACAAGGAGAAATATATTTATTTCTCCTCCTTATTTACTCTCTGCCTATGTGATAAAAAGAGGAAATAGACCCAAAGGATAGTTTTTGTTCAAGACGGTGTACTTACCATAAAGCAGACAACCTTGCACTATGGCTCAAGAGTAGCTTCACTGGCACTAGGCAGCACAAAGTGGACCAGAGTGTGGTGAGAGAGTAATTGCACCATTTCATTGAACATATGGCACAGTCCTGTCTCTCCAGGTGACGCAACACTGTGCAGCACAGCAGCTTTGATTGCTGTGCTGTGTTGCACTGTTGTTTTGTAAATATGTCCTAGGCGTGAGCTGCAGCCCACAAATGGCTGAGTTGTCAGAGTTCTCAACCTAGCATTTTTTTAACACAAAACACTAGGTAACTTTTAGAAAATGTATCTAGTGTCCTTGGCGCATTAGCACTTACAGCATGGTCACATACGTTTACCCAGTTTAGGATATAACCCCACTAACATGAACTGCACATATAGTCAGGATGTGGGTGAGGCACGAAGTGCTGGATATGGGACAAATCTATGATCACATTACAGTCACAAACTCAAACACCTGCACACACACTTACTTAAAAGTTTCACACTGCAAACAACTTCAACCGTAGACCTCAATCATGAGAAATCCAATACATAGTGAGTAAGAAATGCTATGGCAAGGTAAGGTGCTAGCTAGTGCTACCAGCAAGCTGAAACATACATATACCTGGCTTCTCATATCTATATATTGATGACACAGACCACAACATCGAAACAATTTTTATGTACCAGTGCTAGTTATATACACACCTACAGTTGTCAGAACCTAATGCGAAGAATATGGCACAGAACCAAGAAACAGAGGGGCATATTATCAAGGACAGGCGATACATTATCGCCGCTTTTATCAGCAGGAAACTGAGGATAAAGCGGCGATAATGGCCTTGATAATATGCTCTATGAATTCCAATCGAAGCCCATGTTAGATGTAAACACATCTAACATGGGCTTCGATTGGAATTATCAAGGCCATTATCGCTGCTTTATCGGAAGTTTCCTGCCGATAAAAGTGGTGATAATGTATCGCCTGTCCCTCGATAATATGCCCTAGAGACTTGCATCATATCCATTCCTGCCCTAGAACAAGCAATAACAAACATCAAGACACCTGCCAGCCTATCTTACAGCACTTACGCCTGGAAACTGACAGGACAAGTAAAGCAGGACATGTACAGCCCTGAATAGAAAAAGACAGCATTCCAGAAGGGCATGATGCTATTGCGTCTGAATGTACTAGTTCCACTGAGAGATAGCAAAAGCACTCTGAGAAATGTGTTAACACTGTGAGGCTCCAGTCCTTCAGAGCTGTCATTCCTATTAGCATTCACCACATACCTCTGTGTACTGTGCTCACCAGATGCTGCCTAAAAGGGCCACCACACTCAGTTTAAGCCTGAGACTCATTGCCGCATCGCCACTACACCATCTTCACATTACTTAGCATTAAGTGGCTGCAATGTTGAAGGCCTCGAGACACGTGCCAACTGTGAGGATGTGGGTGTCAGAACCCTTTTCAGAGGGCCACGGGGCATGCAGAGATTACTAGGCCCAGCCAAGGTGGTTGAGGTGGATGTATGACGTTAAAACGCATACTTTTACAACGCATACCTTTCCAACGCATTTTTTACAATGCAACATCCATTACAACGCATTCCATTACAACGCATGCCATTACAATGAACTTTTAAAAACTACATTTACAACGCATTCCATTACAACACATACTACCTTTACAATGCATACCATTACAACGCATAACATTACATTGCATGTTTGGTAAGTATTGGATAGTGTAGGGGTAAAAATTACTATTCTAACTCCAGGGGGTGCAACAGTAGGGTAAGTGTTGGATAGTGTAGGGGTAAAAATTACTATTCTAACTCCAGGGGGTGCAACAGTAGGGTAAGTGTTGGATGGTAATGTTATGCGTTGTAATGGTATGCGTTGTAATGACTGAGTTGTAATGACATGCGTTGTAGTGGTATGCGTTGTAGTGTCATGCGTTGTAATGGTTGCGTTGTAATGGCATGCGTTGTAATGGATGTTGCGTTGTAAAAGTTTCATTGTAATGGTATTGCGTTGTAAAAGTTGCGTTGTAAAGGCTGTTTCCCGGTTGAGGCCTTTTACTCCTGATGTCCCAAGGCCCGGACTACTGTGGATCCTGTGAAACTGGGCCAAGTACCCCTTCTGCACTTGGCTCTCAGTGGTAGATGTGGATGAGCAGTCAAAATCACCCTGGGGGGGGGGGGGGAGTGTAGATACAGGCTAGTAACACAACTCATAACTCAAAGAGTGCACAGCAATGTCAATAAATCAATATCCAATCAAATCCTTATTTTCATGTAAAAAATAAGTATTTTATTTCTCACTCTACACATTCAAAGAAGTTGTTGCAAGTAAGAATCTTCAGGATGCCAAGTTGTAGGTTCCAAGTTATATCTTTATTTGTAATTAAGTTACAGGTAGCTTAAGGTAGAGCCAAGATGGTAATTAAGCATAAAGTACGCCCCACCAGGAGCAGTCTCCTTACTGCTCAGCCTGCTGACTCCAACTGCCTAACCTCATGCACCCAACACTCTATGCATGAACAGGAAAGGGAAAAAGAAAGAAGAAAGACATGAATTAACATCACAACAGAAGTATTATGACATTCATAAGCAATAACACAATCCCGTTGAGGTTGGGGCTAATAGAAGCTTTTCCTTGACAGCAGGATGACTCCTAAAAGAAGAAAACAACTCCTGTATTGAATAGAAAGAAATGGGAAGGGGATAATATTTGTTTTGTGCTTGTCTAACGAGGGAGAGTGTATCCTCCTTCCTATATACTGAAGGTCTCTCTTCCATTTCCGAGAGTGGACTCCAAGGTACCCCTTTTTGGGTTTGTGTAGAGAATCCATACTTGAACAATGAAATCGTATGTATGCACAGTGGCGGCTGGTGGAATTTGTAATAGATGGGGGCCTCTTTTATTCTTTTAACATGTGGGAGCTTTTCATTTTAGTCCATCAGTTTATATCACTATATTGAGAGATATTTATTAAAACTGTTAATAAACGCATCTCAGTACAGTAATATAAACTGATATACTAAGTAAAATGCTCCTGCATGTTAGAAGCATACTAGCGACTAGAGCACTTTTAAATATGTGAGTTCAGGATTCACACATCCTGTACTCACATATTTAAAAGTGCTCTCTTGAATTTTTTTAACATGCAGGAGAGTTTCACTTTAGTGCATCCGTTTATATCACTATTTTGAGAGGCATTTATTAACAGTTTAATAATGGCTTCTAAATATAAACTGATGCACTAAAATAAAACACTCCTGCATTCTAAAAGCTCACAACGAGAGCACTTTTAAATTTGCGAGCTCTGGATGTGTGCCCTGCTGTGCCAGCCTGTGGTTTGTTTTTATTGTTTAAAAAGCAGTAAAAACGAACCACAGGCTGGCAGGCATAATGAAAAGCCTCCATCCCCTCTTACTTGCAAATCCTGCTCTGGAACACGCACTGCGGGCTGTAGTAGCGTGTGCTGCTACTGTTCCAGTCCAGGATGGCCGGCTCAAGAGTGCCAAGCATGCCCTCGCGTACTCTGATGGCTCGAGATCACAGCGTCTCATGACTCTGTGACCTCGAGTCACATGCCAGCAACCCTTCACAGGCAGGGCCGGACTGGCCGTAGCGGGCACCAGGCATTTCCCCGGTGGGCCGGAGTGGTGGGGGCCGGTTTTGTGGCCGTGGGGCCACTTTTCTTACAGGGTGCCGGTTTTGCAGCAGTGCTGCAAAATTGGCCCTCTGTAAGAAAAGCGGGAGCAGTGCTAAGTGGCTAACAACTCCCTCCCCTCCCGTTCCCAGGGCCGGTGGAGAAGCAACCTGCCAGGACTGGTTCCTGTTCACCAGCTGCAATCAATACCCTTTCCCAACAGGTCACAGGTGACAAAATGGGAAAGGGTGTTGCTTGCATACTGAGAAGGTGATTGACATGCAGACTCAGGAATGGGAGGTCTCTTTAGACCCCCGATTATTGCAGGCCAGGGCAGACTGATTTGCATATAGCCATGTCTGAACTGGGGTGGCAGAGTGGGCTAAAGAACAGTGATGAATTAAACCCAGATCTTTTGACTGGGTGTGAGTGTTTGATTGGTTCAGATGCTCCGTCCATCACCACCCCCTTTTGTATCGCAGGGCTGGCACTAGGTCAACCCTTAGCCTGCATAGCAATATATACTTTAAAAATGGAAATGCTGAGGGACAAATGCTCACTAGAGTATTTGTCCCACTCAAAAGCGCCGTGCTGCCTGACTCATCACAGCAAGTGCGAGAGGCAGCCAGGCACTTAAGCAGCACTCCACATGGTCTTCAAGCCCTTATTTACTTACAAAAAATACTTATGTGGATGGTAATTGTTCTTTGAAATTACCATCCACAAAAAATGAAAAATGATGTGGGCGGCTTCCTGGCGCACCTTAGAGGCAGCCGCTGCTGTGAACGCAGTTGAAACAAGTTTTAATGGAATGTTTTGAAGTGCATTTATTAAAATGTTTTAGTTATGCCACATTTTAGAGAAACACCATATTAATTATAACGGATTCTGGGGCATAATATCAAGGGCGTTCATCTCCGCTTTTTTGGCTTTAAAAGCCAAGAAAGCGGAGATAAAATTATCTCCCTATTACCTAGCTGTCGCTAACACCAGTTAGCGACAGCTAGTATGAGATAGCGACCATCTTGGGCCCCGCTTGGCATGTCAGTGAAATTTATCACTAATGACATGGAAAGTGGGCGTGCCAAGATGTTAGCGACTGGAAACAGTCGCTAACATCGCTATCTCCTATTTTTCAACTTTGGAGATATTCGCGCTAAGCGCGAATAGCTCCAAAAGCTAAAACCTGCCCCTGAGCAGTTCTTAGCCATGTTATCCAATGGTAGGTGGATAACATGGCTAAGAGCATTAGCTCGGTAATGCATGAATATCGCTGACTTTTCAGCGATATTCATGTATTTCGGCCGATTTTTATCGCTTAGGAGATAAACCTTGATAATAGCAAGGTTCCTAAGCGATAAAAATCGCCGCAGCTCGGCGATACAAATATTGCCGCTAAGCCAACATAGCGATTATTATCGCTAGTTGTTGGTAATCTGCCCCTCTGTTTTTTTGTCTGTTTGTCTTAACTCCTGAATTCACCGTTCCCATCGGGTCCCATCTGAACATCTTCGCTTCCCACACAATCTCCGGCAAGGCAGGAAAGCAATGTGAATTCTTGTTTAACAATAATACAAAGGCCTATTAAAATGAATCTTCTAGTGCACAAGGAAAGTTGTTTCTTTCAAGGTTTCTTCCACTGTATTTCCGTGGCAGAGTTCACTTCATATCCTCAAGAATAGCCTTTGTTAGATGTTGCAAGATATGTTCAAAATGTCTCCGGAAGACTGGATCACTGATGAGCCTCCTGCTCTCTGAGAAAATGGGATACTGCAAACGTATAAAGCCATTTACGCCTATAAAGTTATGTACTCTGATTTGCTAGAGAAATGTAACATGTATCATGCAATATTGAATCTATGCTTTAGCTAATTTGCTATGCAAGCATTGTGTATAAGAACCCATTGGGTTTGGGGGGTGAGCCAGAAGATTTGGAGCTTTCGTAGATGCTAATAGGGATGCTGTCCGATACTTTCTTGAGTTTGCTACACATTTGAGACTTATAATGATTTACTGATTCTTGACTATTCTGTATTAACTCAGCATTTTGAGCCTTTATGTCATTTATTCTGTACCAACTGATTTTGAGATATTTGTAATGGGACCCTTTTACTTTATCCTTCGACTAGAAATCTGTTTTTTGAGTGGTCCTTAGGACTTATTGTGTTACTCTGATAAATTGAAGTTGGGTGGGATGTTCTTTATGCAGGATCAACTTGTAAGTGGAACCTCCAGAGGAAAATTGTGGTATTTTGGAGTGTCATGATTATTTGGTGCAGTCCTAAATATTGAGGTACAGGGTTCCGCTCCTACACCCATACAAGGGAGGTTAGGTATACTCATTTTACTGTTTGTGTATAAGCATTGCAGCTTCAAGACTAATGCTGCCCCCTGACCAGCAGCTTGTCGTAGTTTGATGTCCACAGGAGGCCATGTAGTGGTTCCAAGTTGTAGTTTATTAGATGAATCAGTTACAGAGGTGATAAGAAAAGTAGCCAAGGTAGTAGGTAGGCCAGTAAGTAAGTTGGTAAGAAGGCCCCACCAGGTGCAGCTTCCTTCTGCTCATCCTGAAGTCAACGGACTCACATGAGTCACCCCACATTCTGCGACCACATATAACGTTCTAAATATACTCAGGCTGGACAAAGAGGGAAGATAGGGTGAAAAGAAATGAGATTACAACACAGCTCCTCTCTAAATTCTCCCTAAAGAGAATTAATGGTCTGATGTACTTACAGCAGCGGCCCCCAAGTACGCCCCGCTGTCAGTGTAAAGTTTCAGGTAGTGGAGCCAGCAGGGGCACCGCCAGCTAAAACTGACTCTAAATAGAGCGGATGGATCTTCAGTTTAGAGTACAGGATACGCTGCTATGTTTGTGGCGGAGTATCCGGTTTGCCAACTACAAATGCGGTAATTTGTCATAACCCCCAATGGCGCTCCTTGTCAGAGAGTGAGGGTCAGGATGTGAGGGAGTCGCCCAATCAAAGCTGAGAACTGATGAGCACTGGCTTAAACCCTACAGTTTTAGTACACCTGCAGTTTGTGTTTTCATGCAGGAGGGTGATCAAAACATGTTGAGCTTATGGCTGACATATTGGTTCGGGTGCCCAGTGTGCATGGGAAGCTACCAGGCTCCAGAGACAGTGATACTGTTCAACATGATGTAGCGGTTGGAATGAATACAAGAAGGGAACCAGAGCAGATAGGTAGCCATCTTGGGTTAGTTTGCATGCATTGTAGGTAGTCAGTGCGGGAGACGGATAAGAGGGATCAGGTCGTAATTAGATTGACTGAGATTCTACATGACCCTTTTACAGCATTTACACTGCTTTCTTTCTCAGGAGTTGATTTCCTACCATTCTGCCACCCAGCCCCAATAAGAACTGGGCCTTACTGGAGCTCACATTGGCAGCCATCTTATGATCACCGGAAATGAGGTGGTTCACGTGAGATATTTGGGCCTGGCTGTCATTCTAAAATGGAGCATTTTTGTGACAGAGTGACACAGGGTGCTCTTGTGACTGGTGCCAAAACATACAGGAGCTGGAGAAGTGGGCTCTGGAAACCCAGCGTCGTGCACACATGGAGGTGCAACTAATTCTGATCCTACTGCCATAGACTTCCCACCTAAGACTTCTTCTGTCCCCTGCCTAAGATCATTACACTGTCTTCCAGTAAAGAAGCACATTCTTTTTAAGATCTTATGTCTGATCCATAAGCACATGTATGGAAGGGGACCAAAATACTGGTCCAGAAAACTACAGTGGTACCATCCAAGCCGGACCCTCAGATCAGGCAATGCCTCATTGCTCACTCCTTTGAGAATCCGCACAGCCAGGAGAGGTAGTCGATCTTTCTCCTTCCTCGGTCCAGCATCATGGAATAAAATCCCTGTTCACTTACGCATCATCCCCGACCACACCCGTTTCCACAAACTGCTAAAAACATGGTTATTTGACAACTAAGTCAACATCTAATCAGAGCCGTCTGCAAGTGCCATGAGACTTTTTAGTGATATGTTTGCGCTATACAAATGTACCTGATTTGATTTACTAGAGTCTCAGAGTCCAATTCACAAAAGACAATAGGACCATGTGAGTTATTACTCCTGTTGTCCTGCATCACATTCTTTTCAATGCATTTCACAAATGCATGGGCATATGTCTACGCCTATGCAGAAAAAAGCCCAATCAGACTCATATCTACTTCATTCAATCATTTTATTAAGTCGCACACCACACATGGTCACTCACAAATACTGCAAGTGAATCACGTAGAAATGGAGCGAATAACTAATACTACCAGCACAAAGCCAAACACCTAAGAGAAACAAAATAAAAAGGTATTTTAGTTTTACATATTGTTTACAATTATATGCATCAATTTATAAAAATATTTTAAAGCATCAGATAAAATAATTAAAATTAACATATAAATGTGCAGCCACATGAATCACATGAAGAAATCTGCAGCACACATAGAACAAGGAAATGCCTCTCAGGATTGTTTGTGTGCAGTAAGGTGTCCCTTCCTGCACAAAAACAATCCTGCATGCATGGTGCAAGGGTGCCTGTGTTGGTGCTAGGCAGCAAATTGTGCACCAGCATAGGGGAAAAGGACAAGAATGCACCTTATTTCACAAATACAGTTTATTCTTGCCTTTTCACATTGGTGTAGGGCAGCACAACAAGAAGACTTGTGGCGCTGCCCTACACCAATTCCTCCTAATGAGGCCCGTTTCTTAGCAAAAGTTGAAAAATTCAGTAAATTGTAAGTCTGTGTTCCCAATAATAATGTTTAAAATGTGTGTGATGATACACTTTTCCTTAGTCTTTTCAGTACATATTTCTACCTAGCCTAGGAGTGGAATCTCTGCCAACAGCAAGTAGAACAATATTTGGAGGATTTGAGACTATAATTATGGCTGTATTATGAGTTCTACTTGCCCCAAACCTCTTAAGTAGGGAGTGTGGACACAACCCCCCTCTACTAGGTCTAATTCAGTGCCTGGAGTGGGCATGTTGCATGTAAATGGAGATTCACAACGACTTGTCCATGTAAATATGTCATTGCAGTTGGTCTAGATTACAACTCTGTTTGATGGGACCACAAAGGGATTGACAAATTGACTTAGAGGGCTTGTTATACAAGCAGTAAATAAACCTGCAATAACTTGTCGCTCTGTAACTTGCAGCCTCTCAGATTCTGATGCATTTGAGTGGCTACAAAAAACTCTCTAAAAATGTCTAGTGTTCCAGAAATAGCTAAATTAAGAGTGTGAGATAACAACCCTCTTAAATTCGAAGCCATTAAATGCATCTTACTTTCCAGAGCGTCCATGTTCAGTCCAGGGACTGCTTCATTGACTTCATTTACTCCATTTGCTTCATCTACGTTTAGTTTATTAGATATTACTCCATCTTGACTAAAATGTAATACCATTACAGCTCCCTCGATGTCTGCGGAATTGCCTAATCCGTCAGAGCCTTGCAGAGTAACCGGATCACATCCTCCTCTTTTGCTGAATCTCTGTACTGCAGAAGTGGGGCTGTCTCCATGGAAACCACCAGAGATGGCTCTGACAGGTAGTTCTCCTGTTGCATCCTTCCATCCATTATCCGTTTTTAAGTGCATCCTTGAGTCAATTACCTGTCTGCTCCACACCTGTGCATCTCTGCTTCTGAGCAACTTCGCATTTCCTCCATAGTTGCACCAAACATAATTAGAGAGCGTGTCCTCCGATTTGGAATACAACATTTTCACAGCAACCCAATAAAAGTAACCTACATTCTTAAATCCTTTCTTCTTCTATCCCTCCTCTATCCTTTTCAATCCAAATAACAGACTGACATTTCCAACACTTAAATTAATTTCTTATATCCCTATACTAATTCCCCAATAATCCTGTTTGGGTTTTGGAGTAGTGTGTTACCCACCGAACAGCGCTTTGACACCTCATCAGGGGTAGTAATTGATGTATAAATGTAAACTCTTCCCGCGTCTATCCCTCCACTATGCTTTTTCAATCCAAATAACAGACTAACATGTCCACCGCTCAAATTAATTTCATATTTCCCTTTACTAATTACCACTAATCCTTTTTGGGTTCCAGAGTAGATTGCAACCCATCAATAAGCGCTTTTGGACCTCATCAGGGGTGGCAAGTGATATGTAAATACAAACCCTTCCCTCTTCTATCCCTCCACTATCCTTTTTCAATACAAATAACAAACTTGCATGTTCAGCGCTCAAAATAATTTCGTATTCCTCTATACGCATTTCCTCACTAATCCTGTTTGGGAATCGGAATAGCGTGCTACCCACCAAAAAGCGATTCAAAACTTCATCAGGGATAGCAAGCGCTATATAAATGCCAACCCTGCCCTCTTCTATCCCTCCACTAACATTTTCAATCTGAGTAACAGACTAACATGTCCACCGCTCAAATTAATTTCATATTTCCCTACACTAATTCACCACTAATCCTTTTTGGGTTCCAGAGTAGCGTGGAACTCTACGAAAAAGCACTTCGAAACCTCATCAGGGGTACTAAGCACTATATAAATGCAATTACAAATACAGTTATAGAATACCACTCATAGAGTCCTGATTACATGTTAAGGCCTTATTACCAGTCCTAGGAGTTTGCACAGGGATTGGAATTAGACAGCAATTATCACACCCTATCAGTTTTACCCTGATAGGTTTCCAGTAGATCAAAACTTTAGAATTATTTCATGGAAAAGTCCTGGAGAAAAACAAAATATGATTAATTAAATGTGTTAAATAACACCTCTACATGTTATGCCTCATGTTCAACATGAAAACTTGAAATAGAAGGCACTTGCAGAGCCATTTAAACGCCACACACTAGAGAAGTGGGAGAAACTCAACGATTTTCTGAACAATTTTGAATCAGGGAATAGGTAGTTTATAGATATGAAAAGAAAGTCTTTAAGCTTAATTATAGATGAAATCATGTATGTACAGTAACTTTTGACCTTTGACCTAACACCTTGATATGGAATCAAATTACTGAGATGCACAACCGAAACCTAAGAGATCCTAATTAGCTTCTTCCCTGCAATCCAAAATACAGATGACACAAAATATTATTCCAATGGGTGTAGATTTTGTATTAGCTCCAGGGGGCATAATTTTGTCAATGATAATTAGGACACAATATTTGTGCCTCAATCAATCAGTAGATTTGTAGAGCGCTACTTGTCACCCGTGAGGGTATCCAGGTGATGTCTACCTTTATGCTGCCAATTATATTCCTGTACATTTCATTTCCAGTATAGCAACTCTGTGCAGTGAGTTTGAAGGTTACTGAATACATGTAATCGACGGTACTCAGGACCTGAGGTTCATCAAGTAACTGAAATTGGGGTTCAGAGTAAGAGCAAGTGGCATCATCTTAACACCTTGCGTGCGGCGCCGATTTCCCCCCGGTGCTGGACATTCCAGAACAGGGTGTGGTTGTGATGGAACCATTCCGTCATCAGCACAGCTCAACCGTGACTGATGACGGAATGGTTCCGTCACAAGCATCGAAGGGGTTAATTCTCTCATACTGTTTTTGTAAGTTTAGCATGTTTGGGGACAGCGGTTGAATTGTCACATTCTGCTTGGCCGCATTCCCTCTAGTCCATGTCTGCCTTCCTCACACCTGATTTTTACTGTCATAGCACCAGGAGCTTGAATGGTGTGGGAATGGAACTGTAGCATGTTTGACAACTTTCAAGAATTGGAAGAAAAATCACTTGCATACAAGAAATCCCACCTACAGCTCAGTACTGGCAATGCATTTTCTCTAAAAAACAGGGCGATGTCCCTCCAATGAATGTTGTAACAAAATGATACTCTAAAGTTCCTTTTGACAAAGTTTGACCTAAATAAACTATTCAGAGCACAAACCAAAAATACCGGATACATCAACCATAATATGAAGGCCTTTAGATCTAGCATTCATAGTATAAATACACTACGAACAATAAGTTGTATAATTAATGCCGTTGGAGTTGTCAATCACGAAAGAAAGGCCCCGAGTATATTAGACATACATAGACTTAAAATGAATTCCTCATCAATCGTCAGGCTCAATTCAAATATCCTATCAACAGCTATAAAACTAGTGGCGTTAAGTCAACGCTCTAAGATGTAGAGGTGCAACTTAACCTCATCAGCCATCTCATCAGGTGAGAATACCCCATATTAGCTCTTCCCTTGTGAACACCTACCCACAACCTAGATTGGACAAGTGGGTGGAGCCTAAAGGGGAAGTGATTTCTGAATCATTGCTACCTTCTCTGGTTTCTATGTTTCTGACTGCTACTGTATAACAAGGACATCCAAACCTAGTCGGAATGCCAATTTTTGACCAGTGTGAGTCTTTCTTCAGCTTCTTTCAGGCCACCTTGAAGGGTAGGAATAGGGACTGGAATTCTAGATGTGCTTAGATTCCTCCATTTCCTTACAACTCCTGATTAGCTGGTCTGATGACCAATAACCATGCTTAATTTCAAAGCATCAGTTTAGGTCAAGTAGTCCTCTCACAACCTGGAGTCCCTCTCAACAAAAAGTGGAATATTTTAGGCCGGTTCATGTTTATGTGCCCCAGAGAATCTAGGACATTTTTTTTTTTTTTTGCATTTTGGCTTCACATCAATGATTCTTATATGCACTCTGGGGGATTAGTAGAACTCAGCGCCAAGTTAACCGATTGGACACTGTTCTTGAATACTCAAGCTTTAAAATTACACTGATAGGAAAGGACTCAGGTAGTATGAACTGGAGCTGTAGTATGCCTCCCCTAAACTTGGAGGTAAGAATGCTCACAGTATTGTGACATTACAGATATGGTTGGCCCAGAGTCAGCACTTCCAAAAGGTGTAGTAAGGGCACCAAATTACTGAAAAGGCTCAAGATTTTTTGTGTTGCTTCTTATCATGTGAGCCGATTGACAAAATTCTATATATGCGTGGAGGGCTGTAATCCTTGCAATGTTCCTCGGTCAACTTCTTCTTGTGCCCATTTGGTTCTTTTTCCACTTTGCCCTCTTCTTTCTCCTCCTTTGGAACCCAAAGGACTTGAATAGTCTCTTACTGGTAACTTTAAATCACTGCCCTTGACTGGTAGTGTTCAAAGGACCTGTTGTGATGTTTTCTCCTCCTCTGTGGACTGAAATCTCCTCTGATGAGTATATTCAAGTTAGACTATGTCCTGCAGTTCTGCATCTATGAGTGCTTTATCACCGGGGCAGGATTTTCAAAATCTGTTAGTGATGTAAGCACATTTTCCTTAACGAAACCATGTTTTACAGTGTTGGCCAATGGCTTCCCACACTTACACCATTACTAAGCTTGGAATGAGTAATTAGCAGTGATTGTGATAACTCTTCCATGCTAGATCACTGGGGTTTTAACTCAAAAGGTTTAGAATACCTGCTCAATGGATACAATCTGGTATTGCAGGTTCCCAGATTTATGGGTCATAAGCTTCCTTACAAGGATCCATAGTGTTTCTGAATGACTGCCTCTCTAGTTTGAAGTCATCTGTGTTAGTCCCTGGCCTAGTCAAGTCTAACCAGAGCGACTGTGTAATTGATGTAAAGTTTTGATTGACTCCTGAACAACCGTGAGCAGTGCAAAAGCAGAACACTAAAGACTAGAGAATGCCTGTGGGATTGAGTAACACTGGAAATCTGAGACTTTGGCCAGGAGAGAAAGGGGGTTCAGTTGTGACCAAGTGACAAGGCGGGGGAAGTGTAAGGAACCACCAAGGAAAGTGTGAAAAAATTGGAATGGGCGTAAAGTAGAAACTTAGTGAAATAAAAAGGAAAATCAGAAACATAGGGCACATGGTAGGGACCTCACACTTAAAAGTTACTGAAAGCAGGGGCTTAACTCAGGCACCTGAAGCTCCTACTGTGAAGGGGAGCCTGCCCTTCAGGAGGGCCCCTTCAGTTCAAACCTATGAATATCAATGAGATATGGGAGCATTGGGGCCCCCATCACAGTCTGCAGCCAGAGACCCATCATCATTCAATAATAAATCACTGGCAGAAAAGGGCATTACTTGCAATTACAAATTTATGTCAGGTAAAAAAGAAAACCAGTGTTTGAGCCTCGTTGAACAGTGTCTGATGATGCATTTTCCAAAATTCGCCAGTAGGACACCCAGTTGACACACATAAACTGTAATTCGAGATGTAGAGACTGGTGATGTATCTACTGTGTAGTGTGGCATGGTTAGATCTCATTCTGGACCCTAAAGCATTACTGAAAACCATTCCACTTAAGACAGCTACAAGTGCACACCATTCAAACCACTGTGCAGGCCTGTGCACCTTCTAAGCCACACTGCTACACTTAGATGCAGTGACAAATCCACACTGCCATGATTGCAGCACATCTCAGCTCCTCATATACCAAACCATACTTTTCCAACATTAGATAAGGCCCTTCAACCAGGCACCTCCAGTATGCCCACATGTGCTACACGGGAAACAACCATTACATCACAGTCATTACAACTTAACTGCCTTTACATTGCATGCCATTACAACACAGCCATTACAACGCATATCACCACAATGCATGTCATCACAACGTATGTCACTATAACACATGCTATTACAACGCATTATAAGGTAAGTGATGGGGAAAAGTAATTTTTACCCCTACACTATCCAACACTTACCCTACTCTTGCACTCACTGGAGTGGGGATAGTAATTTTTACCCCTACACTATCCAACACTTACCCTACTTTTGCACTCACTGGAGTCGGAATAGTAATTTTTACCCCTACACTATCCAACACTTACCCTACTGTTGTCCTAAAAGTATTATGTGTTGTAATGGTATGCATTGTAATGGTATGCGTTGTAAATGAATGCGTTGTAAATGTAGTTTAAAAAAATGCGTTGTGTTGGCATGCGATGTAAAATCATCCACTGTAATGGATGTTGCGATGTAAAAACCGTGTTGGAAAGGCATGTGTTGTAAATGTTTGTGTTGTAACGTGTCCTATTGGTGCTACACTAGTAAGCTTAGCCATAGAGAGGAGTCTACTGCCACATGATTGGAGCACATCACTGTCACTAAAAGACAATACACAACGTATACAGCACATAACATCCTCCAGTCACAAACCACTCTAATCTGCATGCCCTCTTCAACAAGGCAAGTGTGTTACAATGCAGCACCAAAGGCATTGCATGCTGTAAAAATATTGTAACTGACACAGCATAACATTACATAGCCCTAACACTTATCCTGACACGGACTACTGCCCTGGACCTAACCATATCCTAAACCAAAACCTCAATCCTAACCCAAACAAGACATATGGGAACATAATCTGATTATGTAACTGACCTGATAAGCCTCTAGGCCTCACCATCATTCATTGTCTATTTACTATATTGAATGAGGGTGTTCTTACTTTTCACACAGTCCTAGAAAATAAATCCACCTGTAAGGGCAGGACCCTTTGTCTCCTTCCACTCGTTGGGACTGGCCCTGTTTACCTTCTGGAATCAAACATCCAATCACTGTACTGTCTAGGACTGAGAAAATGTATTAATCGTTGGAAGAAGTTTTGTTGTGCACCCGAAAATGGGCGTTAAGCCAAAACATCTGCAAAACATGCAGTTGTGAAAACACATTACTTATTTGTGAATAAAATATCTGAAAAGTAGAATTCATAATTGAAAGGGAATATGTACGTGGAAGAGAATCTAGAGATGATCAAAAAATGGTATTACAATATTTATGAAAATGTTTTTGGAGGTCAAGTACTTCATTTTTAGAGCATTTGCACATTTAATTTACACGAGCAAATATCTTTAGCTACGAGTAAAAAACACTTTTTTTTATTTGAAAAAGTGTATTTTGGCTTAATAATGTGTTTGCTCACATCGAGGATTATAGGCTGGTAAATCCACTGCCATTTGCTGAGGAGTGACCCTTAAAGGATGTACATTCCCTGGAATGTTATGTACATGCACAAACATACACATTTGCAAATATTCTTAAACGGTTTTCTGAACATTCCCACCCAGTAAATGGTTAGGAATGTATTCCTGACAAGGGAAGTAACAACACCATTCCTGGGTGGGATGGAGATGGGGCAGAAAAATTGAGAAAAGTGTTTTCCCTGAAGAGAAAAACAAGCTAAAAAATAGCAAGTGAATTTGCACAGGTTGCAAATTTTATCAATCAAAGGTATATGCATGCATATTTTTGCATGAGTTATTGAAATTCACAGAGGCTTCTTAGGATCATATCTGTTAAGCTGCGATTGTTGCAGATTTTCAGGCAAAACCTGGAAGAGTTTAGAAAATTCCTGAAATGAGTAGCTCCACATCCATGTCAAATTGTAAAACTCTAGGTGCAAATTGACTCATTTGTTTCACAATTGGTCCCAGACTAATAACTAATTTGCCCTACCAGTTGGTGGATGTGGTGGTGATTACTTTGCACCACAGAGGTATTGCAGTTTTAATCCACTGTCTGAGAAGATCACCATCCTAGACACCGCATGAATATAGGGGCATATTACCAAGCAGGGCGATAGGCAATTATCGCCGATTTAGCGGCCGTTTTCGGCCGCTAAGCGGCGATAATTCTATCGCTCTATTAGCAAGCTGTCGCTAACAGCAGTTAGGGATAGCTTTAGGCGATAGCGAGCGGTTTGGGTCCCGCTTTGCATGTCAGCAATATTTATCGCTAATGACATGCAAAGTGGGCGGATAACATGGCTAAGAGCATTTTTTCGCTAATGCGTGAATATCGCTGTCTTCTCAGTGATATTCACGCTATCGCTGGAAAATGTATCGCTTTGGAGATAAACGTTGCTAATAGCACGTTATCTCAGCGATAATTTCCGGCGATGCTTAGCGATAAAAAATGTGTTGCTAAGCATCGTTAGCGATAAATATCTCTAATTGTTGGTAATATGCCCCATAGTATTTATGTTCTTAGTGGAAGGATGATAACTTTGCACCTAAGCCTTCCATAATTTCCTAGGTATCACTGGATACAGTGGAGTTCAACCTTGTGTGCTGTGATTCCCATCCATTAGCATGACCCATGCCTTGCGCTGTAAGAGGGGGCGGATGCACTGTTTGCGGATTAAAGCATGGGTGGGAGGAGATTAGGGCTTAGGCATTCACATCTAGAGGATGCTAAATCAATAGGAAAGTCGAGTAAAGTGTTCAAATGCCTTTTCTACATTCAACACTCAATAAAAGGGAAGTGTTACAGATCTTCGCTGATCCCCCTGCATCAGTTGAGCAGCAGGGTCACCACTTCTCAGAGCCTCCTGTGGAACGTTGCTGTCAAAATAAATCCTTTGTTCTGTTTATTGAACTGGACCTTTAACCCGGATTCAAAGTAAAGAGAGTTTCCGCCTGTCTCAGCTCCTCAAAGTTCAAGGTTGAGTGTACCTACCCCAAAGCTACCAGAAAGCAAGAGAACAATCTCAGTCTCTGAATCTGCTGCCAGAATGCACTATAAAATGAAGTTTCTTGACATATATTGAGTGTTTGATAGTAATTTCATATGAATGGATGGTTTGGAGCTGAAATCAAGTCCTTTGCTAAAAGAAATTGATTATTTCATGGCTGCAAATTTAGATCACTCCTAAGACAAAACACCCCCCATGCCTGGTATATTTTTACCTGAGCTGTTTTTGTACCTTGGGGTCCCCCGGTGCCCAATGTATTATTTAAGGGGAGGGGAGCACAGGCCTCCCTTCCCAAGCCATTTTCCGTCCTGGGAACCCATCCCCGGGTAATTATTTAGGGTAGGGCCATGCAGTCCCTCTCCATGAGCCGTTTTCAGTCGCGGGGCACAATCCCCCAGAGCTCAATGTATTTATTAAGCCTTGAAGAAGCCTTGGGGACCCTATCCCCCAGAGACATGACTTAAATTAAAAAGGAGGGGGCCCACATACCCCAGGGAGCCCACCCCCAGGACCCAGTAATTTACCTGCCAGCACAACCGTGGGCAGGAAAGCATGTTTTTGCTCCTGCCTGCCAGGAGCATTTTCAAATCCCCCCCCAAATGGGAGCCAACACTAAGGGGCCAATTACGATGTCAGGCGGACTTGCGTCCACCCGTCACCGTCTCATAACCGGGACCGATCGACCTCTGGTTGGCGGTCCCTCCCGCCTCATTAGGATGCGACCGAACACTGTTTGGTCGCATTCTGACATTTCCCTATGGGAGCATGCATTACGGCCATAAACCGGCCATCATACCTGTTCCCATAGGGAAATGGGACGTGTTGTTCATCTCTGCACCCCGTGGCAGGCCTCTCAAAGTGCCTGCCACTGGGTGCAGGGATTAACAGGGTGCACCATAGGTGCCCCCTTGGCCCCCAACAAGAGACAGCACACACAAGGGGGCCCTGCTGGGGGCCCCTAACCACGCTTTCTGACAGGAATTGCATGTTGGACAGGCCGGAATGGAAAGCATGCCGGAACCGTGCATCGTAACCCTAGGGGCAGAAAGGCCCGCCCTTTTGGATTACGAGCCAGTTCCGACCAGCCGAATGACCATCCGGTTTCAATTCCGACTGCCTGATACATAATCAGCCAGTCATAAATGAAACTGACAATGGTGGTCATTGCCTACCTTTAAAAAAATTCCCGCCCCCTACAAGCAGGCTTGTGATCTGTTTCCTTCTCTGCACTGATGCGGGCAGGGAAATAGAACAACATATTGCTCCCTTCTGAAAGGAGCACTATAGATTGCTGCTCCCTCTGGACAGGAGCAATGCCGACTCCCGCCCCATGTTGGGAGACAGCTGGGGCCATGGGGGATCAGGAGCTCCCTAACATGGCCCCCAACATTTTGGTCTGTGGGTGCCCTGGGTGGGCACTGGAGCACACACCTTCAATAATGTGGGACCCAACCCCTCCCCTTGCTAATTTGCTTTGGACCTTGGGATGGAGTCATTGGGGCCTGATAAGACTGAGAGAGGGGACCCATGCAGCCCCCTTCCACTTTTAAACAAAAAACAGCCCCGGTGGCATCACTGGGGTCTGAAATGGCTCAGGGAGGTGGGCCACGCAGCCCCCTATGCTTCCATTTAAATTATTTCCAGGCCTAGTTAGGCTCAGAAAGTGGAACCACGTTGCCCTCTCCCCTTATTATTTACTTGGCCCCAGAGGTTGGGGGCTGCAAGGCCTAATAAGTATCAGGGTGGGGGGCCACAAACTTCCTCCTCTTTTTAATTTGTTTTGGACCCGTGGTATGGAGTCCACTGGGCATGATAAGGCTTGGGAAGGGGCGGGTGTACAGCCCCCTTCCCTTTTAAATAAATAATTGGCCCCAGGGAATAGGGTTCCCACGGCCTATGAAGCCTTGGGAAGGGGTGGCACATGGCACCTGCACCTTTTTTATTGGTTTGGCCCAAGGGGATGGGGTTCCCTGGGCCGAATAAGGCTTGAGGAAGGGGCATGCATTCCCTCCTCCCCGTAGAGTTTGGCCCAGTGGTCCTAGAAGGCTTAGAGAGGGGGGCCCATGCACCCCACCTCCCATTTTTTTTTACTGTCTTTGGATGAGGTCCCCATTGCCCATTTCCACTCAGGGAGAGGAACTACATGCCCTCCTCTCTGTAATCTTATTTGGCACAGAGGAATATGGATCTTTTGAGGCTTGGAGAGGAAGGCCAAACATCTCGCTCCCCCTTTTTACCGGAACTGGCCCCGGGAGGATGGGGTCCTCAGGGCCCAAGAAGGTTGAGGAGGGGGACTGTGTGGCAAGCTCTCTTTTTTTAATTGTATTTGGTTGATGTCCCGTGGCCCTATTAAGGCTCGGGGAAGGGGGCTGAATGCCCTCCTCCCCTGTTTAATTCTATTTGGCCCTGGGATGGGGTTCTTTTTGTGCTTGGAGAGGAAGGCCACACATGCCCATCCCCTATTTTAATGGGAACTTGCCCCAGGGGGGTGGGGTCCCCAGGACCAATTCAGGGTCAAGGAGGAGGCTGCATGCCCCCATAAATATTTGTTTTAGCCCCAGGAGATGGGGTCCCGGCCCCAAAGTTCAATCCTACACTGCACATGCCAAAGGCTGTAAGCGAGGTGGCCTTGACAGCCTGCTGGCGGTTTGGTCACAGGGCCTGGCAGTAGGCCAAGCCCTGCGGCCAACCTCCCACTGTGCACAGCCAAAGGCTGTGTGCAACAAGGGGTAGGCTGTCTGTGGGGAGTTGGAAACAGAGCCTGACTGCCAGTGACTAACCCAACGGTCAAAGACTGTGAGCTCCGTGGACTGTTTACTTCTGGGTGGCTGCCTGTGGGGAGTTGGACACTGCCACACCATGTGTAATGAAATGCCATGTGCAGCGAGGGGTTGGCTACCTCCAGGTGGGTTGACCTCAGGGGCTGGCTGCAGGCCAGGTCCTGTGGTTAACCCCACAGCAGTGCACTGCCAAAGGCTATGTGCAGTGTGGAGTTGGCTGCCTGTGCTGGGGGCTTGCCACAGGCCCTGCGAACAACCCCTGCAGCGCATGGCTGAAGGTCGTGCGTGGCAGGGGTTAGCTTTATATATGGTAATAAAATATAACTTTACGTTAGAAAAAACCTAGAAATGTACTAATAAAAACAAAGGTAAAAGTAAGATTATAGTTCAATTTAATAAAAAGATCTGTTCTTGTTAACATTTTTTTTAGAAATTCACAGAAAAACAGAGGTTAAAGTAACATTATAGTTAGGTGAATATGTCAGTGACAATGTTAATGTTTTGAATTAAAAAAAAAACACTAAAATTCACCAGTTACTGTTAGCGGAGCTAACAATAACTTGTGCCCCAACCGTGCACTGCTTATGGCATCACTCTTGACATATTCTAAAGACATCATAAATGCTTTTTTGTATACAACACTCTATAAACTATTGTGACATTAGAAGCCTGAATGTAAGTACAAAATAGCTTAGAATAATCTAAAGCATCGTTAATGCATTCACAGATACAACTCCCTTAGGTGTTGCAAGCATGCATTATGTGCATCATTGACCCTATATCATACACTTTGCTGGTAGCCTAGTTCCCTTTAACAATGAACCACAGATATATGGGAAACCTTCAATGTACACAGTATTCAATATGTATACAACTTTCTCAACGTCTGATCCAAAATTAATACCTTACTATGGGCAGCTTTTATCTGTATCAAACTCCTCAAAGTCACCCAACCTACACGGAAAGATGATATGAGTAGAAAAGTGGGTACTGTAAATACTGTTTACTCTGTGGAGAGAGTTTATTCTGTACCACACTGTTTGCGAGTGGTGAAACTCTTGTGAAAAATACACCACAGAGTATTAAAATGTATCTACTAAGAACAGTGCACACTCTATGCAAAACTTGTCGAAAAAGCGACTGTCTGCAAACAATGTGGTACTGAGCTAACACTCGCCATAGAATAAACAGTGTTATTAGTACCCACTATTCTACTTATAACCACTTCATTTCTCAAAATAGGTTCAGTGACTGTCAGGGGTTGGATACAGGTAAAGTCTGTCCATAGTAGGGCCTTAAGCGGTACAAAAGGGGGTGGTGATGGACGGAGCATCTGAATCAATCAAACACTCACACCCAGTCAAAAGATCTGGGTTTAATCCATCACCGTTCTTTAGCCCACTCTGCCACCCCAGTTCAGACATGGCTATATGCAAATCAGTCTGACTCTGAGCCTCATGGGAACAATGCAGCCCGAACTGCCAAGCCATGTCTTCCCTGGACCGGAAACAAGCTTCCGAGGACTGGTTTCTGGCATTCCAGTCGTCTTCAGCCCGGCTTCCTTGAATCCAGTGGCAAAGTGAGCAAGGGACTCAGGTCTGAGCATACTCTGCCACACTTATGGCGGCCAAAAGCGGTACAAAAGGGGGTGGTGATGGACGGAGCATCTGAATCAATCAAACACTCACACCCAGTCAAAAGATCTGGGTTTTATCCATCACTGTTCTTTAGCCCACTCTGCCACCCCAGTTCAGACATGGCTATATGCAAATCAGTCTGACCCTGAGCCTCATGGGAAGGGTCCTTTGGCATCCTTCTGGCTGCTGGTGATCCATTGTTGCCCTGTGTTCACTATGGGCAAGGTGGCCCCTACAGTGCGTAGACTCGGATGGTCATTTTTGCTTAAAATGCTCTAGGGGCCTTCTGCAGAGTCGGTCTCAGTCTAGCCATTAGAAGCCACCCTACCACTGGTAGTTGGTTGCCATCCTATGGGGCATATTAACCTTGGACGCTCATGACGAGCTCAGCTCGTCATGGAGTTTCCATTGATTTCAATGGAAATTACATTGAAGTCCAGGAAGTAGCTTAGCATCCAAGCGGTTACATGGGATAATTATCATTCAGCGCTTTTAGCGCGAGGATAGTTATCGCAGGCTAACCATGCGTTAGCTGGAAAACAGTGTGATTATCGCTGGACAGCGAAACCTTGCTGATAGGGCATGGTGATCTTAGCCATGTAATCCACCTCCCATTGGATTACATGGATAAGTCAGGTTACAAGCAGGCGTTAGGAAAGTAGCGTTAACTGTGGTTAGCGCTACTGTTCTTAACGCTCTGCTTGTTTGCGTGCAGCTTGATAATTGGAGAAATGTCGGTTAGTGACATCTCTCCAGTTATTTTGGCATGGAACGCCCACTTTGCATCTCATTAGAGATGCAAAGCTGGGCGTTGTTTTAAGGGGCGCTAAATCAGCAAAACACGCGATACCGTGTCTGTGCTGATAAGGCGATAAAATTATCGCTGCTTTTTGGCCGAAAACAGACGCAAAAGCGGCGATAATTGTATAGCGCCGCCTAGGTAATATCACCCTATATTTTCTGTGGGCTGATCTGTTCTCTCACTGCCAGGATTTGGGTGTACTATAATGCTCCTGTCGTCCAGGGTATGTGCTGTACGTTCCTTCTGATGACTGGCGGATAGCCCTTCCAGGAAGTTCCAGTTGGATTGTGTCTTGATCCGAGAGGTCTCTCTGGGATCCTGGTGGCCCTTTGATGGTTATGTCATCCCAGCTACCTATGGCAGGTAAGGCTGTTTGTGTTGCTGCTGTCCCTGTCAACAAGTGGGCCCCTGGCCTGAGAGCTCCTGAGTGGGTCTGGAGCGTGGGCGGGCCTCCTCCATGTACTTTGCAGGCGTCCCCACTCAAGTATCATTACGGCACTGTTTACAACAGGTAATAGGTCAATCTTTGTCCGCAATCTAAGCGAATTTAAGAAATATTCCCAATTGGAAATGATAAAACCTTTGTTCTCGTCTTCCCACTGGCAATATGTGCTTTTGCATTTTGAATAATTTTTCGTTTTAAATAGGGATCCTTCTTAAAGGGATCCAGCCCTGGGTTTAATCTTCTATCTGGCTTATTCTTTCAATGCAACACCCTACAGAGCAGAGCAGAGAAGTCTAAATTATGTGCTTTAATCCTATGGTGATTTGAATATTCCAGACACAAATTAAGATGGTGAGTTCCTGTGGCTTAGCTTCGAAACGTGACCCTTGAACCTGGCTCTAATCACACATGTGAATTTCATCAAACAAAATCAGGAGATTTTAGAAAAATTATTTTAGCTCCTTATGACTCAAATTATTAAGATGATTACTGTATAAACCATATCCGCAGTGTGTTGGCCATTTGGATTATCAAGTCCTAACCTATTATCACATCCTGATGTCAGTAATCATGTATCAGCTAGACCCACACACCATACCGTTATAGAGCACCTTGTGTTCGAAATGCTCCTGCTATACTAAAAATGTTCTAGCTAAAGTGCTTGAATTTCTTTGGGTGAAGGGTGACACTTTACCAAATACCAAAAACTTAAGCTGGTGTGGATCTGGCGGCTCTGAATGAAGCAGATTTACTGGGGATTAACAGGCCATTCGATAAGAATGTATTGCAAACATATGAAGTAGACGCTGGGAAATGCAAGGCAAACCTTTCACAAAATCTTTCAAAAAGTGTTTCAAAAATAGGAATTCTGATTATTCTATTCCACAAAAAAAGGATATGAAATAACTTCTGTGGCATCAGTCATCTTTAAACTGACTTTTTTTTAGTGCTTTTAAGGGATGTGTGAGATTTGTGTAATTGGCTTTTGTATAGTTACATAAAAGTTTGGGAGGATTAAGCATTATTAAAATGCAAATCCATCATTAGCAATATATTTTAGCATGATTTGTGTCCTCTTGTCAATTTTTGATGCAAGGACTCATTTTGTATTTTAAAAAGTATGAAAACCCCATCTGAGGCTTACAGCAGCCACTAACATTCTGGCTGGTTTATTGCTTCAACTTTATAATTCCACGAATTGTGGAATACCGGCATAATTTGGGGAATTTTGTGTAACAAACATAAAGAGAAATTCACAAAATCACACAAATTATGCTGGCATTATTTAAGTATTGCCCAGGTGTAACTTTTACCTGGCATGTCAAGCCCTTTCAGCATCAAATAGGAGACTGCTAAGAAACTAGAGGACATATTTACAAAGAATTCACATAATGCAGCATCGCTACTCATTCTGCTGTGCTGCCCTACGCCAATTTGAAAGGACAGGAATGCACCGTATTTGCAGCATACAGTGCTTTCCAGCCCTTTCTGCCTGTGCCGTTGCACAATTTGCAGCTGGGTGGCATCGCACATGGTGCAAAGGTGTCTGTGTTCTTGGCAGGATTGTTTTTGTGCAAGAAAGGACACCTTCCTGCACAAAACAATCACAGGAGACATTTTCTTCATTCCATGTGTGCAGCAGAATGCAGCACACATGGTAAGAGGAGGAATCAAGAAGACATTTTAACTTTTCTCCTTGTTACGCCTGCTCTGGGGAGGTGTACGTTTTTGGGACTGCCCCAGATTCAGGCTATGTTGTAAATCTGGGGCACTGTCAAAAACTATGAGAGTTGTGTGGGAACACCCACAGCACGCCCATGGCATGCCTCCCACATGCTGTGTGAGGCAGTACAGCAAATTGCATTGCATTGCCTTACGCAATATCTACAGGCCATGAAAATCCATGTAGGGTGGCTTTGCGTGTCCTTGTAGCTATGGGTCTGCACTGTGCACCACTGGAGCATCAAAAAATGTGACGCTTCGGTGGCGCATTATGCTTGTAAATATCCCCCTAAGGATGAATAAGATATCTTCCCACAGATAATTTTGGAAGCGAAAGGGTGAGTGATGTCTCTTCCACTGTCTCTGGCACTTTGGTGAAATGAGATCCATGGATTTTACCACAAAAGTGCAAGGCAAACAAACAAACAAACAAAGTGCACGCTTTTGAAAAAAAAACGTATTGAAGGATGTATGTCACTACAACGCATGCTTTTACAACGCATGCCATTACGACGCAGGTTTTACAACGCAAGTCGTTACAACGACTTGCGTTGGGGGGCACTGGATAGTAAATAGTTTAATTTACTATTCCAACTCCAGTCCCCGTGGATAGTATGGAAGGTGTTGGATAGTAATTAAACTATTCCCTATCCGAGAGCGCCCTCCAGCGCAATTGGTTGTAATAACTTGCCTTGTAAAAGTTGCGTCGTAATGGTAATGCGTTGTAAAAGTTGCGTTGTAAAGGATGTTTCCCCGTATTGAATGTCAAGCTAACTATAGGCATCAGAAAAGATGTTTTCTGAGCTCCAATTAAGATGTGAGAAGCAGTGATTTTTTTTATTGACTTATTTTTAGTTTTATCACATGGACTAGGCCAGTGGGTAGCAGGGCACTTTACATATGAACATTTACAGTACATAAGCACTTTAGATTTGTTACACTAGTAGTTACAAACAAACAATATCCATATTATTTGGAGAAGTCCATGATGTATAACGCTCGTAAAGCTACAAGGAGAGATCAAACAAGAACAAGCAGAGCTACAAGTACTGAACATGAACAAAAGCAATTTTAGTTTGCATAGTAAAATTGATGCAGAGCCCTCTTGATGTAACAAAGTTGCATGCTATTGTGCTAGGCTAAAGACAGGAAAATGGACAGCCCCTACTGGGGGAACTTATCAAGCTGTTTTTGCTGCTGAGCAGTAGTGGCATAGAAAGATGCAAAAGGCCCTGGTGCAAGCAAAGAAAATCGACTCTATGTACACTGGGCGAGTAGTAAAATACATCCACATTTGAGGTTGGGTTATCTGGTAGGTCTCCGAGGCACCCAGTGCCACTGCACCACCTGCACTGTTGATAGCTAAGCCACTGCTGATCAGTGCCTTGTACAATTGGTGAACTGTTAGTTCAAATCCACAAACATCATGTTCAGTATAGAGAGAAGAAACTACCTTCGTAATACTCAAACCTTGCTTCAGTGTGATAGTAGCGTATGACAGAACAGGTAGTGGAATATAGGAGGGGCAACATTTTTAATATGCAAGCAAAATGTTGCATATTTACAATTTTATATGCTCCACATATTCTGAGTCATTTTTCTCCCCTTCCTGGTGATGCATTTATTACATATGTTTTACCAGAGAAGACAGAGGGCCCGATTCACAGAACTAACTTAAGACAAAATCCTAAACTGACTACCATTTTGGTATTCACAGAAGGCACTTACTCATTTAAGTATTCACAGAAGTTAGGAGTCCTAGCCTTAGGACTCCTAAATGCCTTCTGTGAATACCGAAAGTCTTAAAGTTAGGATTTTTCTCAGTTTAGGAGTGGTAAAGGTAGGACTCCTACACTGAGAAAAATCCTAACTTTAAGACTTTCGGTATTCACAGAAGGCATTTAGAAGTCCTAAAGTTAGGAGTCCTAACTTTACTACTCCTAAACTGAGAAAAATCCTAACTTTAAGACTTTCGGTATTCACAGAAGGCATTTAGGAGTCCTAAAGTTAGGAGTTCTAATTTTACTACTCCTAAACTGAGAAAAATCCTAACTTTAAGACTTTTGGTATTCACAGAAGGCATTTAGGAGTCCTAAAGTTAGGACTCCTAACTTCTGTGAATACCGAAATGAGTAAATGCCTTCTGTGAACACCAAAATGGTAGTAAGTTTAGGATTTTGTCTTAAGTTAGTTCCGTGAATCGGGCCCAAAGGGCTTAATTACAAGTCTGGCGGGACTTGTGGGGGACCGGCGGTGGCTGCCTCCTAACCATCCTATTACTAAATGGGGATGGGACCGCCACAACCCCACCGTAGCCGCCAGAGAACCACCATTCCCTGGTACTGTAGAGGGATCTATATGCTTACCATGATTGCCGTGGTGCCGTGGTCCCTCCAGACATATTAGGAGTTTTCTCTTCCCCAGTGTTTACATTGCGCTTCCTCCTCCATGTAAACCCTGTCAGAGAAAACAAAGGGGGCCATAGAGGGCCCCCTGGTGCCACTGCCCCCTGTGGATGCACACAGGGGGGCACAATATATGCCCCCTTGCGTGCATGCACACAGTTCCTGCACAGCATGGACTTTAGAGCCCATGCCGTGCAGGAACTGTTTTTGGCGATCCCATTGTGGTGCCCGCTTTTAGAGGCACCGCCATGGGAATGCCAAAAAAAGCCTGCAGACAGGAGGAAACCCCTAATCTGGCAGGCAGCCCGACAACAGCTTTGGTGGTACAGCGTACCCAGCACCACACCGCCAAAGTCGTAATCAAGTGTAGAATGCCTTGCAGCTACTGTGAAACTTATTTGTTTCTTGGCCACAACAGATTTTCAGAGAAAATCCGCCTTCCAACAGTATCTAACAAAAATGATGTGTGTACTGCAAATAAAAATGCTTACAAACTACCACATTAGAATAAATTTGGTTCCAACTTTAAGCTACTTACTTACTTGCTGAGGTATTTTATATTGCATGAACTAAGCCCGCAAGGCGTCAAAGCATTGCATACTGAAGATATATATTCAATAGTGTAGGAGTCAGCAGAGTATATGTATTATCATGTTGAACATTGAAGAAAGGAGCAAACAATAGTGAACCTTTTATTGACATTGTAGCAGATCACAAGTGAAAGGCTTAAAATCTAGCTGCAAGTATTAAATCAGTGCACCGTAAATAAGTAGGAGAGCCTAAATAGAGTGAGGACACTAGAAAGCCTGAAAGTGACAAAGAACAAGAGCATGGTAGAGCTGATAAGATTCTAGAAAAGTCAATAATGTACATGTTTGAACTGAGTGGATCAAAGCTGAAGCAGTGTTGAATCTTTATCCCAATGGGAAGCACAAAGAAGAACAGGTTGGGCGAGGAAGGTAAATAACAAAGTAATTGAAGGTTATAAATGACACAGGAGCAGGAAAGAGAGTGTGCTACTTTAAAATTGCCTCAAAAATATTGTTGGCCTTTAATATCGTTGAAAAAATATGCTGTTGTTCAGATTCAATTTTATTTAGCTGTACATGTTTTTATTTGTGGCCGGGTGTTGTATTTGTAGGAGAGTTGGAAGGGAAGTGGTTTAAAATATATATGTTATAATAGTAAATACATTAAAAAATGTTAAACTAAAATTGCTAGAATAGACTAATAATTATGTTAATTAATGAATTAACGTTATTATCTACAATTCAGTGTATTTGTATTTTCAAGTATTATTTACATGATTTTTGTTCATTAATTCGTGTTTTTTACTTTAATATTTGTGCATTTTCTATATCATAATTATTTCTCTAAGAATAAATAATTTTGATCGGTTGCTGTGTTCAGAGGTTCCTAAACCTTTGCTGCTTCTGGAAACCCCCCTCATATTCATCACTGGAACTCAGGGAGCCCCCTGCATCATTATTGGAATCTGGGGACCCCCGCACGAGTCATTACTGGAATCCGAGGACCCAGGTGTAAGCATTGTCAATCATTTGAACAGCAAATAAATAGACAAAAAGTACAGAAAAAGCATTTATCAAACAAATACACAAACGATAACACCTATTTTTAATTTGCAAATACATATAAATAAAGATTTAAAAAATTAAAACGTATTTTTAATAGAAAGATTGCAACTTTTTAAAATTCAATTGAGGCCACTCATCGTCCATGCTATATTCTGTTTAATGGTCCTGCAATGCTCCCATGAATCAATCTGAGGAATCTAATTTAATTTTAAGCCATCAGTTTGAAATTCCTTCACATTTTCAGTACATTTTAAAATGTTCAACTGTACGTTAAGTGGCCGAATACGATGCATTGTAATGGGCCACTCAGTTTCCTATACGACTGCCTCATTATGATGGAGGCTGTTGGAAAGGAAACTGGCCGGTCAGTCCAGCTAGCTTCCGACAGGCTTGGAAAACCCATCCACCAGTCAGAAGCCGGCTGGTAATCTTAATGCCCTCGAAATTACTATGCATGGTTTCCATGCCGGTCTGTCTGACATGGAAATCATGTCAGAAAGTGTGTCGGTTTGAGGCCAAGAAGGACACCTATGGTGCACCTATGTTGATCCCTGGTCGGTGTCAGGCAGAAGTAATTCAAACCGCTATCATAATGAGCACCTTAGCTACTTTATTTATATGCACTTTATTAAACTGTTAATAATATTTCATTTTCAAAGTAGTCGCGGACCCACCTGAGGTAGGCTTCGCAGACCACCAGGGTCTCCGCACCGCGGTTTGGGATTCACTGGCTGGATTCATAAGTGTATGGCAGTAAGGTGTGAAGTGTTTTACATATATTTTTTTAATATTTAAATGTATTACTTTATTATTTTGGGTTAAATAATGTATTACATTTGCAAATGATTACTTTTATACTACGTCTTTATGAAGGTTTTTGTTTTGACAAATTGTAAATTCTATACTTTATTATTAGTCATAGTTAATATTTTGATTTTGTTTAATCATCTTTAAATATATTTTTAATTATTGTTGAAATAGTTTAATATTTTTTGGATTTTGAGTTTATTTTTGTATATTAAGTTTCATATTTGCAAAACATCGCTCTGTACGTTATTCGCACCCTTCATTTCATTTGTCATGTACTCTTTCTTAAACTCCCCCTGTTGCACCCCCATCTAACAACTAACATGTCTGGGATAAATGCACATTTTCATTCGTACTCCATTTTCATGGAGTTACAGTCAGAATTTCCAGAATGCTGTCTGCTAATAGAAGATCTGCTCGTGGGTATTTAAAAGAGCATGCCGCCTTGCATGAGAGACTATATAAAGAACGAGAGAGATTGGGTAGAGACTCAGAGGAAAAAAGAAGGGGAAAGAGAGACAGTGAGGGAAGATAGAGAGAAAGAGGGTGACACAAAGAGGCTTAAATAGAAAAATAGCTGGAGTAGTGAAAGAGGAGAAAAGAAGGAAAGGATGTGGCAGATAAAGTGAGAGGGCAAAAAAGGTGGAGAAGGAGCTGAGACATAAAAAAGAAATGAAAGTTAGACAGGGAAGGGATGGGGGTTGGACGTGGGAAATAAGATATGGAAAGGTAAGGACCGAGAAAAAGAAGAGCTCAAGGCGAGGCAGAATTAGGGGAGGGGCGAGGGAGTAAGTGAAAAAGTGAAAGAGAGGGGCAGAGAGAGATAGGAAATGTTTCCAGAGGTAGGGATAGAGGAAAGGAGATTGATCCCGGAAAAAGAAGAGTGAAACGATTGATTCTAGAAAAAAAAGAGTGACACGGGACATGGAAAAGGAGGAAAGGTGATTGAAGAGAAAATTGGGATGTAGAGAACAATAGATAAAGAAAGAGTGAGAGGTAGAAGCAACAAAAATAGAGAGGGGGAGGCAGAGAAAAGAGAGAGGGAAAAGGACTGAAGGGAGAAAATAAAATATGAGTGAGAGATACAAAGAACGAGGGGAAAAATTTGAGACACTGGAGAGGAAAGGGGATGTGGATGAGAGAGAATGGCTATATATAAAGAGAGGGAAGGAAGGAGAGAGAAATAGAGATAACCAGAGAGATAAATAATCATTCAATGAGGGTGATGGAGCTGCTGTGGAGGAGGAAGAGGATGGTGATGGAGGATCCGTTTAGCAGAGAATAAGAAGTAATTGGATCTCAGGACCGCGAATGAGAGGTCCACGCACCACTAATGAGGATGTAGAAGTTCCTGGAGATACTAATTGAGAGTGATTGATTGATTAAATGATTTTGCTATCATCAAATTCCAATTTAACGAGAAGGGATTGAGAAATGCGAAACTTTATAATTTGAGACAGTTCTGTAGAACAGCCAGCTTCCCCGCGAGTAAAAATCTCTTGCTTAGCCACCGCGCAGCACAGAGGCCGCTGGAGCGTGATCCGCCATGACGCGCATGGAATTCTGGGTGATGCTGAGTCTCACCAGCAGCCTCGGATACTGCAGACCATGGTGAACCGGGGCCGTACAGGGGGCCTCATTTATGAGGCCTTGCGTCAGTTTTGCGCTTCCGATGCGTCACTTTTTGTGATGCATCGGCAGCGTAAAACATGCCTCCTGTTGCGCACTATTTACAAAGTGACGCATCTAAGCAGATGCGTCACTTTGTAAACCCCTGCGCTACATTATAACTGCGTCAGGTATAATGTATGCAGAGGGGGCGTTCCCCTGCAAAAAGCCTCGAAATAGTGATGCAGGGAAATCTATGAGATTTCACTGCGTCACTTTTAGGACGCTGTTGCGTCAAAATCTTGCGCCTGCCTCACAGCAGGCGTAAGACTGACGCAAGCCCTTTCACATGGGGCTTTCCCCATGTGAAAGGACGCATTGCTGGAGTTGCGTCACTTTTGTGACACACTGCAGCAATGCGACACTTTTGCGCTTACAGATACGTCAGAAATACTGACGTATCTGTAACTCCTTGCGCAATGACGTGTCATATTGTAAATATGACGCATCATTGGGGTCGCAAGGAGGGCGCAATGAAAAGTGACGCATTGCTGTTTTCTCGCAGCGATGCGTCACTTTTCATAAATGAGGCCAAGGGGCTTTTATTTCACAGGTGGGCGGGGCCCTTGAAGGCTAGTATTGAAAGCCTAGGGCTGCTCCTGGTAGGTCTGTCACTTTCCCCAGCTCCCCCAGGTTACTTGCAGCAGGCGCCGGGAAGCTTCATGAGAGAGAGAAAGAGTGGGTGTGGGGGTCATAGAGAAAGCGATCTGAGAGGGAGAAGAGAGAGTGAATGGATGGAAAGAGAGCAATAGCAGGTGACTGCAATGTTTCAGGGATTTTGAGGGCCTTGAGCCAAACGTATTTTGGGGGCCCCTGTTTGGATCAGCTTTGATTTAATGATCCAGTTTCAGCTCTTTCATGTCCTCTTTGGCCAGGTCATTGACAGTGCACAGGCACACTGATCCAACTTCTAAATATGTATACATCTAATATTCAAGGATAGTGGTGTGTGATTTCAATATTGTAACTGGACAGCAGTTCACTAATATTACTGCAAATAATCTCTCTGACACCCTCTCATTTCTCATATGTGAGGTCCTGTTTTGATCTAAAAGAAACTTTTTATATGGATGTTGCATTAATCATAAACACAACATTTGTCTGCAAAATGTCTGCAAGAGGATCTCACACTTTAAAAATAAATTAGAGGAAAAATGCTACTTACAACAATCTGTTTAAGAATTATTGAATGTCAACAGGGCAAGACTCTCTGCAGAACAGAGCTGGCTCACTGGGCCAGAGCCTACTTTGCCCATGAAGTAATATCTCTCTGAATGAAAGAAGTAGGGAGCAGGGCTGATATGAGCATTTTTGCCAGGGCTGCTTTTGGTTCCCCAGACCGGCATAATGGTCCACCTACCAATGGGCTACCTCTGAGAATGGGGAAGGCAATCAGGATCTTTCATTGGTTATGATCCTTTTTAGGGCGATGCTCCATTATGATGTCAGTGGCCCCAGGTTCCAAGGCTTACCAAGTCCTCCTCCACCTTTTGTTTTGATTTTGTTGTCACATATACGCTTTGATATATATGTCAAACTGTTGGGAAATCGTGTGGCTGGTTAAAATTATGTAAATAAGACACAACTGTGCCTCAGAGTGACGTGTGCGAAAGAGAACAGTTCACTTGTGGGAACGATTAGAGAACATCTTTACTATGGGTGGTGAGTTATCTTTTTTTCGAATAACTGCCTCACACATCTAAATATCTCTAGTTTATCCTCAAAAAATGAACTCTGTTATCCATCTTTCCTAAACTAATGGAGTTTGCTGCTCAGGGCTATATTCATGTTCTAAATCCAATCACAGGTGACAACCTTTTCTTCTTGCGCAATGTAACATTGCTTTAACTATTTATTTATTTATTTATTTATAAAGTTCTTATAAACTTAAAAATGACACAATAATCACATTTAGCAGAGTGTATTTAATGATATAGGAAACAGCCTTTAGAGACGGGCAGCCAAAATGTCCTGCGCACTTATGAAGTGCCTCCCACTCCTTCCCCAGCCCGTAAACAGCCCAGCCTCGCCAGTCCCGTCCCAACCAAACAGTGTGTTCAAATAAAATTATAATAATGTTGTTATTATCATTTTATTCTTCAGTTTTTAATTGCTCACTCAGTGAGCAGTGAGGCTACGCTCCTCCGCCTTAGTGGGGGGGCCGCCACTGACAGTAAAGTGGTACGTCAATCCACTTCAATGGTGGCATGCTTGTAAACCTAAAAGTATTTTCACAATTCAGTTGATGCTGCACCAACATTGATTTTGCACCTAATTGTGGTTTCGCATCTATATGTCTGTGTTTTTCCTTCTAAATATACACCTCAAAGTGTTTCCAAAGTATTTTCCAGTTCTCATTCTCTCCCAAATCAGAATTCCTATTTGCATGCTAGCTCTGCCCCTAGGAGCATTGGCCTCCTTGCGTTTCACTAGGTAAAATATGGCACAAGTCACGAAGCCGAACTGGACTAACTTTCTATTAGTGCAGCTAGGAGTCCAAAATAGGCAGCCCAGTCGCTGTTGTTTTTCAAACTTAAGCTTGTTTTTTTTAATTATTACAATATTTGTCAATTTAAGGGAACAAAGCAATAATTTGTTATGCAAAATATTTGAAATATTTTCATCTAGCGGATTTTCCTATGCCATCCTTCTGGATTCTGATCTGAGATCTGAACATTCTATATAAAGGTGCATATGGCATGGTCCACTGCAAAAATCCACCCCAAAAAATCACAGAGAACGAGTTGTGGGTCAGACTCTTTCAGCCTTTGCCTTGTTTGCGACCAGACTCTTCAGACATTGCTAGCTTGACGTGTCTTTCACATTTTGAATCAATCCTCAGTAGTGGTGTGCAGTGATTAATGTAAACATAGCCCATCTTAAGGATAGCGATTAGAAGCAAAGTGAATCTGGGCAGAAACGGAACAGTGCGGTATTCTCAAAATAATTGAAAGAGAATGTGAAATTGATAATGGAAGCTGCACCACCCACAGCTTTGGTCCTGTCCACTGACATCTTTAAAATTCCTAATTTTAGAGGAAAAGCGAGAATTGAAAAGAAGGAAATATCTGCAGTATGATTTTATCCTAGGGCATAACATGTTAATAAATATACTCTTGGAAGGCTATTTTTTCATGAAATATGTTCCTTTCTGCTTCTTTGGAAATCAGAGCAATTGAAACTAGAGTACAAAATGGAATAACCATAGATATGTTTTAGTTTATTTGTATGTAGTGAACGTGTCCCTATTTCTTTTGCACTTAAGTTTGATTTATCCTCTGCAAACTGTTCCCAAATACCACATACACCGAGCCCTGATGGTCAACCCAACATTTTAATCAGTAACAAATATCAAAGGGGCCGATTATGATGGCGGGCGGATCGCTCCCGCCGGGCCGGCGGTGGTCACCGCTGCGCCGGCGGGGGCGATCCGCCCGCCATCCTGACTGCAAAGACCCCCTGCCATATTGTGATGGCTGGGGTTCTGCGGTGGACGGAAAGACGGTCTGCCGCTTTACCGCCAGTCGACTCGTCGACCGGCAGAAAACAGGTTTAATATGGTGTCTGGAAGATACCGCCATCCATATTACGATGCAGGCTGTGATCAGCTTTTCCATGGCTGCATTGCCGCCATGGAAAGGCTGGCGTTTCCTGCTGTTGGGTGTTGTGGGGTGCACATGGGGGGTACCTATGGTACCCCCCTGCGTCTGCATGTACAATGTGTCACGCACCGAGCAGTGCCCGCCGCATTGTAAAATATACAGGCGGGCGCATCATAATTCGTATGGCGGGACCGCCACAACTATGGTGGGCTGTCCCTTTTGCAGCTGCGATGGCGGGTGGACTTTGTCCGCCCGCCATCGTAATCGGCCCCTTAGTCTCTAACTGAGCTCCAATAAAACGTACTTATACATTTATGCAAAGGGCATACTCTCCTGGAATGACACTTTGGGGCATGTTCATCATAGGGTTGCATCGCTTTTGCACCATATAACGGGTTGCAGAAGTAACGCAACCCTTAAATTGGATTTATTAAGCAACACAAGTCCACCTTGCGTGGCCCTGAGTGACTGAATAAATCCAGAGTAATCAAACACTGCACAAATTGCTGTGTTGCGTTACTGTGCCATGGGAAGGTGTTCCATGGTGGAGCATGGGTGTTACAATGCATCCACCTATGGAATCTGAGGCATTTCCAGATTTACCAGGACTTGCAGACTTGGGGAGCGCCAGAATGTTACATCTTCCCAAGGGAGGCCTAACAGGGAGAAATATATATTTTCTCTCCTTGTTACTTCCTTGTTCTATGTGTGCTGCATTCTGCAGCACACATACAGAGAGGAAAATGTCTCAGAGGATTGTTCTTTTGCAGGAAAGTCTCCCTACCTGCAAAAAAAACGCATGTGCTTACAACACAGGCACCCTTGCACCATGTTGCAAGGGTGCCTGCATTGACGCTAGGCAGCACATTGTGCACCAGTGCTGGGAAAAAACAGGAATGCAGGTATTCTGTTAAATACGGCACCTTTGTGCCCTTTCCCTGTCTCTCAGTGCAGCGCAGTGCAGCAAGATTACTTCCACCAGGGTGCTTCACTTCTTGACATTTGTTTGAAATATAAACATTATTAAATGTTCCCCATTAAACTCCCTTATCAGAAAAAAGGTACTCTCTCAGGCTACCATAACCACAAATGTGAGCTACCAAGCACCCTGTAGGAAAATAAGTAGGTCACCATCCATTACTTGGATATCATCCTCCATATGTTCACCACATTGTTTGATACCATGAAGTCCTTAAAATCTTCTCTCATGACTATGGTCCTTCAACACTTAAACAAAGCCTACCAGCTCTGTGTTACAACACTCATATCTTATGCTCCTTGTGAGAAGTTGGCCTGGTATATGATGTCCACTTATGGAAGTGGGCACTCTGCACCATCCAGACAACCCCTATGGTGATTTTAGTTTATGATGATTCTGGTGGTCCTAGACAATCTCAGAAAGCTCTCTAAGAGGGAGTTGTGGAGAGCAGCCTACGGGCTTAGTCCAGAAGGAGTGAAAAGTAGCTTGTTTTAAAAGAACATTAACTAATAAGTATAGATTAAGTGAAAAAGAAAAACTTGTATTTATAAAAAACATTTACTTATTATAGGACACTCACTAACACGAACATATATCTTCTACCCAGAGATATACACAATGCACATAATACTTTACGATAGCAATAGATAAGTAGCACTTAATACGTAGTGGTCACCAGGGGGGCACTAAAACATATACTAAATAAGTAGTGTGCGAGCCCTGACTCGAGTCAAGACTGTACCCAGTAGACGTAGAAATATCGGGTACCCAAGGAACCACCCGAGGTCAGTAACTAGGAGCCCCAGAGAGGTTGTGTGCTAAGTGGGAACACGACCGCGTGATCAATACAAGTCAATGGGGGAGTCGTGGTTGCCATTTCAAAGAAAAAGGACCCTTCCCAGTGGACCCTGAAGAAACCCTGTGGAAGACAGAAGGGTGGAGAGCCACCCCACCCGTGGGTACTTTAGGAAACAGGATACCTGCCCCAAGGAAGCTGGGTGCATAGATGTGAATTGGCATCGGAAACCGCAGTCGAACCCAGTGGAGGACGTCAGAAAGATGCAGCTGCTGGAGAAGGTGAAAGTGTCTGCTGAAACCTAAAGGTGGATTCAAGATGTGAAGAACCTGCACATGGGCATCCGCAGGGGGGGGGCAAGGAGGGGCGCTTGCCCCCCCATGGAGCGCCTCTCCTTGCCCCCCCCCCCTGCGCAAGCCCATCTGTACAAATGCATCCAGGAGTGAGGGCTGACGCCGGCGCTTTTAAGCATTGCAGGGAACAGAGCTGTTCCCCTGCAAAAGGCCTCAACTCCCTGATGGGGCGCCTGGCACTCCTCTGAGCACAAGAGCAGCCCCACCCCGCCCATTATCATTCTGTGTGGGGCTGATTGCTCCATACAGAATGACAATGGGTCAGTCTGGGCTGGCACAGCATGTGGTGGCCTGATCCAGCCTTGGTCCAGGGCAGGGCATTCTGTCACATGAAAGTGCAAAAACGCCCATTCTGCTGCTAGGTGAGAATCCAGTTAGCCAAAGGAAGGTGGTGAAAGAAGTTGAAAGGAAAGGATTATAGTTTTAGTACAGCTACCATGGCATGGTTGCTGCTTTTTTATTTTATTCAACTTACAACCATTGACAAAGCCAATAGTTCTGGCTTGTTGTAGGTGTAATGTTACTTGTTCTAAGTGTAACGTTACTTGTATTATATATCTGGATGCAATGACAGAAGCAACAAAAATACCAGTCAGGCGGCACATTATATTAAGCACAGAATTTTAGCTTATGTGTTTTAAGGCACGCGTTTTGTACATCAAACACCCTTTTGAAGAGACCCCCTAGTTTTCTCATCCCACTTAAAGCTCTGGAAACAACACCATGCCCCACGTCAAGGCCCTGCGCATCATGCATGACTCATGCCTTCCACTTTTTCAGATTGCCTATGAGCAGGGGCATAGTGAACCCTGCTCCACCCCACCCCTTACTTTAGGAACTACAGGGAGGGTGGAGTCCTTGATGGGTCTCATAATTAATGTGAAAAGGTGAGTGAGTAAGTAAGTTAAGGGATGAGTTGATGAATGGATGGCTGGATAGATGAGTGAAATGATGGATGGATGGATGGATGAGTGAAAGGGTGGATGACGGGCGAGTGAATGGGTGGATGGATGAGTGAAATGATGGATGGATTGATGAATTGATAAGTGAAAGGGTGGATTAATGAATTGATAAGTGAAAGGGTGAATGGATGGACGGATGAGTGAAAGGGTGGATGTAAGGCTGGATGAGTGAGTGAAAGGGCGGGTAGATGGACAAAAGGATGGATAGATGAGTGAAGGAGTGAAAGGGTGGATAGATGAGAGAAAGGATAGATGAATGATAGGTTCAATGGATGGATTTATGAGTGGATGAGTAGATGGATGGGTGGGTGGATGGAAGGATGGATGGCTAAGTGAAAGGGAAATTGAAAGAGGAAGGGGGATGTGTAAATGGATGACTGAACAGGTGAATGGCTGGATGGATGAGTTAATGGATGGATGTGTGGAAGAGTGGATGGATGGGTGTACAGATGGATGGAAGGAAACGTGATGGATAGGTTTGTAAATGGATGAATATGGACATGGATCGGCACACATATGGAAGGACAGAATGAATCGTGAAAGACTGAATGATGGATGAAAGTATGATTACACATTGTAAGCCCCATTATCTTAAGCAACATTTCCTATATATTGACTTTCTCATTTATATGAGTGATTGTCTCTATATAATATGTGTGTGTTGTAACGCACTCCAAAACTCTGCCCCACATATTTGGGATGAGTAGCACTATACAAGAAATTAAATACACATCAGAGCGGGTCTATGTGAAGATGAGGGGTGCCATTGGAGGGTGGTATCAAGGCCAGACAGGCCGGAACGGGCATCAGGCGTTTTCTCTGGGAGCAGGAAAGGTGGGCCCGGTTTTGTTACCATAAAAAGACCTGCACATTTGCTTAAAGCTGCGCGTATACTGACAAACCATGAAGTGCACAATTGTCTCAACCTAATATAAACTTATTTTCACTTGTACTTTAGTGGTTGTCTATTTACTTACTTATATACTATTGCGCAAACTTCTCTGATGTGTCTTTAAACCTTACCTTCTGTCCTGAATTTTGACCTCCTGTCTTGAATTTTTGTCCTGAATTTTGACCCTTTGTCCTGAATTTTTACACTCACTCTCTTGAATTTGCACCCATGCTAGTTGGTCACTCTAGGCTTCACAGCGACCCCTCCAGGTGCCGGTGGTTGGGGGGGCGGCGGTGATCCTTGGCGTTCAGATGGAGGGGGCTACCAATGACAGAGGCGACAAGTGCAGGCGCCCTGCAACCCACTCATCACCACCACATGAAGGAAGAAAATAACCCGATCAGCTCGTTGACCCAACTTCCTGAAAAAAACTTTCAGACACCATGGAAAGGCAGCAGCATTTGCTGTCTGCGAGTATGTCAAATTAGATTTGTACAATAAACCTATTTGTAAAGGAAACTGCATTAAATGTCTGCCCCATTACGGTCACCACTCAGTGTGTTCAATCCCTTGTTCACCACTCTTTTAAACCTCACGTCAACTCATGCATGGAAACCTCAAGGAGGACAGTCCCCTCCGAATATGCGAATGTAGTGTAAGCTTGTAAGGGTAGATTTACAAGCCCCTTGGGCCACTTTTGCGACACTTTTCCCATGTTAATAGTGACGCAAAAGTGGCGCAGGGGCTTGTAAATCTGCCCCATAGCCTTCAGTTTTTGGCATGCCAGTGGGGTAATTTTAGGGTTTAGGGTGGGTATGGGTTTTCGGTTGGCAGGGATAAATTTAGGGTTCAAGGTGGGTGAGTTTTGTGGTGCCAGGGATAATTTGAGGGTTCAGGGCGAGTATGGGGTTTGGGGTGCTAGGGGAAATGTTAGGGTTCAGGGTAGATATGGGTTTTGGGGTGCCAGGGGTAATGTTAGGGTTCAGGGCGGGTATGAGTTTTGGGGGGGCATGGGTAATTTTAGGGTTCAGAGTGGGTATGGGTTTTGTGGGACCAGGGGGTAATTTTAGGGTTCAGGGTGGGTATGGGTTTTGGGTTGCAAGGGGGGACATTTTAGGGTTCAGGGCGGGTATGGGTTTTGGGGTACCAGGGGGACAATTTTAGGGGTCAGGGCGGGTATGGGTTATGGGGTGCCAGGGGGCTAATTTCAGGGATTAGGGAATGTATGAGTTTTAAGGGGGCAGGGTGTAATATTAGGGTTCATATGTGTGCTCTAATTGTTGTCCAGTTTCAAATGCAGAATTCACCACTTTTTTTTTCTCAGCTTGGCCTGAGCATTACCGATCCTGATTGTCTGCCATTTTAGCCCCTCCCCTATTGATTAACATTAGCCATGCCCCTTCATTTGCCAGGTTAGCGCCCCCCCCCTGGAAGAATTTCTGCGGATGCCCATGAACCTGCAAGCAGAGGGGACAGAGTCTATGCCACTCACGAGTGACCATGAGGCACGGAAGACGAATGCTTACTGATGTCAGGTATTGCAGTGGAGCTGTTGATGGACCAGGCTATGCTGTGGAAGACCAGGAGCCATAGACAAACTGTCCCACAACGGATATCGAGAGTTGAGGGGTCTGTGTCCGGCGGGAGCACCAACAAGCTTTGGCAACTGCAACCAATGTGGAAGTGGAGAAAGGTGCAATGTCTGGGCCAGAAAGATCCTGGAGACTTACCACAAAGAGGGGAGTCAGGGCAGGACCAAAGCAATCACGGGAGCCTGAAGACTATGAAGATGACCCTCAGGAGGACCCACAGGCCAGAGGCACTGGAGTCACAAGATGACCTCAGGCAATGCAAGAATTAGGAGAGGAATTTGCCCATTAGGAAGGTTTTGGCTTCTTTTTTAAAGCGAGACAGAGACGTAATTCTTCTAATGGTGTTCGGGAGTAAGTTCCATATTCTTGGTGCGGCCCCAGAGAATGCACGATTGTACGTTTTTTCCATTCAAAAGCACGGAGGCTGGAGCAAGAGTTCTCTGGCAGACCAGGAGTTTCTGGCTCCTCCCAAAACCATGCGTTTCTGGGCCAGAAATGCAGGGGATTTAGAGTATAAAGCCTTGTGAGTGATACATGCCAGTATAAGTTGGATTCTGGCCTCAAGCGGAAGCCAGTTCAGAGCTTTCAGATGTGGTAAGATGTCATCAATTTTTTTTGACCCTGTTAGGAGTCTGGCGGCGGCGTTGAGGCAGGTTTTTAAGGGGGCCAGGGAGATCTTGGGTAGGCCAGAGAAGGTAGAGCAACCACATTCGTGTCTGGAGATAACTAGTACCTGGACTGCCATTTTTAGGTCAGGAGTGTCAAGGAAAGGTTTTAGTTTTCTTAGATAGCTCAGGTGAAACCTGGGGGTTTTGGCCATTGAGTTGATGTGGTCAAGTATATTCAGGCTGCAGTCCAGGGTTATTCCAAGGGATTTGGCAGAGTCCACTATGGTTGGTGGGCAGTTTAGGGCTGTGCTCAACTTAGATCATTCCCGAATGTCAGGGTTGGCTTTGGGTGGGGAGATTAGCAGAAATTCTGTTTTTTGTGCTTTTAGTTTGAGCTGGTTAGAGGTGAGCCATTGACAGTCAACTTAATGGCTTCATTCAGGGAAAAAATCTCCTCAGCAGAGGAGATTTTGATGTAGATCTGGGTGTCACCAGCATACATGTGGTAGGAGATATTGGCGGAGCGTAGTACTTCTGCAAGCGGTTCGAGGTAAAACTTGAAGAAGGTAGGGGACAGGGTCAAACTGAAGCTAGATCATTGAGATGATACAAAGTCTGAAAGCCATAATATCCATCTTGGTCTCCCACAATGGAAGGTTATTCCCTCCCCTGGCTACCCTCATTCTCGCCATTACACCTCCATCAGAAATAGCGACTCCTCAATAGTCCAGCATGGACACTTACAACAGAGGATTCCTTTGCACACACACTTAACGCACCCAGCACACCTGAATTGACCTTTATGTCAGAACTCACATCTTATCCTATGATAATAATCCTCAGAACCCGATGCCCAGATGCATTTGAATATAACAATGTGCTTAAGCAACATTAGCGAAATCTCCTCCTTTCAAACCAGTGACCCATCACCAAAACTCCACATCAAACTTGTTTCTCCAGAACCGTAGGTCTGGTGTCTCTAATGCAATGTCCATATCTTACCTCACTCAATAAAGTGACCTTCTTGATGTTGCCCTTGTGGAAACTAGGGGCCATATTATCAAGAAAGGGCGATACATTATCGCCGCTTTTATCGGCAGGAAACTGCCGCTAAAGCGGCAATAATGGGCTTGATAATATGCCCTTGTGAATTCCCATAGAAGCCCAGGTTCTGGTGTTAACCTGGGCTTCAATGGGAATTCACAAGCGCATATTATCAAGCCTATTATCGCCGCTTTAGCGGCAGTTTCCTGCCGATAATATATCGCCCTTTCTTGATAATATGGCCCTCGGTTCTATTCTTCTTCCACGCCACTGTTTGACCCTATCCTACTCTAGGATGCCTCCGAGGCTTTATAGAGCAGAAATACCTTATGGGGAGGAGGGTTGTACTTAGCCACTAGGTGTTCCTTAAATCAAAAGAGATTGATGCATTAAATTCCTCCTCAGTTTAATGTCTTGCTATGGAGATTACAAACGTGGCACTTAAATTACTGATACTGCCTACCCAGTAGCAGAAAGGGAGTTATTGATGGTTTCTTTGATTATTGTAATAATCAAATCATCTCTTCTACTGAACAGATTTTCTTGGAAAGTTATGACCTCTACTGAAAAAAAAGAGGAAGACACCCCCCAGATCACTCCTCAAATATATATTATCAGACAAAAACCTACTGCAACATTGTCCTTTCCCTCCCATATATACAGCTGCACCCTCAACTTGATTTTCATAGTGATACATCACACACACACCTCTAAGTTAGTGTGGTGAGAACGCTTATTTTTTCCTGGTAAGAGTCTAACAGTAAGCCACTCTCCCCATGCCACACCAACGCTGGAAATGGTAAAACCTAGAAACCTCACACACATTTATAAAAAGCCCCCTTGATAAAGTCTGTAAAAAGATAGTGATGTCTCCCAGCTAGTAGAGAGGTATAATGAAGAGATCTCCAACACCATGAACAAAGAAACCCTCACAACCTTTAAATTGAAAAGGGGAACAAAAACTCAAATTGGTATTCAGCAATTAAAAGAAAAAGTGTAAAAATCATAGAAGCGTCAAAGCTTTTGAAGGATATTGGAAAAAAACTCCCATATCCACCGATCTCTTAAAACTAAAAGTTGCTTGATAAGCTCACATGCAAGCTGTATACTATTCAAATTTCTCCTTTCTAAAGCTACAACTTTGGACACTATGGGCCTGATTATGAGTTTGGAGGTGCGGTGCCAGGTCCGCCCCGTCAACACACCGCTAAACCCGTGGTCAGGCCGCCCGCCAGATCACAAGTCTTTCTCGTGTCTGACGGGCTTTTTTCTACGTTCCCTCAGCGGTGCTCTGAAAATGGGCACTGCAATGGGAATGCCTAAAACAGTTCCTGCACGGCATGAACTGTAAAGTTCATGTTGTGCAGGAACTAGGGTGCATGCACACATAAGGCCCCCTTTGTTTCCTCTCTACCATGGTTTTCATCACAGTGGAGCCACCATGAAACTAAGGCAGAGAGAAAACTCGTAATCTGCTTGGGAGGACCGCGGCAGTCCTGCCAAGCAGATTTCACCCCCCCTGACTGCTGCAACACTGCCAGGTAACGTCAGTTCCCTGGAGGCTGCTGCGGGGCAATGGCGGTCGTCCCGCCCTAATTGTAATAGAGCAGTTAAAAGACCGCCACCACCACACCCCCACTAAGTGCATCCATATATAATAAATTATCCTCATTCTTCTTCAACACAAATAAGTAATTAGGAAGAACATAGCCAAACTCACACATCCACTGGACACAGATAGTTGTAATTTTACTAAAAAAAATCCCTCTCAATAAATTGGAGTTCCCCACCACCATGAACTTTAATGCACCAACAAATGTCTTCACTAACAGTACACCTTCATTTTCTCATGAGACCCAATCACATTGCCTCTAACCAGAGTGCTGAAATATTGCCTTCCCTCTATGGTCATAGATTATAGACTCCTCATTCAACCAGTACTGTCTTTTACCCTGGTGCTAAATAGTTATCCAGGCAAGTGTCACAAGTAATTTTGAGGGGTGATCATTTGGAAGTCATTGAATGTTACTTTGCTAGGGTCGGATGATGAAGCCTTTTTTTCTATGGCCTCGATCCTTTGTGGTAGAAAAAAAGGATGGTTTAAAATCAGATTAACTGAATGCTTTCCTAAAATATGAAGTTGTTAGCTCCATCATAAATCTGTGGTTATTTGTATGGATTCTGAGTGCTTGTTTCATCTAGTTTCATATTTGATCTCTGTAATGCTTTTGTGTATGTCATTATAGTATGCAGACAATGGGAGTGGTACAGGTGCACAGGGCCCTGCTGTCAGCTCACATTCCAATCCTATCATTCAATCCTGAGGCGATAGGAATTGGAATGCTGCCCAGGCAGTTCTCAAGGTGTCAACTGGTAGGACTGAGCTTTTCAAATCAAGTGTCAGATCAGATGTTGATTTCTTGTTCATAAAATGCTTATTATTAAATAGCATCTGGCTGAAATTAGTATTACTTACATATTGCATGCAGCGGCGTCTCCTCCTTTAAGGCGAAGGAGCATCCCCCCACTGTTCTCTGAGCAGTGAAAAAAGGAAAAATAAAATGATAACACAATGTTATTATCATTTTATTTTTCAGTACTGAGCCGGGGCAGGCTGTACTATTCTGATGGAAAGCAGCAGCCAGAAGGGAAGAGTAGTGATGGGCACCATAAATGTACATGATTAGTGGTCCGGCCGTCTTAGAACGGCCAAACCATCATGCGCACTTAGCATTTCTCCACCCGGCTGTGTTGCACAGCCAGGTGGAGAACAGTCTCAGGCTCCCAGGCACTGTCTGAGCGGCAAACCAGGCCGTTCAGACCAATCACGACACTGCTGTCATGCTGATAATACTATTACCAGCATGACAGCAGTGTTGCGATTGGCTTAGGGGAGCCTGGAGGCCTGTGCTCTGCCAGGAGTTGGGAGTCAGGTACACAAGAGGACGGAGGTGAGGCAGCCGCTGTACACAGGTAAATGTTCTTTTCTTTTTTCTTTTCAACCCATTCCCCTCTGCCCCTCCACCCTGCCTCACCACTTCTAGCACCTAGCAGTCGCCACTACTTGCATGTACAACATCCATGCACATTTCAATCCTCATGTGTGCACCGATCTAGCCATTCAGAGTCATCTGCTCACCCACCCTTCTACTCACACTTAATCCAGCAATGCACTTATCTAGTTATCATTTCATCCAGAGACAATCACAAACCTTGTCACACACATCTAACCAAACCTGGCAATCCTGCAGCCAGCCTCGCCTTGCATACATGGCCCCCCTCACACAAGTGGCCCTCCAGCACAACTTCAACATCATCTCCTACGCCGACGACACCCAGCTCATCCTCTCCCTCACCAAGGACCCTCACACCGCCAAAACCAACCTCCACGAGGGAATGAAGGCCGTTGCCGACTGGATGAGGAGCAACCATCTGAAGCTGAACTCGGACAAGATGGAGGTACTCATCCTCGGACGCACCCCTTCAGCCTGGGGCGACTCCTGGTGGCCAACCGCACTGGGAACAGCACCAACACCCACCGACCATGCACGCAACCTAGGATTCATCCTCAACTCCTCCCTCTCCATGGCTAAGCAGGTCAGCGCTGTTTCCTCCTCCTGCTACAACACCCTCCGCATGCTCCGCAGGATCTACAAGTTGATCCCGGCCGAAACAAGAAGATTGGTGACACAGGCCCTTGTCAGCAGCAGACTAGACTACGACAACACACTCTACCCAGGAATCCCAGCCAAACACCTGTTAAAAGTTAGGCTGCAAACATCAACATTATCGGCGCCATCTTGCTCTTCTTGAACCCATTCGTGCACGTAAGCGGCAGCCATTTTGAGCACCATGGCCTCCCTGCCCCTCGCTGATAGCCAGCGCGTCTCTCTCTCTCTCTCAACCACGCTGACAACCCCTCCCGCTCTCACATGCCTTGGGTTGTAAACCCCTCTTCAGCGCAGCTCTGCCCCGGAATCCCATCCTGTTCCCAGCGCGACACCTCCCTTCATTCCTTTCATGGTCCCAGGTCCTTTGATACAAACCCCCCTTTTTTCCTGTGTGCCCATTTGTCTTCCTCGTTCCCAGGCCGCCACCTGGCCCTGCGGATACTGTTTATTGCCCCCCCCCCGTACAGTAGGAAGCTTCCCCATTAAAGGACCCTCGAATTGATCAAAGCCCCTCCCTATGAGATCCGATCAACCCCACACATCCCGTGAATCGGCGGAATGTCCAGCTGCGCGATAATCATCACCTGTTGTGACCGGGGTGGGGACTTTAACTGTAAATGTGTGTGGGAACGGGCCTGAAGGGGAGATTCCGAGGATGTCCTTTCATACTTCAAAGCATTGCAAGAATGTGTTACCTGCAATAAAGATCATAAACCTGTGTATAAGAGGCCAGGCCTCAGAGATGCGGTTAGAGCACCTCGTGACGATACTTGCTGTCCGAACTGATGTGTTCTCCTCCGGAGAGAATAAAACCCTTGTTTCCTGCCTTCCAGTCTCCAGCGCCTGCCTCTTCATTGATTAATATTTTGTGGGTTAAAGAGGCGACACCGCCGGGCAATACTTAAGGATCTTTGTTTATCGGTTGTCCGTGACCTTTTTTACAATTGGCGTCCCAAACGTGGGGCCCATCAGTGACTCGTGGATCCAGTGGGAGAGGTCCTGACGACAGAGTGAATGACTGCAATGATCGGGAGTGCACCTGTCCGATAGACCCTCGTCTGACAGCCGATCATCCGAACTTCACTGGTTCCGAACAGACCTCTCTCGAGTGATCTACGGTCCTGACTGGGAACCATCAGGAGTGCCGCGAGGATTACGAAGAAAAGAGGACGATCGGGCGCTGGATTCGGAAGACAAGAAACTGTCCATGCGGTCCGGGTAAGGTCGTGTAAACACGACGAATTGCGAAATGATTGTTTGATTGTTTGGAAAATACTAGTATTACTCTTTGTTGATTTGTTTGGAGATTCGCTGTCTGCAAACGGAGAAACAACAGGCTCTCTCTTTGCAAGCAGTGAAGGATAGGTAACGCAGCCGTCGTGCCTATCTTTCTCCCCCACTGATTAATTATTTGAACCCGAACTACTGTTCACGGATTGTTTTCTGGAGATTCTCTGTCTGCAAACAGGAAAGAGCAGCCCCCCTCCCCTTTACAGATAGTGAAAGGGTAGGTAACGCAGACCTTTGCGGGCCTACTTATTCTCCCCACTGAATTGTTTGATTGACCGAACGTTGACTATTCGATATTGGTTCATGAGGTATTCACTACCTGCAAACAACATAGAATAGAAATATTCTGTCTAGTCTTTGCACGCAGTGATAAGATAGGCAGTGCTGACTTTTGTCCCCGTTGTGATCCGTCATGCCTGTCTTCTCCCCACTGATTGGTAGCCTGTTTAGCCCGGACCGCTTATTAGAGATGAACCATCCGGCTCCACTGGAAGGCACCCCTAATAAGGACATGTTCATGAAGCATGGATTGATCGCTATAGCCTATAACAAGCTGTGGCATAAATATACGAAAAAGGATCGAGAAAGTCAGTGGCCACTGATAGGATCCTTCGATGATGACAAAATAAACGCGCTAGAAACAGCCCTTGGTAAAAACAAGACAACGCCCACTATGCTTGATAGTTTCGGCATGTGGCGCAAAGAAACTGAACAACGTAGAAAGAAAACTGAGAGTAGGTTGGGAAAAGAGCTGCGAAAAGCAGCCCACCTAGCTGCTCAGAAACTAGAAGAAGAGATAAAGGAAAGAGAGAAAGCCAAACAGAAACTGGAAATAGAGACATCAAGCCAGTGTCCGGTTAGAACGTCCTCCATGCTCTACCCTGATTTACCCTCGAAACAACGAGCCAACGATGATCTGCTGTTAGGTCCTCCGATCATCTACATGCCCCCTCCATATGCCCCTTCCCAACCCTTAGCACAGCACCCACCACCCCCAGGTACAAACGAGGGTAGCGCCACAGCTTCGGCCCCCATGGCCTCTGTGCCGGCCGAACTCCTTGTATTAAATACTACACAAACGACAACGTTAGGCGACCCTGAGACCCGAAGGGTTGGTTCTGCAAGAACAAGCAGACTAAGCAAAGATGAGCGAGTAGGGATCGACAAGATAGCAAGGACACTGGTAGAAAGGAAGGAAGATGAAGAGTACATCACGGATATGTTTAACTCGTATACAGGGAGTCACAGACGACATTTTACCGTACGACTGTGTTACCATGTCTTGAACGCATACGAGGACCGATATCGAGACAAAGGTCCCGAGAGCCTAACGACTCTGTACCGGAAGGTCGATATCGGGGATGAGGGTGAGTGTGATGTGACGGACCTCCTTACGCGTACGCTTGAGGTTTTCCGCCACCTCACTGAACGAGAATCAGGAACTAAACCCACGACATCCGTAGCGACCGAACCACAAACTGAGCAATCTAACACCATGATGCCGATACGAGAGGCTGCCCCTTACTGGGTTCCTCCACAAGGTGAAGGGACTAACGATGATGCAAACCACAAAGATGCAAAAGGAAGGGTAGTGTACAACTGGGTCTACCAGCCATGGGACCGGCAAGAGATTCTGACATTCCGGAAATCTCTGCCTGACCTACGTAAAAACCCCACTGCCTTCTATACTGAATTAGGTACAGCCCTAGGTTCAACGATTATGACCCTGGCTGACATCGACTTGTTTTTCGGGTTATGTCTACCAGCTGATGTGTGGAAGCAAATCCGGAAAGTCAACCACCTTGAGCTGTTTGGACATACCTGGTCACAACTCGATGACATTGATAAACAACGAGGACCTGGACAAAAGCCTTTGAAATCCATTCTAGACCTTCCAGATAAAATCGTACAGAAATTAAAAACCCTGATTCCAGAAAAGAAAGTGGACTGGTCGATAGTAACGGCCTGTCGCCAGAAACCCCAGGAGGATGTATCGGACTACTTCTCCCGGTTTGAAACGGTGTTCTTCGATTACAGCGGCCAGGACATGACCACTGCAACCGGACACCATCTGTTTGTCCAGAATTATGTTAAGGGTCTGTCACCGGAGGTCTCCCAGAAACTGCAGGCTAGCGAGAGTAGTTGGGCAGCCTCCAAACCTACGGCTATCCTCCAGATGGCCCAATATTATGAACATCAGAAACATGAAAATGATAGAGCAACAGAGAGAAAGAAGAAGGACTTGAAAGAGAGGGTGATGATTGCCCAACTGCATGGGGTGACTATAGGACGAGACCAATACCGGGGAAACTATCAGACGAATGTCCCTAAGACTGCACTTCCCCAGGACCGCACTTTGACTCCCCACATTGGACGGACAGACATTAGAGAGGACCAGTGTGCTTTCTGTAAAGGAGCTGGCCATTGGAAATCCCAATGCCCAGTTCTTCTGTAAATAATCAGAAACAAAGACCCCAAGGACATAGCGAGTGGACTGAGAAATAAGGGACAACAGCGAGGGCCCCCAAATGACGCGACTAACGACAGATCAGGCAGACCAAATACATTTGACCGACCCAGACAAAACCAATGCCAGCAATCTGACTACGATGACGCCCACGACTTTGCATAGGACTGCCAAGGGCAAGGGAGGGATCCAGTCGAGCTCTATGTTGACCAGCAAGGCCCTTACGTCACTGCTAAGGTCTTGGGTACAAAGTCTCCATTTCTGGTAGACACTGGCGCAACACGTAGTGCGTTATCTAAACGACTGCTTCCAAGGGCACCCTTGTCTGGCTCACTTATAACATCGACAGGTTTCGATGGAACGCCCTCCACTAACCCTTTGTCCGCCCCGATCCTCTTCGACTTAGAAAACAACACCACTGACACCACGTTTTTGCTTTCCTCCAATAGCCCTGACGCCATTACGGGACTTGACTTATTGAAACACTTCCGAGCGACAATCAGATGTTCTCAAGACGGAGTCCGAGTTTTCCTTTACGACAACCCCGTTCTGCTTAGACATTGCCCTCCCCGACGCATGTTTTCCATCACCGACGCTGACACATCCCTGCTTGACACTCTGCCTCCGTATCTGTGGGCCACGACGGATTCGGACGTAGGGCGCATGTTGATTGACCCAGTGCACATTACTGTCCGACCAGACGCAACACTCCCAAAACTTCCACAATATCGGATATCGCCCGAGGGCGAGAAGGCATTGGTAAAGATTATTCAGTCGCTGATAGACGCAGGAGTGGTAGAGGAAGTGGTTAGCAACGCTTGCAACAGCCCTATCTTGCCCATCCAGTCCATTGGCCCAAAGCAACGACCGTGCGCTTACTTCTCTGCCACTCTTGACCCTGTAGCCAGAGCCTTGCCTGCCTGCCTTCGAGCTGTAGCTGCTGCTGCAATCTCTATCCGACAGAGTGAGGGGATCGTGCTCTCGAACTCCCTCACGGTACTGGTACCCCATGCAGTTGACACCCTCCTGAACCAAACCAAGACGCAACACCTGACGAGTGCACGACTGACTGGATATGAACTGACTTTGCTTGCACCCCATATCACCCTGAAAAGATGCACCACACTGAACCCGGCAACTCTGTTACCCTTACCAGAGAACGATCCCAATGTGCACCCTGTACATGACTGCGTGACTCTTACGGACGAACAGACTAGAAGTAGGGTTGACCTCAGAGACACGGCTTTTCCTGACCCTGACGGAGAGCTGTGGGTGGACGGTTTATGCATCAAACTCCCCGATGGCACCACTTCCGCTGCCTATGCAGTTACCACGGCTCGAACTATAGTCGAGACAGCCCGCATCACGCAACGATCTGCCCAGGCAGCGGAACTGATTGCCCTGACACGAGCCTGCATTCTGGCAGCAGGAACTATAGCGAACATTTACACCGACAGCCAGTATGCCTTCGGGGTGGTTCACCATTTTGGGCTCCTTTGGAGGGAAAGGGGATTCCTGACCTCACACGGCACCCCCATTTTGCACGGGGATCTAGTCTCCGCCTTGATCGAGGCTGTTCTTCTCCCCGCAAAGCTTGCAGTCATCAAATGCCAGGCACACAAAAAGGTGACAGACATTATTGGGCAGGGAAATGCACTAGCCGACATCACTGCCCGAACGACAGCTGAAAATAGGACGACAACACATATGTACGTGACCAGGTCACAAGCAGAAAAATGGACTGACGCTAGGGACACTATTAGAGACATTCAAATGGCTAGCACACAGCACGAACTGACTGAATGGACACGGGTGGGATTAAAAGATGACGAAGGCTGCTGGCGGACAAGAGACACAAACAAATGGTTGCTACCTGACTCGTACCTGATTCCCATACTGACTATGGCACACTCCCCTGCCCACATAGGATCAGCCCCCATGATTGAACTTGTCTCCAGAGTTTGGCACAATGATAAAATCACAGACTCCGCCAAACGTCTGGTCCAACAATGCTTGATATGCCTGCAACACAACCCCGGGAAAGGAACTGTAGTACCCCGGGGAGGATTTGGGGTCCCAAATCACCCGTTCGAAGTCCTGCAGATGGACTACATCCAGCTAGACAGATGCCAAGGCCTGAAATATGTACTTGTTGTGGTATGCGCATTTAGCAAATGGGTGGAAGCATACCCAACCCGTGACAACACTGCTATGGCCACTGCAAAAGTACTGTTAAAGGAGTTTTTCCCCCGTTACGGCCTTTGTCGTATTTTATGGAGCGATAATGGCCCCCACTTCATAGCCGAAGTCATCCAGCTCATCTTAAAGGGGTTAGGCATCAGGCAGAAGTTCCACGCAGTCTTCCACCCCCAGTCTGCTGGACTTGTTGAGCGACACAATGCCACACTAAAGCTGAAACTGGCCAAGATAGTGGCTACCACGGGTCTGAAATGGCCAGACGCCCTCCCACTGGCATTGCTATCGATGCGTTCCACCCCCACCAAACATCACTTAACACCTTATGAAGTTGTTTTCGGCCGACCCATGAGTGTCTGGTCTGCCCCGAAACCAACTTCCATTCATGACGTCCCGGACGTCCTAATGTCTGATTATCTGTATAAATTGACTGAAACTCTGTCTGTCATTCATCAGCAGGTGCAGCAGGCCATCCCCGATGCTTCCAGGGGTCCGGGTCATGCCATCCAACCTGGAGATTTCGTGCTGATCCGAAACTTTCAGCGGTCGAAGAGTTTGGAACCCCGATGGACGGGCCCCTGGCAAGTGTTAATCACCACCCGGACGGCTCTTCCTGTGGAGGGGAAACGGCACTGGCTGCACGCACACCACTGTAAGAAGGTCTCCTCGACCCTGGCCACGACAGAAAACATCGACAACCAAGAAGAGCTCCTGAACAAGGACTGACCGTCACTAACCTGCTATCCTGATACCGAAGCACTTGAACTTTCAAAATTCTCTGATCCCACTGTACCATCCAGAGAAGGGTATTTCCTGCGTCGAAAGGAGGGAGCTTCGGCTAAGTAGACCACGAACTAAGTTAAATCTCAGAACGGTGACCTAAACACCACCAAGGGTCACCCGGAGAGAAGCTAAACGAAGTCTGTGGTTCTGCCCGCTACCGAGCACCTCGAAAATGATGGAAGCGCCAGATAAGAAGATGATGGAAGCGCCAAATAAGAAGATGATAGAAGCAACAGGAAATACCCACTACAGAAACCCAAGAACAGACAGACTCCACAGCTCAAAGACAATTGCACTCTTCATCACAATCCTTTTCTGCTTTCTCCTCATGACCACACTCTGGATTATGGAAGAAAATGCACCTGCTCACGAAACATTCCTGACCACTGCTCAGCCTACCACCATGAAGGAACATTATCTGATTTCGCTCTCTCCTCAACTCAAAGAGAGGCGAAAGGAGTTCTGGAATAACTCTTTCGTACAGCTACTTCACCAGCACAATCTCGCCACCAATGCCACCAACTGTTGGATCTGTGGGTTGCTACCCCACGCCACTGGACACTCGATAGCATTCATCCCTTCACCCTTCTCAGTTCATGGCTCCTGCCTTGCTTGGCTGATCCTCCTGCAAGAAAGCTATAAGGACAATGCCACCTCCAGCAAAGCCGTAACGCATTTCTTCCACGGGGTCTGGCGAAACAAAACAAAGACACACTTCTGCCCGCAGACCTCCAACGACTCAATCCACATGGACATCCCTGTGAAAGAACGAATTGAAATGCAGGTGTTCAACAATCCGACCAGACCCACCTTCTCCTACCTGCGGAAACGAACGGCTGACACTCTGACTGTGGCCCTGTCAGTCATCAACGTCACAGGCCACATGTGCATAGAAGGACTTGGGACACAGCTGGTGGGCCGCAGTGCTTGCCGTTTTACCAGAACTTTGGACTCCACGGATCCACCTTCCTTTGTGTCGTCCCCAAACATGTATTTCGTCTGCGGCACAAAGGCCTACACCTGGCTCCCCAAAGGCTGGGGGGGCACTTGTTTCATCTCCTTCATCCTTCCTCCGACTTATGTGGCCCCAGCGAATCATCATAGACAAAAACGAGCCAAGGACATTGAACAAGCCGACTCAACAGGAGCGCAGTTCCTCGATGCCATGAAGGGACTTGTTCCCCTCTGGGGCCCGATGGCAAACAGCCGTGCCATCCGACATCTGACTCAGGTAGTTGAGACAACAATGAACATCACAGCTGGTATCTTTGCTAACAACACTGCCGAGCTTCAAGCGGTCCGCTTGGTGGCCCTCCAGAACCGCCTTCTCCTAGATGTGGTTCTTGCGGACCGTGGTGGAGCATGCCGCATTATTGGGTCCAGCTGCTGTACATACATACCGGACAACTCACCCTCAGTGTACAAAGCCATCGAACATCTTCACAGACTCTCTTCAGAAGTCCACCAGGATCAGGAAGAATGGTCGCTTGGTGGTTGGTTCTGGAACACCGTTAAGAACTGGGGCTGGAGACTGTTCACCATCGTCCTGATTCCTGTAGTTGTAATATGCGGTCTATGCTTAGGAATTCAATGTCTGCCACCTCTGTGTTCATTATGTACAAATTGTATTTGCCCTAAGACTGTGGACTTTGGAAACAAACGCATGGGAGCATTATATGATCCCGAGATTAGGAATTTGATGAAGATTGACATTGAGTAGGCAAGTTGGCTAGATATGTTGAAAAGGGAGGACTGTTAAAAGTTAGGCTGCAAACGTCAACATTATCGGCGCCATCTTGCTCTTCTTGAACCCATTCGTGCACGTAAGCGGCAGCCATTTTGAGCACCATGGCCTCCCTGCCCCTCGCTGATAGCCAGCACGTCTCTCTCTCTCTCTCAACCACGCTGACAACCCCTCCCGCTCTCACATGCCTTGGGTCGTAAACCCCTCTTCAGCGCAGCTCTGCCCCGGAATCCCATCCTGTTCCCAGCGCGACACCTCCCTTCATTCCTTTCATGGTCCCAGGTCCTTTGATACAAACCCCCCTTTTTTCCTGTGTGCCCATTTGTCTTCCTCGTTCCCAGGCCGCCACCTGGCCCTGCGGATACTGTTTATTGCCCCCCCCGTACAGTAGGAAGCTTCCCCATTAAAGGACCCTCGAATTGATCAAAGCCCCTCCCTATGAGATCCGATCAACCCCACACATCCCGTGAATCGGCGGAATGTCCAGCTGCGCGATAATCATCACCTGTTGTGACCGGGGTGGGGACTTCAACTGTAAATGTGTGTGGGAACGGGCCTGAAGGGGAGATTCCGAGGATGTCCTTTCATACTTCAAAGCATTGCAAGAATGTGTTACCTGCAATAAAGATCATAAACCTGTGTATAAGAGGCCAGGCCTCAGAGATGCGGTTAGAGCACCTCGTGACGATACTTGCTGTCCGAACTGATGTGTTCTCCTCCAGAGAGAATAAAACCCTTGTTTCCTGCCTTCCAGTCTCCAGCGCCTGCCTCTTCATTGATTAATATTTTGTGGGTTAAAGAGGCGACACCGCCGGGCAATACTTAAGGATCTTTGTTTATCGGTTGTCCGTGACCTTTTTTACACACCTACGACGACTACAACGCATCCAAAATGCCTCCGCCCGACTGATGGTCAACGTCCCCTGCCGCAGCCACGTCACCCCCCACCTGAGAGACCTACACTGGCTCCCCATCGACAAGAGGATCACCTTCAAGCACCTCACCCATGCACACAAAGCACTCCACAACGCCGGACCAGCCTACCTAACCAGCAGACTCAACTTCCACACCCCCACCCGCCAGCTCCGCTCCGCCAGCCTCGCCCTCACCGCTGTCCCCTGCATCCAACGAACAACCTCCGGCGGCAGATCCTTCTCCTACCTCGCTGCCAAGACCTGGAACACCCTCCCTACCCACATACCGCTGACCCAAGACCTACTCACCCTCAGAAGACTCCTCAAGACCTGGCTCTTCGAGTCGTAGCAGCACCCCCCCCTCCCCTCAGAGCTTTAAGACCCTCACGGGTAAGTAGAGCAGTCTACAAGTACTCTGATTGATTGATTGATAACTAGCACATATCCATTGATTCAGAACCGCACATTGATCATTCAACCTTAAATCAAACATCCACCACACAAAAAGCCTTCCAGCTATGCTATGTCCTCATCCATCTATCCATCTATCCGTCCATGTTTGCACTCAAATCCGGCCAACCATTAATTCACCCTTGCATACAGCTATAGGTATCAATCCATCTATCCATTCATTTAACTAACATCCATCTTTATATTCATGTGTCTGTATGTATTCTGACTCCTTCATGCATGTCAGTGTGTGTGTGCTGTGTGTGTATTGTTGCATCTGAAAGTGATTAGCGTTGATATGGATGCTTCTGTTTGTGAATCCAGACATATTACACAGCATATGTCAATAACTCAACATAGATACTTAAAACAATACTTGTTAACTGTGGTCCCAACCAATACTGTAGGAAGTTGAGTGCAGCCAATCCTCTGTTGTGCAGGTTTTTCCAGCTTCTTCCAATTTCTAGGGGTCGACTTCAATAATTATTTCCCGAAAGAAGTTTTAAATGGGTATTTTGCAGATGCAAAGCCTACAATTGGCAAAATCACATAGTATGGCATGGCTAGGAAGTCTTTATAGTGGCATTACCTCTTTAATCATCAACATGAGTTCTTTTCATGAGCACCAGTTAAGGATATATTTATGGGGAGATTAAGTGATTTGGCCAGAATCCCAGGACCTGACACCGAACTCAAGCCTGGTTTCCCAGCTCCGAAGTCAGCAGCTCTGGCCTTTATGCTACATCCTGTCCCAACTTTCATGGTTAGTAGTTGGTTCAATTTTAGTCGTGCTAACAGAAGAAATGGGCTGGTTCAAAGTTACTCCTGACGAGAGCCCCAGCACTTGTTTTTGTACAAATTAACCACTGGTAGTCTATAACGGAGGTCTTGTCATGGCGACGCACCACCATAACTGTGTTGGGTCTGTGGTGGCCTGGGATATATGTTTGCCACACATGGAGCATTCAAACTGAGCATCGACAATATTGAAATACACGGCAGGATTCGAAACCCCTGGGCTAAGGACATGCAGGACTATCGCATCCATAATGCTGTATAAACTTCATTGCCCACTGTGGAAAGGATGCCTGTTTTTATTAATGGGTGAACTCTGCAAGTGTCTGTCATGAGAATATGTTAACTTACCTGTGAACAAGGGCTTTGTAAGCCAAAACGCATCAGGAACTGAAAAGGTATTTAAATTGATTGAATTCACCAGATGTGTTTCACCCAATGCCAATAAAGTTGTTTGAAAAGCCTGTGCGTCTCCGAGCATAAGGCAAAACTGATGGTGATATATATATATATATATATATATATATATATATATATTCACTGAAAAAACCATAGGTTATAGACCATATATAGTTAGGAATTAGCATTTACAAAACCTTATTTTACTCACACAAAACCATTGAAATTCCATATATAGTTAGTTGCACTAACTATATATCGCGCACCCGCAATCCACTGCTGATGATGTCACATATTACATCATTCATGACATGGTCAGTGACATCACTGATGACATCACTGATGACATCATCTAGTGTCTGTGTGTTTTTGTAAAGTTTAAATACGTTTTACATATTGAAGAATGACTGGATGGATGGAAGACTGAGTGTGTGTGTGGCTGGCTGGGAGGTGTGTGACGCTGTGCATATCAATGTGTACTTGTATCAGTGATTGTATAAGAGAGTAAGTATGTGTTAGTATATGTGTGAAAAGTATGGTGTTCTGTGTTTAACTATAGATGAGGAAATCGAAGTGTGATTGATTCTTCACAGGACTGACTAGGTGTATGAGTGCATATGATAGTGTTCTAATAATAACTGACTGTATGTATGAGTAATTGTATGGGTGAATGAGTGAATATGTGCGTAGACGTACGAATCAGTGAGTGCCTATGTAGTAACTGGTATTGGTGTGTCATGATGTCATCAGTAATGTCATTTCAGATGTCATTAGTGATGTCATCAGTGATGTCACTGAAGTATGGTGTTCTGTGTTTAACTGTATAGATGAAGAAATGGAAGTGTGATTGATTCTTTACAGGACTGACTTGGTGTGTGAGTAACTCCATGGATGAGTGGCAGTGTGTGACTGTCTGTATAGGTGTATGAGTGCATATGATAGTGTTGTAATAATGAGTGACTGTATGTATGAGTGATTGTATGGGTGAATGAGTGAATGTGTGTGTAGACGTAGGAATCAGTGAGTGCGTATGTAGTAACTGGTATTGGTGTGTCATGATGTCATCAGTAATGTCATTTGAGATGTCATCAGTGATGTCATCAGTGATGTCATTTGAGATGTCATCAGTGATGTCATCAGTGATGTCACTGACCATGTCATGAATGATGTAATATGTGACATCATCAGCAGTGGATTGCGGGTGCGCGATATATAGTTAGTGCAACTAACTATATATGGAATTTCAATGGTTTTGTGTGAGTAAAATAAGGTTTTGTAAATGCTAATTCCTAACTATATATGGTCTATAACCTATGTTTTTTTCAGTGAATTTCAATGGTTTTTTAATAGCAAATATCATAAGCTGTCGAATGTCAAGTACGTGGTAAGTGAAAACATTTTCGTGTTTATGCACACTGATCTGCTTTGAATGGTGCCCCCCCCTCATTTCTATTAGGAGTACTCTCTCTTTGCAGATAGTGAAAGGTAGTTAACGCAGGCCTTTGCCCCCGTTGTAATCCGTCGTGCCTGCTTCTCTCTCCATTTGATTGATTGTTATCCAAGTATGTACTGTTTTAGAATTAGTTCTCTTTGGTTCATTCTCTATTTACAAACAAACACAGAGTCGCAATACTCTGTTTAGTCTTTGCAGATAACGAAAAATCGTGTAAAAAAAAAGAAAAGGAATCGAGCAAAATCAGTAGGCCACTAATGGGATCTCTTTTTGACCTCGCTAAAATAGAAACATTAGGAACAACCCCTCATGACAAATACAAAACTAGTGAGATGAACTGAACTCCACACAATGATGGCTGCAAAACAGCTCGGCTCCGCCACCCACCCCGCCCAAAATAACGATAAAGAGCGGCTGCCATGATTGGTTGCGGAATGGCCACGACGGAGCTACGAAATGGTGCTGCTCTCATGCTAACCCCAGCTTCAGTCTGAAACATCCAGAAACACTGTAGACTACCAATTCGATCAGTTCCGGTAGCGCCCCAATGTAACCCGGTAGAGAAGAACTAGCCCTCCCCTCTTTGACTGATGGTTCTTGTTGCCTGTCCCTTCTGTTGTCATTTAACAGAACTATTTAGCCTGCTGAAAGGGGTTGTGTTCCGACCGCTGGTTGGTGGAGACATTTTGACTATATTCTGGACCTGCGTTGTCGCGTAATGCGTCATATGACGCGCCGCGTTAGCGCATCCGGAAGTCATCCGGGGCGCGCAGCGCGTAACGTAAGCATAACAAGTCATGTGACTTGTTAATAAAACTTTTCATTGGTTCATTTTACTTTTCTTATTGTAATGATGAAAGGCTTGGTCATATGACCTAAAAATTACGCTTTTTAATACTTCCGAACATTATTTTTTCTTAAATATATGTTATAATGTTCCAGGCTAATGTACTTTCCCGGAAAATTTACAACTGTCCTGCAAGTAAAATATATTCTTTTTTCGAGAAAAAGAGCGTTTCTTCGTCCCATGACGGAGCCGTTGAGCAAAAGAGGGTCGACCTGCTGTCTTAGTCGCCGATACGCCTGAATATGAGATTCTTATCGATCACTTTATGTTGCAGGAATAGAAAACACAACAACCCTTGACCATTTATCTTTACTGCGTTCCTTCGTATTATACCTTTTACCCTTCATGTAATTGGTCTGCTTTATTTCACTTGCCTTTTAATGATTCTAAAACAGTGACTATTATTAAAAACTTTACCAATGTATATACTACTACCATGTTTTCTTTTAAAAACCTTTATTGTGAAAATTTCATTATACAAATACGAGCCTATAACCACGTGGGCCTGCCACGGAGCAAACTGTAATCGTATATGATGAATAGACATTTACACTGTAGAGGAACGTAACGGGCGGGCCATTAGGTTGCAAGAACTAAGGTGTCTAACAGTTACGGAATCGGTGGACGTACATTTTATAATTAAAATACGACAGGGCCAGTTACAATAAAATTATCTAGATATACATTTGCGGGCAAGTACCATGGGTGACGTTAATTCGAACTTTCAACAGTACAGTAATCAATAACACATCAGAACTTAATATCAATAGGGATGTCGAAATATTCAATCAATTCTCGTCCCCGCCCGCCATGTGCTTCAAAACTGCATACGTATCTCGTGATTTCAAGGTTCTGCAACCAGTACACAACAAGGAGTTACGAGTCCCATTTATTCCGGCGCCATTTTGGGCGAGGACGGGCAGGTCCAGGATATAGTCAAAATGTCTCTACCAACCATCGACTATGATGATGTTCATATGCTGTATTTATTAGAGTAACACTCATCTGTCCACATGAAATTAATTTGCCACAATCTAAACATGTCATTTTAATCTTTCCAAAGTTCTTCTAAATATTTGGGACCGTTTCCCTTGCCTCTGAAGCTCTCAGTGCCACTTCTTTGATGAATGTACTAGCAGGTCAGGGGTTCTCCTCCAAATCTCTCTTTTATGCAGCACTATAATTAATTGGTGCCACCTCTCCATATGACGATGCATGGTATAGTTACCACAACTATATTTTTTTTCGGTTCCTCTGGAGAGTTCATCGTGGCAGATGAAGCGTGTAACGTACCGGGCATTTACCTTTTTTTGCATGTACAGGAAAGGAAAAAAAAATCGAGCGTCCGAGTTCTAAGGTGTCCCAGGGCCATTTTAGTGGACCAGGCCCAAATCCAAAGAACAGGCCGCCATTTTGAGAGTCCTGTTGCAGCCGCCTGTCGCTGTAGCATCAAGAGCAGCCGAAACTCAGCTGAATGGCAACTGAAACGGTAAAGGGGCGCCCCACTACAGCAGACGAGCCTCCACCTAGGAAGGCCCGTTCACGCCGCCTCCCCCCCCCCTTCGGGCACCCCACGCCGTTATTCGGAGCAGTATTGTAGGATGGCCACACCAGTGTGGCAACTTGCTAGACATCACCTCGGTGGTAACCGAATCTCAACGCCTTGTGGTGTCTTCTATTCAGAAAACATTGTTATGCTGCCTTCGACCTATTCGCCGCAAGTGCGCACACAACTCAACTGCATAGCTTGCTAGACACCACCTCGGTGCCATCCGGATCTTGGAATCTCAGCGCCTTTTGGTGTCTTCTCTTCAGAAAATATTGTTGCGCTGCCTTTGGCCCCATTCGCACATCGGTCCGCTACTGACGCCATCTCACAGGCTAATGGGGCGCCCCACGCCGACTTTCAGCATTGTAGGATGACCACACCAGTACAGCAACTTGCTAGACATCACCTCGGTGCCATCCGGATCTCGGCGCCCCACTGCAGATGAAGTGCCTCTCAACTATGAAACCACCACGGTGACATCCGGATCTTGGCGCGTTGTGCTGCCTTCGGCCTATTCGCACATCGGTCCGCTACTGACGCCATCTCACAGGCTAATGGGGCGACCCACGCCGAGTTTCAGCATTGTAGGATGACCACACCAGTACAGCAACTTGCTAGACATCACCTCGGTGCCATCCGAATCTTGGCATCTCAACGCCTAGTGGTATCTTCCATACAGAAAATATTGTTACGCTGCCTTTGGCCCCATTCGCACATCAGTCCGCAACTTAGACATCACCTCGGTGCCATCCGGATCTTGGCATCTCAGCGCCTTGTGGTGTCAGTCAGAAAATATTGTTGCGCTGCCTTTGGCCCCATTCGCACATCAGTCCGCTACTGACACCATCTCACAGGCCAACAGGGCGCCCCACGCCGACTTTTACCATTGTACGATGGCCACACCAGTGCCACAACTTGCTAGACACCACCTCGGTGCCATCCGGATCTTGGCATCTCAGCGCCTTGTGGTGTCTTCAAATCAGAAAATATTGTTGCGCTGCCTTTGGCCCCATTCGCACATCGGTCCGCTACTGACGCCATCTCACAGGCCAACGGGGCGCCCCACGCTGACTTTCAACATTGTAGGATGGCCACAGAAGTGCGACAACTTACTAGACACCACCTCGGTGCCATCCGGATCTTGGCGCGTTGTGCTGCCTTCGGCCTATTCGCACATCGGTCCGCTACTGACGCAAACTCACAGGCCAACGGGGCGCCCCACGCCGACTTTCAGCATTGTAGGATGGCCACACCAGTGCGGCAACTTGCTACACACCACCTCGGTGCCATCCGGATCTTGGCATCTCAGCGCCTAGTGGTGTCTTCTATTCCGAAAATATTGTTGCGCTGCCTTCGGCCCCATTCACACATTGGTCCGCTACTGACGCCATCTCACAGGCCAACGGGGCGCCCCACGCCGACTTTCAGCATTGTAGGATGGCCACACCAGTGCGGCAACTTACTAGACACCACCTCGGTGCCATCCGGATCTTGGCGCGTTGTGCTGCCTTCGGCCTATTCGCACATCGGTCCGCTACTGACGCAAACTCACAGGCCAACGGGGCGCCCCACGCCGACTTTCAGCATTGTAGGATGGCCACACCAGTGCTGCAACTTGCTGGACACCACCTCGGTGCCATCCGGATCTTGGCGCGTTGTATTGCCTTCGGCCTATTCGCACATCGGTCCGCTACTGACGCCGCCTCACGTGCCAACGTATTTTCTCCGCATTTTATACCCTATGCCGCATAACAGGTCATGTGACTTGTTTATAAAACTTTTCATTGGTTCATTTTACTTTTGGTTTCCTAATGATGGAAGGCTTGATCATATGACCTAAAAACAACACTTTTCATTGGATGAAAACTTTTTTTTTTCCCAAACGATGAAAGCCCCACCTTGTTTCTGGATGTTTCAGACTGAAGCTGGCGTCAGCATGAGAGCACCACCATCTCGTAGCTCCGTCGTGGTCATTCCGCGAGCAATCATGGCAGCCGCTCCCCACCAGAAGCCTGCAGGAGTCGGGGCCCTCAAAACTTTTGATGAATTCTCAAGGCGGAGGGGACGCTTTCGAGAATGGGGTCCAAGACCTAGCAGACAAGCGTCCGATTTCCAAGGTGTCCCAGGGCCATTTCAGTGGACCAGGCCCAAAAAGGAAAGAGCCTGCCGCCATTTTGAGAGTCCTGTGACAGCCGCCTATCGCTGCACCGCAAGAGTGGGCGCAACTCAGCTGAATTGCGGCTTTTGACACAGTGGACCAAAAACGGACGGAATGGCAACTGAAACGGTAAAGGGGCGCCCCACTACAACAGATGACACTCCACCTGGAGAGGCCCGTTCACGCCGCCTCCCCCGGGGCGCCCCACGCCGTTATTCGGAGCAGCATTGTAGGATACCAAAACCAGTGCGGCAACTTACTGGACATCACCTTGGTGCCATCGTTCTGCTGCCTTGGAACTATTCGCACAACAGTTTGCTACTGATGACCCACCCCCCGCGACGCCCCACGCCGGAAATCTGGACGTTGTGCTGCGTTGGGACTATTCGCACAGCCGACCGCTACTTCGTTGTTTTTCCCTAAAAATGTTTATATGTTATTACTATTTTTGTTTTCTTGTATATATTTATAAATTATTAAAGTTTTATAATCTTACTACTTTGTCGGAGTGCTATATATTTTTAATGTGACACATAATTGTAAAAACTTTGATGTACAAAGAGTCATCCCTGGAATCTTCCGCTTCAGGCTCGGTCCCCTCCCCAATCACAATACAGGATGGTTTTCAGATAATAGCAACGCTTCTGCTGTGACGGATCTCATCGAGTGTGGGCCTTGATCTACTATAACTCCTTTGAAGAGGGGTGATTCTTTACAGCTGGGGCCATAAACTACATCTGCAGGGCTAGCTGATACCCTAGGACCAGCCTGGACAATCGGACACAGAGGAAAAGGAGTGTCAGAGGGTGCGGTAGTGAATAGGGCGAAAGGGAGGTGTCGGGCAGGCACAGGGTGTGATTCTCAGGGAAGAGCAGCGCAGATGGGGGGAGGTTTATTACCCATGCATAAGACAGAGAGCGGGGGTGACCACTGCCTGGGGGAGATGCTTGCGAGGGTGGGGAGCCATGCTAAGGATCGACAGCGTGCACAGAGTGGGTCTGGTCAAGGCATCTAAAATGGCTGCCGTGCACGACAAAAGTGTGGCATTTGAAAAAAGACAAGATGGCGCAGACAATGTTTTTCAACACTTCCTGATTTCCTTCGAATCGAACGTTAACAGACGTTGGGGCATATTACCAAAGTTAAGCGATATTTATCCCTAACGATGCTTAGCAACGATTTTTTTACCGCTAAGCATCGTCAGAAATTATCGCAGATAAACCTTGCTATTATCAAGGTTTATCGCAAATACGATAAAAAACGACCGCAATGCATTAATATCGCTGAAAACTCAGCGATATTCATGCATTACCGAGCTAATGCTCTTAGCCATGTTATCCACCTCCCATTGGATAACATGGCTAAGAACTGCTCAGTGCAGGTGCTAGCTTTTGGAGATATTCGCGCTTATCTCGAATATTTCCAAAAGTTGATAATAGGAGATAGCGATGTTAGCGACTGTTTCCAGTCGCTAACATCTTGGCATGCCCACTTTGCATGTCATTAGTGATAAATATCACTCGCATGCAAAGTGGGGCCCAAGATGGTCGCTATCTCCTACTAGCCGTCGCTAACTGGTGTTAGCAACAGCTAGGTAATACAGATATAATTTTATCTCCGCGAAGCGGAGCGCTGTTACAGATATATATCTTGTTTTTGAACGTTAATTTCTCAAAATGCACTGAAGCACATATATTGAGACCTAGCAAAGGCACATCGAGCTACCAGTCCCTACAATTTTGCCAAGTTTCGTGCAAATCCATTCAGCCGTTCGATTATTATTATTATTTTTTTTTGCCCCGCGGGGCCCTTTTAAAACCTCCACATCAAACCTAAGAGGTCAAGGAGGATCTACTATGCCCCCTTATGGTCATTTGCCCCTTCGCTTTGGCCTCCTCTTGTCTCTCGATCCTACCGAGAGACAAGATGGCGGCCGCTACGGACTGTTTGGAATGTTTACAGACACCGGAGAGCCAATCAGCTTCGCTTCGCAAAGCTCCGTAACGCGAAAAGTACGCGAAGCGGTGCGCTGTTACAGATATATATCTTTTTTTGAACGTTAATTTCTCAAAATCCAGTGGAGCACATATATTGAGATCTAGCAAAGGCACATTGGGCTACCAGTCCCTACAATTTTGCCAAGTTTCGTGCAAATCCATTCAGCTGTTCGATTATTATTATTTTTATTTTTTTTTGCCCCGCGGGGCCCTTTTAAAACCTCCACATCAAACCTAAACGGTCAGGGAGGATCTACTATGCCCCCTTATGGTCATTTGCCCCTTCGGTTTGGCCTCCGCTTGTCTCTCGATCCTACCGAGAGACAAGATGGCGGCCGCTACGGACTGTTTGGAATGTTTACAGACGCCGGAGAACCAATCAGCTTCGCTTCACAAAGCTCCGTTGCGCGAAAAGTCCGCGAACCGGACCGCTGCCCGGTCCACTGTTACAGATATATATCTTTTTTTAAACGTTAATTTCTCAAAATCCACTGGAGCACATATATTGAGACCTACAAAAGGCACATCGGGCTACCAGTCCCTACAATTTTGCCAAGTTTCGTGCAAATCCATTCAGCCGTTCGGGCTAAAAGTGAGGCCAACCGCCCTATGGAAAACTCAATGTTAAAAACACGTTTTGGGACCCCCCTTTTTTCTCGACCCCCCCTGGACGAACCCCCCCCCAATTTTCAGGGGCTGCTCAGAAACAAAATGTGCCATTTTCCTGAAAATTTCAGCCAATTCCGTCCACAAACGCCAAAGTTATTAGACATAGAATTTTCAAAAATCCCATAGAGAAAAAATCCTAACTATATATACCTACTGGCGACCGCCAGGTGATATATATAGATATATATATATATATATATATATATATATATATATATACCAACAACGTTTTCCCATTTAGGAGAGCCACACAGGTAGGTAGGTACAAATCCTGTTTAATTTGTGAAGTTGCAGCAAAGTCGGTAGACCAACGCCCAAATTTTCATAACAGCCTGATGCGTTTCATGCTAACAGGAGCATTTCTTCAGAGGCATTCAATTTAACTTGGTTCCACCTCCCTCAGCGGGCGTCGGCTCATGCTGAGCCTCACTAAGCATGATGGTCCTTGTAGTTTAGTGTTCCTCCAGTGAGAAATGCTCCTGTTAGCATGAAACGCGTCAGGCTGTTATGAAAATTTGGGCGTTGGTCTACCGACTTTCCTGCAACTTCACAAATTAAACAAGATTTCTCCTAAATGGGAAAACTTTGTTGGTTTATGGAAAATGGCTGGTCCCGGTCCCGGTCGTGGGAGAAGCCCAGCCGCATTGAATGCGGAGTGTGCTGCCGTCACATGACGGGCGGCGCTGTGGCAGAAAGGTTGTTTTTGTGAAGAACTACTTTGCATCTTAGTTTGAGTGGAACTTTCCCCTAACCCACTGTGGCTTCTTATTTTGAAAATTGTCACCGCATGCAGCAACTCACTGGAGGAACACTAAACTACAAGGAGCATCATGCTTAGTGAGGCTCAGCGTGAGCCGACGCCCGCTGAGGGAGGTGGAACTAAGTTAAATTGAATGCTGATGCTACATGCAGGTGAATGACTCTTTGCCTCTGAAGAAATGCTCCTGTTAGCATGAAACGCATCAGGCTGTTATGTAAATTTGGGCGTTGGTCTACCGACTTTGCTGCAACTTCACAAATTAAACAGGATTTGTACCTACCTACCTGTGTGGCTCTCCTAAATGGGAAAACTTTGTTGGTATATATATATATATATATACATGGAAAACAAATTGCCCTTAAGCAGCGGGAGGGCACTCAACGGCGCTCACCTTCCTTTGTAAGCCTCGCTGCAGCTCGCCTCTCTGTGCCCTGTAATCTGTAGATAAAGCCGACGCGTTTCGAGGCATTGCGCCTCTTCTTCTCAGGCAGTCTCAAAAGACACTGACAGTTCACCATTTATTTTCCTTTAATATATATATATATATATATATATATATATATATATATATATATATATATATATATATATATATGTTTGCAACAAGGTTCTTCAAAGAAGACGCCGCACTCTACCTCGATTGTATTGACTTATGAGTTTATTTTCTGTAGGTTCCCCACCTACGCGTTTCGGACAAGCAGATTGTCCTTGATCACGGTTAACAAACACGTGTCCATCATCTATGTTTACCTTAAATACATGCAAACTCCACTTGGCTGTTATGATGCATTGTGGGTTCAGTAGTTTGCCATTCCAACCAGAGTATTGGCTGGCAACAATGGATGTTGTGTCGCTGTACACTTCCATCCAACATGATATAGGCATGAATGCAACAAAGTACTTCCTTAATCAAAGACCAATATCTGAACTGAGACATACCAACATGTTACTGGACATGATGTCCTTTTGTCTGGAAAACAACGCCTTTATCTTTGACAAAAAGATCTATACACAAATCTGCGGATGTGCCATGGGGGATTCCTTCTCTCCAAGCTATGCTAATCTCACCATGGGTTGGTGGGAGAAGAACATAGCTTGGAGAGAAGAAAATGAGCCATATACCACGGACGTGGTTATGTGGCTCAGATTTATAGATGATCTGTTCCTCCTTTGGAAGGGTACTAAACAAAAACTCACAGAATACATCAAAATTTTGAATGTGAATGAAGTTGGACTCCAATTCACATCAAATATTCAAAAGAAAGACATTGAGTTTCTCGACACAAAGATCTATATCAAAAACAATAAATTGGAAACAACTGTATTCCGAAAGAAAACATCTACGAACAGTGTTTTGCATGGAACAAGTTTCCATCCTGTCTCACTCAAACAAAGCATCCCCTATGGGGAGTTCCTACGGATGAAACGTAATTGCTCGGAAGAGACAGAAATGGAAGACAAGTTCAAAGAAACTAAAGACCGTTTCTCCAATCGAGGATACAAACAATCAGATATAACAAGAGGCGAACAAAAAGTAAGAGCGAAAACGAGAGCAGAAACTTTGATACCAAAAAACAAATCGACAAAGAACACAAATGAAGAAAAACCACGAATGATTCTAACCTTTTCAAAGGAGAGTTATAAAATCCGTCAAATTCTGTCCAAATACTGGAATGTATTAAAAAAGGATACTGAAATAGGAATGCTAATTGGTGATAGACCCTTAATCTCTTATCGCAAAGCTCCTTCTATTCAAGACAAGCTAGTCAATAGCCACTTCAAAAAAGTAAAAACTCTGAGTTGGCTAGAGAAACGACAACTTGGGTTCAGCAAGTGCCTAACTTGCAAGGCATGTACTATTGGCCAGAACATGAAGACACTAACAGATCCAAAGGGAAGAACTTTTGAAATAAAAGCAAAATAACATGTGAATCACAATACGTGGTGTATCAAATCGAGTGCTTCTGCGGCAAAAAATACATTGGCTCAACAATCTGTCCACTCAAAAAAAGAATACTTGAACACACCAGAGCCATGCAAAACAATGATATGAGCTATGCAACAGCCAAACATCTCAAGACCCACCCTGGAAAAACCTGGAAAAATATGAGATATACTGGAATCGCCTTGGTGGGAGAGAATGAAAGAGGTGGAGATTGAGTTATGAGACTTAGACGCCTAGAATCAAAACTAATTATTAGGTTCAAAACGAGAAATCCGTGAGGTCTCAACACGGACGAAGAACTTTATGTACACTTATAACTACAATTCTGATGAACTGGATTTTTCCAATTATAGAAAATCTTTGTTTCTTGAACTCTGATCCTTTTGATTAATTTAAGTGCAATATATGTGACAAATATTTGTAGAAACTTCATCCTTGCGCTGTGCGAACTGTTGATCAAAGCATTCAACGACACAACTGGAATACTAGGCACTCAGCCTAGAACTTTTTCGGATAGTTATAATATAATATAAGGGTCTAGGGCACTCAGCCAGCAATTACAACACGATTTGGACACTCAGTCCGCAACTAGATCCTTAAAACTACTTGTGCTTTGCATGTATGCATCCGTGTTAAATGCTTAACATTGAAACGCTGTGACACTTTGTCACATGCCTAAGCACAACGTAAAATATATTATTTACAAACTCCCAGTTGGTCGTAAATGCCGCGATCCAGCTTGCAACAGCGCAATGCTAGTTAAATAAATTACTACCTAATACCTAAAAACTACTGAACCCACAATGCATCATAACAGCCGAGTGGAGTTTGCATGTATTTAAGGTAAACATAGATGATGGACACGTGTATGTTAACTGTGATCAAGGACAATCTGCTTGTCCGAAACGCGTAGGTGGGGAACCTACAGAAAATAAACTCATAAGTCAATACAATCGAGGTAGAGTGCGGCGTCTTCTTTGAAGAACCTTGTTGCAAACATTGTTGAGCGAGGGTGTCCTGAACCTCGCCGCCAGCACCAGCCGTTGCTGCTCCTCTCATCTCGGGACGCCTTGTTTCAATATATATATATATATATATATATATATATATATATATATATATATATTACCTACTGGCGATAGCCAGTAGGTATATATAGTTAGGATTTTTTTCCTATGGGATTTTTGAAAATTCTATGTCGAATAACTTTGGCGTTTGAGGACAGAATTGGCTGAAATTTTCAGGAAAATGGAACATTTTGTTTCTGAGCAGCCCCTGAAAATTTGGGGGGGGGTTTCGTCAAGGGGGGGCCGAGAAAAAAGGGGGGTCCCAAAACGTGTTTTTCCCATGCAATTTTCCATAGGGCGGTTGGCCTCACTTTTAGCCTGAACGGCTGAATGGATTTACACCAAACTTGGCAAAATTGTAGGGACTGGTAGCCCGATGTGCCTTTGCTATGTCTCAAGATATAGGCTCCTCTGGTTTTTACGAAAATTAACTTTGAAAAATATATATTGGGCTACATTGGGCTATATATATGTTGGAGCCCAAATGTAGCCCAATGTAGCCCAATGTAGCCCAATGTAGCCCAAAGATGGCCACCAGAGACAAAAAAAAACAAATGTAGCCCAAATATCAGCCAGATGTAGCCCAACTATAGCCCAATGACAGAATGTCCCAGAGTGTTCTAAAGAACAACTAGAGTGCTAACAGTCCTACTTATTACAAAGGTATGGCACACCTGAAGCCATCTTGATTGGAATAAAGTGGTAACTCTTAAAACATTTAATTTAAAAAGGAACAAAATGAGGGGGTTCATTTTGCCATAGAAAGTATGATTAGCGAATATATGACGAAATCCCGCATACCAACAGTCCGCCAAAAAAATCCCGCATGTACTATTAGGCCGCAAATTAAAATAACGAAAACTTTTAGAACGAATATGCCTTTAGCATACACTAAACAACTAAACTACCCTAAACCCTAATACACTACCCCCAGCATGACCCTACACTACACAAACAGTACAACACTACCCTAAACCCTAAAACACTACCCCCAGCATGACCCTACACTACACAAACACTACAACACTACCCTAAACCCTAAAACACTACCCCCAGCATGACCCTACACTACGCAAACACTACAACACTACCCAAAACCCTAAAACACTACACCCCAGCATGACCCTACACTACGCAAACACTACAACACTACCCTAAACCCTAAAACACTACCCCCAGCATGACTCTACACTACACAAACACTACAACACAACCCTAAACCCTAAAACACTACCCCCAGCATGACCCTACACTACGCAAACACTACAACACAACCCTAAACCCTAAAACACTACCCCCAGCATGACCCTACACTACGCAAACACTACAACACTACCCTAAACCCTAAAACACTACCCCCAGCATGACCCTACACTACGCAAACACTACAACACTACCCAAAACCCTAAAACACTACACCCCAGCATGACCCTACACTACGCAAACACTACAACACTACCCTAAACCCTAAAACACTACCCCCAGCATGACCCTACACTACGCAAACACTACAACACTACCCAAAACCCTAAAACACTACACCCCAGCATGACCCTACACTACGCAAACACTACACTACCCTAAACCCTAAAACACTACCCCCAGCATGACCCTACACTACGCAAACACTACAACACTACCCTAAACCCTAAAACACTACCCCCAGCATGACCCTACTCTATGCAAACACTACAACACTACCCTAAACCCTAAAACACTACCCCCAGCATGACCCTACACTACGCAAACACTACAACACTACCCTAAACCCTAAAACACTACCCCCAGCATGACCCTACACTACGCAAACACTACACCACTACCCTAAACCCTAAAACACTACCCCCAGCATGACCCTACACTACGCAAACACTACAACACTACCCAAACCCCTAAAACACTACCCCCAGCATGACCCTACACTACGCAAACACTACAACACTACCCAAAACCCTAAAACACTACCCCCCAGCATGACCCTACACTACGCAAACACTACAACACTGCCCAAAACCCTAAAACACTACCCCCAGCATGACCCTACACTACGCAAACACTACAACACTACCCAAAACCCTAAAACACTACCCCCAGCATGACCCTACACTACGCAAACACTACAACACTACCCAAAACCCTAAAACACTACCCCCAGCATGACCCTACACTACGCAAACACTACAACACTACCCAAAACCCTAAAACACTACACCCCAGCATGACCCTACACTACGCAAACACTACAACACTACCCAAAACCCTAAAACACTACCCCCAGCATGACCCTACACTACGCAAACACTACAACACTACCCATAACCCTAAAACACTACCCCCAGCATGACCCTACACTACGCAAACACTACAACACTACCCTAAACCCTAAAATACTACACCCCAGCATGACCCTACACTACGCAAACACTACAACACTACCCAAAACCCTAAAACACTACCCCCAGCATGACCCTACACTACGCAAACACTACAACACTATCCTAAACCCTAAAACACTACGCCCAGCATGACCCTACACTACGCAAACACTACAACACTACCCTAAACCCTAAAACACTAGCCCCAGCATGACCCTACACTACGCAAACACTACAACACAACCCTAAACCCTAAAACACTACCCCCAGCATGACCCTACACTACGCAAACACTACAACACTACCCTAAACCCTAAAACACTACCCCCAGCATGACCCTACACTACGCAAACACTACAACACAACCCTAAACCCTAAAACACTACCCCCAGCATGACCCTACACTAAACAACCACCACAACTCTACACTACACAAACACAACACTACACTACACAACACTACACTACACTACACAATCACTAACCCACGAAAAAATTAACACAAACCCACTTACCTCTCTCGTCATCGTGGTTTTCACAACGCAAATGCATTTACCATACATGCCTTTAAAACGTAATTCTTTGTAAAGGCATGCGCGATAAATGCACATGCGTTTTGAAAAAATGCGGGATAATGGTATGCGAGGTCAATGACCTTGCGGGATAATGGTATGCGGACTGAAAGTCTGCGGGATAAAAAATGCGGGAAAATGGCTGCAAACCATGATTAGCAACCTACTTCCCTGGTGAGCACTAGCTTTACTAGAGTGATCTAATGAGCAACTAGAGTGCTAACACTCAGAATTTATGGCAAATGTGTGACACATCTGAATGCCTTCGTGATAGAACCAAAGTAAACAAGCATTGAAAATGCAATAGATCTCGCCCTCGTTTAAGTTAAAGCCATTCTGTTTGTAAAGAGGTGGCTTTTTAGCTTTGCTTTTATTAGTGTTTTTAAAACTTTCATGTAAATAACATGCATATGTATGCATATATGTATATGTATGCATGCATTTATATTTATATAGATATGCAGATTATATATGTTTATATATGTATATTACCTACTGGCGATAGCCAGTGGGTATATATAGTTAGGATTTTTTCTCTATGGGATTTCTGAAAATTTTTCTCTATGGGAATTCTGAAATTTGGCGTTTGTGGACGGAATTGGCTGACATTTTCAGGAAAATGGCACATTTTGTTTCTGAGCAGCCCCTGAAAATTTGGGGGGGTTTTGTCAAGGGGGGGCGAGAAAAAAGGGGGGTCCCAAAACGCGTTTTTCCCATTCATTTTTCCATAGGGCGGTTGGACTCACTTTTAGCTCGAACGGCTGAATAGATTTACATGAAACTTGGCAAAATTGTAGATATGGTTTGCCCGACGTGCCTTTGCTATGTCTCAATATATGTGCTCCAGTGGATTTTGAGAAATTAACGTTTAAAAAAATATATATATCTGTGACAGCGCTCCGGTTAGCGCCCCGGTTCGCGTACCTGACGCGTAATGGAACTTCGCGAAGCGAAGCTGATTGGCTCTCCGGTGTCTGTCAACATTCTAAACAGTCCGGAGCGGCCGCCATCTTGTCTCTCGGTACGATCGAGAGACAAGATGTGGTGAAAAACGAAGGGGGAAATGAAGGAAAGGGGGCAAGGTAGACCACTCCTGACCCCCTAGGATTGATGAGGGGGGTATTAAAGTGCCCCGTGGGGCAAAAAATAAAAAAAAAAAATTTTTGCGATTTTACGCCGTAGAGGCGCGTCTTGGTACGCGAACCGGGCAGCTCACCGGGCAGCTCACCGGGCAGCTAACCGGGCAGCTAACCGGCAGCGTAGCTGTCAACATTGTAAACAGTCCGGAGCGACAGCCATCTTGTCTCTCGGTAGGTTCGAGAGACAAGATGTGGTGAAAAAAGAAGGGGGAAATGAAGGAAAGGGGGCAAGGTAAACCCCTCCTGACCCCCTAGGATTGACGAGGGGGATATTAAAGTCCCCCACGATTTTTCGCGGTAGAGGCGCTTCCCGGTACGCGAACCGGGCAGCTAACCGGCAGCGTAACGGGAGTCCGCCATCTTGTGTTTTTGGAGCGTCCGGTTCGCGTACCGGGTAGCGTCCCGGTAAGCGTAACAAGGGGAAAACCAAGAGAAACAGTAAAAAAAAAATTAAGGGAATAGATTTCCAGCAAACTTGGCAAAATTGTAGGGACTGTTTGTTTGATGTGCCTTTGCAAGGCCTCAAGATATGTGCACGTGTGGATTTTGTCTAATTAAGGTTAAAAAAAATATATATATCTGTAAGCGTGCTCCGGCACGCTTACGTTACGGGTTTTGTTTGCGCTGCAGAGCCGATACGTCACGGTTATGCGACGCGTCATGAGGCGTCTCACGTGGCTACGTGATACGTCACGTAATAAAGAATATATTTTACAGCTATAGATATTAGCTTTTAAAAAACCAATGAAATTCACTGAAAAAACCATAGGTTATAGACCATATATAGTTAGGAATTTGCATTTACAAAACCTTGAAAATTCACTGAAAAAACCATAGGTTAGAGACCATATATAGTTAGCTGGACATTTTATTGACATAAAACCAATGAAATTCCATATATAGTTAGTTGCACTAACTATATATCGTGCACCCGCAATCCACTGCTGATGATGTCACATATTACATCATTCATGACATGGTCAGTGACATCACTGATGACATCACTGATGACATCACTGATGACATCTCAAATGACATCACTGATGACATCTCAAATGACATCACTGATGACATCATGACACACCAATACCAGTTACTGCATACGCACTCACTGATTCCTACGTCTACACACACATTCACTCATTCACCCATACAATCACTCATACATACAGTCACTCATTATTACAACACTATCACATGCACTCATACACCTAGTCAGTCCTGTGAAGAATCAATCACACTTCGATGTCCTCATCTATACAGTTAAACACAGAACACCATACTTTTCACACATATACTAACACATACTTACTCTCTTATACAATCACTGATACAAGTACACATTGATATGCACAGAGTCACACACCTCCCAGCCAGCCACACACACACTCAGTCTTCCATACATCCACTCATTCTTCAATATGTAAAACATATTTAAACTTTACAAAAACACACAGACACTAGATGATGTCATCAGTGATGTCATTTGAGATGTCATCAGTGATGTCATCAGTGATGTCATTTGAGATGTCATCAGTGATGTCATCAGTGATGTTACTGACCATGTCATGAATGATGTAATATGTGACATCATCAGCAGTGGATTGCGGGTGCACGATATATAGTTAGTGCAACTAACTATATATGGAATTTCATTGGTTTTATGTCAATAAAATGTCCAGCTAACTATATATGGTCTCTAACCGATGGTTTTTTCAGTGAATTATATATATATATATATATATATATATATATATATATATATATATATATATATATATATATATATATATATATATATATATATAAGATTTAAGCAAAATGCTTGCTTTGCAGTGAAAGGTGGCTGACCAAGTAAGAGTGTGTGGCACGGTGCAGTGTAATTTATTTTCTGCGTTGCCACTTGGCAAGTTCAACAGCTGTTGTGGAACCAGGACAGATAAAGGTGGGACATGGGCCCCTCTAGCGATGTCTGTGATAGCACCACTCCTCCAACCTAGCACCTTTCCACTTTAAATATGCCTCTTTGGCACAACAGTCCTTTTCCACCATAGCATCTCCTTAATACTGTACTATACATGTCCAATATGACTGGTCCTCCCTATAACTCACTACCCTGGCAACACACCCACAACAGCCAAAACTCTTCAGTAAAACAGACCATTTCTCACACTGTATTGTATAGAAACAGTCATATAGCGCCTCACACCCCATAGTGCGAGGTGCAAGGTGTATTCTTGAACGAGTAGCTCAATACAACATGGGGGCATGCTTGGTTGGAAGAGTGTTGTGTTTCTTGTAGTGCATGAGAGACCAGAGTGGTGCTTGTAGCTTGTGAGTGGATGCTTTATCTAGGAGTGTGATGGGGAGGGAGTGTGAGAGGTAGATGTACAAGTTATGGTTGTAACTGGTGGCATTTGTAGTTCAATATCAGGTCCCATAACAAGTTGATGGTTACTTTTAGGCTGTCTAATCCCTTTCTTATGACATTTACAAAAGTTGGGTTGGCCCAGCCGCGAGTCGTGAGACTGTGGGAGGAACAGGCAGCGAGTGGCATCCCTCCACTAAGGCTTAGCCGCTACATTTTGACAATCTTCCCCACTCTCCCATGTGGTAAGAAAGGTGATTTTTACCTAGAGATGAGCAGAAAAGACTTGCTGTTGTAGATAGATTTGTGCGTTATAAAGTAAGTGCAGCATTGCTGAACTTGTGTTGGTGGTTGAAGTTTGTAGGCACCAGTTCTGATTTTGTGGGACTAGGACTCATTGTTCACCATCAGATTTTAACTGAGAGCAAAAAACAGAAAGACAGAAGAGGGGAAAAAATGAAAACAAAAATAGGAAAACAAGGACAAAATGAAAAAAAGTCCACAAGTGAGATAAAGAGAAAGGGAGCGTGTCAGTGTGCTGGAAAAAAAGAGGTATGCGATCCAATGAATAGTAGACAGCCTTGGTACTTGACAAACTCTGCATTCGACTCTGGAGAAAATATTTGAGAGCCTGCAGAGTTGCTTGATTACAAATTAATCACTGGATTGCAGCACTGGCTGAGAAGAGCTGCTGTGCTAAGTACTTCCAGGTAGGGACAAGCAGTCCCGTTGTCCTGGTAAAGAGGTGTTGTCACCTCGAATATATGAAGGGCACTGGAATTATGCGGTAGTGCAGCCGGGACAATTTTTGCATAATTATTGATTTGCCCTATTTTCCACATAATCCAATATATGCTGCATAATCTGCAGACTTTAACAAAAAAAATTGGGGCATATTATCAAGGGGGTTTATCTCCGCTTTTTTTGCTTTAAAAGCCAAGAAAGCGGAGATAAAATTATCTCCCTATTACCAAGCTGTCCTAACACCAGTTAGCGACAGTTAATAGGAGATAGCGACCATCTTGGGCCCCGCTTTGCATGTCAGTGATATTTATCACTAATGACATGCAAAGTGGGCGTGCCAAGATGTTAGCGACTGGAAACAGTCGCTAACATCGCTATCTCCTATTACCAACTTTTGGAGATATTCGCGCTAAGCGCGAATATCTCCAAAAGCTAACACCTGCCCTGAGCAGTTCTTAGCCATGTTAACCAATGGGAGGTGGATAACATGGCTAAGAGCATTTGCTCGATAATGCATGAATATCGCTGACTTTTCAGCGATATTCATGCATTGCGGCCGTTTTTTATCGCATTTGCGATAAACCTTGCTAATAGCAAGGTTTATCTGCGATAAAAATCGCCGATGTGCGGCGATAATTTTTGTCTCTAAACAAGTTAGAGACAAAAATTATCTCTATTGGTTGGTAATATGCCCCATTGTTTTCCAACTAAAACGATAAAAAAAAAATACTAAAAACACAGCAGCACGTGATACTGCGCAGTGGAAGACCTTTTGGAAAGGCTGACTGGTCACCTTTGTGTTGCTTATTGCTATATTTGGGTATTAAACTGGTGCTCATGAGGTGCACCCAAGGCCCAGACAGTGTTAACAAGTGTAAAAAGTACAACATAATAAAGTAATACTAGTAAGAAAGGTACTGCATTACACCGCATAATTTACCTTTTCTTTCCACATAATTCCACTGGTCCTGAATATATGTTGCTTGCTTTGGGAAATAGCTGCTGACTAGAACCTCGGCACTTTTCTAGTTCGGTTCAGAAACATTGAACTTTCTGCTAATCTTGTTTTCTTTGTTCCCTGGCATGATTCCCCCTTTGGACTGGCGGCACTGGAACACTGGACACCTGATAAACAAGCCCGGCTGCCGAGCTGGCCTCATGCTCCAGTAAACTCCGAGAACCCGTCCAGCGTGAAGCCCGGGAGACATGTGAACCCAGGTGTGCACATCAGATCAAGCCCTGACATTTCCACTCGCCCGGGGGACCCGGGCCTGCGCTGCCCGCCTGTGCCAGAGTTTCCTGGCCAGCGGACGCCGTGACAGCCCAGCTGTGTGTGCCCAGACAGGTCAGACAGAGCGCGCGAGCCGCGTGGGCACGGAGGTTGGATTTATTTGGAATACACTGGTGCATAGTCCAGGCATCTGGAAATAGATGCTTGTGCCATTCTCTGTGGGCAGGGGGCAGCTGCTCGTGTCAGAGGCCCCCCCACGTCTGCCATAATAACCTTCACAGAGAGGTCACGCTGTCCACCTCCACGGTAGATTCAAAGGTCCTCTCTCGAAAAGGTCATGATTCCTGAGGGGCTTCGGATACCAAGCCAGGGCCTGTACTGCGCGGGTTCACCGCATCTCTGAGGTCGTCGTGGGGGCCACGTGCGCAGTGTTGGCATGAGGAGCCCGCGACCTCTTGGAGCGACCTCAGGGGCCGCCGACCTCCGGTAAGGCCTGCTCACACGTTTGTGTGAAAAACATAATACGGCCTGCAAGAAACGGCGCTTTGTTTCTCGGGCACCTTCCTGGCACACGAAAGAGGACGCCTCTTGCCAGGTTATCCAGGCGGAGATGAATGCAGCCCACTGTGGCTGGCACAGTCTGAGGACCTGTCTAATGGCCATATAATCAGGGCTTGAGTCGGGGGTACCACGCGGGTGGACGGAGTCTCCCCTCCCCCCCCCCTTATTTTACCCGGAGCTCGATAACTGGAGCAAATGGAGCCACACATTCACACTTTGGCCTCTTTGGGGCGAGATCGGAGCTCTTTCAGAACGCTGTTCACACGTTGGCTTCTCTGATGCAATCGCATCTAAGGGGTGAGCGAGGGGAGGCAATGAGTCTGATGGTGCAAGCCACCTTTCGTGACGTCACTTCCTGTCGTGACGTCAGCGTCCCCCCACTTCTTTTTTTTAGGACTTGTGCCTTGCATATAATGAGTTTGGGGGTGCAGGAGAAGGATCGCCAGCACGCCAAACCAGTGTTTGAACCGCCCGCCAGATTTGAAGTTTTCTCCTGTCTGGCGGGTGGTTTTTTGGCGTTCCCACGGCAGAGCCTATGAATCATGGTCAGCGACTAGCTGCCGCCTCCCCCCCCAATCCGGCACCCAACACCCAGGAACGTGGACACGAGACGTCTTTACTTTTTGGAAGGCGGGCGCTAGTCGCCCGGCCGTATTTATTAAAGTATGAAATTAAAAAGGTTTTTAATTGCATAATCAACAATGAAAACAAAAATCAGCAGGACATTTAGTTCACATTCTTATCAACAAGTTTGAGAGCCTGACCTTAACAAAACTCTAATACATGTTGTTCCTAACTTAGACTAAACATCCTCACTTGATTTTTGTACATTTCTGGCCATATGGCAGGGTCACTACCGGTGTCAGGTCCTACAAGCTGCGCCTCCCCCCTAGAAGTGCGCATGCGCAGTGTTACCCCGGGAATTGCCCGGTCTACGCCCTAAACTCCATTTACCCACTAAAGGAGGGCCCTTACTCTGCGCCGGTGGCGTCATGAGTCCACGCGCGCGGGGTGGCTACCAGCCTAAGGAAAGCGTGAACTACTCCTACCCGCGCTCCTTTGCCTATTACCTTGCCCCTGGAGTTGTGGGAGTGGCCCGCAGGCCCCTCCCCCTGGGCGGGAACCTCCATAGGATGATGCCCGCCCCCTCAGACCTCAAATATGTGCTCACCGATAATGACCTTACCGCATGCCCCATACCTAATAAATACGACGACCTATGGAAAAAAATTCTAAAGGACAGCTACACTGGCTAATAAATACCAGTATCAACGTATAACTAAAAGGGAAAAAAGGCCTAACGACACATGGCATTAAAATACAATTCGCTTACACATGTTACGCTCAATAACAGTACAATGTATAGCTACAAAGGGAAAAAGGGCCTAAAGACACATGACTTCAAAATACAATTCACTTCACACATGTTTTGCTAAAAAGGGGAAAAAATTCCTAAACAAAATCATCACAACATACACTAACAGATCCGTCTCTCCTGTGGACCGTACATTCGAAATTTACCATTGCACCAGACATAAAACTACTCCAAACTCTGTTCCAAGGGATGGTGGGTGGGAAAACAAAGAGGCCCCGAACGCGGGGCACAACGTACAGCGGGGGAGCGTCCAGGGACAAGGGGGTCTCCTGGGCGCTCCCCACCTCTTATTCCCGAGGGGCCGGTTGGCCCCTCCTATCGCCCGTCCCCCCTGACCCGGAACCACTAATTTGGATCCGGGTCAGGACGGCCGCCGGCCAATCGGCGGTGGGCCGCACCCCCGGGGCACGCCCCCACCGCCGAATGACGAAAGGAAATAGGGGGGGCGGCGGTCGCCGCGCCGCCATGCGTGCGGGGGGGCCGAGGCCCCCCCTTTTCACATGGTCAGCGACTAGCTGCCGCCTCCCCCCCCAATCCGGCACCCAACACCCAGGAACGTGGACACGAGACGTCTTTACTTTTTGGAAGGCGGGCGCTAGTCGCCCGGCCGTATTTATTAAAGTATGAAATTAAAAAGGTTTTTAATTGCATAATCAACAATGAAAACAAAAATCAGCAGGACATTTAGTTCACATTCTTATCAACAAGTTTGAGAGCCTGACCTTAACAAAACTCTAATACATGTTGTTCCTAACTTAGACTAAACATCCTCACTTGATTTTTGTACATTTCTGGCCATATGGCAGGGTCACTACCGGTGTCAGGTCCTACAAGCTGCGCCTCCCCCCTAGAAGTGCGCATGCGCAGTGTTACCCCGGGAATTGCCCGGTCTACGCCCTAAACTCCATTTACCCACTAAAGGAGGGCCCTTACTCTGCGCCGGTGGCGTCATGAGTCCACGCGCGCGGGGTGGCTACCAGCCTAAGGAAAGCGTGAACTACTCCTACCCGCGCTCCTTTGCCTATTACCTTGCCCCTGGAGTTGTGGGAGTGGCCCGCAGGCCCCTCCCCCTGGGCGGGAACCTCCATAGGATGATGCCCGCCCCCTCAGACCTCAAATATGTGCTCACCGATAATGACCTTACCGCCACAGGCCAGCATTGTTAACCGACGATCTGGCCTCCCCCCTCTAACGCCTACCTATGGAAGCCTACTACTCACAAATCCCCCTAGCCAAGCCCAGATATTGTCAGACCACAAGACATTCCCTTCCTGAGTTAAATGAACCCCGTCCCTCAAGTAATACTTGTCGCCCCAGATACACCCATGAGGTATTGACTGTAACAAGGGGGAGCGAAACAACCTATCCAACCGTGTGTTGATCCTCTTTACCGAGTGATTCAACGCCCTGACCGAATGTCCCCCCCGCCACTGTAGTCGAGGAATGAGTTGTGACCATACCAATGTGCAACCGGGGCAGGTCCTAGCCATCCAACCCGCCGTTGAAATAATCTCCTCAATCAGAATGCGTCTACCCAGTGTTGCCAAATCATTCTCCCCAAGGTGAAGTATCACCACTGCCGGTGGAGATTGTTGGCGTGCTAGAAGCCCCTGGAAAAATCCCCTAAACTCGTGAAGACACAACCCCCCTCTGCCAAAGAACGTGATGTCCAACCCTAGTTGTGCCGCCCTTCTCCTCTTGTCACCTGACATAAAGACACATTCTGCCCGCTTCACATATGAATGACCAACAATCCAGACATTGCTCTTCATTGTTTCCTGGTCGCCGCTCCGTGCTGATGAATGTTGCCGGTGCCCGACGACAGATTCCTCCCCTGCGTAACAGGTCTGAGAAACTGTAAGAGAGCGGAAAGAAACCAAGCGTGAGTGACATGTAATCATAGCATGTCAATCCGAACATAACGTTTATAGCATTCTGAAGACCACCTCCCAATTGTCTTCACTCTTTCCACTGGAAGGCCCCCTGCCACCGCCTCAGTTGCTGCCCCAATCCTGAAGGAATGAGAACCAAACTCTTTAGGGTCAAGACCTGCTTTCCTAACCCCCATCTCCAATACTTTCCTGAATTGATACCTGGTCAAGGGGCTCCCGTCAGTGTGACAGAGCAATGTCCTGACCACTGAGCCTACCAAGAGTCCGAGAAATAATTCCACGTGCCTGACCGGGCAGCACGGGTTGGCGGGGGCCCGTTGCAGAACTATGGTGTGACCCCTAGCCTCCTGGTCTGTTTTAGACTTCTGGATAATCACCCACATGGTGTCCCCCCTTATCGTCACACTAGCCCTTTGTAAGCCGCCCAGTAGGTCCGACTTCGAACCTGCCACAAGTTCGCTAATTCTCAGCGCCCCATAGAATGCCAAAGAGAATGCCGCCCTAAAAAGAAGCACCTCCCACTCCGAGCTACAAACAGTCTCCAGCGTGCCCAGTAGGGCAGTCAGCCGGGCAATCCAATAGGCTTTCTCTTATCCTTCTGGTGTCCCTGAATACGGCGCCATCCCCTTAAAGCCTTACGTATCATAAAGGTATTAGTGGGATCCCGGAAGCCCCTAGCTTGAGCGAAGAATGACACCGCTGCCCTATGTCTGTTTGCAGCTGCCACCGAGCGCCCCTCCCTATGCATCCATTCTAAATAGGCTGCAAAGCCATCTTCCTCCGCCCAAAGCGCTTCCCACTGTGGCCCCAAAAAGGAACAATAAGACAGAAACGCCCCTTCGTAAGCCGTCTTGGTCCTGGGGGCTAGGCTAGCGACCACGAGGTCCTGTAATCTGGGGCACCAATCTGCCAAAGTGCTGCTGGGAAGTGTGCTGGCGAGGGGTCCGCTGAGGGGAGATGCTCCCTGAAAACCTGCATTTTGAAGCGAGAGAGGGAGTCAGCTGCATTGTTTAGGACACCAGGGACATGTTTGGCCCTAAAATTAGCATTCAGTTTAAGGCACCGCAGAACAATTTCTTTGATCAGACGAAGTATGAAAGGACACCGCGCCCCCTGCTGGTTGATACATTCCACCACCGTCATGTTATCTGACCAAAACACCACTGATTGGTTACATAGGTGTTCGGGCCAGACCATCAGTGCCACCCATATTGGGAAGAGTTCAAGGAAGCCAATGTTGCTGGTCAGACCCCATGTCGTCCATTCTTCCAGCCACTGTTGGGCGACCCACCTGTTCCCTAGGATGGCGCCAAAGCCCACACTACCGGCCGCGTCAGTCCATAAGCCCAACTCCGCTGATGTTGTGAGCGGGCCGGGCCAGACCACTCTACCGTTAAAATCCTCCAGGAATGCCATCCAAATAAGCATATCCTGGCGAATTTCAGCCGATAGGCGAGTGCGGTGGTGCTTTTCCCTCAGCCCCCTCATCGCGTGGGCGATGGAGCGAGAGAAAGGGCGAGCCATGGGGATGATTCTCAGTGCGAAATTCAATTGCCCTACCACCTCCTGTAATTGCTGCAAAGTGACCTTCTCCTTCCGGAGGCATAACTGTAGCGATGTCTTGAATTTGCACACCTTGTCCCTAGGTAATCTAAAACATCCCTCCATTGAGTCAATCTCGATGCCAAGGAATTCTAAGCAGGTGGTCGGGCCCACAGTCTTCCCGGGCGCAAGAGGGACCCCAAAAGCCCGCATGAGCACGCAAAATTCCTGCAATGCCAGTGCGCACTCCTGAGATCCCGCCGTACCGAGGAAGAGGAAATCATCTAAATAATGCATGACCCCTTGATGGCCCGTCACTTGTCTCATGGCCCATTCAAGAAAGGAACTAAACATCTCAAAGTAGGCGCAAGAAATAGAACAACCCATAGGCATGCATTTGTCCATGTAGAACCTATCCCCAAAGGTGAAACCTAAAAGATGTTGGTCCGCCGGGTGGACTGGGAGGAGGCGAAAGGCTGATTCTATGTCTGATTTCGCCATCAGCGCCCCGGGTCCCGTGGCCTGCAATAAGTTAACAGCCTGATCAAAAGAGGCGTACTTAACACTACAGATACCCTCGTCAATGGCATCATTCAGTGACGCCCCCCTAGGTGCTGACAGGTTATGAATCAATCTGAATTGCCCCTTCTCTTTCTTGGGGACAACTCCCAGTGGGGAACACACAAAATTGGGTACTGGCACTTCAGAAAAAGGGCCAGCTATCCTGCCTAATGAAAGCTCCTTGTCAATTTTGGCGGCCACAACAGCCGGATTGTGTTTGACTGACAATTGATTTCTACAGTGCGCACTGCCTGTGTATCCCCCGGCCGGGATCCTAAAACCCTTAGAAAAACCTTCTTGGAGTAGGGTGGCCGATGTGTGGTCTGGGTATCTGTTCAACCATGGAATCATTGCCGCCACATCCACTGGTGTGGGGGGGCCTGACCTGTTTGAATTACAATGGCCTTCCCCTACCCCTCTGACCTGTGTTACCTTGCTTGGACCTACAGGTAGTTTCTGGATGGGAGGGGTGCCCACAGGAGGAACACGCATGTCTAAACTTACACGCGGCCCTTGTGCAGGTGCGCCTATTAAAATCCCAGCACACCCCTTTTTTCTCTGGCCCACATGCCCTAAACTTCCCAGGTACCTCACTCGTTTGGGGGGGGCGAAAGGGCTGCTGCGGTCTAGTGAACACCTTGCCCGCACCGAACTGAGGGGGAGGTGCAGTATCAGAGAACTGTTTGTGCCACGCCATGGAATCTACCGTGTCCCATGGCAATGATCTGTTGAATTCCAATGCCTTCCTGAAATTGACATCATAACCCTTCCATGCTTCCCCAGAATACTGTTGACTCCACCCCACAATCCTGCTCGAGTAGCATGCCAATGCTGCCTGTAAATCTGGAGGACGCTCCGCTTTAACTGCAGTGAATACAGCCCATGCTTGCATCCAGTTGTTGAGATTTTCCTCAACCCTAAATCTAGTACACTGCGCCCTCCATTCACTTGGGAGCATCCACTCCTTCAGTGCTTTTGCCTGCTCCATTTCCCTATTATCTAACAACAAAGAATAAATGTACACGTATTTATCCGCCCAAATCATCTCTTTCACAGCTAATGACACATGCTGAGCCAGATTCTCGCTCCTGGAAGGTACAACACCGTCCCCCAAGAGTGGCAATGCCACTTCCTTACCAAGTGCGGGCACCGGGGGCGGCTGCCCATTCAATCCGTCCAGCTGGGGAACACTTGGACCTGCAAGGGGAGAAGATACTGGCAAGACAACACTGTTGGCGACCGCCGCCAGTCTGATTTTTTCCACAAACTTCGCCGCCTCTGCTGCATGGTCTGCAGAATTCGGAAAAGCTCCCCCTTTTTGGAGCCATGGCATCAAGGCCGTTATCTGAGATACCAATTCAGGGGGTGTTGACTCGAAATTACCCACAGGGACAACAGGTACCACAGGGGTTATGCCCTGTGGTACCGACACAGCTGGCAGGGCGGGTGCCGGGTGTGGCACACCTGTACCCGGGATTGTGGGCACCGGTGGGGAAGCAGGCCCAGCGTCTACTGGTTGACCTACAGGTACCGGCACCACGGGGGCAAGGGGTGTCGGCATAGGTATATGCGGGGATGGCACGACCGCCGACGGCACGGAAGTTACCGGCTCTACTGGCCCTGGGGTGGGGGTGTCATCCCTGGGTCTCTTGGACTTAGACTTCGTAGGTGAGGTGATAAAATCCCCCCTTGGCACTGGTGCAACCCTCTTGCGAATAGGCCTACCCGATGGACCTGGGGCGTCACCATGCTTCTCATTAAACCGTGCTTCCAGCTCATTTACTTTCCCTAGCTGCTGTTTCATTTCTTTCATGTCACGCATCATGGCCCGCATCATAGCCTCCATGTTGGACCCCTTCTTTCCACCCCGTGGACCTGGCATGATGCTACCCCCGACAACAGCAGCCTACTCTCTCAATATCACAACAGGCTAACTGTGTGTACCTTTCAGATGGAGGGTGACCAGGGGGCTTTCAGCACCATGCAACGGCGACCGCAACACTAGCGGCTTGTCCGCTTATGTAAGGGGTGAGTAAACCTAATGTAGACCCACCCGGCGGCCACCAGGAGCGATGAATGCCAGCCCCCCGTACCCCTCTTACCGACCAGTCCTGCGCACCAGGTTGAGTGTTGACCGTCCGTACGTCCTTACGCCCAGTCCAATGAGTGAATCTGCACGAAATAACGTCGTTAAGGGCCTGAAATGGAGAGATGTATTAACACCGTGCGATAACACAAGAGCAGGCTTATACAACCCAGTTAACATACAATGGAGGCTTGAACCCCCCCCGTTAACTTTCTGGTGATGTGCACCACTAAACCTTTGCTGTAGACAATAACACAACACTCTCTCTTTAGACCAGCGAAAAGGGGGCCTAAATACCAATTGAATTAACTTCTTACCAACAATTGCCCCCCTTTGTTACTTATGAAACAACAGGCATGAAAAGCAGTTATAAAAGCCAACTCACTGTTCTTAACAATTAAATTAATTAAAATGTCTCAGATCACTTTAAGGGGAAAAACAGTTGTGAAATGTCCCATCTAGCACAATAATACACCTTCCAGGCAATAATAATTACCTATCCTTAATTGTACACTTTCTGTAAAGGGGGTCTCCCTTCCAGGGGCTGCCCTGGTTGACCCTGCTTCACTTTCCTCACAGCGTATAACTTTTAAAACAAGGCTGTGGCCCTCCACGCGACCAAACCAGACTTTTCACCCAAACCGCTGTTTGTTTACACTGTTTACAGCCTCTGATTAGGCGCCCGTTTTAAAAATGCCCCCGAAGGCGGGAAATCACGTTTGTTTACTCTGTTTAACGTCTCTAATTAGGCGCCCGTTCTTAAAAAGCCTCCCGAAGGCGGGAAACCCCTCGTACCGCCTGACAAAGAGGTCCCGACCCCTTCGTTACTCTGCTGGCGCTGCCCGGGTCCGCAGAGTGAGCCTGTACTTCCCGATGAACAAAGACCTTTCGTCTGGCTCACCGCTCACCGCTCCCCGATGCAGCGCCCAACCCCGCCCAAATACCTTAGATCGCGCCGGTCCTTCCCGCGTGTTACCGACTTGCTCTACGACCGATTTGTCCCCATGCGGCGCCGCTCCCCAGCCGCTTCAGTTCACAGTGCCCGCTCGCCTCAGTGCGGCCTCGAAAGCACTCCGCCCGCGCGCCTCCCCTTTTCCACTGCCGGTGCTCCGCTCGGACAGCCAGGCAAGGTGCTCGCTAGTCCGTCCAACACTCTCTCTTCGACCTGGAAAATAAAAGGAGAAAAATTACATAAAACAAAGAGGCCCCGAATGCGGGGCACAACGTACAGCGGGGGAGCGTCCAGGGACAAGGGGGTCTCCTGGGCGCTCCCCACCTCTTATTCCCGAGGGGCCGGTTGGCCCCTCCTATCGCCCGTCCCCCCTGACCCGGAACCACTAATTTGGATCCGGGTCAGGACGGCCGCCGGCCAATCGGCGGTGGGCCGCACCCCCGGGGCACGCCCCCACCGCCGAATGACGAAAGGAAATAGGGGGGGGCGGCGGTCGCCGCGCCGCCATGCGTGCGGGGGGGCCGAGGGCCCCCCCTTTTCAAATGCACGGCCATGGGAACGCCGAAATCAGTACCTGCCTGGCATGGACTTCTGCAGTCCATGCTGTGTAGATACTGGGGTGCATGCCCACAGGGGGGGGCACAGGCCCCCTTGCATTCACCTGATGGTGCAGAGGCACAAGAGGGCACTGTGTGGCTCCTTTGTTTCCTCACCACCACACTTTTCATGGTGGTTGCACAAAGAGTGTGAGGCCTTGAGAAGACTAGCCACTCTGCTCCACCACCAGCATTTCGACTGTCCTGAGTCAAGAAGCATGTCCCCCCTCTGGAGGGGACAAAGTTATCAATAGTGCAGCAGGTGCAGTGGTACCAAGCCCCTTGGATGTAAGGAGGCAACAAAACCACACAATATCCACTGTGTTTGTTATCACGATGCAAAAGCAAACAGAGGTTTGCGCTGAATCAAGATCAGCAAACCCATTTGAACAAGAACTTCATTTTTTTATTCAACAAACAACAAACCAAATAGGGTAAGCATCAACCCTAATAATTAGAAGCATCTGAACAGGTCCTTTCCCCGCTTGAACAAATATTTTTGTACAGCAGTGCCAGGAATTGGCACAGCAATCCCATTTTTTTTCTAAATTTGGGACATAATACCAGACTGGCTGTTTTAGATGTAAAGACATTGGCTCCCAGGAACACTCATTTGCAGCTTGTCTTAAATATGCTCTGAGCTGAGATCTTTGGTTTGTTCAAAAGTGATATTACAAATTAACCCCGATTAGAGAATACGTAATTTAATGGAGGCAGACAATGACTACATAAGGATGACTGAAAGGACAGCAGTTTGACCTGGTGTCCACGGCTCATCACTATAGCCTGATAACTAAGCCCTGGAAAGTCCAACAATAGCCCTAGTTAATTAATTTTAAATTAAATTAACTCAAATATGCTAATGGAAAAGGAACTCTATAATAAAATATGGGACATCGGGTTTATGAGCCTGTGATGTGAATATTGATTGAAGCTTGCTTCGTGCATTATTTGCATCTACATTGTAACTGAGGGTTGTGGAAATAGGCTATTGGAGTGGCAGTAACCTGCCCAACCATCATTTTGAATTTATTATTCCGTATATGGCCAAAGGAAAGTTACTTTTCTCTTTATTGTGTGTTTTCCTTTTGTTTTAATAAGGGTGTTAAAATATAACTTTTTATTGGCATTCAAATGGATGAATTAATCTTAGTGGGTATCAAGTAATAATCACCGAGACCACTTTCACTTTCATTCAGTTTCCTTTTGATGAAATAAATAATTAAAAAAAGAGTTGCAGATGCAGTGTTAATATCACCCTAAATAAGGGTTCTCCAAAGTCCGGTCCTGGAGGGCCGGATCCATGTCAGATTTTTAAGATAACCACATTGATCTAAATGGAGATATGCTAAAAATCTGGCATGGATCTGGCCCTCCAGGACTGACCTTGGAGAATCCTGCCCTAAATTATCATCAGCATCTACACAGATCCTCTGCATGGGCGTCAACAACTCACCAAAATGCCTGGGGTAGCGGAAGCAACATCATACGCCCATTTGACCTTTACTTTCACTTTGACACTCACACATACACACCACTGGTGTAACAAACACGAGTGGTCCTCCCTGCAAAGATCATGGCGGGGCCCCCATGCTCTGGACCCAGACAGGAGTTCTCTGCCTCGGGTCAGCTGCCCGTGCAAAGTGCCAGAGGGGCCCCCCCTCTCGCCCGGGGCCCCCCTGCACCACGTGGGCTATGGTTACACCACTGATACACACACATTCACACATACACACACTGATTCTCACAACAATACTCTCACCTGCAAGCATGCACACAACATACATTTAAAAGCATTTTTCACTTACCGCAGACTCCAGGGAGAGTCATAGTCAAGCAAATTGTACTCCATATTTGTATTACACTAATAGTGAATAATATAAAATGATTCACTATTCGAGTAATAAAAAATGATAGAAAACAAGGAAAGTTGAGAGCCAAGCATCGTCCCTAAGGACGAGTTGCCCCTGGGTCCCTAGCAGTGATTTTGCCACCTCTGAGGCCAGGGGTCGCAAAGGCAGGCAGTGCCAGGGGTCACAAGGAGCAAGGCAAGGCTCACAGCTACGACCCCTGGCGACCCTTAAATGATGACTATGGTCCTATGAACCCTCTATGAAGTAGAGTTATGGCCAGCTGGGAAATTAACATGGCAGGCACAAAGGGAGCAGGATCTGTAAGGGGCTTCTGAGGGTTTTACATGGTAACTGAGGCTCAGGTGTGCAGGCTCCTCGTCAGCCTCCACCGAAGAACACCGGGACTAACCCGAATATTCACCGCTACATGATTCTTGTAAGTACCTCATTCCAAGGACATTATAGAATGCAGTTTCACATTCTTAATACTGATGACTGTATTCACGTCTTCAGTTTCAGATTACACGGTGGCTTACCGTTCACTGCGTGAGTGTTGACCTACTTTTTTCTACGTCCTAGTCTTCCTATATTCACCATACGATGCACCGTGTTTGTTCATGTAGTTGTCTTCACTGCACTAATATAACCCACACATTAGAATATACGATACGAGATCACGTTTTCACCATGCATGCACTGATTGGGACTTTTTTCCTACACACGATCACGCTGACGTCTATTACACACGCTGGACCCTACAATAGTCATCTTGTATATCATTCACTGCCGCATGAGTCACCCTATTCTAATTACGTTTCACAATTCAGTTGATCGATTCGACACACGCATGTGGACATACTCACCTTCTTCAGTGAGATATATGCCTTTCACGTATTCCGGTTACATTGAATTTACCTGACCTTAGATGCAGCGAGATGCTTCTTCATTAAGACCTTTTCATTTATTTTTTGCTCGTAGAGTCATCCCCTGACAAAGGGCATAGTTAATGCCCGAAATGCATTGGGAAAATGATTTGTGGTGAATAACGGATTTAAGAATACACACTGGATTTTGACAGTGAAGAAAGAAAGAATTGGTACAAAATTGATCACGAGGAGAATGATGAATAAATAACTTTGATTCAAGAATTTTGGTTGAACTTTTGATTGATAATTATATCGGATTACAAACATTTTGTTTCTTCTTAGCTGTGCACAGAGGGACAACCCCTATCCAGAGGTTGCTTTGTATTAAAGAGGAAGTGTTGCCAGAATCTATCTTTCCATTAAATATATCACTTACATCAGGTTATGCTGTTATATTATGGCATGTTATATGTTGTGTTATAGTATAAAGATTGATATAGCTCGAATTCAGCCATTTGTATGGCTTCTTTGTGCAGTTAAAGAGACACCTTCATGTCCTGTTCATAAGAATCTGTCATACAGAAGTCTGATTTCAGATTGTTTGAGATGAATACATTATGATTATAAAAAGATGAAGCTTTTGTGTATGTTTGGTTGTATTGGTTAGTAGTGGTTCCTGTTTGTAGCCAGCAGCCTTTACCACTATGGGTACATACCCTGTGGAACAATTTGAATGTATGTGTCTGAAGTGAAATCAGAGAATTGGTGCTTGCTTAGTATCTTCAGTATCCCTTTAACTAGATGAACTATGGGATGTTGTTTGGTATTAGTTTTGTTTGTTACGTGTTGTTGATGAGTGGTATATTCTTGAAGAGTGTGTTGCTGGTGTGAGCTTGGTGAAGTCAACGTATATGATGCCTATAAGCTGTGTGGGGTGTATGTATAGTGTTCCGGCTAAAGTGTTTCTGTTGGAGTTAGTCATTTCTGATTGTCATGGTTTATTTTATTTATTTATTTATTTTACGGAGTTTTATATAGCCCGAACTTGACCCAAAGGTATCGGGTATCAGAGCACTTTACATAGCACCAGTTGCGTACACATTAATTTTTTTGTTAGGCACGGGGAGATTAAGGCCTAGATGTATCAAGCCGTTTGCGAATCGCAAAGGCCGAAATTCGCAGAATTTCAGCCTTTGCGAATCGCTAACGGTCTATTTGCATGTTTTGGCATGCATCAAAAATTCGCAAAATAAGGAATTGCAAAAATTTGCGATTCCTTATTTTGCCATAGCAGTTAAGGAATCGCAATTTTGCGATTCCTTAAATTCCTTGCACTCCAGTCAAACTCGTACATTGCCCTACTACTTCTACTTAAAGAGTGTTCGATGGTGTCATATTTGGGAACTTGGTGCTATCTTGCTGACCATTCTCATTACCGAGATATCATAAACAAAGTGTATTTTTTTCTGCATTTTGAGGTTAAAGACCCTGCCCAGCCCTGCTGACCCAACACTTTAAATACCTATAAGTTTTGCTGGGAATATGCTATCTTTGTGGCAAATGTGTATGTGGATTGAGATTGCTGGGGACAGTAGCAGATATTTCCTCTGGAATAAGGTGCCTTTTATTCACTTGTTTGTCCAATAACCCTCTCTTTTGACCCCATTAGTCACCTTTTGGGAAAACACAAACAACTCTACTACTTAAACGGTGCTCACAGTGGCTCGGACTGCCCTTCCTGATTTGATGACACCAGGCCCCGTCCTACTGACCCTTGTTTTTACTGAGACTCCAAAGTAAGTGTGTTTTATCCTATTATTTTAGGGTTGAAGTGAAAGCCCTGCCCAACCCAACCAACTAGAAAATGTAAACACCTACAACTTTGACTAGTAATTAACTATATTGATGTCAGATGTTTGAGTTTATTGAATCTGCTGGGCACTCCAGCTCACATCTCACCTGGATGAGTTCGTCCAAGAACTCTGACTTTGAACCCTTCCTGTTACCTGGTTGCCCTTCCAGTTGGAGCACATGGTATGACCAGTTTCGGGGGATCTTCAACCGTTCAAGAGTCAATGCTCAGAATTTACCTCTACGCTCTTCGAAAGGGTTAAATGCCGAAATCTAAATCTGGGTCTCCAATCTAAGCGCATGAGAGCCAAATCCAAGATAGATTTTCTGGATAATCATTGACAACACCAATCAGCCCCATTTATATTTATTGTATGTAAATGTATCTTTTATCCAGAAGATATGACCGCGACCTAGCACCCCCTGTCCTGGTTCTCCTTTGGGCACCTCTATTCTGTGCAAAATGCAGTATGCAGAAATGTGACCAGAAGCAAACGGCATAGAAAAATAAATCTGTGACATAATAAGGGAAAATCAAGGTATTTGTGAAGCCTCTACTGGGGTATTCATGAGTTTATAGAGGAAGCCCAGGACCCGGTGGAGGTGGGTAGATCGTAGGACGCTGCTACGGAACATCACATGAGCTGAGCCATGTGTGAATATCCACCGGGCACTGTTGAAGCCGGGGGACCACTAAGAGTGGGTAGATCCAGGCAGGTCAAGAAGACTTAGGGCCTTTTTTATGAAGGCCTTGCGCCGCCGGTGCGTCACTTTTAAAATGGGAAAAAGTGACGCACCGGTACCGCAAGTCCTTCATAAATAAGGCCCATAGGGTATAAGTACTATCATTGACTTTATATTATCCTTTTTGTTTACCGGTTACTAATTATTGTAGATAGCTCACACTTGTCGGTCCTGAAGAATCACAGGGTTATTACACCATCAGCGAGAAACATGTTGACCAACACACATTAACAAGAGCAGTTAGACACACACAGTGGACGTGATAGCGCCTTGTTACATTGCATTTAATTAGGACAGGAGACCCCCAGAATAAAGTTTGTCCGTTCTAGGTACTCCCAGCCCTATTTTATCTCACGTCACAGCATCTACACCATCAGCCCCCACACCCGCACTTCACCATACGGCAGTTGGATAGAAGATCTCCGACAAAGAGTCCCTTTTCAGGGAGCCCGTTGGGGGTTGCACTTCCGCCACAACGAGGAGCAGCCTATATGATGAAGCATGACACCTGAAAGGGTGTGTGAGGGCATTATGATCCAACAAATGGATCTCCACTACTACCCTCTCTAGGGAAGAGTGAGATCTAACCACTTGGCTTCTCCTAACCGCTACAATATTTCACTGAGGAACTTCATAGAAATCCCCTTTTTGTATTGTTTATAGAGGAAGGGCCTGGCGATCTTTTTAAACTGTTACCAAATGAGTGCATGCATCTTAGTGACTCCACCATAGCCTGAAAATGTAAATTCTTTAAGCATAGGTGCCTTTTCCTCTCCCATCAACCCTCATTTCGTCCGACCCAGCTCCACTCAGGCAGAACTGTGAAATCTGATGTGTTAAATCATGTGCTTGAACTATATTGAATTTGAGACTGAGAGAGTGCAACGACTAAAGACTATTGTGGCAGGAAAGAGTGGATATACTTAAGTTCACTAGAAGTCTGGTCAGTTGCAAACATGTCTATGTACCCAACTGTATCCAGTGTAGTTCTTCTAGATCAGACTCGCCATGAATTTTGTAAGAATAGCAGTCTACAAGCTGATAAGAGAGATTCGAATATTTCAGTAAAAATTAATATCCCTGCAAAATAAGTTTGACAAAAAACCCATACAAGACAGCTCTTTGAGTGTGTGATGTATAGTGCAGCACACATGCAAAGTGGGAAACGTTTGGAGAATTAGAAGCATTTCTCTAAGTTCACGCCAACCTCAAAAATGTGTTATTTGTTATTTTTTGGTGCACAATTCTATAATTGTTAGTAGATAGGGCTTTGCACCAAGAACACCCGCTCTCCGGAGGAAAAATATTGTTGTGCTGAAAAGTAGAATCTAGATATATAATTTTAGCACTGGTGTGCACCACTTTTGTGATGCATTACTACAACAATATGTTAGTAAATCTGCCCCCCAGAATTCTATTCAGCCCTCACCTACAAGAATGTAATCACCCAGCAAAAACAAAAGCCTGGCTAAAAGGATGTAGTATGCACAACTAAATTTAAGATATGTAAAACATACATATTACATAGAAAACCTTATAGAAAATCCTTTGCAGGGCAAGGCAGAAAGTCTTACTCCACCAGCTGGCAAAAGACTATTACAAAACAGTTTTAGAAAACGCTGCTAGAAATTTGCCAGCATAAAATTGCAAATTAACCACTAAAATATAAGAAAAAATGAAAGTTACTTTCGCGATAATCGCATACATACCTGCAAAGTGGCTGGAAAAAACTTTGCTGTTTGAACAGTACAAACTAACTAAAAATACAATAAAATAGGCAACCTCAGACAAAAGTCAGGAAACAGGATTTTGAGCTGCCGAAGGTGCTCTTCAGGTTGTCTTCTCTGCATTTGACCTAGATTCAGGGAGTAGTGAGACATCCGAGACTCCATGTCTCCTGTAGTCACACTCAAAGGTCCTGAGTACTCCTGACTCAGGAATATTTGATGAAGCAATAATGGCCCTGGGTAGAGGACGCTCATGTTTCCTGCTTGAAAACCTCCTCCTTTTTGGGTCTCGCTGGAAAAGCATCCGTAAGGATGCATCCAGCTGGAGACCAGTAGCGATCACTGCGGGAGGAATGATGGACCAGAGGGTGCACTAGCATTTCCTCTCCTGGATTCGTCTGCGCGAACGCGCACATCGCGTCCGCGTCCCGCGCCGTATACATCGCAGACAGACACTCGCTCACACACACACCCCCTCCCCCACAGTCACACACACGCACTCCAAGACACATACACACACACACACACGCACGCACACACGCGCGCGCACACACACACACACACACATACACAGGCCGCCCCCCCCGAGCGCGTGCGCGTACATGCTTGCTTTCCCCCCCCCCGCCCGCCCGCCCGAAGCTCAGCAACGCACTCACCGGCTCTCCTCAGCTGCAGGGCCCGGCAGCAGGACTCTTCTTCCCTCGTTAGGCACCGGGGCGCAGGGTAGGCTCCTGCCTGCTCCGGTGCACGGCTCCAATCGCGGCTCTTCCGTGGGAGGCGGGGTAGGCTCCCGCCCTCCTACTTCCTGTTGTCGCGCCGGCCTGCCTGACTTCCTGGTCGCAGGCCGGCAGAGTAACGAGGATGTTTTGCGGTATTTATTTATTTAGTTAATTATGCATTTTTATATAGCGCAGACTTTACCCGAAGGCGGTATTTTTTATGTATTTATGCATTTTTATATAGCGCGGACTTTACCCGAAGGCGGTATTTATTTATTCATATATTTATGCATTTTTCCTTTGGGTAAGAGCCTTTAACACCCGTGCTCGATGTTTTCAGTTGCTCCGTTTGTGTAAACGGGGCTGTAATTCTAATCTCCTCACAGTTGATATCCATTCAAAAACCGAGATCAGATGTCAGACCCTATTTTCGTTTTTAAGGTAATTTTCTTTCTCAGACTTCAAATTGAAAAGATTTTTCATGTCCCCCAAAACCATCTCGCTTTGCTGCGGAGCCTGCCCCTTTAACAATTATCATTCTCCACTTCGCTTTTAACTTCCTCATGGGCCCGTAGCTGGAAAAGACCAGCTGTTGTGCTCTGATCGGAGCTGCTGCAATCACACATGAAGCTTGTTTTTGAAGCACTCCCCCCCCCCCCCTACAGACATGCGGAAAAGCAGGCGGCTTCCAATTCGAGCTTCAGGAGGGCTGTCTGTCGTGAACAAGACCTCTTGATGAAAGAGATGCTTGTCCAGCCCTATGTTGCATTCTACAAGGTATGCACTTTTTTAATTTTATTTTATGCATTTTTAAAAAGCGCGGACTTTACCCGAAGGTGTCAGAACACTGTACAATAGAACCAGTTACGTTACATAGGAGAAACTGTTACAGAAATGGAACAAAGTTAGCAGGCCATAGAGTCAAAACAGCGCAGGCAAAAGGCACACATTATTGAACACAGAATGTACAAACAAATATATGAGTATATATGACATTTACAAGGACTAAAGAACTAAAATATATCTGTTGCCGCCACCTCAGTGGAGTAAGCACACAATTTTGGATGTCCCCACTCTAAGTCAGGGCATTAATAAGAGGCTCGGAGGAGTTCTGGGAAGAGATGTTGATTTAGGCAGCAAGATTTGACCAGTAAATAAATCGGAACGGAAAATGTGAAATACGAAGCGGTCGCACTTCACTGGCAAAGCACTCCGTCCCCACTGTTTACAAGAGGACTTCCAGATTGTCAGGTCATGTTTGAAATCGCTGATGCTTGTTCATGTTGTTTGTGTCCTGTACATGTTGTGGCTGGATGGTGGGTGAAACAGGGTGACATTACAAGGAGGTCCTTCCAGAGGCTGGCTGAACATGATTTTTGTAATAACGGCACTTTGTCATTTTTATTGAGTTTGATATGGAGACTTAAGACGCCTCTTCATTAAACCCCACTTTAATAAGCATTACTAACCTGCCTCCCCATCAACAGCCCCCATACAATTTGTATACTGTCGTTTTGAAATCTTTTAAAGTCAGGGAAGGCTGTAATTATCTTTGCTTTTAATTTGTATTCTATAATCCGTTACTGTAATGGTTGCATTGATGAGTTTTATTTAGTTTGATGGCAGTAAGGACCTTCACAGTTTTTAGGTCTCGCTGGTCCCCCGAGGTCCTTCTTCCTCAGCAATTGCCTGCTCTCTGTCCCCTGGATTCTACACTCCAGAACAAGATGCTGAGTTGTTAAGATACAACAGAATCATAACAAACAATTGGAACACAAGAGGGGAAGGGTGGGCCTAACTAATAGTACTCTCGCTAGCGGCTTAGATAATCCTTTTATGTTACCTTAGACTTTCACATTACCGTGTCATATCTAGTGTGTGATATGTGCGCATGACCAGACTGTGTGTGGATCTGTTCTTGTATTTTCATCATAATAAAATACAATGAACATAATCTACACAAAAGTTATTTACAAAAGTTTAAGCTATTGCCATTATAATTTACAATAACCTTTTTTTACGTATTAATTATTAAAAAAATTACAAGCCATTGTTATTTGTAATATCAATACATCTAAGTCCTGTAAATACAACACATATTGCGTTACAAATGCTATAGGTGTCTCATTTGCGAAAGTTAAAACTATTGGCATTGTAAATGACAAAGCTATTAATTTAGCTATTTTCAAAACCAACACGTAAATAAAAAAATGGTCATTTACAATACCAATAGCTCAAACTTTCCTAATGCGAGACCTATTGCATTGCAAATGCTTGTTAGAAGAAGGGGTCTGTGAGGGGAAAACAGTGCACTAAACTCCATGATTGTATCCGCTTATTCTAAGGCCCAACCTGTATCAGGGCCCATTGCAACTGGAGAAGAGGCAGCAGCACTGGGGCAATCATTCCATAAAAGGCATAGTGGGGCTTGGTCTATTATTCAAGGTTTGTTAATGAAGTTTCAGGCTTGTGTATGGCTGTCTACAGAAACCTTGACTTGCCAGTATGTCTCCTGCAACGTTCCATACGACAAATGCCCACAGTGTGTTTTCCAGGAGGTTACATTTGTTTTGGGCCTCAGGGTCTAAGAATCAATATTCACTGAAACCTATAGGCTTCCATACTGTAGCGTTCTCCCCAGCCTGGATGCCTGCAAAGGACTACGCCACACACGGAACTTAGTAATAGACGTCTTTATTCTTCTGAGTGTAACCGCAATTTCCACATTGTAAACCAGCCTCCAGTGCATTCTGCTCTAACACTTAATTTCACAGTTCTCTTGAGTCCATCTGGCTCCAATAGGGTGCCATCATTATTAATCCACAAGACACTATACACAGTACTAGACACTACTGTTACTTGCCTATTGCACCAGATTGCTGGCCTCTTGTTCCCTATTTCTGCTAACAAACCTGAAGCCAAAACAGTTCCTTATGAGAGAAAACCCGTGGCAGAATGTTAGTCAGGCAGTTTCACCTCCCACTGAAGGGAAAGATGGTCGGCACCTGCTTTAAAGTGTGCAAGAACCTAGTACAGAGGCCCCATTGAACTGAACACAGAGAAGATAGTGCCACATCTAAGCACCAAGAAAAAAACTATGGAATTGTCTACCATCCTACATCAGTGAACACAAAGAGTGCTCCTACACAGAGTGAAAAACCCTCTGCTATCCATACCAGACTGAATTCCTCTACCGTATCTTTCAAAAAGGAAGTAAAAGCGATTCTCATGGCAAAATTTACATGACCACTTAACCCCGCCCTGAACCTTTTCCAACCGAGAAGCGCCTGTTTGTTCTTTGACGACTTTTCTGTGTTTTTGTACTATGATCCCATGCTTCGGTACTCTACGACTTTTCGTGTGTATTCTTATATTTATCTCAAACTTGTTCTTTCCCCCAAATTACGGCATTTATAATGTGTCATGTTATTCATTATGTATAATCAGCTTTATCATTGTAAAGCGCTCTGATATCCGCAAGGATCTTGTTCGCGCTCTATAAAACCTTCAAAATAAATAAATAAAATACGAGGTGCAATCCCATCTGCTTTTTGCTTCACACTGAGAAATGAGCCCTGTCACTGCCTAGGATCGCAATTGGTCTTGCTTGAAGATCAGCACCTCAATGACTCCTACCCCGGCTGTGACTATATCAATAAAACCACAACGGGCAGGCCACTGTCCAAAAGTGGAAACGGCTTGGTAAATCGTTAGTGGAAGAACCAGGAACAAACCACATGCATGCGGTTCAGAGTCCCCACCGCTGACTTCCCACAGCATCTGTCCAGCAGCTGTCCAGACATTGTCACTGGCTGACTTGCAAACCATGTCATCTATGCCAAGAAGAGTCACTGATCTCTTGCACTGGCCAGATCCACTCGTCAATCACCAGCAACTCACTGATTTATCAGAATACAAGCCCGTCTGGCTGCCATCAAGAAAACTACCATGAGACACAACAGAAGACCTAACACCCATAGCAGGTTCACCACAAATCTATGGGCAGGAGGTCAGAAGTTACAGCAGGTAACGTTAGCAAATGAAAGATTGGTTACTGACTCAAATTTTCAACTATGAATTTGCCATCCTGTGTGTTGGACCTGCCAACATCAACTACGAACAGAAGCAGAAATTGATGTAATGTTACAGTGACTGAATGGTGACAACACTGTCCTGAGAGATCCTCTAAGAAATGCGTCACTGCTACCATCTACCGAGCTACCACCCATCAGGTTGAATTCAGACCATCAAGACCAGGCTGAGAAGTTCACAAAGCCCCACTGGCACTCCAAAGCTACAGTCTGCCACTGATGTTGAAGTTGCTCATCTGACAAATATACTATTAGTTCACCTGCCCCAAAGTAGTCCTGATAGTGGATTTTGAGCATTGTTGCAGCTATCCACACACAGCCCCAACACAACCTTCATATAGTTTTGTGATGGCATATCTGCGACAACTCTTCCTGTAAGCGATTTACTTCTCCACTGAAGGGTACTTAAGTCAGAGGTGGTGCAATGAAGTCTTCAGAAACTCTGTTGACAGATTTCCACTTCCAACGAAGGCTCTTGTCAGAAAGAAAACTTTGCATATGAATCCACTTGACTCCAGTATCACTCCTTTTCTGATTCAAAGTTCTAAACAAATTGGACAACCATCAGCATTAATCCTTGCTCCCTGATATACCTCTGTAAAACAATAGTTGTCCAGAGATTTTAATTTTTGATTTGTGTTTTTGGATCTTTAGAGAAGTAATTTAGCTTGGGTAGACATTGCTAATCCGGGCAAAATTTTTGGGCCCTGTGCAACCTTCATCCACCTTTCAGTCATCCACTATTACTAAGCTTACTTTACTCTGTCATAGATGTTTGCTGTGCCCTATTTGTTTTGGGGATTTTTGGGAGTAAAGTGTTATTCCAGCACCAATATTATTCACATATACACACTCATTCCTCACAGGCATCACTAGGTCAGGTTCAGGTGACCATACGAATAGAAGAGAGTAGGTTGCATGTATTCTCACTTCAGTTTTACCACACTATGGGAAATATTTACGACCCCCTTGTGCATTAGTTGTGTCACTTTTTGTGATGCAATGGTACAAACCTTCTAATCATATTCATGAACACACGCAAGGTCGCTCTGCATGGCTTTGAATGGCCTCATAGATATGGAGTACGGCAAGACAGTGCAAATTGCTGTGTTGCCTTACTCTGAGCTATTGAGGCGTTCCATGGACTTTGCAATGGGGGTTCCCACGCAACACCCATCGATTTTGACACATCCCCAGGTTTACAAGACCATTTAAACCTGGGGATGCGCCAAAACCATACGCCTCCCCTGGGGAGGCGCAACAAGGGAAAATCAGCTAGATTCATCAAGCTCAATTGCGCTCGCAAAGGGCCAGATTCTGAGAATCTGGCCCATTGCGAGTGCAATTTTTGCATTTGGGATTCATCATCCCAAATGCAAAATTCGCTAATAAAGAATTTGCACATTTGCGAGGAAATGCATTTAAGGAATCTCTATTTGAGATTCCTTAAATGCAATTCATTAACCATTTCTACATTGAGAAATCGCTATTTTTGGTCGCTATTTACCACGAAGTCTGACTTCGTGGTAAATAGCGAAAAAATAGAAAAAAGCACTTTAGTGCATTTTTCTCAATTGCATGTTACACACACACGTCCTTTGGACATGTGTGTGCACAACACCTGTGTAAATTTACATTTCAGGGGTGCTACAAGGTGTCCTTTGGACACCCTGGCACCCTTGAAATCGCAATCTTATTTGTGATTAGCTAATTGCTAATCGCAAATAAGGAATAACTCCCCATGCATTCCTATGGGCCTTTAGGCCCATAGGAATGCATGGGGAGTTATTCCTTATTTGCGATTAGCAATTAGCTAATCGCAAATAAGGAATCAGTGGGAATCGCAATAAATATTGCGATTCCTACATGAATCCCGTTTTGCGAGTCTGTAATAGCAATTCCTTATGAATCGCTATTATTGACTCGCAAAACGTGTCTTTCATGAATCTAGCTGAATATGTGTATTTCTCCACATTTTTTCCTCTTTCTATGTGTGCTGCACACATAGAGGAAACAAGCCTCCCAGGATTGTTTTTGTGCAGAAAGGTGCCCCATCCTGCACGAAAACAATCCTGCAGGCACTCTTGTAACATGGTGCAAGGATGCCTTAATTGGCACTAGACTACCGAAATGGCGCCAGCACAGGAGAAAAGGACAGGAATGTGTCTTGTGCCATAGATGCAGTGAATTGCAGTGTGAATTGCTGCGCTGCCCTGCGCCAAATTACCATAAATATGCCTCTCTGTGAGTGCTGTGTTTTCTCTGTGCAGTATGGGCTGCCATGCACAGGACATATCAAGCTCTTATAAGGCAGTAGGTATTAAAACAAATATATCGGTCTGTCAATAGGAGCCATGTAAGTCCTAGCCTGCAATACAAGGAACAGAGAGGGATCCTATTAGTACCCATTTATTCTCAGACAGTCCTGTCTGCCAGGGTTAATTGTTCGCCTTTATTAGCTGCTTTTCGCATCAGGTGCTTAATTGAAAAGCCATCACGTGGACGCGCCAGAAATAGGCCTTGTTGTCATGATGAGAAACCATTATTAAACCTTGGCTCATTAAATAAAACAAAGTACTTCATAACGAGAAATATTAGCTAACAGATTGTTCGCTTTTTTAATTTATATAGAAATGTCTTTGAATGGGAAACAGGTCTAGTTTGTAGAGGAGGACAGGTAACTCAAGGAGCAATGTCATCTCTTTGTCTATGGTCCAGGGTTTAGCCTCTGGAAAATACTATAGTAATTTTTATTTTATGTTTGTTGTTCTTATTCTGCCCAGGCTGTGAAACAGCCGGGTGGAGAACATGCAAAGTGAGCATGACTGTTTGGCCGGCCCAAGACAGCCGTCCACACCGTGATGCGCTCTAAAGTCCACATATCAATCCTGTCCCTGCTGGCTGACAGCCCAGCCCAACCTCTTATACAATACTGTGTCAGTATGGGAAAAATTAAATATTAACGTTGTGTTATTATCATTTTATTTTTCCTGAGGGGTGACACTTAGCACAGGAGCCGCTGCTGCTGTAGCCTCTCGTAGAGGAGTGTTATCTACTCCCCTATTGCACTGGAAGGGGTGTTAGCAGGCTGGACTTCACCTGTTCTTACAGCCCTTGGATCCCACTACAGAACTGCAAAAGTCCTATGGGGCCTTTCAGGCACTTTCGGGGCAAAAAGCACTAACGTTGGCAAAGTTAGAGCACTTGAGTTCTCCTAGGCCCCTACGCATGTTCATGCCACAGCCCCTAGTCAGTGGCACAAAAGCGGCCATCTATAGAATTGTGAAAGCTCTATGAGCCTAGGAATATCCCCCACAAACTGAAGAATTCTTCCTCTCCAACCAAAGTCCCACAAACTCAGCAGGAACTCTCAGGAGCTTCTGATACAAAACAGATTTTCAGGCACTGACCAGAAGCTTTGTCTCTGCATTTTGAGAATCTCACTTTGTCACTGGCATGAGCCAGACCACCACGCACAGGGCAGAGTTCCAGAAGACCAACAAGATTCACAGGCACATCCAGAGCAAAAAGCATGCCTGTTCAGAGTGCTGCCCCTGGAACTGGGCTTCTGTCCTGAGCCCAATATAACCTTCCAAGTGTTTATGAGAGATCCATGAGCTCTGGGGCAGTCCCAGCCTACTCCACGGTGTCATTTTCTGAAAGGACCCTTATTAGGGCTCTAGAAGGCCCCTGTGCGCAACAAGTGCATGGTCCGCACACAGGGCACAGAAGGCCTGCAGGGACACCCATGTCCTTCCAGTGCAAAAATGCTCTAAAACGTGAGAGTTCACGAGTGCATGAGTCCAGGGTGCAGCCTGTGGTTTTGGGGTTCAGTCACTAACCCAAAGAGGGCCGCGTATGACTTGACAGTTCCTTGATCCCTGCAGTGAGTCTCACAGGGTGCCCAGATAACAGGACCCTCATTAGATGTCTAGGAGGCTCAGGTGCATGTCTGCAGCATTGCCCTTGGACAATAACTCCAGTCACTGACTTAAAGCATCCCTCTGCATGCAGGACAGAGCTTCAAATGCCCCAGATGGACTTCAACATATAGAATAGATATATAGAACGCCATGTATGAGCATTGAGAAGGATCAATCAGGGTCCAGCAACATACTTCATTCACCAACTTGATGTGGGTCTCCAAACCCATGCCAAGGTGGCAGAAGGCTGAGGTGCATCTTAAGGTTCTCTGAGCTGTGTGAGCAACTGAGACTTCCCTTTTCAGGATCTGCCCTCAGGCTGGCCTGCTAGTATGGCCTCTAAGGAAGCTATGCTTCATATCAAGGTGCAAACGGTCACTTTCAGCCACTTCCTTTGGAATGCATGATAAGAAGGGATGACCTGAATCCCAGTCTGGCTAACTGGTCTCACGGCCAGGGCGACTGACGCTGGAATCTGGGGATCAGGGTTCGATCCCCGGCTCCGGCGGCAGGTTAGCCCAGCACCATGTAACTCTGGGCAATAGCTTGCTTAATCTTCCCGACGGCCCCCAGCGCCTAGAGACCCTTACGGGTGATTGTGCGCTTTACAAATGTGGATTATTATGTTTGTTGCTAGGTGTATAGGCGGTTTTGGAGACCCTGAGGAGTACTTATTGGAATTCTTCCTCCAGTTTTGCCATTTGCTCACATTTCCCTAACTTCCACACGAGGTACCCAGATTAGAAGAGAGTTCAGTCACCTTTGCTCAATTAGCATTGACACAGTGTTAGGGTTGTGTCTATTCTCCCCTTTGCTCTCATTGTTCTCCCCTGTCTGTGCAAAGACACCTAGTCTGCCTGTAGGGCATTTGTCTTTGATCAACTTCCAATCTTTTTCTTAGTCCACTAAGTTGTTGTAGGGCCGTATTCACCCTACAAGGGAATTGAATTGAGGGGTAGCTGCTGCAATGGCTCTTAAAATGGGCACAATGATCTATGGATGACTAATGTCCATGGCAGTATGAGCAGAGCAGTCTTCAGTGAGCTGGGTACTCTTTTTTAATCACGCCTTCTGAGGAATGGGCAGTGGCCTGAAGAGCACATGTATGGCATGGAGGATAACTTGCCCAGCTCCATACTTATTTTCTCTAGAGATACTTTGTCAATCTAAGGATGGACTGTTTGGACAGCATTGGTTGCTGTTTCAAGCAAACATTTCTTCCTGCCTTGGACCTTATGACTTAAGGGTGACTCTGGCAGGCACTCTGGGCTATCTGGCCGACCCAAAAATGATACGCATCCCCAAAACTATTCTTGATATCCCATCAGTCTTGTTGGGGTCAGATGGCACTAACCACGAATGCTGTCTGGCAGTCTGGACTCTACATTTCATGCTGTTGCCCTTCTTCACCAAACACTTTTCCCCAGAGACTTGGCTACCATTGCAAGTGATGGAAAAGAGCAGAAACAAAGTGGTAACAAACAGTGGGGCATATTATCAAGGACCAGTGTTAAAATTATCGCCGTTTTATCGGCAGGAAACTGCCGATAAAACTGCGATAATGGGCTTGGTAATACGCCTTTGTTAATTCCCATAGAAGCCCATGTTCTGGTGTTAACATGGGCTTCTATGGGAATTAACAAGGGCGTATTATCAAGCCCATTATCGCCGTTTTATCAGCAGTTTCCCGCCGATAAAACGGCGATAATTTTAACACCGGTCCTTGATAATATGCCCCATTGTCCCTTCACAGAAACAACAGATCATCTGACCGTGTGTTGCCTCCATACAATCTTGTATCTTCACCATGGCCAGTGAGACCTGTTTATCCCATCTAATATTCTGTTGAATGTCATTAACACAGGATCATGACCCTTCACCAAAGGTCCTGATGAGACTGAGAAAGAGTAACACATGCATATTAAAAAGAATTAACAAAGGTGAAAATCTAGGGCACTCCACTGTTCGCTATTCCACTGTATTGCACGCCACTAGATGCTACTCCACTCTTTGTCACTCCAGTGAATGCCACTCCACTGTACACCACTCCATTTTACACTATTCCATTGGACAACACTCTAGGCTACTCCATTGTTTTAAATTCTACTCTACTGCACTCCAGTGTATGCTACACCACTGTACACTACTCCACTGTACCCTACTGCTTCATACACTATTCTACTGTATGACACTCCACTGTACACTACTCCAGTAGACTATTCCACTCTACACCACTGCACTAAACACCACTCCACTCTACGCTAGTGCATTGTTTGACACTCCAATTTGTGACACTCCACTGTTCGCTATTCCAACAGTATGCCACTCAACTAGATGTACTCCACTGTATGCCACTGATGTGTACGCCACTCCACTATGCACAACTCCATTCTACACTGTTCTATTGGAAAACCCTCCACTTTATGTCACTCCATTGTATTTTATTCCACACTCCAGTGTAAACCACTCCACTGTAAGCTACACTGTACAGCACTCCACAGTATGCTATTGCGATACACACTATTCCACTGTACGCCACTCCACTGTACACCTCTCCATCTTATGCTATTCCACTTATGTCACTGCACTATACAACAATCCACCAAACAATGGTGCAGTACAATGTATAACACTTTCACTAGACACGCCCCTATACTACATGATACACCACCACACTTTACAACACTCTCCTCCAGTGTACTCTACAACCCTGATCTTGACAATACTCCAGTGAACAACACTACTACTCCACTCTATGCCACTCATCTCTGTAACACTTTACTCTACTCTGTGACACTCTATGACAGCCTGCACGACACTCCTCTCCACTGTACAACACACCACTCCACTCTATACTGCTCCACTCCACTATACGACACACCACGCCAATTCACTGTATAAGACTTTACTCCATTGTAAGCTACCCCACTCTACTCTACTCTACTGCGCTGTTTTTCGCTCTACAATACTCCACTCTACCACACTACTCTGTATGACACTCTATTAGACTGTACTATATGAGACTCCAATTGAAAAAAGAAATACACTGAAATTCAATGAAAAAACTCAGAGTTAGAGATAAGTTATAGTTTGGAAAATTCTTTCTATACATACCCAAATTAAACTAGACAAACATTAGAAATTCCAAAGTTATAGTTATAACTTAAATGTATAATGTATGCACCCCCTTCAAGTTACTATAATTGCCCACCTCAATTTCCAGTGTTCCACCTCAATTTCCAGTGTTGTCACCTCAGTAGCCACACTACATTATCTGTAGCAGGAGATTTTTGTGATGGTATTTTGGTAGCATGACATGCTGACATGCAGCCAGAGTGATGTGCAGGGGTTAGCTCTCTCCAAGTTGTAAGGGGCATTGACTCCCCTCATTGCAGTGGCTTCAGCCTGTCCAAGGGCAGGGGGTCTGGCAGGGAACCTGCTCTGCTCCCCATGGCTCAGTTCACTCTAGTCTTCCTCCCAGAGCTGCTGCAGGTGCTCTTTGAAAAGCTACCGTGAAGGACCCCAGGATCTAATCTCCTTTGAGTGGATTATGAAATTGTCAGTCCTTTTCGGTCTCCTTTGTTTTGCATTTTACAAATGCAAATCTCTGAGTTTGGAATGGAAGCAGCTATTTCAGCGCTGTTAATCCTCTGGCAAGGCTTCTCACAGCCACTCGTCTTTTCTCTCTTATCGCTTTGAATAACATCTGCTTTAGATTGAGCTCTAACTGGCTGCGTCCGCTTCGCATCCCTCAATTTCTCTCGCTTGTTTCCTCTGGCTAATCAAGTCTCTTACATTTTCACTCTGTCTCCAAAATGTGCCGAGCACAATTCCCGCTTTAATTGTACTCACTTACTGCTTTCTGCTCTCTCTCCTTTTAATTATCCTTCCTCTGGACTTCCACTTTCCAACATTGTCCATCCATCCATCCATCCATCCAGCCATCCACCCATCCATCCACCCACCCACCCATCCATCCACCCATCCACCCATCCATCCACCATCCATCCATCCACCCTCCAATACACCCACCCATCCATCCATCCAGACATCTACCCATCCATCCACCCACTCACCCATCCATCCTGCTGTCCAGCCATCCATCCCCCAGTCATCCATCCATCCACCCACCCACCCATCCATCCATCTGTTCATTCATCCATCCATCCATCCATCCACCCATCCACCCACCCATCCACCCACCCATCCACCCACCCATCCATCCACCCACCCACCCATCCATTCATCCACTCACCCATCCACCCTCCAACCCACCCATCCATCCACCCTCCAATCCACCCACCCATCCATCCAGACATCCACCCACCCATCCACCCACTCACCCATCCATCCTGCCGTCCAGCCATCCATCCCTCAGTCATCCAACCATCCATCCACCCACCCACCCATCAATCTGTTCATTCATCCAACCAGCCATCCAGCCGTCCAACCATCCATCTCTCTCTCGACCTATTTATCTACCTCGACCAGATGTTTGCCTCTCTGCTGCCTATCTATATATTGCTACTGATCATTTGTAATATTTGCCTACAATTTCAAACAACCACTTAACAAGTGAACGGGTGGTTGAAGGAGAGGAGGGAGGAGAGAGTGACAAATGGGATTGTTAGCATAGTAGCAGGTAAAATTGATTGATGCAGGAGAAGAAATAGTCTGAGATGTCTTCGCCATTGGTACTTGATAATCCTGGGCTTGAGGGATGGGGCCCCTTTGTTATGAAGGGCTCTCTGGATGATGCTTTACAGTTCTCTGCTGATGGGTTCATGTGGTTTCAGGCTGAAGTTAAGCCTTGCTTCTATGTGTTGAATGTAATTAGAGGGCAGTAAAAGGTGGGTAAAGGGAGTTTGCATACAAGATCCAAAGGTGAAATGAGGCGAAATTTCGACTTTAGACGAAATGACAGTTCCAATAATAAAACTTTGATATTATTTCTCCAATCTTTATTTTAACACGTTTTCTAAAAATAAAAAAAACTGCAAAACTGGAAAATACCTTTATGCAGGCACAAATATATACTTTAATCTCTTAGATAACATTAACAGACAGCATGATATAGTCTGACATAATAAGCTGAATTATTTTCTATTGCATAGTCCTTTAGTTTTACTGAGACTATTCATTCTTTGGTTCAATCAATGTTAAAATGTATTATTTTGAAATTGTACCTTACTCTTTTTCCCCGACCCCCTCATGTTTTAAAATGTTATTAACAAATCGTATGTGTTCTTTTCACTTAGGAGGTCTGGGATCTAAAGAAATCAAAGATTGTAGTCTGGGATAGTGGGGAACTACACTTTGTTACCTCTTTTTTAAACAGCTTGCTTACAGGATACTACACACTGCTCATGGCCCAAGTGATGATGGAGCCGTACTGCAAAGATTTTTTTATTTTCAAAAACAAAACCACAAAGTGGTGCCATGAGAGTCACCTTTCATGCAGAGGGAGTCTTTTTTGTGTGTTTTTACTGCACCTTATTGCCAGGGTTTTTCTGGTCTTGATGGGCAGTAAAAAAAAAAGCTATATGTCCGTACACCCAAATTCACCGGGAGGACATATAGCCAATTTTCCGGCATCTCTTACTCCTCTGGGCCAGAGGAGAAGTTTGGCCATGGCAGAGGCTGGTCCACCCCTTCTAAATTTGTCAGGCGGCCCATTATGTTGGTACCCATCGCCATTGCAACGGAGTATGCTTGCTGCCAACTTATAAACCGGGTCCCTGTTCGTTTCCACCCATGTTGAGGGTAAGCTGAGAGTTAAGTCTCCTGGAAGTGTTGATTGCAACAATTGAATTCTGAAACAAGCATATTTGTCATAAGAGTAGAAACTGAAGATAGTATAGAGTTAAGCAGTGCAGAAGGAACAGGGGCGGCTGACATTAACAAGGAGGAGAGCGGGCGCTCAAATGAAAATTCAAAATATAAAAATAAACGGGTGCATGCAAATCAACTTCAAATACATTAAAAGAAAACTTACCTTATGACAGGACCACCTGCTCTGGACCTCTCACGGCTGCCACCCGGCCACCAGGAAAGTCACTAGATTAAACCTGGCGTTGTTCTCATGCTGTGAGAGCAGCGCCCAGATTGGAGGGAGCGGCCTCACTCAGCGATCCACCGCGCTCTGGAGGCCTGTACTTGCTCTAACACAGCTTTCTAAAGACAGCTAATTTAGAGATGTTAAAGTGCGCATGTGTGGCTGGCCGTCGCAAGATGGCCGACTAAAGGGACATGTGCACTATGAAAAGTGCATTTACCGCCCATCCCCCTCCCTACTGCTTTCATTCAGCAGTGGCCCCTTCCCTGTCCTGATGCTCGGTTCAGGACGGGAGGATGAAAAATAAAATGGTAACGAATTACGATTTTATTTTCAATCTCGGGCCGGGGGCATTTAAGTGGGGCGATGCTCCTCCACTACAACGGAGGAGCCGCCCCTGTGCAAGTCAACCATGCTGCTTTTATGGCATCCAGGTACCCCAGACCACTTTTTGTGTTAATGTTAATGAAATTTGTACAGCGCACGAATACCCTCGGGTGTCTTGGCGCTTGCGGAATAAAATACTGTACTGAGTTCTGCTACTGCTGAAACTGAATGATTTATAGCTTCAGTTCTGAGGCACTGAATATGGGACATACGCTTCGGCATACCCACCCATTTAAGTGGGCAAGACCATCTAGGCTTGCCTGTATTCCTGTCTGGATGGTTTATGCTTTCTGGTCACCTTTCTTTCCCTATGCTCCTTAATTTCAATTCTTTGATTCTGATGAGTTCCTTGTTTAGTTGTATAAAGATATCTCTTTTCTTAGATTATCATGGTCTGGATGAACTTATGGTGCATAAAATATTCTTTTGCTTGTTTTTTTGCCCTGACGAAGTGATTGGCCGAAGTGCCAGACGAAACACGTGTTGGCAAAAACTTGTTTTGATCTTTGTAAATACAGAAGAAATTCTTTTGAAGATTTGTACCCAGTGATTGGACCAAGTGATAAGATGATACAACTGAAATTTATGAAATTGAAAAAATAAAGAGGAGACGAAAACCACAAAATCGAGAAGGAGTGTTATTGATATGGACATTATGATTTATTAGCGTTGCTCAGGTTGAAGAATTTGTGTTTTGGAATTTGGATAGACATTGTCTATCTAAAGTGACAGCCCTTGGTGGTGGTTGTTTCTCCACCTTAGAGCATTAGCTATTTAAAGATATATAAGGAGAATTATTCATTTTACACTATTTAGCGCAAAAGATCTCCCTACTGCCAAAAATTTGGTGTATTTTTCCTGTCTGGATGGTTGGCCTGACATTTCGAGCTGGACTGCTCCTATTAAGGCAGGGCTAAGGCTGATTTGCATGCGACAGTCTAGAGTGGTCCTGTCTAGAGCGGCATGGTGGGTAAAAAAAGATGGCGCGGACTGCAACACAAGCAATATCTAGCAGCTAAGATTAATTTGAGCATTACTTCCATCACCTTATTGTTTGTTCTCGCATAGTCAGTCAATAACGCATCCAGTGGAACAAATTCCCTCAGAGCCACAGCAATGCTGTGGGTCAGGTGAGTGCAACCTCTTTAGGGGAGTGGGGGCTGGGTCTTAATTATAGCTCATCACTATTCCAAAAAGGGGGGGGGGGGTAAACGGTATTACCGCACCAGTCACTGTTATAACTATTAATTGACTGACTGAAGAGAACAGTGGTGGAAGGGAATGTGAGCAGTATGAGATTGGATGCAAGCATCATTTGAGCAAATTAACATCCTTGCCTCTATAATTATGCAGCAATGCATTAAATAATAATGTGTCAAGCTCGGATGAATCCGTAAGCACATAAGGGGCTTATTTGCAGCTTATGGAAGTGAAAAAATGTGTTTTGGTCAATTACAATATTAACTAGCTGCTGTGACATGTTAACACTCAGGTATTGACAGAATGCTTTAGCAAATAGACTCTTTCTAAAGAACGACAACTACACATTTCTAGCATATATAGCATGAAACGTAGCATGAAAAAGTCATCGATTATTACATGCAGAATTTGTACGAGGAAGGCAACATCGCTTGTTTTTTTTTGCCTGTAAACTCTGATTTAAGACATATCCCCTGGAGGGCAGCCTGAGCATTATTTTGCTGCTCAGAACTGTGGGGCTGCAGGACGTTTTTTCTTCTGAAAAGAAAAGAACATTCTGCCAGTTAAGTAAATTTTATCCCAAAAAGCATCTTAACGCTGAAGACATCTGACCTTGGAAGACTGATGTAAAATGTTCGAAGCTCTTCTAAATTATGGATTCACTCTTGAAAAATCCCGGGCTTCTTTATGAGAGCCCTGGTTCATTTTTGCTGCACGTAAAAGTGGTACGTGCGTGACGCAGGGCTTTCAGTCCCATTTATGAAGCCACGCAAAGCCACCCTGCGTAACTGTAAGTGGCATCATAAATCTCGGGTAAGCCAACGCAGCGCAAATCACTTGGTCGCCTTACTTTGCGCCTGGGTGGCCCTTCATGGGCGTTGCGGTGGGTTTTTTCATGCAACACCCATGGATTTTGACGCTGCCCCAAATTTACAAAGTCATGTAAACCTGAGTAAGCGACAAATCTGTACGCCTCCCAGGGCTGGACTGGGAACCAAAACCAGCCCTGGCCAAGGGCTCGGCCGCACACACCCCCGCCTTACTCTCCCCCAGGGTGTGGATGCCACCAAGCTCTTATCCAGGGACAGTTTTGGGCTGATTTTGTTACAGGGCCAATTTTGCAGCTATGCTGCAAAAACCGCACTGTAACAAAAACGGCCCCCAGGGGCCCCAAACCGGCCCCCCCATCCGTGCGGCCCAGCGGGGGATTGCTCGGTGCCCGCTACGGCCAGTCCGGCCCTGATGCCTCCCAGGGTGAGGCATAACAAGGAGAAATATGTTTATTTCTCCTTGTTTTTTTTTATTCTATGTGTGCTGCATTCTGCAGCAGACCTAGAAAGAGGAAATCACCTCTTAGGATTGTTTTTGTGTAGGATGGTGTTCTTTCCTCGCACAAAGAACAATCCACCGTGCAACGCAGACAACCATGCACGTGGTGCAAGGGTGCCTACGTTGGATCTAGGCTGCTGAAATGGTACCAGCACAGAGTGAAAGGACAGGAATGCACAATAGTGTATAAATACGGGTGCATTATTGCCCTTTCACTTTGGCGTAGCGCAGCGCAGCAATGCCTGCCTTTTTCCAAAATCCCATAAATGATGGCCTAAGGAGCCTATTTATGAGAGCCCTGCGTCACTTTTGCACCATGTAAAGTGGTATATGCATGATGCAGTGCTCTCAATATGATTTATGAAGTCATGCAAAGCAACCCTGCATGGCTTTGAGTGGCCTCATAAATCTTGAGTGAGGCAACACAGCGTAAATCACTTTGTCGCCCTACTCTGCACTTGAGAGGCATTCCATGGGCGTCACAGTGGGTTTTATCATGCAACATACATGGATTTTGATGGTGCCTCAGATTTACAAAATCGTGTAAGCCCGAGAAAGGACCAAATCTGTACGCCTCCCGAGGTGAGGCACAACTAAGAGAAATATCTTTATTTCTCCTTGATTTTTGCTTTATCTATGTGTGCTGCATTCTACAGCACAGATAGAAAGAAAAGAAGAAAATGCCTCTATGGATTGTTTTTGTCCAGGACGGTGTTCCTTCGTGCAATTAAACAATCCTGCATGCAACAGAGGCACCCTTGCACCATGGTGCATTGGCGCTGTTAACGCGGGGTTTCTGGTCTCTAGTTACCTTACCAGATCCCTAATCATGTCGACTGAATCGTTGGTACCTGTCATTGAGTAAAAGACAATCTACTACTAGGTTAGTCAATTAGGAACTTAAACCACTCTAAAGAACCACTTACCACTGGGAAAGGTTAAAAAGTTTTAATTCAAAGTCAAAAGTATCTGGAGATACAAACATCTCAGAATAAGATTCAAAAGGTATACAGGTATTAGTACAAAAAGGTACTCTCTGAATATTCTCAATCGGCAAAAGGAAATTATCAAAAATATCTCAAAGAACATGAGTGTTGCAAGAATCGCTGTGAGTTGCAACTTGAGAGTCATTTACAGAAAAGAAAAATATAAGTTAGTCTGTCCCTACACTAGACTAAGTGACATCCCTACTTAATAAGATCTTTACCTAAAAAGGTGTCAGCAGTGGTGACTTCCAAAGAAGATCACACACTTCTCCTAGTCTCTGAACCAAGTTGGTTTCTTTCAGTTCTCTATCTGCCTACCCATCCGCTCTCTAAGGCTTCTCAGATCATCTGCCCTAACTCCACCCCGGGGGGCTATCCCTAATACAAAATCACATTTCCAATAGGAACGCCCATGTCGACGCCTCTCACGTGGTGCAGTTTTGAGCGGCAAACTCCGTACTGGTGCTCCTCGGGACTCTTCATTAAAGTTGACCTTGCTTCCCAGGCTTCTTCTTCAGCGAGACAGTACCCCCTAAAATTCCTGAAGACTCCTCCAGGCCTGCGCCTGGCTCTCTTGAACAAAGGAACCGTTCATCATAGTACTGATTAGGGCTCCTCGCACCTGCGACAGACACATGCACTGTGGGCCTCAAATTCCAACCTCCACCATATCTCGGACCATAAAACATGTGTAAGGATTCTCAGTTAGTGCCTAGCACAACTTTCCCCTAACGAGCACATTTTAGATCAAAGAGAATGACTTGGTCTTTTCAGGCCTAGATGATTTACATAAAGCGGGTCTCTGCCTTCTAAAACATTTCCTTTCTTTGGTTTAAACAGTATTTTAACTAACACGTATTACTATAGTATAATGCAACACATCTATATAAAACATATATTTCAATTCTATGATTAAATACTTCTAAAAAAACAATGTTAACCACGTCTCACATCAGTTCAGCAGCACTTTATCTTTACTGTGAATTGCCCTGCGGCCTACACATTCTCATTGGTTTGCTAGGTTTCATTTCCTTTACACACAATCACTTAACATGAGAAACGTGAAGTTTCACATCATTCTAACATTTCTACATTAGTTTCCATACTGCTATAGGTACCTCTATGTTAGCTAACACTCTTATATAAGTTCACTCTATGAATATAACACTCGTGTGCAATACAATTTAAACTAACACTACGTGCTTGTAAATATGGTGTACTTATACATTTTTCAGATTTATGCTCTCTCAGTCCCCCCTATGATGACTTTCAGGAGTCATCACCATCAAAACACCATCTCTAAAATGTAGGATCTTTCAGACTGAAGTTGTTGCAATACCCCCTCGTTTCATTGTCTCTAGAGCCTTCAGACTCTTATATTGTGTATCCTGCATCGCAGTCAGTCTTTTCTCCTGTTCCCTCATGGATCTCTGCAACCTGCTTGCTCTATACCATTGGTACAGTCGCACCAATCCCCACAAAGTGATTACACAAATCACAATTATAATGATGGGTTTCAATATGTACCAAATGATACCCTTTCCTAGGTTGGCAAACCAACCTTCAACATTACCCATTCCTTGGCCTACTTTTTCCCACACATTTATCTTTGTCAGATCCTCAATCTCATGATGAATCGCAGTAATATTTCGTATGTACTTCTCTAGAGGTTTTGAATTGTCTGGAATGTAAGTGCAACATTCCTGGACCTTCAAAGCCTTACAGACTCCGCCCTCTTTGGCTAACAGAACATCTAGAGCAAGTCGGTTCTGAAGAACCATTGCTCTTATCGATTGCATCTCTCCCTCCACCAGCATTAAGGATCTAGCAGTATTGGCAGATAACCTATCTACGACTGTAGCCAATCTTCTAATTTTGATGTCATTCAGTATCAATCCCAAGAGAGGGAATGCAGCACCGAATACATCCCCAACTACCTCTTCAGCACCTAGATCTCTTCTCCCTCTTGTTGGTATTCCTCTCTTTGTCGTTTCTAAATTCTCAACATGGTATATTTTGGGGAAGACAATTGCTAAATAGCATGATCCGTACCAATTATCTGGTAGCTTCACATATGCATTTCTTCCACATACAAAATATACATTTGGAATTGCTTGCATCTCCTTCAAAAAGTCTTTGGAGTAGTACTCCAATTGGAAAGCATGTTCACAACTGACTTGACCTACAAATATATTCTCATAATAGGAGTAACTTCTGTGAATGCACAGTTTCCCCCGTTTCTCCTTGTCTAAAGCAATTGGACCAAAGCTACCCTTTCTTTGATGTATCCTTTCTTCCTTGGTCCAGTCTGTTTCCCATTGTCCTGAAGCTTTTAGAATCTTTTGCCTCCTATATCTAGTATCCACCTGCCCTATAAACTTTTTCTCAATTTCTGATACGTGACAAGTCAGATTATTTCTTCGGGCATGTGAGGTATCTAACGTTTTCCATGGAATGAAAAATTTCTGTAACCTGTCTTCGCACTTGTAATAGTCCCACTTATTCAGATGCTTATAATTTGGGACCTCTGGCAATGTCGAGTCAAAATTTGAGAAATAATACTCGAACCCATCTCGTCCATAGAATATGCTCAACAACAAACTACATGTGATTCCATACGTCAATGGAAGATGATGGTATCTGATACCCTCATCCACAGAAGCTGGTAATTGCATACAAACGTAGCAATTCTTCGCCTCCATGACATCAATGTATTCGTAGAGCAACTTGGCATAAGCATTTGACCTAAAGTTCCCCTGTGATTCGTCAACATGTAATCTTTTGATCTCAGCATCTAGCAAAGCCTTTTCTTTCTCAGTGTTTTCTCCTTTTACCCCAGCAACAGTGGTAGGCTTTTGTGTTGATGCTTTCTTTGTTTCTGATCTTGTCTTTGTTTCGTTCTCATGACCCACTATATATGATATAGTAACTACTAAAACTATAAGAGAAATCACTACCACTAAAAGTGTGCCTACTATGCATTTTGCCCTGCGGTTCGGGTTGCCAGTCTCCATGATCTCAAACAGTGTAGCTCTGTTTGTCGTTCTCAGCAATGTCTCTTACTTCTTCTCAATGTCCTTTTTGCTTTGCACAAAGACTCTCTTCATTTGAACCACAATGTCTTTCTTTGAACCACACTTGGAAGCTGACAATTCTCTCCCGCAAGAACAGTCATTAAGTTCTGTAGCAATAGACAACTCTAGCCCTTCTCCATCCACTAAAATGGAAGTCCATAGTTTCTGTCTTCTTACATTTGGCACTAGGTTATCCTTTTGATCTGTATTAACAAATGTTCTTTATCAAAGTCTTTTTAGCAATCTGAAACTATGCGTGTTCCCAGAAGTTCCACCACTAGCTCAAATATTTCCATACGGAGAAGGACTCCCTCCAGTATTGGACACCTTGAACAGCAACACGGAAACTCAACAGTCTCAAATATCAATTTTCTTATTCCGCTCAGGAGAGGAGGATAGACGATGTTGAGTGTCAGCAGTCTTTCGACCTCCAATCCTGGCAACAGGAATCTTACTTCCACTGTGATGATTGGGTCAGTTCTGGTCAGGGTCACTTCCCTCACCCTCCCAGCTCTGCGTCCCTCGGACATCTGCAGCAAGGTAGGTCCACTCAGGTGTAGAGTATCTTCTGCTAGGCACTCGTACTCTCCTTGATCTCCTTAGACCCTCCTGCTCTTGGTCCGATACACCTTCTTCCAGATCCGAATCTTCAGATATAGGAGCAAGAGTTTCTTCTCGAGCTAGCTTCAGGCTCGGCCTCCTTCTTCTTTCAGGCCAAGTAGCTGCCCCACTTCTTGTTCTCCTATTGCTTTCCCTCCTGCTCGGTTCCTGATCACTCTGTTCCTGATCTGTTTCCAAGTCCCATTCACAACAGCTCTCTCCTTCTGTTGCAGCTTCAGTTTCGCTACCGCCTTGCCCTTCTTCTTCTGGATCTGCAACGCTCCCAACTTCTTCAGACACCCCCACAGCTTGACTGATCCCCTCTAATGGTTCACCATCTTCAGCTGGATTCTCATCCGTGAGAGGAGCTGTTTCTTCCAGGGGTGCTGGAACTCTTCGGGTGTGGGAAGCGTGTATCCAATTCAGCAGGCCTCCACACTTGACAGCCGTATTCGTGGTCAGTATGACCTGAAAAGGTCCTCTCCAGCGCACGTCTAGGCAGTTTTTCCGGACGTGTTTCTTCACCAGCACCCACTCGCCTGGGCACAGGTCATGACACAACTCTCTTGAAGATGGGACCTCAGCAGCCTGCACCTGGAAGGACACAGAATGAATGGCGTCAGACAGTCCTTTGCAGTAATCCAGGATCAGGTCATCTGTAATGTTTAATAGTGTCGCAGTTGGTACAGAAGGAAGCCTCATTGCCCTCCCCATCAGCACCTCGTGTGGAGAGAGACCTGTCCTCCGGTCGGGTGTGCTGCGCATGCTCATCAACACTAAAGGCAAAGCATCTGGCCAACTCAAGGAAGTTGAAGAACACACTTTGGCAATTCGACACTTTAGTGTCCCATTTATCTGCTCCACAATTCCTGAAGCCTCTGGTCGATAGCTACAGTGCAACTTCTGATCAATGTTCAATGCGGCACAGAGCATCTTCACAATTTCACTGTTAAAATGTGTTCCTCGATCAGATTCCAGAGAGCCTGGCACCCCGTAGCGCGGGATCAATTCTCTAAGTAACAGTTTTGCTACGGTGAGTGTATCGCACCTACGTGTAGGGTATGCCTCGACCCACCTGGAAAATATGCATACGACCACCAACACATACCTAAGGCGGTTGACTCTAGGCATTTCAATGAAATCTAATTGCATTCTGTTGAAAGGCCCCCCAGACCTCCCAATGTGACTCATGGTAACTGGTGTTCTTTTCCCTACATTCAGTTGCTGACATGTGACACATCTCCTACAGACTGCTTCTGCTGCAATCCTGAACTTTGGGCAATACCAAGTTTGCCTAAATACTCTCAGCATGGCATCCCTTCCTAAGTGTGTTGGACCATGTATTTGTCGTGCCATTGGACTCACTAATTCCTCTGGTAACACTGCTCTTCCATCTGCTGAAACCCAAAAATCCATTTCACTTCTCACACAACCTGCTGCTTCCCAGGACCTTTTCTCTGACTCAGGTGCATTTTCTTGCATTTGTTTCAGATCTTCCCATGTATCTACGGTCTCTAACATCATATTGACTTCTGTTTTTTTCCTTTGCCCCGCCTACTTCCACCTCCGTGAAAGTATACCCTTGCTCTGCACAATAGCGGGCAACTTCATCTGCATATCTGTTTCCTTGTGACACAAAATCTGTATTTTTAGTGTGAGCTATACACTTGACCACTGCAATTTCAGCTGGACCTTGCAATGCTTCTAACAGCAGTCGTACAAATTCCCCATTTCTGATTGGCGAACCAGAGGAGGTCATCTAACCCCTCTGAGACCACAATTGCCCGAAATCATGAACTACACCGAAACCATATTCGCTATCCGTATAGATGGTGACTCTCTTTTTGCTACCTGCTATACAGGCACGTGTCAATGCAATGATTTCTGCTACCTGAGCGGAGTGTACTCCTTCCAGGCAAGCGGCTTCCACAACTCCAGTAATGGTGCAAACAGCATAAGCTGCTCTCAACTGACCAGTATCGTCTCTTAAGCATGAGCCATCAACAAAGTAAATTTCATCAGGGTCGATCAATGGCTCATCCACAATATCTGGTCTGGGCTTCGTGCATAGTTCAGTCACATCTAGGCAATCGTGATCTTCACATTCTTCGCCTTCTATATCATTAGGAAGTGGCATCAATGTAGCAGGATTCAAGACCGAGCACCTCTTAAGGGTCACGTTCTCTGCAGCAAGAATAACTTGCTCATAGCGCGTGAGCCTACTATTGGTCAAGTGCTGTGTCTTGGTCCTTGTCATTAACAATTCTACCGAATGCGGTACATACACCACTAATTGATGTCCCATTACTATGTTCTCACACCTCTCAATGCTGACACCTGTTGCAGCAATGGATTTGAGACATCCGGGCAACGCTGCGGCTACCGGATCTAATGTAGCCGAAAAATATGCAACTGGTCTACGGGCATTTCCGTGTACTTGCGCCAACACTGATAACGCACATCCTTCTCTTTCACAGCAGTATAATGAGAAAGTCTTCTCATAATCTGGCATTCCCAAAGCCGGAGCACGACACAAATCCTCTCTCAGTTGTAGGAACGCCACTAGGCACTCGTTGTCCCATGGTACCGGATCACTCACCTCCTTGTGCGTCAGTTTCTGTAAAGGTTTTGCTTTCAGTGAAAAGTTAGCTATCCACTGTCGGCAGTAACCAACCATTCCTAAGAACATCCTAACTTCTCTCTGTGTCGTTGGCGCATTCATTTTCATGATGGCCTCTATCCTGTCTGGAGACACCTTGCGCTTCCCCTTCTCTATTCGGTGACCCAGATACTGTACTTCTGTCAGACAGTACTGTAATTTGTTCGGAGATACCTTATGTCCATTCTCAGCTAAATGATTCAGTAAAGCAATGGTGTCTTCCTTACAAGCTTCCTCTGTTTCTGACGCAACAAGTAGGTTGTCTATGTACTGGACCAGAACCGAGTTCTGTGGCAATACCAGACTTTCAAGGTTCTTCTTCAACAGCTGACTGAAGATCGAAGGGCTATCTGTGAACCCTTGTGGGATTCGACACCATGTTAAGGCGCGATCTTCCATTTTAAATGCGAAAAGATACTGACTGTCCTCATCTAATGGGATGGAAAAGAAGGCTTGACAAAGGTCTATCACTGTAAACCACTCAGATTGGAGTGGTATTTGAAACAGTATCACTGATGGATTCGGTACCACTGGACAACATGAAACCACAATGTTGTTAATCTTTCGAAGGTCCTGAACTATTCTGAACTTCCCACTAGGTTTCTGCAAACCCATAATCGGGGAGTTACATGGACTACCCACAATTTCTTTCAGTATTCCCTGTTGAATCATTGAATCAATCACAGGTTTTATTCCTGCAATCGTTTCCTGGGACAGTTTATACTGAGGCGTTCTTGGAAATTCAGCGTTTGGTTTTATCATGATCTTCACTGGTTCCACCCCTTTGATCAGTCCTATCTCTTCCCCAGTAAAATCCCATACTTCAGCTGAGACAGCATCTCTTAGGTCACAAGGAAGGTCTTCCACAGTCAGAGTAGGATACAGTTCTATACATGTTCTCTCATTGGCAATCTTAAAGGTAGCATCATCATCTGCGGTCTGTACCTCCACACCCTGAGGTGTGCAGTATATGGTGCAATTCAATTTGCACAACAAATCCCTCCCTAACAGACATACAGGACTAGAATCACATACCACAAACTGATGTTCATTTGTGTAATTCCCTATTTTCACTGACACTGGTTCTGTCAAAGGACTAGTCATTCTTCTATTTGCGACTCCAACCACCTGAATTGTTTCCCCCGACATTGGTAGGTCAGGAACCACTGCTGATCTCAGAGTTGATCGAGTAGCTCCAGTATCCACCAAGAATGTCATCGGGCACCCTGCTACCTCTGCCTCAACAAATGGCCCTCTCTGATCTACTTCTAGAACTGCCCCGAGGGTACAGTCCTCTTCTCTGTTCACACGTTGACCGGTCATTGGGTCAATGTAATAACATTTTTCTTCTTCAATAAAAAGAGGCATTTGTTTATAGACTTTTCCCCCTGTCGCGATCTTTGGTGGCTGGGGAAACTGAGCTCGTGCTTGCTTCCTGGGACTGTCGCCCTTTGAACTGGAACCTCCTGAACTTCCTGTTCTAATTCTAGTTCTCCACTTTCAGGGTTAAAGGGACACTCGCGTCTCCAATGTCCCACCTGGTGACACTGGTGGCACTTTGTCGTTTTCTTTAAAGTGGCAAAATCTATTCTAGGTCTCTGACTTTCTTCACTATCCTTGTTCTGACCATTCGACTTCCGTCCCATTGTCCCCGTTCCCTGTTTCTGCTGTCCGCCCTTTCCGGCTGACTGCATCTGTACCACCATCAGCTTCTCCTTCATTTTCTTTGTCTTGGAATCTATCTCATCGCTACAGTATCTGGCATACCTTAAAATTTCATCTAGTGGTTTGTTTTGCCAACAAATTAAATGTTGCTGAATCATCAAACAAATATCAGGTCTCAACCCCAAAACAAACTTTGACACAAACTGTCCTATATCTTTGGGATCCATTACATCGAGTCCACTGTATTGTTTGAATGTTTTCAACAACCTTTCATAGAACTCATGAACTGTCTCCTTTGGTTCTTGTCTTGTTCGGTCTATTTTTACCCAATCTATGTCCTGGGGTGGTACCTTATCTTTCAGCCAAGCTATTACCCTTTCATACTTTTGCATGACAATTTCAGACGGTCCATTTGTCTGAGCATCCCTCACTGGTTCAGTAGTTGGCCTTCAACACTAGTCTTGCACGATGTCCACAAGTCAGATGGGACCACGATGTCAAACAAAGTGTTCAAATCAATCCACAATACTTTCGAGATCTTTACAAACCTTTCTACCTGCTTATACCACTCTACTGGATTGTCCCTTAACTTCGGAAATGAGTTGGTAAATGCAGCTAAATCTCCTCTACTCCAGGGCACATGTACATAATTCCCATTTGATATTTCTCTCAAAGGGAATGCTTCCATCTGCATTACCCTTCCTTCCGGAGACATCACACTCATGCTCCGTCTGACAGTGCCCCTTTTGGACCACCTCTCTTCCCATTTGTCCAGATCCCTCCACGCTCTTATTCCTGCTATCAGTTCCCTTATGTGTGTTTTCAATCCGGTTGTCCTTTTTTCATCTAAATCCTGATCTGTGTATTGTAACCTATGGTTACTCTGTAGGGTCTTTGTTCTGGACAAATCTACCGTGTACCTGTCTGCCAGTTCAGACAGTTTCTCATGAGTCGCTCTCGCCTTTCGAGTAACATCTTTCGCTATGAACAGCAACTCATCTTGTTCATACAAGTCGATCCTTTCTAAGGCCAACGTACCATCTATGATCTCATCCAAATCAGATTTTAAACTGGTGACATCAAGTCTTTTCGCCTTTATTGTAGCTTTCAGTATACCATCTCTAGGGGGTCCATTTCCATCTTTCCCATCCCAGCTCCGAGTCCTACGTCTGGGCTCAGGTGAGTTACGTGGAGTCCTCCCATGCTCCCACCCCTCCAGGTCCCATGCTGTTCCGTCCTCTCTGGGTGGATGATGAAACACTCCATTGTGCCTCATAGTCCCACCTTCCCCTTCATGCCTGGATTCTCTGGGTTTATGGTAAGACATTCCATTACTCCCCCTTTCTTCACAATTGGTCTGTGACCTCTGATCACCCGATGTATGGCAAGATCTTTCATTGTTCCCCCTATTCCAGTGTTGCACATTCTCCCCTGGCGCGTGATGAGTGCACCTAAACCTATCTCTGTATGCTAGTACCATTTGGTCTCCACCCTTTTCAAAGAGCCGAGACATCTCTTCACACTCCATGCTTCTACCATCTCGCTCCTGCTGGTCCCTCCCATCATTAGGACGTATTACTCCTCTGTTCTTCTGGCTTTGACCCTCACGTCCCTGACTGCTTTCGCTAGCCCCGCAGTGAGATACTGTCCCATTGCCTCGATTTCCCCTCTCAGCTTCTGCTCTTGACCTATTGCTCTGCGTTTCTGCGGACCCATCCCATTCTCTCAAGTCAACTCTTAACTCTTTAAAGGATTTCGGACGTGGTCCCCTTAGGTCCATCGGTCCTCTTTGACCCCCCTGCTCTGTTGCGGGGCTCACTGTCGGTTCGAATGGGGTGTTCCACGTTACCGGTCCTGGCAATTGCTTCCAGGCATTTGTCGTGTTATTCCTCCTTTCCATCTCAACCCTTTCTCTGTCTAACCGTATCTGTTCTTCCTCTCTCCCATTCTCTGGGTTGTAAATCGATACTATGGGTCCTATGGTAACGGGTACTTGGAGAGCATCTGGCAATCTACAAGGTTCAGCCCTCTCTGCGGTTGGCGTTTTCTGTACCACAAACCTTCCGACTACACTCTGTGCTGTACTATGTTGAGGTGTCTCCCCACCTTTGATAGGTGTCCATTCCGATATAGGAAGTGGTACATACCCCTCTATGGCAGCCCCATCTTCCCTTGCGAGTCCTCTACTTTCAATCTCCCCAACTCTCGGAGGCGGTCTATCCATCAGTAATCTATTTATCAAGTTGTCCTCCGAGTCGCTCTCCTCATCTTCTTCCATGAGTGTCTTTTCACCTGCCACCTCTCTCACTGGGTACAACTTATCCACCTCAATAGCCTGTACCCTCCATCTCTAGGCGTCCTCATCCCATTTGGAATCTCGCACTGCTCTTACCGATCGCGTCAGCCTTTCTTGACGCCTATTCAGATTCCTGTCGTGCGCTGCCCTAATCCATGCGTTAAGGGCCTCAAACTGGGTCGGTCTAGGCGGGGGTTTCAATGCGGACAGGGTGGCTTTTAGCCGATGTAACACCTCTAACTTAAACGTCCCATACTTTGGGAACGACATTTCCTCATTCCCTTCCGTAAGCTTGTTCCAATCCCCAATCCATAATATAGTGTGCAACCCAACATTCGCTGCCATATAATTAGCTGGTGTACCCTCTGGCGGTGCCTCTTGCCCGTAAAAAGACTCTCTCCTTTTTCTTTTAAAAATATCCTTCAAACATTTAAAACACTTCATTTTCAATCTACTAGTTTCTGTTTTCTCCGGTTTGTTTACTTCCTGATGACAATCCACCAATCTCAGCACTGTTCTTCGCTAACTGGCCTATCAGAGCGCGACTTCTCACTGACGTCGCACCAGCCGCCCAATCCCGTCGCGGCTCTGGCCGACGTCACACCAACCGTCCTATCGCGTCGCGGCTCTTCACTATCCACCCTATCTCAGCGCGGCTTGCCGACGTCACTCGTCCCCCTTCGCAGCAGTTCCCCTCCTTTTTCAGCTCGTCTCCGCGTTTATGCATGCGTCCCATTCATACTTCGAAAAAATGATTACTTCCGTCCAAGCGATCACTTTTCTTTGACTGTACGCCCACAGTCAATCTGTAATTGTCACCTTAACTGGCAAAATGTCTTTCCGTTTACGTCCAGACAATCGCCTTCTCTGATAGGTTACTTACACACAGTAACTTTCGACCAGCGTCCGTTACTCACACACTCACTCTTGCACTCCCCCTATCTCGGTTCTGCGGCGGTCAATGGTACCTCATGACCTCCTTACTCTGGTCGACAATTACTCTGGATGTTCGATACACCCCAACCACTTAAGCTCTACCCCGAACTTAAGATTTTACCAGGTTGCGCGCGCTCACAACCTTCTCACAATCACGCTACAGGCATTCAACTCCGCAAGACATTACAATACAAATACAACACAAACACCGCAATCTGTTCACGCATGACCCTTGTTATACTCACTCTGCTCCGATACTGCTGCTTTTCTCGCACCGTCAGCACCCTCTTCGGCACGCGATTCTTCCGCTGCTCATCTCTCGATGTCTAGCTCCAGGGGCCTTGGGGTAAGCTAACCTAGTCTAGATTACCTTCCTCAAGAAGATAACCATCCTACACTGCTACCAACTGTTAACGCGGGGTTTCTGGTCTCTAGTTACCTTACCAGATCCCTAATCATGTTGACTGAATCGTTGGTACCTGTCATTGAGTAAAAGACAATCTACTACTAGGTTAGTCAATTAGGAACTTAAACCACTCTAAAGAACCACTTACCACTGGGAAAGGTTAAAAAGTTTTAATTCAAAGTCAAAAGTATCTGGAGATACAAACATCTCAGAATAAGATTTCACAGAGTGAAAGGACAGGAATGCACAATAGTGTATAAATACGGGTGCATTATTGCCCTTTCACTTTGGCGTAGCGCAGCGCAGCAATGCCTGCCTTTTTCCAAAATCCCATAAATGATGGCCTAAGGAGCCTATTTATGAGAGCCCTGCGTCACTTTTGCACCATGTAAAGTGGTATATGCATGATGCAGTGCTCTCAATATGATTTATGAAGTCATGCAAAGCAACCCTGCATGGCTTTGAGTGGCCTCATAAATCTTGAGTGAGGCAACACAGCGTAAATCACTTTGTCGCCCTACTCTGCACTTGAGAGGCATTCCATGGGCGTCACAGTGGGTTTTATCATGCAACATACATGGATTTTGATGGTGCCTCAGATTTACAAAATCGTGTAAGCCCGAGAAAGGACCAAATCTGTACGCCTCCCGAGGTGAGGCACAACTAAGAGAAATATCTTTATTTCTCCTTGATTTTTGCTTTATCTATGTGTGCTGCATTCTACAGCACAGATAGAAAGAAAAGAAGAAAATGCCTCTATGGATTGATTTTGTCCAGGACGGTGTTCCTTCGTGCAATTAAACAATCCTGCATGCAACAGAGGCACCCTTGCACCATGGTGCATTGGCGCTGTTAACGCGGGGTTTCTGGTCTCTAGTTACCTTACCAGATCCCTAATCATGTCGACTGAATCGTTGGTACCTGTCATTGAGTAAAAGACAATCTACTACTAGGTTAGTCAATTAGGAACTTAAACCACTCTAAAGAATGTAAATGTAAATGTAAATGTAGTTGAGCTTATATAGCGCACAGCTACCCGCAGTGGGTAGCTGTAAAGAACCACTTACCACTGGGAAAGGTTAAAAAGTTTTAATTCAAAGTCAAAAGTATCTGGAGATACAAACATCTCAGAATAAGATTCAAAAGGTATTCAGGTATTAGTACAAAAAGGTACTCTCTGAATATTCTCAATCGGCAAAAGGAAATTATCAAAAATATCTCAAAGAACATGAGTGTTGCAAGAATCGCTGTGAGTTGCAACTTGAGAGTCATTTACAGAAAAGAAAAATATAAGTTAGTCTGTCCCTACACTAGACTAAGTGACATCCCTACTTAACAAGATCTTTACCTAAAAAGGTGTCAGCAGTGGTGACTTCCAAAGAAGATCACACACTTCTCCTAGTCTCTGAACCAAGTTGGTTTCTTTCAGTTCTCTATCTGCCTACCCATCCGCTCTCTAGGGCTTCTCAGATCATCTGCCCTAACTCCACCCCGGGGTGCTATCCCTAATACAAAATCACATTTCCAATAGGAACGCCCATGTCGACGCCTCTCACGTGGTGCAGTTTTGAGTGGCAAACTCCGTACTGGTGCTCCTCGGGACTCTTCATTAAAGTTGACCTTGCTTCCCAGGCTTCTTCTTCAGCGAGACAGTACCCCCTAAAATTCCTGAAGACTCCTCCAGGCCTGCGCCTGGCTCTCTTGAACAAAGGAACCGTTCATCATAGTACTGATTAGGGCTCCTCGCACCTGCGACAGACACATGCACTGTGGGCCTCGAATTCCAACCTCCACCATATCTCGGACCATAAAACATGTGTAAGGATTCTCAGTTAGTGCCTAGCACAACTTTCCCCTAACGAGCACATTTTAGATCAAAGAGAATGACTTGGTCTTTTCAGGCCTAGATGATTTACATAAAGCGGGTCTCCGCCTTCTAAAACATTTCCTTTCTTTGGTTTAAACAGTATTTTAACTAACACGTATTACTATAGTATAATGCAACACATCTATATAAAACATATATTTCAATTCTATGATTAAATACTTCTAAAAAACAATGTTAACCACGTCTCACATCAGTTCAGCAGCACTTTATCTTTACTGTGAATTGCCCTGCGGCCTACACATTCTCATTGGTTTGCTAGGTTTCATTTCCTTTACACACAATCACTTAACATGAGAAACGTGAAGTTTCACATCATTCTAACATTTCTACATTAGTTTCCATACTGCTATAGGTACCTCTATGTTAGCTAACACTCTTATATAAGTTCACTCTATGAATATAACACTCGTGTGCAATACAATTTAAACTAACACTACGTGCTTGTAAATATGGTGTACTTTTACATTTTTCAGATTTATGCTCTCTCAGCGCTACGCTGCACAATGGTGCCAGCGTCATGAGAAAGGACAGAAATACACCGTAATGTATAAATACACTGCATTCCTGCCATGTGACTTTGGGGTAGGGCAGAACATCGAGGTGCCTTGGTGCGCTGCCCTACACCAAAATCCTATGAATGAGGGCCCTACTGTTTTCAGAACATTGAAAATCACCATTGTCTAAATTGCACCACAGTGGTCTGTTTACCAAGCACCTATGGCACGACCTGGAAAATTCTGTGTCATGTACGGATCCTGCTCGGAGCAAGAGGACTTATACAAAGATGCAGAGAAACTCTGGCACTTCAATATTCATGGCTGGATTATTCCCACTACAAAATCTTGCACTTCAATATTCATGTCTGGATTATCCCACTACAAAACCTTGCAAACAGCTGTGAATGTACAGACCGGGATCTTCAACAGACCACCATCCTTGGATCCACAAAGCACATGAATTGCAACCCCTGTCCTTGGAGTAACACCTGTATTTGTAAAACGCACATTCACCCTGAATAACAGGTGTTTATTGTCACCCAACTCAATAGTACTCATTTTATCAACCTCAGAAGGATTAAAGGCTGAGTGGAACCACCGGGATTCTAACCTGCTACCATGAGGTCAAACACAGGGCCCTACTCTGGACACATTAGTCCAGTAAGCCACCAGACCCGGCTAAAAAGTAGAGTGCCATATGTAAAAAATTGCCACATCAGGAATGGGAAACGATGGGCAAACGCAATGGTACATGGGACAGCTGTCTGTTGCATCTGATGCTTGAAGCCACAACTTGCAAGGTGGAAACGGGGTGCTGGAGGGCAGCTGCCACTTTGAGAACACTCACTGACTTACAAAGGCAGTTGGTCACCTTTCAATGAAGCGATGAGCACAAACCACTGATACATGTCTCATCAAGGGGGTAGTGGCGGGGGATGTGAGCAGCTCTTTACTTCTTTGCAGCTTATTTACAAGCCCCTTGTGCCACCAGTATGTAATTTTTTCCCATATTAAAAGTGATGCACCAACGGCGGAGGAGGCTAGTAAATAAGCCCCCTAGTTTGCCAAACATCTCACAAGGAACTGCAAAGATAAGTTTGCTGTGGCACTTTCCAACATTACAAGTTATCTTTTTTCATTTGCAAAACCTATCAATTTACGCCACGCAGCCTTGGCAGCAGCAACAATTATGAGTACATCTGCTACATGAATCAGTTGCAGTCGTGAAAAAGCACAAAATACATAATTCAAATGTAAAATAACTATGACATTAATCAAATACTTCAAATAATTATCTGGGCAGAAAATTGTGCATGTTCTTGTCATTGTTTTTCATTAACTCTTTTGTCTGACTGATGTTAGTACGGGAAATACTGACAAAACATCTAAAAATCTTTTAAAAAGAAAAATGTCAATCTCTCTACATTGCTGTAGGTGTATTAAACCAATTTGTTTATTTTTTCTACCAAAATTAAATCGATTAGTTCCTGTGACCCCAATTAATAAGCAATGCCTGCATTGACCCTGGAAAGGGTGTGAGATTAGGCTGAAAAAATGAACTATTAGATTTAAGATTAGACGTTTAAATGTTATAGTACAATTAACCTCATCCTTTTGGGGAAGATGAAGTGTACCATTCTGTACATGGAAATTGAAAAAAAATGGCAAAAAATGTTCAATGCTACAAGCCCAGAAAACAAACCCAACCATTATAACCATTTCAAATACAATCGGTGATCTAATCCTCTGTAAATGATTAATTCAAGACCTGTCTGTTTTTATGTTATAGATGAAGACAGGACAGTTTTGCACCTGCAATTACACCGGCCAGCCAGTCGAAAAACAACATTTGTACCAAGATACCTGTGAAAAAACCTAAATTAGTGGAAAAGTGAGTGGTATAAGGGTGCCACGCACCAGTGCAAATGAATGTAATCTGACCCTGAGTGGGGTGGCTGAGAGGGTTATTTTGATGTTACTGACAAGCTAGGCAGTTCTAACTAACCTGTGTGTAACTCTTGGCATTCAAAGCAGTGCTCACACCAGGACTTGAGAATATGATCACAAAGACAATGTAACCTCCGAATAATTCACACAGATATTGGTACTCAAGTAAATCTTTTGTAATGTGTCTCTCATAAGTCACATTACACAGACCTGGGATGTAAGATGACAGGATCTAGCCATATTGATGACCACCAATGCTGATTTACGTGGGCCTGGTTGCTAACCCACACCACACTGCACTGAGCATGTGTAAAACCGCCTTTTTAAATGGACGAGTTTCCCTGTTTCTTTGCTGCTGTGAGACTGGGAAAGGCCTCGACCCCTGGAGAGTCGAAAAACGTGCTCCTTGGAGCCAAGATGGCGGCTGAGTGAGACCTTAGCTACTCACCTCTGTGCAGCTCCCGACCTCTGAGTCGTCCTGCTATCCGAGAAATGTGCCCTGACATCGATTGTTGGGATCGCGGTTACTGGCGCCGCTGGCACACTGAGAAACGGAGCCTGATCGAAGAGAGGAGTGCTCCGACTGGTTAAAAGTTAAAAAGTTACATTTACGACCATCTCCAGTATATACAAAGTGTGGAGCAATGTAAGGAAATTACTGGGAATGGGTCGCTACTCGTGCTATACTCCCGTGAGCCGCAATAACTATCTCCCTGAGATTTTCCAGGATGGCTGTATGGTTAGGTGGATGGAGGCAGGGATACGACAGCTGGGCTGTTTTTATACACGAAAGGGATCCAAGAGCTTTGAGGAGCTGCACATCAAGTACGAAATTAGTGACAGGGACTTTTTTAAATTCTTGCAGATCAGAGATTTTTTATTAAAGAAAGGGGTGGGTGGTTAAAATTTCAAACCAGCCAAACTATAGATAATTTATGTAGAAAGCCCACTCCTAACATTGGGGAAATCTATGAAGCACTGAATATAGTATTCCCAGATGATATGGATAAACAATTAGTAGTCTGGCAGGCTAAACTAAGCGTACAGCCATCAGTCCCCGTACACGCTTATGAATTATCTCAAACCTGCCTAATGTCTATCAAACTGCAAGCCCAATTTTATCAAATGTTATTTTCCCTGTACTATACCCCTTATAAAATTGCAAAATGGGGGACCAGAAAGGTAACCACATGCCCACGCTGTCCATTGTATGAAGCCAACATTATACACATGTTCGCTTCCTGCAATACACTATCTAACGTGATAATAGAAATATCCAGTTTTCTATCTGAGGTACTCCAAGCAGGAATTAGCATTTCAACAGAAGAGATCATGTTAGGGGTAGCAAACTATAACCGACCTATACATATGCAGGGACTGATCTTCGTGGCTATGGCTGTTTTTCGACTCTGCATAGCCTCATCTTGGTTAGACCAAAATCCACCAGTTTTTTCACAATGAGGGCTAGGCTACTCGCGACATGTAGCCTTGAGGTGGCCCTCTACAAAAATAAAGGGATTAACAAAAGAAAAAGGGGCATGATGATATGAGAACCACTACTCCAGTGGATTCAAGACCACACTTAGGGTTGGTGTCCCTTTCTATAATTATTTGTTTGTATATAGTACTAGCAGCCCGTCCCGACATTGTCCGGGTATGAATTGCTGCCGGCCAGTAGTATATTGTTTTGTAGGATTTCGTTTTGATAGCATTTCTTATCTGTGGCAGGTCTGTAAAACGCTCCGATTCACAGTGCACTGCTCATGCACTTAAGAGTGCGCGTTCAGTAGTGTGTGAACTCGAGTTTCCCTACTTTATTTTTCCTTGCAATATTATATAGCGCGAACTCGACAACATGGCATGAGCACAATTTACATTACAGAAGAACACATTAATTTGTGGTAGGCACGGGGAGACAAAGCGATTTCCCTGGAATCACAGGATGTTGAGCTGATACCGAGATTCGAACGTTGCTCCCCAACTCTAAAGTTCGCAATTCTAGAACTTGTGATGGGAGGTGTGTCTAAAAGTGTATGTCGGTGCTGGCCATCAATGAGAGAGACCTGTGCATTTTTCAAATGGATGGTGAAAAAATATGAGTATGTTGCTGGAGATGTGGGCCGCCGTGACACCAATGTACTTACCGGGGGAGGGTAAACACCCATTATTCCGCAACTTTCTTTCCGCATACTATCACTCCGCATACTTTCATTACGAAAGTACCATGACTCCGTAATGCCATTATAACGCATGGCATTACATTTTATATGCTTTTACCACGCATACATTTACAACGAAATTCGTTGTAAATGCATAAATGGTAAAAGCATGTTTTTTGTAATGTTTGGATAAGGTAAGTATGGGTAATGGGGTATATGTTTTGGGGTACTGAGGTATATGTTTTGGGGTGTTTGGGTATTTTAAGGGTTCAGATATAGTTTTGGGTTAGTTTTAGGGTTTAGGGATAAGAATGAGTTTTGGGCTACAGGGGTATTTTTAGGGTTCATGGCTAGGTTTGGGTTTTTGGGTATAGGGGTATTTTTAGGGTTCAGGGGTAGGTTTGGGTTTTGGGGTACAGGGGTATTTTAAGGGTTCAGGGCTAGGTTTGGGTTTTGGGATACAGGGGTATTTTTAGGGTTCAGGGCTAGGTTTGGGTTTTGGGGTACAGGGGTATTTTAGTGTTCAGGGGTAGGTTTGGGTTTTGGGGTACAGGGTTATTTTTAGGGTTCAGGGCTAGGTTTGGGTTTTGGGGTACAGGGGTATTTTAGGGTTCAGGGGTGGTTTTGGGGAACAGTGGTATGTTTAGGGTTCAGGGTTAGGTTTAGGTTTTTGGGTACAGGGGTATTTTTAGGGTTCAGGGGTAGGTTTGGGTTTTGAGGTACAGGGGTATTTATAGGGTTCAGGGCTAGGTTTGGGTTTTGTGTACAGGGTATATTTATAGGGTTAAGATGGGTTAGTGTTTAAGGGCGTTGGGGTATTTTAAGGAGTAAGGGTGGGTTATGATTATGGGGTGCAGGGGTATTTAAAGGGAGCAGGGTGGGATTAGCACACGATATGAGACATGGCATGCAGGGCGGAACGTACCACACGCCCCCAGCGTTTGTCACGCCCACACGCAGACACGCCCACAAGGGACTACTTTGCTGGCACGGTTCTTTTACCTTTTAAATGTATATGGTGGGCGTCTGCATAGCCTATGTCCTTCTGCTGCAACTGCTCTTTCCAACGCTGTATTGGGTGTTGTGATTGGTGCTGTGGTTCCTGAGATTACCCGCCTCAAAGGTTTGGGCTCTCTCTTTATTATATTAGTGTAGATATAGATAGCGAGCTCTAGCTGAGATGTTCAGGATGTCCTATACTGCCATGAATTGTTTGAGGACTAATTATGTGACCATCTTATTTCGTTTACTCATCTGTCTATAATTTAATTGCATCCCGAATATTTGTATGTAATACTTTGGTTTTCGTAAGTTTTCGGGGTGAGACCTTGGTCTTCTGGGGGGGGGGTGTTGTGTAAAATGGAAAAAACTATGAATTAAGATGTTTAAAAAAGAGACTGGGAAAGGCCTAAGCACTGAATATAAACTCATTAAAAATATATAAAGTATGCTGGCACATTTAGTTCATTTATAGATCTAAATGCTCAAAATTGCACTCTTTTTTAAAATATTTTGTGCGTGCTGTTAGTGATGTAGGTTTCTGCAAAGAAGGGGTTTGGCCCAACAGGATGAAGGAGAGAAGGTAGGGCCTATTAACGAGGAAAAACAACTTGTGTACCTTCTCAACCAATTTTCAGGAAATGTTACTTATATGAGGAAATAAACGAAAATGAATGCGTTTATCCCAGCCATCGAATTCGGCTGATTAGTTTTAATTATTTTCTGATACTATATCAAATTCCAAAAAAGAACACATAATCTGCTAAACAGACAATCTCATTATGTACAATCTCAAAAAACAATACCACACTTACTGATTATGAGTGATTTACTTTAAACGACCATGAGCCTTGCACAAAAGAACTAGAATTGGAACAGATTTGAACACTAAAAAGTCGTGGCGGTTTGCCCGAACTGAAATCGACCCTAGGATTTTATGACCCCAAGCGCTGTGACCTTGGACACAGAATGTGAAGTCTTTAAAACGTTACGCCCCACAAGAGCACTTTCAAGAGTGACGAGCACTGCATGAAAATACACCACAAGCCCCTAAATTGCGCTGGTTTTGGCCAGTTGGCTTGTATCAAAAGACTCACCCAGCCCTGAGGAGAGTCCGGCAATACAAAAAAAACGGGACTCGAAACGCGTCGGCAACTATACTAAACATAGTTTGGCAACTATATTTAACATCGTTTTTGCATAAAAGAAGTCTTTTGCTATTATTCATCAGTTTACATTGGGAACATGATGTGTTGTTTAAATGCGAGAATGTGATTTTCAGTCACATGTTACAACTGTTTATTTGTAGTCATCTTTGTGAATTATTGTTATTTCACTTGTTTTTTTGTGATTATTGTAAATAATTGTGTGTTTTTTTTAAATGTTTGTGGTATTGTTTTTGAGATTGTACATAATGAGATTGTCTGTTTAGCAGATTATGTGTTCTTTTTTGGAATTTGATATAGTATCAGAAAATAATTAAAACTAATCAGCCGAATTCGATGGCTGGGATAAACGCATTCATTTTCGTTTATTTCCTCATATAAGTAACATTTCCTGAAAATTGGTTGAGAAGGTACACAAGTTGTTTTTCCTCGTTAGTGATGTAGGGCCATATTATCAAGAAAGGGCAATACATTATTGCCGCTTTTATCAGCAGGAAACTGCCGCTAAAGCAGCGATAATGGGCTTGATAATATGCCCTTGTGAATTCCCATAGAAGCCCAGGTTCTGGACTTCGAAGGGAATTCACGAGAGCATATTTTCAAGCTCTTTTTCGCCGCTTTAGCGGCAGTTTCCTGCCGATAAAAGCGGCGATAATGTATCGCCCTTTCTTGATAATATGGCCCATAGTGTTATTCCTGGCCTTCGGGACATGCCAATTTTCTTGGCCACAATGCTCCTCGCAGACACATGAATCAAGCTGAAAGCAGTTTATTAAGTCCACAAACCTCTCACTGGCCTTCTTTGCTATGAAAAGATAGGGCATATCTACAAGGGGATATCGCGACCAGAACGTCACTTTTAGCGAAGTTCTGGTGGCGATATCACCTTCTCCTTATTTACAAAGAGGCGTGGCTTAACGCCGCCTTGTAAATAAGGCCCCTATCAACTCCTGACTTAGCATGAAAGGGCCGTGCACTGGGTGGTGCTCTGGGAGTTTCACCTCATCACCCACTGCTTTTTGGATGCTTTTTGATATTTACAAAAATGGTGCAGTGCCAAAAACTACAGCCAGGGAATACCTGGTCTTAGAATGGCGATAGAAGGAGAAATTATAAATGTTTCCTTGTTTTTTGCTCTCTCCATGTTTGCAGCACACATAGAAAGTACAAATCACCTTTCATGATTGTTTATGTGCAGGAAGGAGTCTCTTCCTGCACATAAGCAATCGCCCCTGCAGCGCAGGCACCATTGCAACATGTAGTAGGTTATCTGCGCTGGCGCTAAGCCGCCTTCTTAGCGCCAGCGCTGGGAGGAACACAGGGGGTGTGCCATATTTTTGTAAATAAGGCGCAACCCTGGGTTTTAAAGACGTCAGAGCATATCGTTACTAATTTTGGCGTAACACCGCGCTCAGACATTTTTTTGTAAGTATCTCCCAATTTCTGTTGAGCAAGAGACAAGCTCCCTCCCAAACAAAGTCATGCAGTCAGCCAGCCCAAAGGTAACATAGTCCAGACAACTAAGCAGACATTATCCTCCAGTGTGGAACATCCCACAGCTGGAAAGATCCATACAACCATCCTTGACTATTTTGGGAACAGCCTCATAAGTCTGATCCCATCCAGCAAACTGAGCTATTTTCTCTGCTGGTTTTCAGTGATGCGTTGTGAGGTTTTGAGTTCAGGGTGGGCCCTGCATACAGTTTATGCTGTGCCAACCAGCATACCCTGTTGGCAGCTCTATCAGACTATCTTGAATGCATAATATACAATGACGCCTTTGGCCCGACACAGCTGTGTTTTCAGAATTGATTAGACGCCTAGGAAACCTATAAAAGTATATGTTTGGTTCTCAGACTATCATATTTTTGTTTTTACTCTTACGGATGACTGGCGAACCTTTGTGCCTCTACAAAGTTATGGAAAGATGTAGCCAGCCTTGAACAAGCTTGTTACTATTATGGCATAATGTCTTCTTATGTTGCTTGGGCGAGGCCTGGGCATGGCGAAACTGTAATAAATAGAGTTTTAAAAAAAATGGAAATTTGACCTTTACACACCATTCAGAGATAATCTGGAGAATCTGACATTTATAGATTTAAAAATACAGAAGAACGATATTTAATCAGGAATGTGGAAACATTTTTCTCTTCTGGAAGAACAAATGTTCTTAAGCAATTCACCCCTGGGGTCATATGTTTTGAACAAGCAACATATGGCTGCCGGCTTTAAAATGGTGGCTGGTGAACTTTCAGGGCAGCAGAGGGTAAATAACTTCCCTGAAATGCAGTGAGCCTTCCTCCAAGGATGATCGGGTTTGTGGTTCAAAGAATTGTTTTTAAAATATATATATTTTTTTAATCCTTCATGTTTTAGCACAATTTCCCCCCAAAAATTGTTGCAAATCCAGAGGTTCTTAAGGGACCCTAAAAATATTTTGTGCTACTTCTATTTCATTTGGCGGGGTGGGAAACCCAAACCCCACAATCAGAGCCTGCAGACAGCACAGCGAGATGAAGTTGTACAGGCTTGCACAGCAGTGCTACCGCCCAAATTACTGAGACCTTGTAGCGTCAGAAATAAGACACGTGACACCAGTCGCATTTGCTCCGGCCTCTGTTAGCAGCAGTAATACTGCCATAACAGGGTTTAATTGTATTTCAAAATTCAACCATGTTGTCTTCAAACATCAGCTTGCTACTTTCTTATATTGTACACGTTTTACTATCATGTACATGTATTCCTCTCGATAATCAAGCTTAATTCCCCCAAAAAAGCTTGTCGTTCTCATCAATGAAACTGATTTTTGCCTTGAAATACCTCTAATTAGTATGACGATGACATCACTGGAAATGATACCACTCACCACTTAACCTAGAAATGACATCACAGAGAAAATCACATTGCAAACACTGGGCCCGATTCACAGAACTAACTTAAGACAAAATCCTAAACTTACTACTTTTGGTATTCACAGAAGTTAGGATTTTGTCTTAAGTTTGTCTTAAGACAGACTTAAGACAGACTTAAGTTAGGATTTTTTCTTAAGTCTGTCTTAAGAGAAATTTAAGACAAAATCCTAACTTCTGTGAATACCAAAAGTAGTAAGTTTAGGATTTTGTCTTCAGTTAGTTCTGTGAATCGGGCCCTATGGGATTCAGATCAGAGAAAAATATTCAATTCCACTACTATAAGACAGTTATGCACTCAATATGTTCATGATGGGACCCATTAGGTCAGAGCTACCATTAAGCCAGGGATATAAACAAAGACCAAATTTGAGCACAACATGTTTAGGAGGGGACCATTATTCCATGGCCCTCATACGCCATGATGGCCACAACTATGCCTTGACTACCATTTCAATTTGCTGTGGTCCTGGAGTTATTCCTGGTGGAGGTCTGGGTGGATGTATTGGTGATTTGAATAAAGGTAGCTCTTCCAAAACATTTTCCTGACAATAAACCTTCGAAGATTGGTCAGTGACTGGCTGCGGCGGGTAAAGGTTATTCATGTTCAATTGTGCCAGTAACCTACCCCTCTCTGCTTGCCTTGAAGTGAAGGATAAGGGCAGGGAGAGGGCGTTATAAACAGCGCTTGAAATGGAAAAATAGAAGCGTGGTTACCGGTTTGTTTCTGAGAAGTGCTGGTACTCTCCATTTGAAAGTATTACATCCCTCTTGAGAAGTATCAGTACTCTCCTACTCAAAATAAAAGAGTACCGGAACTCCGTACCGGACAGTACCGGCCCATTTAATGCACTGGTTATAAAGGTAGTCACATTAATCGCAGGTGCCGATCAAATCATAGCTGCGGAGCTCCCAGTAAAACTGGACCGAGTGGTACTGCCGCCATGATGAAAATGTAGTGTAAATGTGCTACAATTGTGTGGGCTCTTCCCAAGGCCAAATCGGGGCAAGCGGCCACCGTTCTGTGAAAGATGTGATAGACACGCTGGAAAAATGCGTGAGTGCGTTCTCCAATTGAATTCAAAATGGTGGCCTGCAGTATGGCGATACCGTGGACTGCGGCCGCCATCATGGGACTAAAATTAGCCCGGCATGAAGGTGACATCTCTGTTCATCCACTTGAACTTGAAACTTGAAAACACAAGTGTCGGAGCAGTTGAAAAAGCCTCCTTTTGATAATCCCATCGAAAAGACACACAGGGGATCGTATGAACATTAAGAAAGATTAAGAAATCCATGCGTATTAATCCTTATATGTTAGGATACCAAGGTACATTGCCATAATATGGCTGTCACTACCATCAGACTTACAACTGTGATATAGGGCATAATTATTGTTACCCATCATAAAAGAGACTATTGTTATACTGTAACTAGAAAATTCAGGTAGATCAGCCTAATATGTGCTCTGGTATAATGGTACATCTACCAAGAGTACAAGAAATTCAAGAGTATTATTACGCATCACAAACTAGAGTATTGATATACTGTAGCTAGAACGTACATGAGGCCAAGCCTAATATGTGCTCTGAGGTTGTGGTACATATATCAGGAGTTCAAGTGTAACTGGGTAAGGAGTCCTCATATACAGTATAAGCTGGTGGTGTAACATGGGACTGGGAATATCCTCATATTGATGTACAGGATGGTTTCTAATTTCATTCATCCCATGGAATATCATCGTTAAGCCCTTTGATGTGAGTGTGGAGTAAAAAAAAAACAGTGTTGCTCCCTTTGAAGAATGACCATTGGTCCCAACATTCACATGCCTCTAGAATAGTCCATTTAATGTCATCAGGTGTATGCTTGGTGGTCAGGACGCGTGCAGACATTTTGTTGTTACTGTGTTGGCAGTTTACATTGCTGCGATTTTCCATTATCCTGGTATTGACTGGTCTCGTTGTCATGCCCACATATCTGAGGTCACAAGGACAGGTAATGAAGTAAACACAGTTACTTGTCTTACAATTAGTGTGGCCCCTCTGTGTCCATGTACGTGTGAGATCCAGATAAATCTCTTTAGTTGCTTTTGTTAGGTGGCACGCACCACAGGATCCACAATGAAAGTGTCCTGTTACTGGGGGAATGGACCAAAGTGTGCGTTGTCTCAATTGAGTCCCCTTACGGAGTCAGGTATGGAATAGGAGATCCCTCGGGTTCTGTGTGCGTTTGAACGCAAAACGTGAACATGGGATGTTAGGAGAGCTTAAATGCATGACTGTCCACTGTTTTCCTATGATCTTTCATAAATTTGACTTGAATTGGGAGTGAAGGTGGTCACTCATGTAATGACGTCATTAACGGGTCTCGTCTAAGGTTCTAGCAAGGTTTTCTGGTGATTGTTCCTTGCCCTCTTGCGTACCTGAGTGACTATCTTATCTGGATAGTTGTGTGTTACAAGGTTGATATTGAGTTCTTTCGCCTGAGTGTCGTAGTCTCGCAGTTTGCTTCATTTACATCAAAGGTGAAGAAGCTGCCCTTAATGTAAGTTAATGTAAGTTGTCTTGAAGATACTGAGGATGATGGTTTTTGTAGAAGAGAAGGCTGTTTCAATTTGTAGTTTTTTTTTATAGTGGTGGTGCATGGCATCTGCATCCTTATGTGTCTGAACCTTAGGTGTTTTGGTGGCATGTGGTTGACTGAAGGTCTATATTCAAACATCAGTCATCTGATCTTTCTTTACAATTTGACATTTTATGGACAGCTAGATTGCTGATTTATTGTTTTTTGAGTTTGTGCCTTTCTAAGATGCAGCCTCAATGCCCTGCCTTTGTCTTGCCTTCTTAATCCTACTCTGATTTAAAACTTGAACTGAGCCGAGGGATGTGGGCTCATGTTCAGCTGTACGTTCCCTTGCTGTGCTCAGTGTGATAGAACAGTGTTAATAATTGGTTTTATCCACAGCCCTCATGCACTGTGCTGTTTCTTGGAATAGAAGTGTTCCCTGGTCAGATTTCTCCATCTTCATCAATACATCTGAAAATTAGGGATCTGTTTGTGCTTTGATCAGGGCCTATGGATGATCATTCTCCAATCAAACCAAGGTTCTCTCAATTCTTTCTGATTCCTGTCCTATGCTTTGGGTTGTTGGGGACAATTTTACTTTGTGAGCAACAATAATTTCCCTCCAGCTTTGAGGGATTTAGTTCTGAAGATTGTTAGTGGTGATTTTATTTCATCAGACTCACTGAGTTTGCTGTGTCATTGGATGGTAGCTGGCTCTGATATTAAACCTGTTTTGCTGCATTTTTGTTGATTGTGCATTGATCCATTAAACTAATTAAAGCATGCGCTTTAACAACATTTTTCATTGCTGACTTCTCCAATGGCTTTTGCAAGGACAATTGATTCGCATTCTTCATTACACTGAGTCTTGCTCTTTCTCATCAGTTATCATTGCACCACTACTACCCGGCTGTGTGGTTTGTTTCTTTGGTGTTAGTGGTGCTTCTTCTGTTATATTAAGCAAGCTCTTCTGGATAAAAAGACGGATACAAATTCACCGCTATCATGGGAAGGTCTGAACATTTAGTGGCATATTTACCAAACAGTCGCACAACAAGCCACCTTACTGTGTGACAGGGAAAGGACAGGAATGTGCCGGATTTAACGTCATACAACGCCTTTCTGCCTTTTACCAGCGCTGGTGCACAATGTTCTGCCGAGCGCCATCACAGGCGCCCATGCACCATGTATGTCTTTTTAAGTAAAGTTTTCTAAACTTTTGATAAATATGAAGTGATAAAAATGAGCAAACACACTTGTTTAATACAAAAATAAGAATGTCTTTCAGTATGGACATGTAACCCATTGGGAATGATTTCCAACAGCAAAGAAATATAGGTCTAGAGCATGGGTACACACAAACTTTCTCTCGGGGGCCAAATTTACAGTGTGGTTTGTGGCAGAGGGCCACACCGGTGGGGGCGGGGTCAATGGGGAGGGGGGCGGGGCTAGAAAGAAAAAAAACTGTGACCATGAGGTTGAACACAGGCCCCTGCAGCGGACGTCCTCATTCACTGAGCCACCAGACCCGGCACACACATCTTTCTCACTCTCTCTCTCTCGCTCTATCTCTCCCTCTCTCTCTCTGTCTCCCTCCCTCTCTCTCTGTCTCCCTCTATCTATCTCTCCCTCTCTCTGTCTCCCTCCCTCTCTCTCTGTCTCCCTCTATCTCTATCACACTATCTCTCTCTGTCTCTCTCTATCTCTCTCTCTCTCTCTCCCTCTCCCTCTCTCCCTCCCTCTCCCTCTCTCCCTCTCTCTATCTCTCTCTCTCCCTCTGTCTCCCTCTGTCTCCCTCTGTCTCACTCACTATGTCTGTCTTACCCTCTCTGTCTCCTCCCAATCTCTCCATCTGTCTGTCTCCCTCTGTCTGTCTACCTCCCTCTATCTGTCTCGCTTCCTCCATCTCCCTCTTTCTGTCTCCCTCTGTCTCCTTCTGTCTGTCTCCTCCCTCTGTCTGTCTCCCTCCCTCTGTCTGCGTCCCTCTGTCTGAGTCCCTCTGTCTGCGTCCTTCTCTCTGCGTCCTTCTGTCTCCCTCTCTCTCGGTCTCCCTGTCTCTCGGTCTCCCTCCCTCTGTCCGCCTCCGTCTATCTCCCCCTGTCTGTCTCCCTCCCTCTGTCTCCCTCTATCTGTCTCGCTTCCTCTGTCTCCCTCCCTCTGTTGCCCTACTCCCTCTGTCTCTCACCCTGTTTCTCTGTCTCCCTCCCTCTATTTGTCTGTCTCCCTCTGTCTGTCTCCCTCTGTCTGTCTGTCTCCCTCCCTCTGTCCCCGACTACTTCACAGGTCTTTAAAAGACCTTTTACTTGTTAATGAGGTTTGTTGTATGTCACCTCTTAGCGCCCCTGCATCTCCACTCTGACTATCGCTGGAATCGCCTGGCCCCCATAGAGTAGAGTCTCTCGGAGTCTGCGCTGCTGCGGCGATTTTTGCTGACATTCTTCAAAAATAAAAATAATAAAACACAGGTACAATGTCTGCAAGGTCCGCGGGCCACCAAGAAAGGCTTGCCGGGCTGCTGGCGGGCCGCGGGCCGTACTATGTGTACCCGTGGTCTAGAGGGAGACATATTATCTTATGTGTGTTTTTGGTCAATTTCCTCCTTTTTCTCCCTGACCTGTAATGCTACATTTAGATGGGGGGTCCCTTTTTCAGAAGGACCCATGCACCATGGTGCAAGGGTGCCTGCATTGTAGGTAGGACTGTTTTTGCATTAGGAAGGCCACCTTCCTGCATGAAACCTATCCCCTGAGGCATTTTCCTCTTTCTCTGTGTGATGCAGCACACACAGAAAGAGGAAAAATTGAGGAAAAATAAAGATATTTCTCCTCATTGCGCCTGCCCTGGGGATGCGTAGCAGACTGGACGCATTCCCAGGTCTACCATTTATGGTAAATCTAAGGATGCTCCAAAATCCATGGGTGTTGCATGGGAACACCCACGCATCACCTGTGGAACGTCTCCCTGGGGCGGGGCAACCAAAGTAGCGATTTGCGCTGCATTACTCTAGATTTATCAAACCACTTGGGGCCACCCAAGGGATCCTTGCGTGCCTAGATAAATCACATCCTCAGGGTTGCGTCACTTTTGCACCCCTTTGTGTGGCACAAAAGCAACGCAACCCTTTGATAAATATGACTCTTACTTACTTTAAAGAGGAAAGCAGGATCCGTCCCTTCCTGCTAAGACTCTCTGCTCATTGTAGCTACCCTTATGGGTCAACATTTGAGCCATTTACGCCTCTGCCTCTCTTGTTGGCTCTGTTCCAGCATGTCCTATGCTTTTACCTTCCCTTGTTGATTTTCCCTTAATTCTCCCTTCCATGCAGTACCTGCATTTCCAACCCACTCATCCCTTTATCCCATTACTCTTCTCTGCTTCCAGTGTCTCCTTCCATTTCCGTCTTACTCTTTCTCTAGTTCTATCCTTTCCTCTGGCTCACTCTGTCTTTTTCAATTTGCCCATCTGTGCTTCACTGTCCTTCCGTCCTGTGGAGGAGTGTGGCTCAATGGTTAGAGCGGCAGACCCTGATGCAGAGGTCTGGCCCGGGACCAGGGATCAATTCCCGCCTCGGCGGGTCTTGGGCTCAATTTCCCCGGACCTGATCATTCTCGCCTCGGTGCCTATTCTAATCATGGGTCCCACTCTGCAACTCTAGGCAATAGTTTGCTTAATCTCCACAACGCCCCCAACAACGCTAGGATGCCTGGCTTCACCTTGGGGGTGCCCAGGAGTGGGCTCCTCACAGGGAAAAACCAGGAAGGGTTCCACAGCGGTATGCGTACAAGCGCCGAGATACCCTCAGGGGTCGAATCGTGCGCTATACAAGTACTACTACATTTACATTCCCTCTGCCCTGCCTATACCCCGCCTACTCCCCTATTTATGTAGATCTCTCCACATCTTTTACGTCTACCAACTCTTTCTTCCCAGTCTTTTGTTGTCTCTTCCTCACAGACCTTTTAATTAATTTATTTGTGCTTCGTCCTCAACCAACCCTTCAATTACAATGACTCTCTTTACATCCTCCCTCTCTTTGTCGCTCCTCTCTTCGCCTCTTCCTGTTTCTTTATTCTTTCTCCTTCCATTAAGTGCTCTCATTTTACGTCTTTCCTTATCGTCTCTGTCTGGTCCTCCATATTTTCCTCAACTCTTCAAGCTGCTGGCTGACATTATCTCTCTTTCACACTTCTTCATCAATTTCCCTCTCTTCCGCTTTGCATATTTTTGAATCTTCTTGTCAGTCTCTTATCCGGCTCCCCTTCACATTTCCTTTATCTTTCTGCCTGTTTCTTTCCAATCTCATCACCTCTTTTTCTCTTATTCCATGTTGCGCTCTCTCTCTCTCTCTCTCTCTCTCTCTCTCCCCCCCCCCTTTCAGCATTTTTTCTGAATGCCCACACTGCTCTATTCTCTTATTCAGATTTTCTCAGGTGCTCTCTCTCTCTCCATCTCCCTCCCTCTCTCTCTCACTTTTTCTCTCTCATGCATTTAATTCTGCCAAGCTCTCACTGTAGTTCTCTAACCTTCAGGTTTACCCAATCTTTAATTTTCTTCCTGTTCGGTCTCTCTGGCTGTCTAACTCTCTCTGTCACTCCCTCCACCTCTCTCTCTCTCTCGCTTTTCTTTATCACCCTGCTGTCTCTCTCTCTCTCTCTCTCTCTCTCTCTCTCATTTGCTCCTGTTCTATTTGCTTTCACCAGAGGTCTTCACTGTGCTCTTTACTCCCCCCGTGTCTTCTGCCTCTGTCCGTCTTCTCTGTCTCCGGTTCATTCGTGTCTCCCTGGCTCTGTTGGAATGTAGGTCAGATCACACATTCGGAATATTAAGTATTTGGTTTCTAGGTTGCGAGTGAAATGCGGGCTCTGCAGGCTGTAAGTCGCGCATAGGCCTGTCAGAGAAAGGTGAGGCTCCATGAAAGCTTACACACCTCACTGTTGATTCCGACCTAGGAGCAGGTTTTGAGTCACGTGATGAAAAGAGACGCGAACGTAAGGTTAAGAGATGACTCCATGACACCCAGCAGCAATGCACCAGATCTGGGCTCCACTTACACAAATCTCTGCTCTTCAGGGATGCTAGTGCCATTGAATCAAGTGAAGTGCATCCGGACTACAATACCCAGAATTCATGATGTTGCTAAACTACAGACCCGGAGCACTGTGGGGGTGGTTTATTCCTACCTTGCTGAATCTACCTAGAGGTCGAAGATGAAGAGAGATTCAGGGAGCATCTGCCGGGCACTTATAAGTAATACACTGCTTTTTGTGTAGCGCATTATTGTACCTATCAGATGTGCCTCTTTCCCGCTTTAAAGATACACAAATTAGTCACCTTGGAATGATGCATGGCGGCAAGATAGCCCTGCTGAAATTCAAGCTTGTGACCTGTCCACCACCACATGTCTCAGCTGCGAGCGTTCAACTCACTGAAAGAGAAAGGTGTTGCATGCTCAAAGTACAGAAAGTATTCTTCCTATATTACATTTATCCAAAGCCCTTTATTAAGAACTTGTTTAATTCAATTGTGATCACCCATTTGACCCTGGTATACATTTAAATGAATATCAACGAATGTAAGGGTGTGTTGAGCATGTGTGAGCATGTGACCTTCACCTCAGACACACACTCCACCCGTGAGTAATTCACGTAAAACATATTTTCAGGGATTTATAATTATCATCCTGTAGGATAGGGATATAAGGAAAATAGAATATAAACCGCATATGAATAAACCTATTTGGTTGGGAAGGTACAGAGGGGCATATTACCAAGCATAAGCGAAAAATGTCGCTAAGCTTGGTTAGCGGCTATATTTATATCGCCGTGCTTCGCCTATTTTTATCGCTTAGGAGCCTTGCTATTATCAAGGTTTATCTCCTAAGCAATAAAAATCGGCCGAAATGCATGAATATCGCTGAAAAGTCAGCGATATTCATGCATTACCGAGCAAATGCTCTTAGCCATGTTATCCACCTACCATTGGGTAACATGGCTAATTATTTCCAAAAGTTGGTAATAGGAGTTAGCGATGTTAGCGACTGTTTCCAGTCGCTAACATCTTGGCACGTCCACTTTGCATGTCATTAGCGATATATATCGCTGACATGCAAAGTGGGCCCCCAGAAGCTCGCTATCTCCTACTAGCTGTCGCTAACTGGTGTTAGCGACAGCTAGGTAATAGGGCGATTAAATTATCGCCGCTTTAGCAGGAAAAATTCCAGCTAGAGCGGCGATAAGGCCCTTGGTAATATGCCCCAGAGTTTTCTTGGAGAACGAAAACATTCCTTCCTGTAATGCAAGTGCAAGGATGCCTGCATTGGCGCTGGACAGCACACAGTGTGCCAGAGCAAGAAGAGAGATAAAATGCTCCATGTCTTTGCAAACATGGCACATTTCCATTCTCTCCCTTTCATGCAAGGCAGCACAGCAAGGTCCCTTTCTGCGCAGCATTGTGTGAAATAATAGTACATATGGCCCTAAGTTTCTGGTTAACGACTTCCCAAATGTCAAGGTCTTTCTGCAGTTTTTCATCATTTCTGGCCAGTTTCACCGGTATGTCCTCTGCCAGAGTACATTCAGTAACATCTTAAGGCAACTTTCTAATGTCAGTTTCCTAGGTGCTACTAATGTATTGCAATGTGCCTCTTAGCTAGCAACAGAGTGAGTTGTACAAACCTTCTCTTGGTTTTTTTTTTTTTTACGGTTGACTGCATCTATTCCTAATAGGCATGTCTGAGAGAACTGTATAGTGAGCTGAATGCAACTGGAATTCCTGTCTGCCACTTCTTTCCAAATCTCTAATATGTTCTATGCATTCCCACATCCAGTGAAAATATGTGATCTCCTGGTCGTTGAATTAAGGGAAGCTAGTAATCCCACTTGGTTCGGATTTATGCAGCATTGCAGGTGTCACAAAGGTTTTGTGTGTAAAATTGTAAAATTGCAGTTTAAGTGACGAAATCTCGCGTTAAATCTCACGTTATCGGATCCCTCTCCTATAACTGTGAGAGCACCCTGCTTTGTACACTAAAGGCATTTTCCCACTTTACTCCGGTTTACAGCTCTGGGGGGCATATTATCAAGGGGCTTTAGCTCCGCTTTTTTGGCTTTAAAAGCCAAGAAAGCGGAGATAAAATTATCTCCCTATTACCAAGCTGTCGCTAACACCAGTTAGCAACAGCTAATAGGAGATAGTGACCATCTTGGGCCCCGCTTTGCATGTCAGTGATATTTATCACTAATGACATGCAAAGTGGGCGTGCCAAGATGTTAGCGACTGGAAACAGTCGCTAACATCGCTATCTCCTATTACCAACTTTTGGAGATATTCGCGCTAAGCGCGAATATCTCCAAAAGCTAACACCTACCCAGGAGCAGTTCTTAGCCGTGTTATCAAATGGGAGGTGGATAACATGGCTAAGAGCATTTGCTCGATAATGCATGAATATCGCTGACTTTTCAGCGATATTCATGCATTGCGGCCGTTTTTTATGACATTTGCGAGAAACCTTGCTAATAGCAAGGTTTATGTGCGATAAAAATCGCCGATTTGCGGCGATAATTTTTGTCTCTAAACAAGTTAGAGACAAAAATTATCTCTATTGGTTGGTAATATGCCCCTTGGTTTGGTTTATCTTGTCTGAGAGCCAAGTGAAATGATACATCCTTGCCCCTGATCTGTGCCCATATCCAGACTTTATACATTTGACTCACTTGGAGTACTTTTGGCATGGCCTCGGATTTATTTTGTTACCTGGCACAGAGTGCCCAGTTTGGAAAGGTCCACCACTATTAAGCAACCCCACTCCTTCAATTTCCATATCTACATCAAATTGTTCAGAAAGCTGCCACCGTGGTAAATCTCACATGTATGGATGCACTTTACTTCATCTAGATCTAAACCAGTATCATGGCCCTCACCAGCCGAGGTACCTTCGGCTCGAACCTGGACCTTGAAAACAAACATAGCGTCGGGTCATCGTTCGGGAGTGACCCACCAAGGAGTCCTTCATCTATACTCTATTCTGGATCACACCAACTTGCTGTGAACAGTAATTGTGCTAATATGGAGGGTGCTACAAGGCCCTCAACCCCCTTTCCTCATAACTATGTTAAGATATCCTTTTTGACTCTGCTGCTTTTTCTTCCCCAGATCGAAGCATTCAGGACTGATCGCAATTGATCATGAATATACCAGGGAGTCCAATGCATACTACAGTGGAATAAGTACAGACGTCTGGCAATACCACAATGTTTGTGATAGCTATTCATTCTGCTACTGACAGGGGGCGCAAAATCCACCCACAGATCAAATGACCTCTGCCAGAGGAGTTTGCAGAGTTTTATCAAATCCGCGTTCCTGTGGGAACGCAAAGTTGGGGCCAAACTCCGACTCTTTAGCGGAGCGGAGTACGAGGCCAGCCCCTTTAAAAAGTGTTTTTTAAAAACCCACTTACCTTCTTTTTTGCCCGCCCTCTTCCTCACAGCGGTGTCTCCTTCTTTCTGTCATCCTCCTCCAAGCGTCCCCATACGTATTGCGTTTTGCGTGATCTGCGCAAGATGTAATACGTACAGGGGCACGTGTAGGAGGATGATGGAGAGAAGGAGACACCACAGCGAGGAGGAGGGCGGGCAGAAGAGAAGGTAAGTGGGTTTAAAACATTTTTTTAACCCTTTCCTGGGCCTGGGGAAGAGCTGAGCCTAGAGTAGTTCATCTGAGTTTTTTTTAAAACTCCGTGGAACTACGCGTGGCACCACTCCGCATACTCCCCCAGGCTTAGTTTGCAAACCTTCAATCTGTTGATAAGAATATTGGTAAGTCATCAGTAGACAGTGATGTTATGATATGGTATTTTATGTTCTGTTATGTTACGTTGTTAGTTTTAGATGTTAGTCTATGCACATCTAGGGCCTAGTGGGACTACTACAATTGGTCCCACAGCATCACTTTTTTTGTTGACGCATCTGTAGAGATGCGTCACTTTCCCTGTGCCACCATGCGAAACCCTTGCGTCATCATGGATCTGCCATATTTACAATACGGCGCACTTTGGCGCAAGGATTGACAGATGTGTCAGAAATTCTGAAGCATCTGGTGATGGAAAAGTCACGCGTTGCTGGAGTCATGTCGCAAACACATTGCAACTCCAACAATGCGTGTTGCGGCCTATTCCCAACACACTGCGTCACTCCTTACGCCTACTTCAAGCAGGCGTAAGGTTTTGACGCAGTGGCGTCCTAAAAGTCACGCAGTGAAATCTTGTAATTTCACTGCATCACTTTTACGAGGCTTTCCTGTGTGGGAACGCCTACCCTGCATACATTATACCTGACGCAGGTATAATGTCACACAGGGCTTTACAACGTGACGCATCTCCCTAGATGCGTCACGTTGTAAATGGGCCGCAACTTTTACGCTGCCACTGCATCACAAAAGTGACGCAACCACGGCGCAAAAGTGACGCAAGGGGCTTGTAAAGCTGCCCCCATGTTTTTATGCATGCTGAGTAAAGGAGCACAAACCTTGTATGGAAGCTACTAAGGGCCTAAAGTACAAACATATGTTTTTGCCATTCGATAATTGCGAAAAATACCAAATCCAAATTACCTACTCGTATAGCAATCTGTACTAATCACTTTCAGTACCTAATTGTTGTTCCTTAGGATTCGCAATTGTTGTTTTCCAATTCCTCAATTGTCATTTGTCGATCATTGCAAATTGTGCGAATTGTGCAGCGATAAATTACATCCCCAGGAGCACATTGCTGCTTAGGAGAATCCAAAGAAGAGGCTCACAGGTGCAGGAGAAAACACAGCAAGATTGACAAGCCAAGAGAGAGAGAGAGGAAAGGGGCAGCAAGAGAAAAGATAGGTTCTGTGACAGTGCATTAGAAATTGGTGTCCAGAGATGTGTTGGCAACAATGTTAAGTACTTTGGGAAATCCATCTGCACTTGCAAGAAATCCATGACAGAATAAATGCAGTCGATGCCATCAAACAAATAATAGATGAAGTCTGCTAGAGTTGGTATTATTTCAGGTCACATAGGAAAGAAATAAACGAGCAACCTGAAGGAATGAAGCAGACACACTGGAGGGACTTTACAGTCAACCACCAGCTTTTGCCTTGGAGGCGATGATTGAAGCTACTTTCATGCCAGAGGCACTGACAGGAGTCAGCACAGCTATGCAATTTTTATTTACTCAAGTAACACCAAGATGGAGCAATATGTGCCAATATCTAAGATTTTTTAGTACATTCATAGTCAACTTGTAAATTGCTGATTTATATATTGCATTCTGGGAGTTGTCATTTTAAAAATATATATTAAAAACATGACTGCAAATCTCATACTGCAATGAAAAACCTGGACAATCTCAGCTACTTCGAAAGCTTTTGTTCTCTGAACAGCTTGTACTAATTATGTTGCATATGTCCAGCATTGTAAACACACATTTCTTTTTTTTTATTTCAGTAGAATTTTATTGAAAATTATATTTACATGGTACAGAGGATATACATGGGAGACAAGGAAGAGGGGCCCCGGGGAGGGGGGGTGAACGTTCGGTAGTGATTTGCCGCCATTTGTCCACTTTACTCTCGTTGCTTCTTCAGTTCCTCTTGGCAACCCCCCCTCCTCCTTGCAAAATTGTCCAATTCTCTTTGTTCCCCCGGTGGCGTAGAGAGAGAGGTATAGAGAAGAAGAGTAGAGAGAGTAGAGAGCAGAGAGTAGAGAGGTCCGGCTAGTTGGCATAGTTGGCATAGTAGGTGATCATAGTAGTCTATTCAATCTATTCAATGGTGTCTTATCTTGTTCTTGTTTGGGGCTTGTTTCCCTGTTGTCTGTCTGGCATTCAGGGTGGCTTGTGTGAGGACAGGTAGTTGTCCAGCGAGAGCCACATTTCGCTTTTCTTCCCTGCGCTCGGTAGATTGCTGGATGTCATGTTGTCGGCCCCCCGCAGGAAAATGACCCAGTTAAACCAGGCTTTGTAGGTGGCTTTCGCTGTGTCTTTCCAGTTTGTTAAAACCGTCTTGACCACTGCTGTGAGCAGGAGGTCAATCAGGTCTCTGTCCGTTTCGGATCTTATGGAGGGGTCAGTGTATCCCAGTGCTAGACATTTCTAATATCTGAATCACGATAGTGGAGAATTGCATTGTAGAAGTTGTAGTTTGTAGTTTTAGGTGAATATGAAAAGCGACTCAAGTGCACAATCTAGGTGGTACATGTCAAGTTTCAATTGTGAGATATTTCATACCATCTCACTCCAAACTCTACATGAAGGATATAAAGCAATTGTGGTGATAAAAGGCCTTAATAAGTAAATACTAACCTGCACCTTTGGAACACATGCCCCATTACAAGAGGAAGAAGCTGAAGTTAACATTGATTTTGACCCTGATGGATCTGACATGGGACTGCTAACAACACCTGCACACAATCATCAGCGTGGTCTCCCACAGGATAAAGAGAAGCAGTGAAGGCACTTCAGTGGAAGAGACACAGTGCAAAGGCGGAAGGCACCTATTGGTCAGGATGGACAAAGAGGGACAGCATCCAACGGGCAATCTAGCGTGCTTCAAAAATCAATGCTGGTTGTCCAGCGCCAGCAAGTGATGTACATACACAATGCTGGAAAAAGGTAAGAGTCCTGGAATAGGCTATACATGAAGGTTTTACCAGCATTATGGACGGTTATCAGGCAAACAGCATCCCAGATGGGGACAATGACTGAGGCTGTGACTTTTCTCTCTGGTGCAATCCATGAACAGTCAAAAGAAAATATACCTTGCAGGCAGATATCAGGGATTTAGGAGATCAATAGACAGACTGCCCAGTGCTACCGAGGTTCTGTCTTGCCGCACTGTTAACTTACAAGTTGAAATTGGGGCATTTGACTGGCCCAATGCCAGTGACCCAAAACGGGTGATATTGCCCCAGGAGGACTTACAGGCTGCTCCGTTTACCGCTGGAGAGTGAGTTCTTGGACATAAGGAGGCATTCACCCTCAGAAGAGTCTCTGGGACTTCGGTGGCCACTGAACTCAATAAGAGGAGCCAGGGTTCTGGCAGAGATGGGCAGGAGCTGGCACGGTATGAGAGGTCAACTGTGGGCAGATGGAAAGACAGACACAGAAGGAGTAATGATATAAAAATGCACCCAAACATGTCAATATTACATGTTGACTTTGTAATTCTGTTATGTTCTTTGAACATGATCTGCAAGTCATCTTCCTGCTGTCATACGTGATTGGCAAATTATACCTGTGAATAAACAGAACATTTTTGTTGAAACATTAAAATGTGTTTATTAAAATTTTTAGATACAAAAAAAAACTTGGATGAACATTTACTTCCGAAATAGTTGTTGGTTGCATCTTTTTAGTGTACCCTTCAGTCATCAGCTCTAGTGACATCCTGACCTGGACTTGCATGACCAGGGGTCTTCTTTCTCATCAGAATCATCATCATCTCGTCCAAATGACAATCCTTTCCTGGTTGCAAAGTTATACAGCATAACACAACATGCTATGATCTTACAAGACGTTTCTGGTGCATTCTGCAGTGCACTACTTCACTTTTAGAAATGCACCGGCTTCTCGGTTGATTGATCAGCACCGGCTTCTACCTTTCTGCTCCACCTCAGAATGTGTTCTCCTGGTGCCACACTGTACCTCCTCTACCTTGGCGAGGCATGCTGTCAACAAGCAAGACTGAATGGCTTATGCACTGTAATCTACAAGGAGTGCTTTTCTTAAAAGATGATGAAAATTAACAGATAAATTATGCAATGTTGGAACAGGGTTGTTACCTGCCTAAAGGGCTCACATCTCCATGCTCTCATCTTTCTAAACGGTTGTGAAGCGCACAATGCACAGGTACGAATCATGGCTTCTGCCAGGGTAACATGCAACCAGGTCTGTCTGTAATAAGGCACTGAGAGTTGCAAACCATCTGTATATTTAGTGAATGTTTCTTATACCTGTTCCTAACTTAGGCGGTGATTACAATGTTGTGCCGCCCAATTAGGATGTGCCTATCGTGGTGGCGATCGTAAAAGTGCCCTTTTACACTGTGGTCTAGATTGCGGCCCAGGAATAGGGCTGCAGCACAAGCCGCAGTGTAAAAGGACACTTAGTGCACATCCATGCACTGTGTGCCCGGCACCATGTAGGTAAGGATACGATTCTGACCACCGCTCCTACGGGATCTTGGATCCTGTCAGAGGAGGCGATCTTTCCCCCGACCTCTGCGGTCCACAACCTTCATTGAGATGTGGCGGTCGGACCGATGGCCTGTCTATCGGGTGGACCGCCATTGACGGGCTAATGTTGGCAGTCCATCCAACACTGTAATCGGCCCCTCAGTATTACATGCCTGATTGGGGGATATATTGATATGTTGGACTCATTTATACAGCCAATGACTTGTAAAAATTTTGCAATGCAGTAAAATCCCAACTTGATGGCCTGCAACTCCTCTGGTATGTTAGTAAAAGTTGTCTTGGCTTGTATCCTAGATAACATGGCATCTAGGAAATGGTGTAAGGAGCACAGGACCTAAACATGATAGGGGATGGCCTTCCTTATATGTGTGTCTGTCCATAGTATAGCCGTAGAGCCTACCAAAGCGGGCTCTACCGGCCATTAAAGGCGCGGGCCATTAAAGGCGTGAGCCAAAGGCGAGGGCCTTTAACAAGGGGGCTGGCCTTCAATGGCCAGTAGTTCCCGCTATGGAGGGCTCTGAGGCTTTTAGAACATTCCTCCCCTAGAGGGCAGAATGTTCTTATTTGTAAAACAAAGGCCTCACGGTCCCGAGGGGATTTAAATCCCCTTGGTCTTCATCAGGCCTTTTGTTCACAAAAACAGCCCTGAACAAACATTAGACGTTGGAGCTCCGGGCTTCTACCAGTCATTAGAAGCCCGGAGCACTCCACTGTTTTCAATGAAGCTCCCAGCATTCTAGTGTTCTAAAATGGATTAGAACATTGGAATGTTGGGAGCTCCATTGAAAACAATGGAGTGCTCCGGGCTTATAATGGCTGGTATAAGCCTGGAGCTCCAACATTCCAATGTTTCTTTGTTCACAGCTCTGGCTATGAACAAAGGCTTCAGGGAGCCTGAGGGAATTCCAATCCCCTCACGCTTCCAAAAGGCTTTGTTTTTTTGTTAGAACATTCTGTCCTCTAGTGACAGAATGTTCTGATAGCCTTATATCCCTTCGTAGATGGGCTATACCGCTATTAAAGTCCCTCTCCCAGGTTAAAGACCCTTGCCTGCGGCTCGGGGCCTTTAACGCTGGAGAGGGCCTTTAATAGCTGATATAGCCCTCTACGGCGGGCTATAAGGCTATATTAGTACATCTATTAAGGCTAGTATCATCCTTCTGCTGAGCCCGTGCTTGTTATAAATCTCCTCCTCTGTCTCCTTCTCCTTGCTGTGCTGCCAAAACCCTCCCGCTCCTCACCATTGTACACGAAGCAGCCATTTGAGAAAACAAAACCAAGTTTAGGACCCACTTTAACGCTTTGCAGAAGGTTTCTACTTGATGATAGTTAGTGAGCGTAAAATTCAGAATTTGCGATTATTTGCGAATAAAAGAAATTATAAAAAGATATTGGGTGCATATAATTTTCCATTTATGATTTGGTATTTGTAATCAGGATTCACCGAATCACAAATGTGACTATTCACTCAACATTTTTTTTAATCAGTTTGCACATTTAGGTGATAGCAGCAGTATATTTTTGCAGTCACAAATGAGTTTGTGAATCGTTTATAAATCAAGCTTTTGAGTATGAGGCCTATTTTAGTGCCACATAAATACACCAAGTTGGAGCTAGCCAATGTATTAAATCAAATAGATGTCTTCCTGATAAATTCACAAGCTCTGCTCACCACTTAATGAGGTGTCTCCAGCAGCACATAGTGCTGTGGCGCAGAACCGTGACTCGGGGATGCAATATTTACTAACAGAGAGCAGCAAACCTCTCTATAAAATCTTTGTCTCTGGGGACAATTAAGGGATGCTTCAAACATCACAGACAGCTCCTCTATTCACTGAGCTCTGCTCTGGGTCAGCTCTGTTGATAGAGTCGAGCACCTTGGAGATGCTTATGTGCACAAAGAACTCATTAAACTCTGCTCGAGTGCATCTCCAACAAGCACTGGGCCTCTGATGGATTTTCTGCAGAACAGACCTCAGAGAATAAGGTCGAAGACGCGCGAGCTGCTGCGGCCATTCTCTAGAACATATAAGAGCTGATCCTTCTGAGTGGAGACCGTTGTACTGAGAGACTGAGCAGGAAATAGTCATGAATATGAAGTGTGTGCATGCTTGTGTGTGTACGTGCATATGTGTGTGTACATGCTTGTGTGCACGTGCATATGTGTGTGTATATGCTTGTGTGTACGTGCATATGTGTGTGTACATGCTTGTGTGTATGTGCATATGTGTATCTACGTGCATGTATGCGTCTGTCATGTGTGGATGCACGTGTGTGAGTATGTTGGTGTGTGTGCATGCATCTTTTCATGTGTGTGTAAGCAAATGTGTGTGTGAGAGTATGTTGGTATGTGCGCACACATGTGTGTGTATGTGCATGTGAGTACACACATGTGTGTGCATGCATCTGTGTGTGTACGCACATGTGTGTGAGTATGTTGGTATGTGTGCTTGTCTGCATGCATGTGGGTGTACGTGCATGTGAGTAGTTACATGTGTGTGCATGTGGCTGTGTGTGTACGCACATGTGTGTGAGAGTATGTTGGTGTGTGTGCATGTTTGCACACATGTGTATGTATAGGCATTTATTTTTATATACACATACTTTTATATGCACACACACACACACACACGTGTGTGTGTGTGTGCATGTGAGTGCGTGCATGTGTGTACACATGTGTGTGTGAGCGTTTGTTGGTGTGTGTGCATGCATCTGTGCATGTGTGTGTACGCACATGTGTGTGCCTGAGAGTATGTTGGTGTGTGTGCACGTGTGCACACCTGTGTGTTTGTCTGACTGCGTCAGATTTTACCATCACTATGAAGACTGGGCTGGACCTCATGGTGCAGACTTTATACGCCACACGCAGATTCCCTTACTTGATTTCTTAGAATTATAAAATAGTTCAGTTTCCTCCACTTCATGTGAAGAGTCACTACTCTCCTTCAATGCTTTTATTTTATATATTGTTAGTCTACAGCGCTAACACAACTGAATAGCAATGAAAAGCAATTAGTAAGGATTGATATGGAGCGATCACAGGAATATAAAATTGAGCCCTGGCAAAGGCTTGACTATTTTTAGATGTAAATAAAAGCTTTGGTTACATGTTTTTAAGCAGTTTCCTCGTGTAGAGGACAAGCAGAGACATCCAAACTGTGAGCCACTGAGTGCAGGGGCCAGCAGTAAGCAGTCTGGCATGCAGACCTCAGGTGTCTGGTTCAGGTGGTATGGGCACACCAATTTGGAGAGATGCACAAGTATGGATCTTCTGTAGAACCTTATGATATTTGGGATTTTAAAAAAACCTTTCTGTGTATTATAATGATTTTGCAAAGTTCTGATGAGTTCTGTGACAATATAGAGAAACAAGGGTGAAGGCTCAATTTCTTCATAAGGTCTGGGAAAACCAAGGTGAGTTGCAACATTCTTTTAACGTACACTAGGGAGTATTTTATTTCTAATAATACAGGGTCACACATCACCTTTCCACAAACTGCTTACATCCTTGGTGTGAACTGAAGGTGATACATTGTTTACAGAGATGAAGAATAGAAGTAAACTATATAGAGTGAAACTCAACTCACTAAAAACAGTTACTAATATGTTGCAAAAATATTAGGTCGATTTCATGTGAGTCAAATTACTACATTGCTGTAGCTCAGAATGTGTTGACTATGTAGAGAGATTCTGTCTTTCGTTTAATGAACTATAATGTAGAAAAAATAAACATATTGTCATAAATATCTCCTTTGTGTGGTTCATTGTTAATTTTAAACCCACTTGTTGTTTAAACCTAAACTGTAAGTATGCTCTATGCCTTGTGTTTCTCTTTGGCTGCTGGCTCTGGCAATAGGCATTATGACATCACAACTCAACTGTAATACTTTATTACAGCTGTGTACCTATGTAATTTTGTTATTAAAGATAGATAAAGACTTTACTACTAGAATGTAATAAGAAAGTTTCAGATGGTCTTTTATATGGGAATAGTGAGTTTTCATGTTTTAAAAGGGTTTAAAAATCTCGTTCTCTTTCACGAACAACTAATGGAGTGCCTTAAGAACAGGTTATTTGTGGACACTCTTTTTGTAGCCAAATAGGTGGAAAGCAGTTTATTATTTAAACATTGCAAATCACTTTTGTGGTGATTTCCAGGTAAAGACCATTGCAATTATCTGTGTGACAAAGGGCCATTGTGCTCACTAGGACTATTCAGCTGTGAGTTTACAGTAGATGGAGTGTTTCTGGAATGCACTGAAGGTGACTGAACACATTCTTAGTTATGCTTTCTACTAACTGGCTAAATGACACGTTAGAGTCAAAGATAACTCCAAGATCTGAGCCTTAAGTTGAGGGAGTTGGTATAGAGGTGATGGTGAGAAACATTGTGGTTGAGGAGTCTCCATATCACATGTAGGAAAGCCTGTTTTGGTCCACATTGCCCTGCAGTGGCTGCGGATTAAATCCACTGTTCGATTAAAGGGTATCATTGAGTTAAGAAATGGCAGTACCTGTAATTACAGCGCGGACATACTCAAGTTTAAGAGATACATAAATGCGACACAATTGTAGCACGTCTCTGGGGTGAACAACCTTTACAACGCAACTTTTACCACGCAGTGCCTTTACAACGCAACTTTTACAACACAAACCATTACAACGCATTGCGCTGGGGGGCGCTCTAGGATAGGGAATAGATTTAATTTACTATCCAACACCTTCCCTACTATCCACGGGGACTGGAGTTGGAATAGTAAATTAAATAATTCACTATCCAACACCCAAAAGCACTATGCGTTGTAATGGTATGCGATGTAAAAACCGCGTTGTAAAGGCATGCAATGTAAAAGCATGCGTTGTAATGTCATACATCCCACTCCGGTCCTCACACACAACATTACTTTTAAATGTCTCACAATCATAGCACATCTTTGGCCCTCACACACAACATTACTTTTAAATGTCTCACAATCATAGCACATCTTTGGCCCTCACACACAACATTACTTTTAAATGTCTCACAATCATAGCACATCTTTGGCCCTCACACACAACATTACTTTTAAATGTCTCACAATCATAGCACATCTTTGGCCCTCACACACAACATTACTTTTAAAAGTGGGTCAATCAGAGCACATCTCTGGCCCTCACACACAACATTACTTTTAAATGTGGAATACTCATAGCACATCTCTGGGCCTAACATACAGCATTACTTTAAATGTGGCACATTGGTAGCACATCTCTGGCCCTCACACACAACATTACTTTTAAATGTGGCACATTCGTAGCACATCTCTGGCCCTCACACACAACATTACTTTTGAATGTGGAACAATCAGAGCACATCTCTGGCCCTGACACACAACATTACTTTTAAATGTGGCACATCCGTAGCACATCTCTGGCCCTCACACACAACATTACTTTTAAATGTGGCACATTCGTAGCAGGTCTCTGGCCCTCACACACAACATGACTTTTAAATGTGGAACAATCAGAGCACATCTCTGGCCCTCACACACAACATGACTTTTAAATGTGGAACAATCAGAGCACATCTCTGGCCCTCACACACAACATGACTTTTAAATGTGGAACAATCAGAGCACATCTCTGGCCCTCACACACAACGTTACTTTTAAATGCGGCACATTCGTAGTACATCTCAAGCCCTCACACACAACATTACTTTTAAATGTGGATCAGTGCACATCTCTGGCCCTCATACACATTACTTTTAAATGTGGAATACTCTTAGCACATCTCTGGCCCTCACATACAGCATTACTTTTAAATGTGACACATTCGTAGCACATCTCTGGACCTCATGCACAACATTACTTTTAAATGTCACACAATCAGAGCACATCTCTGGCCCTCACCCACAATGCTGCTTTTAAATGTGGCACACTCAGAGCACATCTCTGGCCCTCATGCAGAACACTGGTTTGAAATGTGGCACACTCATAGCACATCTCTCACCCTCACACACAGCATTGGTCTTAAATGGGGCACAAATGTAACTCATACCTGGCCCTCATGCACAAGAATGATTTAAAATGTGACGAAATTGTAGCACATCTCTTGCCCTTATGCACAGCACTTGTTTTAAATGTGGCACAATCGTAGCACATCTCTGGCCCTCACACACAAGAGTGGATTTCCACACTTGACACTGACCTACCATGCATCCTCCCCCAACCACACATGCAAGCACACGCTTCCTGTGATCAGACTAGGCAACAGCATCACGATTCTGCAGAATGTTGTTACATCAGTTGTTCTCTCTTTCAAGTCCATTTGGGAATTAATTTCTGTGTGAAAATGTTTGTTCAACAGGACAGTGATGCTGGTGACGGCTGGATACCAAGCCTCTAGAGTGGGCTTTTGCCAGCAGACCTGGTGCCCAGTGCACCACAGCTGGCACTGTTGTTCCTGCATATTACTGAATTGACTAACCCTTTTTATATTTCCTGTTTGGATTACACCCTGTCAACATATAAGCAATACCCTTCTGGACAAAGAGAAAAGAACCCAAATTTAACTTTCTGCCAATTCCATGTGTTTTACTGTCTACTGCACATTCATTCTCGCCTGCTAAACAGTCAATGCCGTCCAAGTATTTCCCTGGTCTGGGATCCCCCAAAGCTGTTGTTCCATCTGCTGAAGCTCCCCATCTGTCCATGCTCTCCTTTCTCTGGTGCACATGTGACAGCACTTTACGCATGCGCACTGACAGTGCTGTCTTTTGCTCTCCCATTTGCTAAAAATACCTCAAGCCCAAACTAAGCACTATCTCCAAATCCCCAGGAGCAGAGTTAGAATAGTAAACCATCCTGGGATGCACGACATTACAATCCATATATTCACAATGCAGGTCCTTACCACACAGGAATTGCAAAGCATTTAACTATACAACATGTAGGAAGGGGGAGTCTCTGGTTGGCGCAGTGCAACACTGGCGACAAGCAGGGCCTCTCTCTTCCTCGTCAGGGCTGAGGGTTACCTTCAAGACAACCTCTGCTTACCCTCTAGGTAGTGTGGCTTAAGCAGTCTTAGGCTAATCTCTGGGGCATGTAGGGTTAAACATTTGCAATATCACACCATCACAACCAACCCACCACACAATGACACCAAACTGTATTTGTAAAAATATATGTTCTTTATATAAATCTCAAGCAGGCTTGTAAATACAGTCTTGGTTACTTCAAATGCAGGTTCCAGTTACTCTTTATGAAAAAGGCACAGTTCTTGAATAAATGCGGTCTTTTGGGCCTTCTGCCCAGCTTTAGAGAGGTTCCAGTGTCTTGTAGCGCTTCAAGGCGCTTCCCGCTGTCTCCTCTCTCGAAATGAGTCACCCTTCGGGGCTCGACTCGGGGAGAGGGGGCCGCGGGCCTCGGAGAGCGTCAGGCGGGGCCTCGGGGGCCAAGAGCAGAGCGCGCCTCTGACTCTGGGGCGGCTCGCGCTGCCAAGCAAACAGCAGCGGTGAGGCTCCCGGGGTGCCTGAGGTCAGACCGCGCGGTGCGAGCTCGGATTGCAGGACGCTCGCGCCGCGGAGGGGCAAAGACAGTACCTTTCACTTCTTGTGGTGATCTTCGGAGAGGGCGGCTGAAGGGGGCGCTGTCCCACGTCGCGTTGCTTCCTTGACGGGCGGTGCGAACTGCGGCTCGAGGCAGCAGGTCACGGGTCACCCAGGGCGGCGGTGCTCGATGGGGCTCAGATCCTTTTACTCAGTCTTCTCGTCCGTCCTGACGGCGGCGGCTGGGTGTGGCGCAGTGGCAGTACGGTCCCCAAGTGCGGGACGTACCCAGCCAAAGTGCCGATCGCGGTGATGTCCCTTCAGCGGGGCAGCCGGCCAGACGCTGATTAGCGAGGGAGATGACAAGGCGGCAGTCCGTCTTTGCGGGGGAATCCACGGCGCTTGTGCCCAGTAGACTCCGGTGCTTGGACCGGACGGGTCCTCCGTTACTTTGCTCTCGGGGGGTCAGGTGCAGATGCCGTCACGGTGTTCAGGCCAGCGGCGGCTGGGCTTCACGTTGCTATGGCGATCTGCTCACCCACGGTCACGGTGTGCAGGGGGGCTTGATGCTCTCGTCTTCCTCAGTCAGCGCTGCAGCGATAAGCAGCACACACAGCAGATGCTTTGGTCAGGGGTTAGCGCTCACTGTTCCTGGAGCGCTGGTCAGGGGGCAAGTTCAGCAGCAAGCCCTTGGAGATCTTTTAGCAGAGTTTGGCACAAAGTTCAAAATAAAGCAAAAGTCTCTTGTAGTCTTTTCTTCTCCTCTCCTTTGGCAGCAAGGCACCAGACACAGGCCAGAGTCAGCACTCCTCCTTGTAGTCCTTCCAGGTCCTTCTCTTCGGGCAGAGTTTCTCTTGTAGCACAAACAGGATCTAATTTACAAGGAGCAGGGCTCCTACTTTTATACCCAGTTTCTTTTGTTCTAGCAAGCCAGGGGGGGCCTCTGCATAACTGCTCCAGTCTCTGAGTACTTGTTGTGGGTACTTGTGACTTCTGCATTCAGTGTGAGGGCAGGCACATCAGCCGCTCCCCAGGGGGGCGGAGCCGGCATTGAGAGGGCAGGAGTGGCCTGAGCACTTTGTTTACAAGCTTCGGTCCTTCCTGGGCCAGGTGCAGGCTGAGTCATCAGTCGCTCCCCAGGAGGGCGGAGCCAGCATTGTGGTGGCAGGGGCACAGCCTGATGCATCATTCAGGGGAAACTCCCACCACCCATTAAGGGGTCCTCCTGCTAATCACTACCTGTCAACTCCCAGCCCTGTCACTCACACACACCAGACAGTCAGATCCACATCCAAGCAGAGGCGGGCTGAAATGGTTAGGCAAGCAAATGCTAACTTTCTAAAAGTAGCATTTGCAAACACAGGATATTAAAATAAACTTTACTAAAAGAAGTATTTTATTACTCTGAGTTCAGGCATACTAAACACGAATTTCTACCATGTTCCCTGAGCCTGCTGGGATTATAGAGTGTAATAATTCCAGCAGCTCATCTGGCCTAGAAGGGAACAGGTAGCCTTACAATAGTGAAAAACGAATTTGGTAGTAATTCACTATTAGAACATGCCACACACATCAGGGCATGTTCTACCTTACACTACAATGCACCCTGCCCTCAGGCCTACTATAGGGGTGACTAATATGAAGTTAAGGGAAGGTTTAGGGGCTGGCAAGTGTGTGCACTTGCCCAGCCAGGGTGACAGTACCAGACTGCACGCAGGATCTGCAATGGCAGACCCTAGACACATTTTAAGGCTGCTTCTGTGGGTGGCGCAACCAGCGCTGCAGGCCCACTAGCAGTATTGGCATTCACAAGCCCTGGCACTCCTAGTGCACTTTACTAGGGGCTAACAGTGAATCCAATGAACCAATCATGGACATCAATCATATGTACACTTTACAGTAGGGAGCACTTGCACTGCGGCACGGGTTAGCCGTGGCGCAGTGCCCTGAGTAGCAGACACCATCAAAACATTGGAGGCACAACAGCAAAAAGTGGAAGGGAAACTCACGCCAAGGTGCCAGGTCTAACACGTGTCCCCTCCAGCTGAAATGTGGGGAGAACTACCCTTCCCCAGGGAGTTCCTCATCACTAAGGCGGAAAAATCTGGACAGACCATCAGCGTTGGCGTGATCTGTGCCAGGGCGGTGTTCCACCGTGAAGTCCATACCCTGTAGGGAGATGGACCACCTCAACAGTTTTGGGTTCTCACCCCTCATTTGCATCAACCATCTGAGGGGCCTGTGGTCGGTCTGAACCCGGAAGTGAGACCCAAACAAGTAGGGTCTTAGCTTCTTCAGCGCCCAGACCACAGCAAATGCTTCTCGCTCTATTGCACTCCACCTACTTTCCCGTGGAAGTAACCTCCTACTGATGAAGGCTACGGGTTGGTCCCAGCCCTCCTCAGTCATCTGTGAGAGAACAGCCCCTACACCATGCTCTGAAGCGTCTGTTTGCACTATGAATTCCTTGGAGAAATCAGGAGCCAGGAGCACGGGTGCCGTGCACATGGCAGTCTTCAGGGTGTCAAAAGCCTTCTGACAGGTGTCAGTCCAAATCACATTCCTGGGCTGCTTCTTAGAAGTCAGTTCTGTCAAGGGGGTCACAATAGTGCCATAGCCCTTGACAAACCTCCTGTAATACCCAGTGAGCCCCAGGAAGGCTCTCACTGCTGTCTGGGTCTTGGGGGGTTCCCAAGCCAGGATGGTCTCAATTTTGGGTTGCAAGGGTGCCACCTTGCCACTCCCCACTTGGTGTCCCAAGTACACCACGGAACCCTGCCCAATCTGGCACTTGCTTGCCTTGATTGTGAGGCCTGCCTTGCGCAGCGCCATCAACACTTCCCAGAGGTGCCGCAGGTGTTCTGGCCAGGTGCCACTGAACACTGCGATGTCATCCAGGTAGGCGGCACTGAACTCGTCCAGCCCGACCAACACCTGGTTGACCAACCTCTGAAAGGTGGCAGGGGCATTCTTCATCCCAAATGGCATAACCCGGAACTGGAAATGCCCATCTGGTGTGGAGAATGCTGACCTCTCCTTTGCCCCATCGGTCAAGGCGATCTGCCAGTACCCAGACGTTAAATCAAACGTGCTGAGGTACCGGGCAGCCCCTAGCCGATCAATGAGCTCATCAGCTCTGGGGATAGGGTGCGCGTCAGTCTTGGTGACTGAATTGAGTCCTCTGTAGTCCACACAGAACCGGAGTTCAGGTGTGGCTCCCGGCGCAGCAGCCTTTGGGACCAAGACCACGGGGCTGGACCAAGGACTGCTGGAAGACTCAACCACCCTAAGAGCAAGCATCTTGGAGACCTCCTCCTTGATGCAGGCCCGTACCCTGTCAGTTACCCTGTAAGCCTTGTGCTTCACAGGTAAGCTGTCCCCTGTGTCCACATCATGGACGCACCAATCTGTGACACTAGGAACCAGGGAGAACAGGTCTGGAAACTGCCCCAGCAACTGGCGGCAGTCTTCCTGTTGCTCAGGGGTCAGGGTGGGTGAGAGGTTAACTCCATCCACTGACTTATCTTTCTCACAGGCCACTAAGAGGTCAGGAAGAGGCTCAGACTCCTCTTCCATTCCATCATCAGTGGCCAACAGCATGCCCACTTCGGACCTTTTCAAGTGGGGCTTGAGGCGGTTGACATGTAAGACCCTTAAAGGATTCCTGGGCGTCTTCATGTCCACCAAGTATGTCACTGAGCTCTTGCGCTCCACAACCTCAAATGGGCCTGTCCACTTATCCTGAAGTGCACAGGGTTCCACTGGGGCCAAGACATACACCTCCTGTCCAGGCTGAAGCTCTACCAGAGTGGCATTCTGGTCGTACCACCGCTTCATCTCCTCCTGGCTTGCTTCCAGATTTGCCTCAGCAAGTTGTCTGAAGCGCCTGGTTTGGTTTCTGAAGGCCAGCATGTAGCTATATACATTCTGGGGAGGTTTCCTGGGAGATTGCTCCCAGCCTTCCTTTACCAAACTCAGTGGTCCTCTCACGGGGTGGCCATACAGCAGCTCAAAGGGGCTGAACCCTAGAGACTTCTGTGGCACCTCGCGGTATGCAAAGAGCAGGCATGGTAAGAGGACGTCCCACTTACGCCTCATTGGACCTTCCAGGCCCATGATCATGCCCTTCAGGGTTCGGTTGAATCTTTCAACCAACCCATTTCCTTGTGGATGGTAAGGTGTGGTGAACTTGTAGGTTACACCACACTCTTGCCAAAGGGACTTCATATACTTGGATATAAAGTTGGTCCCCCTGTCGCTCACCACCTCTAGAGGGAACCCCACTCTGGAGAAAATTCCCATTAGTGCACGCCCCACCACGGGGGCCGTCACTGTCCTCAGAGGGATGGCTTCAGGGTACCGGGTGGCATGATCCACCAAGACCAGGATGAACCTGTTGCCCATGGCTGTCTTGGGGTCCAGAGGCCCAACAATATCAATACCCACTCGTTGGAATGGCGTACTGACCACAGGGAAGGGTTGGAGGGGAGCCTTGTTCTTCCCTCCGCTCTTCCCACTTGCCTGGCAAGTTGGACAGGTCCTACAATGAGCATCTGAGCTCTTGTGCATTTGGGGCCAGTAGAAGTGGGTGACAAGCCTGTCATAGGTCTTGTCCATCCCCAAATGTCCTGCTAAAGGCACATCATGAGCCAGTCCCAGTAGGAAGGCTCTGAACTTCTGGGGTACCACCAGCACACGGGCTGACCCAGGTTCAGCAGCCTTAGGCTCTGAGTACAGGAGGTCATTCTCCCAGTACACATAATGTGTTTTGGCCTGAACACCATTGGCCTGGTCTGCAGCCTGCTGCCGCATACCCACGAGAGAAGGGCATTCTTTCTGCTCCCTGCAGAATTCCTCCCTGGAGGGGCCTCCTTCTTGCTGCCAATGGGTCAGCTCAGGCAGGTCCCCCAGTTCGGCAATCTGTTCCCCAGTAGGCTCCAGGGCATCCCCCTCAAGGTCTGCTTCCTCCTGGACCGTGGGAACTTCAGGGGCCGGTTTCCCGCGCGCCCTGCGCCTTCTCCCTAAGGCCGGTTCCTGGGCCTCTCCGTCAGGCCCCAGGACCTCTTGATCACCCCTACTGGCTGCCATTGACCGAGTGGTCACGCACGCCCAGTCAGGTAGACCCACCATCTTCAGGTGAGTCGTTTTCTCCACCTTTTCCCAAGGGGAGTCCTCCAAGTCATTCCCTAGCAAACAGTCAACAGGCATGGCTTTCCTCACACAGACCTGCAGAGTACCAGAGACCCCCCCCCACTCGAAGGGAACTTGAGCCATCGGACACTGACTCTCTGAATTGTCAGCGTTGACAACCCTACAGTAGGCATGGGGTACAACCTGCTCTTGAGACACCAGGTGATGCCTCACTGCAGTCACACTGGCTCCTGTGTCTCTAAGAGCCTCAGCTTTCTTACCATTGATGGTAACCACCTGCCCATATTTTTTAGTGTTAGAGGGCAGGTAGCTTGCAGGGACCATCTCACTGTCTCCTAGTGAGACTAGGGTCATCTGAACAGGATCTCCACCCCCCGGGACCATCACTTCTTCTCCTAAGTGAACACTGGTCACTTGTCGGGGCGGAGCACCAGTGGGTGCTGGTTTTCCAAACAGGCGACACTTGGGGTCACTGGCTATGTGCCCCGGGTCACCACATTTGTAACAATTGAAGGGCCCCTTTGGAACAGGTCGACCTGTCGGGGCCCCATTCTGCTTAGGGGGTGGGGGAGGCTGAGAACCTTTCTGCTGGTCCCCTTGGGGATTACTTTGGGGGCCTTTTTGGAACCCTTTCTGTTTTCCCTTGTCCCCCCCACTCTTCTGCTGGGGACCCTGCCCACCCTTGGCGGAGTCTCCCACTGGACCCTTGTGGACCCTGGTGCTGAGCCAGCGGTCCGCCTCCTCAGCAAGTTTCCTCGGGTTGGACAACTTGCTATCAATCAGGTGCTGGCGTAACTCAGGAAAACATTGATCAGACAAGTGCTCCCATGCAATTAAATCAAAGAGACCTTGAAAATCATTCACTTTGTTACCCTTCACCCAACCATCCAGTGCTCTGCAAAAAAAAGTCACAAACTCCACATACGTATTCCCAGGCCGCTTATTACACCCCCTAAACTTCTGCCTATACATTTCAGGGGTAAGCCCATACCTGGTCATTAAAGCTTCTTTCATATGGGGATAGGATCTCTGGTCTTCAGTGGGCAAATCTAGCAGGGTGTCCCTTCCTTCGCTAAGGAACCTTCCCCATAACCCCGCTCCCCAATCCTTCTCAGGGACCCGGTGGGAAAGCATGGCTACCTCATATGCCCTAAACCACTGTCCTATGTCATCCCCCTTAAAGAACTCTTTAACTACATCTTTGGGGATGTGCACTCTTGACTCTACCTGCACCGGCGTTGTGCTGCCACCAGAGGGAGGACGATCCAAGGCTTTCTCTTTTAGACTCATCTCCCTCATTTTCACATCAAACTCAAACTGGAGTTTTCTTTCTTCCAGAGCCATTTTTTTGCTTTCAAGCTCCATTTGGCCCTTCAAATTCAATTCTGCCATCTTGATCTCATGATCCCTGGTTGCCTGTCTGTCTGCCAGCTCCTCTGGCGACAGGCCTCTGCCAAAGCTGTGGACGCTGTCTGGTCGCTCAGGTATCACAGGATCCACAGGCGCATCCCTTGATTCACTCCAGGCTTTCAGGGCCCTGTAGAAATCATCCTTGTTCCTGCACCCTGCATGGGGAACCTTGAACTTCTTTATAAAGCTCCACAGTTCTTTCCTCTTGTAGTCATCCAACTTTGATGGGTCCCATTCTACCTCCACCACCTCAGAGGTCAGGGATTCCGCCCCATCAACGCTGTCTGTGCCAGGCATGCTTGCAACACTAGGGATCTTCTTCTTTTAGCAAAATTAAAAAATCAAAAAGTCTGTGGCTAAGTTACTGGACTGTAATCACTATGCAATGGTCAGTAGCTAAGGTAAAACACTGCAAATGTACATTCGCGAATCCTCACCGCTGCGTCCAATGTAGGAAGGGGGAGTCTCTGGTTGGCGCAGTGCAACACTGGCGACAAGCAGGGCCTCTCTCTTCCTCGTCAGGGCTGAGGGTTACCTTCAAGACAACCTCTGCTTACCCTCTAGGTAGTGTGGCTTAAGCAGTCTTAGGCTAATCTCTGGGGCATGTAGGGTTAAACATTTGCAATATCACACCATCACAACCAACCCACCACACAATGACACCAAACTGTATTTGTAAAAATATATGTTCTTTATATAAATCTCAAGCAGGCTTGTAAATACAGTCTTGGTTACTTCAAATGCAGGTTCCAGTTACTCTTTATGAAAAAGGCACAGTTCTTGAATAAATGCGGTCTTTTGGGCCTTCTGCCCAGCTTTAGAGAGGTTCCAGTGTCTTGTAGCGCTTCAAGGCGCTTCCCGCTGTCTCCTCTCTCGAAATGAGTCACCCTTCGGGGCTCGACTCGGGGAGAGGGGGCCGCGGGCCTCGGAGAGCGTCAGGCGGGGCCTCGGGGGCCAAGAGCAGAGCGCGCCTCTGACTCTGGGGCGGCTCGCGCTGCCAAGCAAACAGCAGCGGTGAGGCTCCCGGGGTGCCTGAGGTCAGACCGCGCGGTGCGAGCTCGGATTGCAGGACGCTCGCGCCGCGGAGGGGCAAAGACAGTACCTTTCACTTCTTGTGGTGATCTTCGGAGAGGGCGGCTGAAGGGGGCGCTGTCCCACGTCGCGTTGCTTCCTTGACGGGCGGTGCGAACTGCGGCTCGAGGCAGCAGGTCACGGGTCACCCAGGGCGGCGGTGCTCGATGGGGCTCAGATCCTTTTACTCAGTCTTCTCGTCCGTCCTGACGGCGGCGGCTGGGTGTGGCGCAGTGGCAGTACGGTCCCCAAGTGCGGGACGTACCCAGCCAAAGTGCCGATCGCGGTGATGTCCCTTCAGCGGGGCAGCCGGCCAGACGCTGATTAGCGAGGGAGATGACAAGGCGGCAGTCCGTCTTTGCGGGGGAATCCACGGCGCTTGTGCCCAGTAGACTCCGGTGCTTGGACCGGACGGGTCCTCCGTTACTTTGCTCTCGGGGGGTCAGGTGCAGATGCCGTCACGGTGTTCAGGCCAGCGGCGGCTGGGCTTCACGTTGCTATGGCGATCTGCTCACCCACGGTCACGGTGTGCAGGGGGGCTTGATGCTCTCGTCTTCCTCAGTCAGCGCTGCAGCGATAAGCAGCACACACAGCAGATGCTTTGGTCAGGGGTTAGCGCTCACTGTTCCTGGAGCGCTGGTCAGGGGGCAAGTTCAGCAGCAAGCCCTTGGAGATCTTTTAGCAGAGTTTGGCACAAAGTTCAAAATAAAGCAAAAGTCTCTTGTAGTCTTTTCTTCTCCTCTCCTTTGGCAGCAAGGCACCAGACACAGGCCAGAGTCAGCACTCCTCCTTGTAGTCCTTCCAGGTCCTTCTCTTCGGGCAGAGTTTCTCTTGTAGCACAAACAGGATCTAATTTACAAGGAGCAGGGCTCCTACTTTTATACCCAGTTTCTTTTGTTCTAGCAAGCCAGGGGGGGCCTCTGCATAACTGCTCCAGTCTCTGAGTACTTGTTGTGGGTACTTGTGACTTCTGCATTCAGTGTGAGGGCAGGCACATCAGCCGCTCCCCAGGGGGGCGGAGCCGGCATTGAGAGGGCAGGAGTGGCCTGAGCACTTTGTTTACAAGCTTCGGTCCTTCCTGGGCCAGGTGCAGGCTGAGTCATCAGTCGCTCCCCAGGAGGGCGGAGCCAGCATTGTGGTGGCAGGGGCACAGCCTGATGCATCATTCAGGGGAAACTCCCACCACCCATTAAGGGGTCCTCCTGCTAATCACTACCTGTCAACTCCCAGCCCTGTCACTCACACACACCAGACAGTCAGATCCACATCCAAGCAGAGGCGGGCTGAAATGGTTAGGCAAGCAAATGCTAACTTTCTAAAAGTAGCATTTGCAAACACAGGATATTAAAATAAACTTTACTAAAAGAAGTATTTTATTACTCTGAGTTCAGGCATACTAAACACGAATTTCTACCATGTTCCCTGAGCCTGCTGGGATTATAGAGTGTAATAATTCCAGCAGCTCATCTGGCCTAGAAGGGAACAGGTAGCCTTACAATAGTGAAAAACGAATTTGGTAGTAATTCACTATTAGAACATGCCACACACATCAGGGCATGTTCTACCTTACACTACAATGCACCCTGCCCTCAGGCCTACTATAGGGGTGACTAATATGAAGTTAAGGGAAGGTTTAGGGGCTGGCAAGTGTGTGCACTTGCCCAGCCAGGGTGACAGTACCAGACTGCACGCAGGATCTGCAATGGCAGACCCTAGACACATTTTAAGGCTGCTTCTGTGGGTGGCGCAACCAGCGCTGCAGGCCCACTAGCAGTATTGGCATTCACAAGCCCTGGCACTCCTAGTGCACTTTACTAGGGGCTAACAGTGAATCCAATGAACCAATCATGGACATCAATCATATGTACACTTTACAGTAGGGAGCACTTGCACTGCGGCACGGGTTAGCCGTGGCGCAGTGCCCTGAGTAGCAGACACCATCAAAACATTGGAGGCACAACAGCAAAAAGTGGAAGGGAAACTCACGCCAAGGTGCCAGGTCTAACACAACACATTGCAATACCACTCTTGGTATTGTGTATGTATATACATATAAATAAATATATATATATATATATATATATACATATACATATATATATATATATATATATATATATATATATATTAAAGCTCCGCAGTCCAAAAACCAGCAAGAATCAGCACTCACAGTAGGTTAAACCTCTTCCAGGTTTATTGCACACAAAAAATTCTAATCAACAGACGCGTTTCAGCACTTGCCTTCGTCAGTGTCAGCTGGTGACGGCAAGGCGGAAGTTAAAATAGGGCATGACAATTGAAAGTGAAAACGGATAATTTTACAATTCATGAGCGCCATCTTTGAATGGTGAATAACTCAAACATTAAAGAAAAAACAGAATTAAAGGCAATGTTCGTAATGTTGAATAAACAATACAACTCTACCCGACTATCAACATATAAGTAGTCTAATGTTAACATTTATTGCCCTGGATGGGCTAAATAAATTCATAAGGGTTCTCAATTTAGAAACCGAATTTCATTAAATCAACATAATTCACATTGCACCAATGATCCATATATTCGTTGGTAAAAGGTTTAAAAAAAGAAAAAGAAAATTCTGTTCGATAAGACCCCTGACAAGTTGATTTATTGTTAAGGCCTGAATGGCCCACTAAGTGAAATTGCAAATCATAATCACCAATACCCCCTGCACCACACTATCAAATTGACTACTGAACATCAAATTCATCATAAAGGGTCCAAAAACCAGCTACCAACTCAATTTCTTAAAGCATTTGTAAAGATAAGTAAATTCTCAGACAGTGACACAGCTCAACACACGTAATTCCAATTACTACTACTATAGATGTGATAGTAGTTCTTCCCCTGCATTGAGACCTCCCGGGGACTTCGTTTGAAGATCTATAATGTATCTTGACTCCAACCGCCTAAGCTTCCGTTTCAGATCCCCACCCCTTATATCTTGTGGGACACAGTCCAAACTGAAGACGCTAAGTAGAGTTCTATCACTATTGTGATGAGTGGCGAAATGCCGGGCCATCGGGTAGTTCTCATCCTTATTCATGATGGCCCGTTGGTGCTCCAAGATTCTCAACTTAACTGCCTTTGTGGTACTCCCCACGTAACGAAGTCCGCAGGGACACTTTAGACAGTATACCACAAATGTGGTCGAGCAAGTAATAAACTTACTGATCCTAATCTTAGAGTCCTTGTGTGGCACCTGATAGGTAAGAACCCTCTGGCTATTACTGCAGGCCTTGCATTTCCCACATGGGTACGACCCATGCATGGCGTGCAGATCTCCTTTGGGCTTTTCCCTAGATAGATGGCTTGTGACTAGCCTGTCCTTCAATGATTTTATTTTCCTGAATGTTATCATAGGGTGTTCTTGCAAATCTTTGCCAATTATGGTATCAGATTTGAGGATCCCCCAATTTTTACACATAATGGCTCTGACTCTATTTGCTGCCACCGAATAGTTTGTTACCAGTCTAATTATGCCACTTCCACCTTTTGTTGTTTCAATCCTTTTCTCAGTCAGCAGAGTTTGCCTATCAACGGCTTTCTCCTTCTCTTCAGCTTGTTGGAGTACAGTTCTAGAGTAACCACGAGATTTAAAGCGTTGCACGCTTCTGTCTGCGGCCTCTATGAAATCTTTCTCAAGGGAACTGTTGCGCTTTATCCTCAACAGTTCCCCGTAGGGGATACTCTCAACAAGGGAAGCTGGATGGCTGCTTCGTCCATAGAGAACGGAATTCCCTGCCGTCTCTTTTCTAAAGAGCGCGGTCTGGATAGTGCCTGAATCAACGAAAACCCTTAGGTCTAGAAAACTAACCTCTTTCTTGCTCATGTTGTAGGTGAATTGCAGATTCAGATCATTTTGATTCAGGGCCCTTATGTATTCCATTGCTGAGGATTCCGACCCCCTCCAAATAAGGAAGAGGTCGTCGATATACCTTCTCCAGTATATCACCCTATCGACCCAACCGGTTTTATCATCCGCCCAGGCCACCCGCTTCTCCCACCAGCCCACGAATAGATTTGCGTAGCTGGGGGCGAAGCAGGTGCCCATGGTGGTCCCCCTGACCTGTCTGTATCGCTGGTTCTGAAAGATAAAAATGTTATTATTCAGGCAGAAACACATTAAGTCCAAAATCAATCTGCTATGCTCCAGGTAGCGGGCAGGTTGTTGGCTCAAAAAGGTTTTCACCGCTTCAATCCCATCAAGATGTCTGATGCTCCTATATAGACTAGAGATGTCCATTGTTACCATCACCAGGTCGTCCTCCCACTCCACATCCTGAATTTGTCTAAGGAAGTCCTTGGTGTCCTTCGTGTATGAACTTAACTGAGTTACCCATGGGGCCAGAAACGAGTCAATAAATTTCGACATCTTTTCGGTTAATCCGCCAATGGATGACACAATCGGTCTCCCTAGTGGCTGCGTGGCGTCCTTGTGTACTTTTGGGAGATGGTAAAAACTAGGTAGTCTAGGCTGCTTGTTCTGCAAGAATAGATATTCCTCCCTTCCTAGTATTCTCTTCCCATACCAGTATTCAATAAGGGAATGATATTTCCGGATGCTTTCTTGATATTCATGTTCCGTTGTTGGCATGTAGTTGTCGCGGTCCTGTAACTGACGTAGGGCTTCTTTACAATAGTTGTCACGACTCTGGATGACTATGTTTCCGCCATTGTCCGAAGGCTTTATCTCGATTGAGTCATCTTGTTCAAGATTTGAGATGGCATCTCTCTGTTGAAACGAGAGATTCCACTTGATGTTCCCCTTTTGGGACTCTTCTAGTCTGGAGAACTCTTGTAAGTCGCGACTAACTGCTTCTGAGAAAATGTCCACTGCATCAGTCGGTGTTTGGGGGAGAAAACGAGAGGTTGGCTTGAAGGCGCTGTGCTCACCTATTTGGGTTATACCCATAGATGTACCTCTTCCTACTACATCTACTGGTGGTACACTCTGGGATCCACTTTCTTCCAGTAGATCCTCCAATACGGCCATGTTTTCTAAATCTCTGATGTTCATATCAGAAGGATCTAACTGGGCTGTACCGCCCACCATTGGTGAGCTTGGTGTGTTTTCTCTAAGCGCCTTCTGTTTAAAATACTTCCAGAGCTTGAGTTTCCAAACAAATAGAAACAAGTCTAAGCGAGTTTGTGCATAATCATAGCGGCCTGTTGGGCAGAATGTGAGTCCCAATTTTAGAACATTTTCTTCATCTGCTGTAAGGTTTCTTTGTGAGAGGTTGATTATATTCAAATCCTCCGTCAGTTCCTCTTGGTCCTGGCCTGTCGGTTCCTCAATTTTCTGGTGCCTCTCCCTGTGCCTTCTCCCTCCGCGCCTCGTGATGCGTCTCCGCTTACACTTGTGGATTGGTCCGGAGGGCGTTTTTTCCCATCCCTCAGCCAATTCTGGCGGATTAGATCGCATTCCTCGTGAAAAGAAGGCGGCTCGCATCTAGGCCCAGATTGTTTGCCTCTACTTGTTATCTCTTCTTCTGACTGCTCCGCGCTTGTAACCTCGGATTCTGAGGTATCTCTTGATACCTGTGGCCTCTGTCGCCTTGCCCTCAGATTCCGGCGTGGTGCGTCGTACTTGCGCGCAAATGTCAATATCCTTCCTTGCTCGTAATCACGAGCGTCGCGTTCAAACTTCTGTTGTTTCCTCAGTTGTATTTTCTTTTCGTAACCAGTTAATCTCTTCTTCATAGATTCCTTCTCTGTGTCTAGTTGCCCCTGATCAGTCAATTCCACGATCTCCTTTTCCAGCGCTTCAATGTCCTGTAGTGCCTTCTCTCTGTCTTTCCACGCAATCTTAATGAGAAGTCTCAGCATGCCTTCTGAGGAGTGTGCTGTATATTCAGCCCACTGGCTGAGTAATTCAGGATCCGGGTTTTCGTAGGCTGGAATTGTATAGATGCGGAGACCGCGTGGAACCCGCTTCACCTCTACATAGTGTTGCAGCGAGGTGGCCTCCCACCACTTTCTCGTTTATACATATATATATATATATATATATATATATATATATATATATATATATATATATATCCCAACGTAAAGTTTTGACCTTCGTGACACGAGCCTCACAACAGGTAGGTCTGAATCAACGCTTTTATTGATGGGAGCTGCAACGTCCTGTTTAAAACGAACATCCAAATAAACATCCTTCTGACGCGTTTCGTGCACTCTCTGCACTTCTTCTTGGGTGGACTGTTTGGAAAGTAATCTGCAAGTTACAGCACCTGTTATGAACATAACTCCTCCCAGTGGATTACATCTGGCGCACTATATATATATATATATATATTAAATTCCATTCAATTCAATTAATAAGAGTAACACATTTCCATCCTACACTTAACTATAGCTTATTTTTGTCACAATGGTTGAGTGGAAGGCGTCACAATTACCCGGAACATCCTAAATTTACAGTTAAAATCAATTAATTCATAATTACAATAAATATAATAAAAATATTTTATCAGTAAAGAACACCTCATTAAAATTATATATGAAATCTTCCAGTCGCACTCCTCAAAAATTACTATTTGCCGTTAACATACAATATCTCATTACTCCACAAGGGTTGAGTGGTTGAGAAATTCATCACTCGGTTATATTTTGACAATTATAAAATGTAAAAACTAAATATATCACTTATTTACTAGAGTTCTATGCAACAGCTTTTACAGTTTCAAACCATTTTTAGTTCTAATAAACATCACATTACACAAAAATCTAGATACACAAAAAACCACCAATTGTGTGGTATCAGACCTTAAAAGACGCTCTGCCTCTCTGAAATGCCTTAATTTTAAAGTAGAGCAGAGGGGTTTAATCCATCTTTTTCTTGGAGTGTCGTATCAGGGACAACAGAAAAATATATGTGCATCATCTTCCTTGCCTCAGTCAAATTTTTACAAAATGAACATTTATCATAGTCCTTATCATTGCGATTACTACCCCATTTGGATTTAATATTATTTGTTTGTAAAACCCCATATCTAAATTTCAGGTACAGAGATTTGGCAATTTGTGGACGTACCTCATCCAGAAGTGGTTCAAACTGAGCTATGTCTTTTAACAAGAGAAACAATGTAGTTAAGGATCCTAGACTGGAATCATGCAGAAGATTACTGCCCATATAGGTCCAAAAGGATGACTTTACAACCTTACTACATGCCATAGTCAGATCTGAGGGCTCCTCCCAGTAATGTGATAATCCTATCTTTTTGAGCCAGATTGACACATGTTGGAGCCACGGGATGGCCTTTAAAAGACCGATACACATTATCTCCTGCAACCTTTTTTGTAATTAACAAGCTCCGCAGTTGACCACATTTTTACCCAAAATAAAAGGGGGCGTAATACAGCAAGATTATCAGTACGTTTTAAATTAAGGTCAAGTGTTACTGGAAGCAACGGGGTCCTATTAGGTAAAGACAGTAATTTGCGAATTAATTTATTTTCTCCAACTTCTAAGTTGCGTTTACAATAAGGTCCCCAAAGTTCTGCCCCACACAAGGCAGCTGATTGACCCTTGAATTTAAAGACCTCAATGGCAGGAGAAACAGCCTTAAAGGTACTCCCTCCATGCTTCTTTGTAATGGGGGAACAATTTTGGAGCAGAACTAGTCTGTTTTTTTCAAGTTGCGGCTTCCAGGTCAATTTCGAATCCAGTGTGATGCCTAAATAATTGAAGCTGTGTACGTATTCTAGTCTTTGGCAATTTAACTCTAGATTATTTTTAAAGGATTTATGTGGATTAATAGACATATATTTAGTCTTGCTGGGATTAATTTCAAGTCCCTTATTAGTACAATACAAGTGGAAGGAATTCAGCAAGGTTTGAAGGCCAATGGGGGTTTGCGAGATTAAGATGGTATCATCTGCAAAAAGTAATGCAGGTATCACTTCCCCTGCCAGCTTAAGGGAATCGTGGGTGGGTGCCAACACACAACCTTGGCGTACACCCCGTTTCACAGGTATTTCCCTGGTAAGTACATATATACTAAATTTTTAGACATAGCACTACGAGTAGCCCATGTATCAACCAGAAACTGATCAGTAGAGCCCAAAATATATGTGTATCTATACACATATGCACACAAAAACAAAGGTTACAGGGACGTTATAGTTTGTGTCAGATTTTACTCATACAAAACCAGAGAAATTCAGCCGTTATAGTTAGCTGAGTTAACTATAACGCACACCCCCAATGCACTGCTTATGACCTCACACATTACCTCACTCATGAAACAATCAGTAACATCACTGATGATATCACTGATGACATCTCAAATGACATCAGTGATGACATCATCCAGTGACTGTGAGTGATTTTAAAATGTTTATGAGTCTTAAATATACATACCAAAGTGTATTGGTGAATCAGTGGGTGTATGAGTGACTGTATGGAGGACTCAGTGGGTGTGTGACTGACTGTATACGTGAGTGATTAGGTATTTCAGCAAATGTATGGGTGAGTGACTGGTTGTATGAATGTGTGTATCTGTCTCTCTCTCTCTTACAGTTGATGTCTAAGTGGGTGTATGAGTGTGTTAGTGGGAGGTGAATGGCTACATGGCTGACTGATTGGTTGTTTGACTTCGTCTATGGTTGTCTGGGTGTCTGTGTTTGGGGGTGACTGTTGCATGTGTGAGAAGTTGTATGGATGAGTGAGTGTATGTATGGCTCTGTCAGTGACCGAGTGCATGTGTCAGTATGGGTGAGTAACTGAGTATGTGAAAGGCAGTATACATGAGTGAAAGAGTATATCAGTGACTGTATGCATGAGTGAGTGAATGTGAGAGTAGCTATATAAATGAGTCTATCCTTCTATAAGTGACTGTATAGCTGAGTGAGTATGTGTCGCTATTTGCATGAGTAAGGGAGTGGGTGTGTAACTGGGTGAGTAAGTGGCTGTGTGATTGACTGTATGGGTGTGTGTCTAGGTGTGTGAGTAGTTCTATGAGTGACTCACTCAGTGTGTGAGCGCCTGTATGGCTGTATTAATGGATATGTCAATGGCTGTATTAGTGAGTGAGTGTGTGTGTGTGTAGATTAATGAATCAGTAAGTGGGTGTGTAAGTATTGTTATCACTCTATGATTGGGTTTGTGAATGGTTGTGTGGGAGTGGCAGTGGGTGTATAAAAGATTATATTAGGACGTGAGTGGGTGCATCAGATATGCTGTGGATGATGTCATCACTGATGTCATCAGTGATGTCATTTGAGATGTCATCAGCGATGTGATGCGATGGTGGTGGAGGCTCAGGGGGCGCAGATTAAAGACATTCCGTGGAAACTCGAAGAGTCTGAGAATAGACAGAGACGAAACAATCTTCGAGTGCTGGGAGTGCAGGAGGGTCTCGAAGGGTCCGATGCCAGACGATATGTAATCGACCTTTTTAAAGTGGCCTTCCCAGAATTTTCAGAATGGAACTGGGTGGCAGAGATCCAAAGGGCACATCGCATTCCACTGAAACTCCGTGCACCGGCAAAAGTTGGGGGTAGACCCCGGGCTCTACTCGTTTTTTTTTTAAATGTTCTTTTGCAACAAGCGATCTATGATAAAGCAAGGCCGGATGCCAAAAGATCAAGTGGTGGGGTTTCTTTCTTCGTTCGCCCCGACTTTTGCCATATAACAGTGGAGAGCCGTTGGAGTGTAAGACAGCTTATTAAACCGTTCCAAGATAAGAAAATTCAGGTGTATTTGGTCAACCCAGCGCAATTGAAAGTGATAAATAATGGTACTATCCTTTACTTTGCGTCAGAGATTAAGGCCAAAGAATATCTGGACTCCTTGGACAAATAAAGAAGTTGTACTGTCTTTTCAAGGAATAAGATATAGAGTATTTGGATTACCTGGGCAAATAGAGCTGCTCTATGGTTTATGTTTTGTGCAGGATGGGGGGGGAAGCGAGGGGGATGAGAAATTAGTATTATGTCTGAGCACATATAATAGTTAAGGGGTGGAGTGGGGGATAGGGCACTGAAATTAGTAGTTATTTGTGAGGCTTTTCTCTTTTGGGTTAGGTATGACAACGTCTTTTTGATGATTTAAGGGTTTTGATAGGGTTAGATATTCACGCCGAGGTAGCCACTGCCCACTTTCACAGCATCCATCACATGCACAGACTAATGTCTGAGCGTCCCTGTGGGGTGGAGGGTTGTAATAAGCTAGGGAGGGTGTGGGATGACAGGGGCGGCGGGAGGGTTGGAGGGGGGTTGGGGTACACTCTTAAGGGGAGAAAATAGATTACCAGGTACTATTGTTTATATTTCTTGACCACTATGCTATATGTATCAGTATCATATTGTTTGGGAAGGGGACAGTTGTTAGATAGCTTTGTACCAAGAAGTAATGGGGAGGCTTAAGATATGTTCTATCAATGTAGGAAGTTTGAATGATTGGTCCAAGAGGCAAAGATTGGGATATTTTGCAAGAGCAAATCAGTTAGATGTAATTTGTCTACAGGAGACCCACATACCGTGGGCAAAAAAACATCTATTAAATATCAAAGGTTTTGATTTGTTGGCATGCTTTTCCCAGACATCTACCATAAGAGGGGTGGCAATCCTGGGGAAACCATGTCTGGGAGGCATTGGCCGTTGCTTAGCAGATCCTTTGGGGCGATGGGTAATCGTTGAACTTAAGATGGGGCTTACGCTGTGCGTAATCTATGGATCCAATCAGGACGACCCGGAGCTGTTTGACAATTTAGAAATAGAATTAGCGAATTGGGCATCCCCCTTATTTGCTGCGGGGATTTTAATATCTCTGCAGATCTCATGGATAGTGATTGGACTAGTATTTATAAAGGAAGTAAGTCCAGGGTTTATAAAGCTTTGTGTTCTCTGATTGGGTCGTATAGTTTAATAGATGTTTGGGCCATAAAGAGCAACATGATCCAGGGTTTACATATTTCTTACTCCCGCATAAGAAATATACTAAATTAGATTATTTTCGTATTTCATCTTCAGAACTGTCGAGGGTGGGGATTAAAAAACTTCTGAAACTTATCTCGGATCATAATCCTTTGATCTTAATATACGAAGTAGATAAAACTCCGAAGGTCAGTTCCAGACGGACATTTGAGAGGAGACTTTTGGCTAATCCTAAATTGATAGAGCATCCAAAAAAATGGGTTGGAGAATTTTTTGATGCAAATAGGTTAAGTGCCTCCCGCAATTGTGTGTGGGATGCTTTTAAGTCGGGACTAATGGGGGGAGACGTATAGCTTCTCTGCCATGCAGAGGAATGTAGACCGGAAAGAACATGAGGAATTGGCAGGGCAGCTTATGAAGGCAGAGGAGTTACATCTAAGGGATATTATAGGGGAAAGGAGACCGATCAAAGCCTTAAAAAAAAATTGTATATTAAGGCTGACCTAAATAAATGGATAGCACAGAAAAATGCAGACGAATATCAGGTGCACATGGGTGAAATGTATGAAACGGGGGAGCAGGCCGGGAAGCTTCTGGCATTGAAAATCAGGCAGGGATGCAGTAGGAATGTTTTTTCAAAAATCCATGAAGGGGATCAGGAGTTTATAGAGCCAGCTGATATCCGTAGGGTGTTTACAAACTTCTATAACCATCTGTATAGCGAGAAGGATAGGGCAGCATCGGCAGGGTTGGCAGGTTTGGAGCAGGGCACTATTGGCCATAAGCTATCAGATCAGGATAAATTAACGCTCGAGGGCGACATGACTATAAGTGAAGTGGAAGAAGCTTTGCAAGATCTGGTGGCTGGGAAGGCTACAGGGCCTAATAACATTCCTATTGAGGTATACAAGTGCCTGCAGGATGTGTTATGTGTTAGCTTCGCTTATGTTGGATTTATTTAATGGTGTAATGTGTCCTGGAGTTGTTCCTGATTCCTGGAAAAGTGCCAATATTGTTGTCTTTCATGAGAAGGGCAAGGATAAGGAAGAACTAGGCTCTTATCGCCCAATATCCCTCATAAATGCGGACACCAAAATGTATGCGAAGGTCTTGGCCAAGAGGCTGGGAGGGATCATTGGCGGTCTAGTCTCCCCATGGCAGCACGGGTTTGGACCAGGTCGTGACACCACGGATCACATCAGGCGGGCGATGACGCTATTTGATGCCCAGGCTGTTGAGGGGGGTCGGATCGCCATGATCCTTCTGGACGCGGAACAGGCCTTTGATCGTGTAAATTGGAGCTATTTATGGGGGATATTGGAGCAGACGGGCTTTGGCCCTAATGTTTTGAGGGCTATAAAAGCCAAGTATGTCGAGCCAGTAGCAAAAACCCAACTAATGGGTGGTACCTCTGAGGAAATCAACATATCTCGAGGGACCCGGCAGGGGTACCCCTGCTCGCCAATTTTATTCGCTCTGTACATCGATCCTCTGGTTAGAAAGATCTTAGACTGTGAGAGTATTAATCCAGTGGTGTGCAATGGGTTCAAAACCAAATTATTGGCGTATGCAGATGATTTGGCCATAGCAACGCCAGACCCAGAGCAGGCTATGACGGCCCTCATGGGGATTACTTCGGAATTTGGTCAATATTCAGGATACCATCTCAATGAATAAAAAACCCAGATAATTTGTTCAAATAATAATCCGAAGAGGGATGGTAGATATCTGGAGTCAGCAGTATATTTGGGGGTTAGGATCAATTCCAAGGTAGATTCAATTGTGAAGGAAAATGTCTTGCCTGTACTTAAGTCAATTACGGCAGAGTTAAAAAGAATCGATTGTATACACCTGTCTATAATAGGCAGAGTTAATGTCATTAAGATGACCATGTTCCCCAAGATACTGTACCTTTTTCGTACTATCCCATTGATGGTTGGGGAGGAAGTGTTTAAATCTATAGAGGCAGCCTTTGCGAATTTCATCTGGCAATATGGGAAAATTAGACGGTCTATGAAGTATCTCTCACTCCCATCGGATAAGGGGGGGTTAGCGGCTCCTAATATTAGATTTTATATGTTGAGCTGTCTTTTCAGTCAGATGACTATCTTATTAGACAGTATATCAAGCGTGTCTGACTCTTCTTTAGGGTTAAGATACCCCCCTTCCATTTTTGAGCTGCTGCTAGGCAAAGAAGCTACCGGGGACTTGTTGCGTAAAACGGACAAACGTTATTTTAATTAAAAACAATACAAGATATTGGAAAGCACTTGGAGGGTCTGGAAATGTATCCAGAAGCATCTGGGAATCCCGAACTTTAACTATTATACCCCACTATGGAACTGTACCTTGTTTCCATATTTTAGTATGGATAGACTTTGGAGATTGTGGGAGGGACAAGGAATTAGAAGATTGGGAGATCTGTTTGGTGGAAGTACAATGCTGAGTTTTAATGAGATTCAGAAAAAATATAGAATCTCAGCTTCGCAAGGTTTTAAATTCCTGCAGATACACCAAACGCTATTAAGGATCAGACCACCCATCACTCCAGGAGGTAAAAACAATGTGGTGGAGTATGTATTGGGTGGGGGTGTTAAAATTAACCCGATCTATAAAGCCCTAATTTCAACTCTCCAAGATGAGGTGGATAAAATCGAAACAGCCTGGATGGTGAGATTAGGGGACCCAGACCTTGATCTAGACAAGGCTATCCAATTAGCTGGGAAATGGTTCCGCTCTACGAATTTGAGAACCCAGCATTATAAGATGGTATTCAACCTATATTTTACCTCGGCTAAGGTATTCGACTGGGGCAAGAGGGAAGACGACAAATGTCCTAGATGCTCTGAGGGGCCAGCTGATCTTGCCCACATGTTTTATTACTGCCAAAAGAGAGTCTCATTAATATCCAGAAATTTTGGGAGGGACTGCTAGGTATAAAGATTATCCTATCCCCTACCCTAATGATCTTAGGGCATGATAGCAAATTAAGTCTGAATAAGGAGGAAGAAGCATTTGTTTTTATGTCTGTGGCGATCCTCTGGATTATTCTGGCAGCAGGCTGGAAGGATACTGCGGTTCCTTCCTTTCAGATGTGGTTCTCTCGCCTGCTAGAGATTCATAATATTGAGACAGCCCTATATAGGGGAAGAGGTAGGAGAATGAGAGAACTAAGGCAAAACCTATGGGCCCCATTAAATACCTGGAGAGAATCTTGCCTATATTATGAATTGGCATTTTAGGAGGTCTTATTTTATTTTATGGAATGTACCTCTGACTTAGATGAACTGTCGTATTGCTTATGTATTTGTATCTCTTGGTATACAAAATTATTTATATCTGTTTTTTTAACTTTGTGATACATGTATAGTGGTTTTATGGTTATTGTATATTGTTCTCAATGGTCTGTCCCAGGTAATCAATAAAAATAAAATTAAAAAAAAAGAGAAGAAGAACTTTTTCTATTTTGTGTCATTCTTTGGAAACTGAGGGTAGAAAAGATTCAAAGTGCCATTTAACCATTGTCACTGTGTTGTGGGGAGGCAATGCTGTGGATGAATATGTTTCAGCAATTAAAATGCTAGATATGCATTTTAAGAAAAAAAAAATGTCATAGTGGAAAGGCTTACGTTTTATATGAGGTACCAGTTACCAAATGAGTCAGTAGAAAGTTTTGTGAGTGATCTAAAGATTTTAGTAGCCTCATGTGATTATAAAACGTTTGAAGAGGAAATGATTAGAGATCAACTCGCTGAGAAATCCAACAGCAAAAATATGCGTGAGAAGTTATTAACTACCGAAAACTTCACATTGTATAAGGCCATAGAGATTTGAAGTGGCATCGAGTCAACCACAACATTTACGGCACAAATGGCTCAATGTACTCAGGTTCATACTCTTTAATTGGATGATAAAATAGGTAAGAAGTGGAAGAAAAATGAGGAGTAAAGGAAACTACTCAAATGTTATAGATGTGGTAATATGAATCAATTAAGCGATTCGTCTAATTGCCCTGCTGTAGACAAATATTGTGACAAATGTAAATAAAAGGCGGCGTTTTACAATGGTTAGTAAACTACGTTTTGCAGACTCTAAGGAGTCTTATAAGAGTGTAAATATTGTTGAAGAAAGTTCTGATGTTAATGTTCAATCGGATTCAGATGGTGGAGTATAGTGTTGTTAATGGATACAGATTAGAATGTTGCCACGACGGTGGGTGTGGATGTTTAGTATCACAGGCAGGAGTTTCTACCATAAAGAAACAGTATAGTCAAATTGCGATTATTAGTGTTGAAGTGTCAATGATGTCTGATTTTGGGTCCTTGTTTACTCTAATTGGGCCGAAGAAATTTCATGGTGTCACTCTTAGAAAGTCATGTGTTCTTCTAGTAGCCAATGGGGGTAAACACATTGAGGTGTTGGGAGAATTCAATGCCAGGCTGAATTTCAAAGGGCATATCACAGATGGAACTATTTATGTGGCCAAAGATGGGTCATGTTTTTTGGGCTGGTTGGATCAAAGGAATCTAGGAATTACCTTAGATTCTATCAGTCCTGAGGTGGTGATGTTGAGGAAACAGTGTATGGGAGTGTTGTCTATGAACAAATGCTCATGGGTGGAAGCATTTCCTGACGTTTTTAATAAGAAACTAGGTAAGATTAAGGGGTTTTCACATCAGAATATCTTGAAAGCTTGGGCACTTCCTGTGGTGCACAAGGCAATGCATGTTCCCATTTCCATGAGAGAGGAGCTGTATAAAGAGTTAAAGACTCTGGGGAATATTGAGCCTATTGAATGCTCGGAGTGATTATCCCCTGTGGTCTTGGAAAGGAAAAGTAATGGAACTCTAAGAATGTGTATTGATTTGCGAGAACTCAATGAAAGAATATGGGTGGACAGACATCCCTTGCCAAATATCACAGAAATTGTATAAACTCTGAAGGGGGGAGAATGTGTTTTCCTCATTGGACATGTCTCTTTGTACCACCAAATTTCCGTACATAGGGATTAGCAGCACCATTCAACGTCATTTGTTACACATTGTGGTACTTATAGGTTTAAGTGCATGCCATTTGGATTAACCTTGTCTTAATCCATTTTTCAACGTGTGGTTGATGCTCTATTTAAGGGTCTGTCAAATTTGAGGTGTTTGCAGGATAATATATTGGCTTTTGGAAATGATGTGATGTCCCATGGTCAGACTTTAGCATTAGTCTTGTCCATCTTAAAGGAAAGGGGTGTGACTTTGAGAGCCAGTAAGTGTACATTTTCAGTGGAGTGTGTAGAGTATTTAGGTTGCTAATTGACACCTAAGAGTGTAGAACCTAAGTAAATTTGGTTAAGGCCATAGAGAATTTCCTGCACCAGAGAGTAAGGATCAGTTGTGCTCTTTTTTTCAAAATGGGAGAGTCTTATGCTCATTTTATTCCTAAGTGTGCTTAAACTCATTAATGGAGGTACCTGTTGAAGGAAAACTTAAAGATTTGTTTGGATTGAAGAAGTTGGTAAGAAGTTTGGTTTGATAAAGCGTGAGGTGGCTGATGCTATTCCTCTCAAGCCGTTTGACACATGGTATCTCTCTGTAATAGTCACTGATACCAGTCAGTATGGACTTGATGCTGTCTTTTTTTCTGTAGGTATATGGAGGCAAAAATGAGGTTGTGGCATTTGTATCATGTGGCCTTCGGGTAGTGGCAGTTCGGGCTGGACTGTTCCCATGAGGCACAGGGTCAGACTGATTTGCATATAGCCATGTCTGAATGGGGTGGCAGAGTGGGCTAAAGAACGGTGATGGATTAAACCCAGATCTTTTGACTGGGTGTGAGTGTTTGATTGATTCAGATGCTCCGTCCATCACCACCCCCTTTTGTACTGCTTCGGGTAGTGTAAAGCACCTTTCTTACACTGAATGGGAGGCCTTCACCTGTTGATGGGGTGTGGATCACTTTAGGAGGTATTTGTTTATGGTGTTGAATTCACTGTTCACGTGGATCATAAGCCCTTGCTTATTTAGTTTATCACAAAGGGAGCATGTAAAGCTACGCCCAGAACTGCCACATGGCACCATAAGGTGCAGGAATTTCAATTCAAGTTGGAATACATTCCGGGGGTGAAAAATGTTTTTACAAGCTGTTCGTACAGGTTGCCTCTTTATACATGTTTCAATACAGGAAGTATTGTTGCATTTGCATCACTGATGGAGGAGGATTGCAGAGAAGTGAAGGTCAGCTTTGTCGCATGATGATGTGTTGCAAGATGTATTCGTCTGTTTGAGTAAAGTGTGGCTTCTGAGTGGTGTAGGTGAGGCTCTTAATGCCTTTAAGTAGGTGGTCTTGGAGTTAAGTGTGACCAATGGTATTTTAGGAAATGCTGATTTGTTGGTGGTTCCTCAGGAAATGCGTTTCAAAGTACTGAAAATGGCTCATGAAGGTAATGTGGGCATGAGGGCGATAAAAAAGAAGGATCAGTGATGGTTTCTTGTGGCCAGGAATGGATAGAGAGTTGGAACACTTTGTAAGAGACTGTGTGGCGTGTGTCTTCAGTGATAAGTTCCAAGTTTCGGTGCCTAGTCCAGTTGAAGCAGTACCTGTGTCAGACAAACATTGATCTAAGTTAGGTACAGAAATTATTGGTCCTATGAATGTTCTTAAAGAAAGCTGCAAACATGGAATTGTATTGGTTGACTATTTTTCTCGTTGGACAGAAGTGAAGCTTGTGAGAACTACTAATACTGCAGAGGTCATCAATTTCTTGCAGATGTTGCTTTTAAGGGAAGGTGCTACGTCTGAATTGGTCACAGATAAAGGGGTGCATTTCACTTCTAGTGAGTCTGGCAGGTTTCTGATTCATTGAGGAGTCAAACATATTAACATGTCTTTGCATCACCCTAGATGCAATGATTTGGTGGAAAGAAGCAACATGATATTCAAAGGTAATGTGCAGTTGCCCCTAGCTACTGGCCTGGATTTGAGTAAGGAGTTGGAGGATTTGTTGTGGGCAATGTGCACCATTCCTAATTCTGTGATGGGTCTTTCTCCTTTTGCATTGCTTAAGGGGTGGATGGCTGTGAATAAGTTAGTGGGTCTTTGGATGAGTGATTTTAGTGTGTCAAAAGAGAAAAAAGAAAAAGTGAAGTCTAAACATGAAAATTCTCAAAGCAAGTACGTAAATATTGAAAGTGACAAGAAGAGACAACAGTTAAGTATCAAAGAAGGGGATTGTGTCATGATTTAATTACCTGGTTTGATCTCTAATAGTCATTCAAAGTTTTTTGATCCAAAGAAGGTAATATGTGTAAGGAAGCAGTTGTTTATGTTGGTGTATGGCAAATGGTGGAAAAAGGAAAGATTATCTTTGGAGAAATGGAAGTCAGACTACAACGTTGGAGAATTGGAGAGTTGTAGGATTCAGGAGTGAGTGGGGCATGTAAAGAGTCTTTGTTGACACAAAAGAATACTCATGTATTGAGAACCCTATGGAAATGTAATAATCCGTCGGACCACCCAATTATATATTCTAAATATCTTTAAATTGTGTATGATGTGTTATATGCTAAGTTTCTTAGGTTTATGAAAAGTTTTGTTTTAATATTTTAATTTTGGGATTGTGCAAAGGGGAAGATGTATTGGGTCTTGCTTGATAGGGGGTGGAATGTAGCGAGGTAACAGAGATGGATTGGATGTTGTGTGTTGGATTTGAATTGTTCTGGTACTTGCTGATCTGAGGATTGCCCTGCAAGTTCTATTTTTCTTCATGGAATAAAAGTTACATGATTCTTTAACAAAGCTTCTGCTGAGCTGGTACTTTTAGTACTTTAGAGGAAAAGGGAGGTGTCCCTTTACCTTACCTGCCCCCAAATCCTAAAATCACCCTTACTTTCTCTTGACCACTACCTTCCCCATACCCTAAAATCACCCTTACCTCCTTTTACCTCTACCCACCCTTAAACCCTAAAAACACTCACATCTCCCATTATCTCTACCATTTCCTAAACCATAAAATCCCCCTTACTTACCTTTATCTCTTCACAACCTAAACCATAAAATCACCCTTAGTATTCCTTAAGTATACCCTCCTCTAAACCATAACATTACCTTTATGTTCAATTGTCTCTTCTCTTCCCTCCCTTGGACTCTAAAATTACCCTTACCACCCTTTATCTTTACCTGCACCTAAAATCATTCTTTAAAAAAATAACAAACATTATGCACTGCTTTGGGAAGGCTGTGTGATAAAGGTGAAATCCTATACTATGCATTTTCCCCTGTGGTACTGACCTGCATGGTAAAGTCATGCCTCGTTAGAGACTGCATTGTAAAGCCTGTTTCTCTCATCTAGGTCCCTCCTGAGAGTTTCAGGGGAAACCTTGATATACAGGCACATCCAGGAGGCATGGGCAGACAGGGAAGCTTGGATGGCTAGAACACATATGTTCTAGCTCCCCGTCTGTCCATGTCTAATGTTCTCTAGTGCTCACATAAAGGCATGTGAAGGCACTTCATACATGCACACCTGACAGCACAGTTTTTTTTTCTTTCCCCATTTGCCAAAAGTACACTTTCTCCAAATCTTCAAGCACTTGAGCAAGAAAAGTAAATCCTCCTTGCCTCTCCTAGGTGTTTCGGGGGAAGCCTAGAAATACAGGCAGACCCAGGAGGCACAGACAGACGAGGGAGTTTGGGTGGTTGGAAATCCAGCTCCATCTGCCCCCATGTCTTTGCCAACTATCCGGTGACAGCTGTCAGCAGGAGCTGGTGTATGTGCGAGGGCGGGCAGCCCAGATCTGAAAGATGGCATGTCCAGGAGAGCAGTTTCACACCTGACAGGCAGCATATCTCACCGCGGAGCTCCTTTTCCTCCGCGGAGGGACGGCAGTAAATAGTGCGGCTCTCTGGAGCGTTGAGCCTGGAGCAGAGGTAGAGACAGCGGCCCATTAATATCCCCAAGCAGAGAGGGGGTTGCGGACTGCAGGCATAAATAAGGAGCACTACTGCTTCCTTCCCTTTGCACCTGTTATTTATCTCTAGAACTCTCCGTCCTTCTCAATTCTCGCTCTTTCTCCCACCCTATTCTCTTCTTTGTCTCTTCCCCTCTAGCTCTGTTTCACTATTTCATGATTAGCGCCTTGAGGCAACATCAGCGCTGCATTAAGCATAACATTTGACTTTTGCTTCTTGGCATTTATTCATTTATATATTTATCTTCATTTAACCCCTTCCATTCTGCCGTCTACCATCGGCCACAGCAGCACTACCTCCCCAGTGCTGCCGTCGTGGCCCCGCTCATTTTGCGGAAGTGCGGCACTTCCGCAAAATCGCGGGCGCAGAAAACGGGTTAAACACTCGCTGCTGTCATCTGCTTTCAAATGTAAATACTAGCGAAGCCAAAACAGCCTTCAGAATTCTAATGTTGGTACATAATGTTTGAAATGGGGGACTTATTTACGAGCCCCTTGCACCACTGGTGCGTCACTTTTTGTGACCCACCAGCAGCGCATTTTACTGCACCTTATATACAAGGAAAGTAAAGCCACCCTGCGTGGCTTTCCTGTCGTCGTAAATATGGCCCCTTTACACGCTGCACTTTGCGTGAAAGGGGCGTTCCATGGGTGTTGCTGTGGTCTTTCCCACGCAACACCCATGGAACCTGACACATTTCCAGAACTGGAAATGCGTCTGAATGCTACATCTCCCAGGGGAGGCATAGGGAGGCGCAACGAGGAGAAATGTATACACTTCTCCTCGTTTGCTTCCTCTTTCTATTTGTGCTGCATTCTGCACCTCTGGTGATTGTTTATGTACAGGAAGGCGCACATAAACAATCATCCACTGTGACGAAGGTATCCTTGCACCATGGTGCAAGGGTGCCTGTGTCAGCGCATGGCAGCCCATTGTGCGCCAGGGCAGGGTAGACCACAGGAATGTGACATATTACTGTGCTTTGAAAGCGCAGCAGGGTGGTGCAGCCAAAGGACTTGCTGTGCCGCACTGCAGCACTTTCTTGTAAATGAGGCCCGGGGTTTCTGGTTGGCTAGGGTATGCACCTAAGCTAGGCAGAACCCACCACTCTAGTCAGGACAAGTAAGTTACACACCAAAGATAACCTGTGCTCCCCCTCTGTTAACTTTGCGCACAGCAGGCAAGCTTATCATCAGAGGCAATTTGTAAAGCGTTTGCACAACAAACTCATACAGAAACATAATAAATGCACCACCAAAGAGACTCCACACAGGATAATATTAAAATGTATAGTACATAAAAGACAATCAAAATGACATGAATCCTAAGGCCTGTGCATTTTATGCAAATACTGGGATAGTACTCGTTATCCTGGGCAATGGAAGAATCAAATTGACATAGATCATAACATCAGTAGCCTGCATTTCAAGTACTGCAGACTGTGTAAGGCAGGGCACAAGTCCTAAAAAAAGAAGTGGGGGGACGCTGTCACCGGAAGTGATGTCACGACGGAAAGTGACGTCACGAAAGGTGGCTTGCATTGCCTCCCCTCGCTCAACCCTTCGATGCGATTGCATCTGAGAAAGTAGCGCGTGAGCAGCGTGCTGTGAGCTCAGATCTCATCTTAGAGAGGCCACAGAGTGATGTCCAGCTGTCTGGCAGGGGGGACGGCGTCCACCCGGTAAAATAAGTGGGGGGATCCCGTCCACCCGCGTGGTACCCCGACTCGAGCCCTGGTTTTAGGGTAAATCGCCTATCAATGCAGTGAACAAATGGATACAGCACACCTGCGCTTCTCTTACATGTTATAAGGTATTACAGTGAGCCCTATGCAAATAATTACATGCAAGCATGAAGAGTAGCGTACAGAAGCACCTATAAACCTACTAGGCAAAATCCAGTCATGTGAGCCAAACTCTTGAATGCAGCAATCGCAGACCTCTGCTGAGGCTTCACCCCATCCAGTTACCACTGCTCAAGTGCCCCAAAGTATGGTGAAGAAAAGGGGGGTGCATGCACACACTGTAATTTCCATTGCTGGGTCCCCCGCATGCAGGATTGCCACATGCAGCTGCCAGTGAGTGCGTAGGGGCACCTGTTGAAGTTCAAGGAATTCAGTCCGAGGCCTGGGAGACCTCCCTTGGTCTCTCCTTGCTACCCATGTCCTTTCTACAGTGTGCCCGCTGGGTGATGATCGCGGCCTTCACCCAAAGGGCCCGCAGCACTGCACATCACGCAATAACCACTCCACGCTGTATGTTAGCGTAAAAGGCCCCTTTATTAGGACAAGGTTGACAACAATATTTAACCAAAAACATCATAACCACATAACAATCCCCCCAACCTCAGGTCTTTCATCCATCATCCATTTCCACACTCCAGTTACTCTCTCCCGATTCACTCAGCGACCTCTTCCCTTATTCTATTCACTTCCACACTTATCTTTCAACGTCCTCCAGCTCTCCGCCATCGCACTCTTACATGACGCACCCCCATCATGCACCTGTATCCCCCTCTCCGGAGGGGTGAGTATGCCAGTCATAGACAGCCCACCCCTCCAAAGTACTAACACCACTCTCAACCTGTCTCAAACTGGCACGCTATTCCAGGCAAATACCCTTTCCCACTCCTAAAAAAATGTAGGGTGGGAGGGTGGTCCAACTTGTAACCCTTCCCTAATGGCGCTGAGGGCAGGAAGAGGATGAAACTTCCTCTCCTGCCCCCTATAAACCCTAACCTTAACCCCTCCACTAAACCCACCCCTAACCTCTACCTAACACCCTGTCCTTAGTCTCGCTCGAACACCCCAGGGAAAGACTGGTCTGCCGACCTTACTTACCCAGGGGGCCGCATGGAGGTACTCTGCTATTCGGCTCCCAGCTGAAGGCGTCACTCAGGCAGGCTGGAGAGGGGAGGAGAGAGTCATATTTCAGTAAATATAGTGCTCTCCTGCTCTCTCCCACGCAACACAGCGCAGAATTGTTGGTTGCTGCTCTGTGTTGTGTGAGATTTTATTAAATCTGGGCCTAAGTGTTAACAGTAGATGACAAAGAGACAAGAGTCAGCACGTTTATTACGATGCACTGAATAAGAGTTAATATTCAATATTAAAATGAAAGTGATGCATTGGGTTTTATGATGAAACCGCAGAATAAGAAAGCACAATATCTGCCTTTTAATTTTAATAAAAGCACTGCAATCGGTGTGAGGTACTGATATAAGCCACTGAGAGGGTTTTATGTATATTGTTGTCATTGTTTGTATAATTCTTCGTATAAATAATGCTAATATTATTAACAATAATACATTATGTTCTGTCAGTTGTACCATAAAGGGTATGGAATAACAAAAACGGCTGATGGTTGTGCTGAAAAGCTGGCTTTGGTGTTTCGAAAAGTTGGAGATTTACTTGAAATGTACTTTTTGGTTTTTCTGAAACTTCCCTCTGTGCCAGAATTGTCAGGATCGTGAGAAAACACTGTTTGCCCTCAATCACCTTATTTTAAGCGTTGCAGTATTAGGTAAGAATACCACCAGGTGTCAAACGGCAAGGTGCATCACTTTAAAAAACACACAGCAGGCCCAGATTGCGGGCCCAAAAGTAACCATGGCAACTATTCTCAAATTAGCCTCGCTCCCCTCGTGAGATCACTCACTTTCCATCCATCCATTCTCTCTCTCTCTCTCCTTTTCTCCTCTATACTGCGTGATACTTGTAATGAGGGCTTTTATCTCTCTTACTGTCCCTGCTTTTCCTTTGCCTTTCCCCTTGTTGTTTCACTTTCTCTTTATTCCTCCCCCTTTTGCTCCATGTTCCTCATCTACATTAATGTCCTTTACTCGCTCTCTGTTTTACTCATTCTCATTCACTCTCTCTAGTCTGTTCTCTCTCTTTCATCTTCTTTGTATCTCCTTTGCTTTGCTGCATGGCAACACAAGAAGTCCCAAATGTGGTTTGGTCTTGTTGAGGGTCTTCATTGAAGGGCAGTTTACATCCCTATGTTCAGTTCTTAAGAAGAGTTAGCTCTTGTGCTTTCATCCATCCCATTTGTTGCCTCAATGATGCACAGTAACACAGGCATGGGGCTCAACCTTGCTCAGTAAATAGGACCCAAACTGTGGCTTATCAAGGAGTTCCAAAATGGCCGAAACGTGTCGGTGCCTGCTTGTGATCCCTTCCTGTGGGGATGGGGAATAGCAGTTTGGACAATGCTGAGTCCTTCGGTGTGGAGCTATAACTAATTTACATGTGGGAGGCTCCCATCGCGAATGGGAATCATTGAATGGAGTGTTAAGACAAGAAATGCTCAGTGATTATGAGGCATTCATCATGTTCGGTTATTTCAGCAGTCTTCAAGACTATTGTTAATGGAGTCTACTTAGGAGGCGTCAGGGCTTTTAGAGATTTATTTGGCGCTGCATAGTGTTTTGCAAAATTTTCATAGAGGCCAAACCAACAGGTGATCATTTCTCCCCATCTTTCCTCCATGTGTCCTCCATGATGCCATCAAATGTTGCATATTGTAGGTGGTCAGTCTAGGTATCCCTGTGTTCAAATTGTTTGTATAGCCACAGGGAAATTCCACCAGGAGTTATAATTTGAAGTACAGTTAACACCATTTTACAATTTTTATCCAGCATTCTGCCAGCAGTCCTTTGAGTACAAAAGGAATAAAAACATGACAGCACATATTAACCCCTTGGGCGCGGCCGCGATTCTGTGCCTGTGCGGCCATTTTTAAAAGTGGGCGGGTTCATGACGGCCCCCAGCCATCATCAGCACACGAGCACCGTGATGCATGACGGCTGGGGGCCGTCATCAGCATGGAAGGGGTTAAGACAGAAAGAATATCATATGGAGGACAAGCATTGACAACACCAATAGGTCTTGCCACTGTGATCTATTGACTTTGCCAACATTTTTATCGAAGTTGCACAGCAGCTGTGCTTTTGTGCAGCATGGCTGAAAGTTTTCAAATTAAAAAAGCGCCATGAGGCATCAGCGCTCTTCGTGTCCTGGTGTTTTATTTTAATTGCTGATATTAGGGCAAAGCTGGAGGCATCTTGTGGGAATGCAGGGATGCAACATGGAGTAAGTAGATGCCTTCCTCCCACTCGCCTCCTAGCAATATCAAAAAGCGCTAGACACTGCAAGTGCTAGCTGTGTGGTAGAACTTTAAAAAAATGGCAAATCAGCTTTGCTGCATAGACACTTACTTGGAAAGAAAGCAGTACAAACTCCATAGGAGGGGAAAACATACAAGGAGGAAGTGAAGCCGTCACACACTGACCAAAGAAAAGCAATGAAATGAGAGTGACGATGAAGCCAACCAATGAGAAGCAATGAGGGGGCTCTAGGCGCTCCATAAGCTAGCTAAAGAAAAGAAGGGGGCAATTCTTACTACTTTTGTTTTTGGTACACAGTGACTCATGTTCACTCCAATAACTTCATCACTCTGGCTTCCTATCATAAAGTCTATTGCCACACCCTGCATCAATGCACACCGAATTGAGACCCCGATTGTCTGTAGATACCCTGCTTAAATTCTGCAAGTACTGAATAAGGTCATGGCCCACTTTCTCGTTTAGGTAGAACTGTGTTTTGCTTCAAAGTGCCTCATGTAATTTCTTTGGCATTTATTCAGAGGTTAGCCTGTAGGGTACTCTGCAACAAATATGGTGTAGTGCCCTATCCAGAAAACTCTTGCTCTATTTAGAGTCAAGTGAACCATCATGTTTCCATTGCAGGTAATATTCTGGCTCAGCTGAGAGAAAACTTAGGCCATCAGGATAGAAAATCCTGATATCAGGCAATCAGGATAGAAAACTCAGGCCGTCCGCAAAATGTAGGGTGGATCATCTGATCTATTTATTTTCCTGTGTGGGAGCACCAGGCAAAGCTTGATGATCCCAAAATGGAAAAAATAAAAATTACCACCACATGCTTGGAGAAACCTCACATGGTCATTACGTTTTTGCTTTACAATACAACGTCCTGCTTTTGGAGTTTGTTTTTGAGAAACAAAATCCCAAAGTGGGAGTTATCCACCAGGGTGGCAGATGTTATGAATTCCACCACCCTAGCTGTGTGACGGGGTACCTACCAAACCATTAATAAGGCTGTTTGTCACTTTTTGGGGCACTGCAGTGATCATGAGGTTCCTTGGGTTATTTGCAAGAGATCAGGTCCTACTGTTTCTAATTGGGATATCAATCCCTTGAACCCAATCTAAGATGGCTCAGAGCTGTTACCACTCTCCCCTGCTGACTGGCACTGCCCAGTTTTCATGTTTGCCTTATGGTCAGGCAGGACTCCTGGGAGAAGTTGTATTATTCAAAAAAATACCCCTTGTGAGGTAGTAGAGAGACTTATGGGCCTGTCTTCTCTGCTGGGGCCATCATTAAACCGAGAAGGAAGTTAGTTTATTTAATACAGGGGAGTTTTACTGAGTTGGTTTGGGCAGAAAGGCCCTGGTCTTCTGTGGGGGCTTTGCCAAAGTCTGTGGACCAAAGATTTTAATTTTCCCTTCAAATCTTTATTTTCTTTCACAAGTGGAACAATTTCTGTCTTCTCTGCCCAGCATATCACAACATGCTTCCGATGCCGTTGAGGCTCTTCCAGAACTACTTAGTTGTAGTTACTTGGGGCCCGATTCACAGAACTAACTTAAGACAAAATCCTAAACTTACTACCATTTTGGTATTCACAGAAGGCACTTACTCATTTTGGTATTCACAGAAGGCACTTACTCATTTTGGTATTCACAGAAGTTAGGAGTCCTAACTTTAGGACTCTTAAATGCCTTCTGCGATTACCGAAAGTCTTAAAATTAGGATTTTTCTCAATGTAGTAATAGTAAAGTTAAGAGTCCTAACTTTAGGACTCCTAAACTGAGAAAAATCCTAATTTTAAGACTTTCGGTATTCACAGAAGGCATTTAGGAGTACAAAAGTTAGGAGTCCTAACTATACTACTACTAAATTGAGAAAAATCCTAATTTTAAGACTTTTGGTATTCACAGAAGGCATTTCGGAGTTAGAAGTCCTAACTTCTGTGAATACCGAAATGAGTAAGTGTCTTCTGTGAATACCAAAATGATAGTAAGATTAGGATTTTGTCTTAGGTTAGTTCTGTGAATCGGGCCCTTGGACTGCAAGTTAATATAATCTGTCCTTCTGGTAGTAGGTAGTCCTACTGTCTTATGTCCATCCTGGCATCTTTCCGGGTGAACTTGCCATCCTTCTTTGGTCAAACTGTTCCAGTCCTGCTTTGGGGTTGTGGGTCTCTAATATCTTCTGTAATAGGTATCTGGGCCTCTGGGCCATAATCTTCTCTTTCCAATCCTCTATCTTGTATATAAGATGCAGGCATGCCAGCATCACCAGCATTCTTTCCAAGCAGATAAAAGACATGTGTAGAAGGAATAGTTCTTCAGTTGAGTTTTTCTCCACTTTTAGCTCTGGGTAAGAATTCCTAAGCTCACACCTCTGATCCTCCTGTCTCCACCGCCTTCTGGTGCTTCTCTCAGGACATCCTTGAAAAAGAGATAAGATTGGTGCAATGTTGAAGATTGCCTTGAGAAAGTGCCCTCTTTGGGCTCTTTTGAGACTGTTGTGTGAATGCTGGATAAATGGGCCACTTGGGAGTTCACCTAATTCCAGATTTCTAGGATTTCCTGTAGCAGTCAATGTTGTGGCAGGACCTCTCAAGCTATTTGCGAAAGCACTGAGGATACTTGAAGGGACTCAGGGGCATATTATCAACAACTAGCGATATTTATCGCTAAATAAGCATAGCAATTTTTTTTTTTTATCGCCGCGCATCGCCGGATTTCATCGCAGAGATAACGTGCTATTAGCAACGTTTATCTCCAATGCGATAAAATATCCGGCGATAGCGGCAAAATGTGTGAATATCGCTGCAAATCCAGCGATATTGAGGCATTATCGCTCATAGGGTCTTAGCCTAAATATCCACCTCCCATTGGATATACAGGCTAAGAAGTGGTCTGAGCAGGCGTTAGATTTTGGCGATATTCGCGCTTAGCGCACATTTTTTCATCGCTTGCGTTGATAATAGGCGATAGCGATGTTAGCGACTGCTTTCAGTCGCTAACAGGTTGGGTATGCCCACTTTGCATGCCATTAGCGATGAATATCGCTGACATGCAAAGCGGGCCCCAAACCGCTCGCTATCGCCTACAAGCTGTTGCTAACTGCTGTTAGTGACAGCTTGCTAATAGGGCGATAAAATTATCGCCGCTTTGCACCCGAAAACGGCTAAAGCGGCGATAATCTCATATCTCCCGCCTTAATAATATGCCCCTCAATTTCCATGTAGGCACGGGACTCAAGTAACTGTAATGTCTCAAATTACATTAGGAAAGCCACTCAAGAATTCGATGTTGTACCGCAAAGTAGTCTCTCCGGAGACGCTACATGTGGTTTTGTTAGAAGGAAAGGAAAAAGCATGGTTTATCACTGGCTTCTGTTCATGGGCTTTCAACTCATATTGTCCTTCTGACTATCCCCTCTATTTCCCAATTCCACATGCACTCTTCCTTCAAAGGGCCTGAAAAGCCATCCAAATGAAGAAAACAAGGTGATGGAACAGTAGGTGGAGGGGGGAAGTTGACATATGAGTCCATTTTCTTTATCAAGCAGGCCAAGTGTAAAACATTTGTCACATATTTAGTACTCTCCTAACAGACAGCAGAAACTCTGTTGATTGAGACCTGTCTTTAAATCGCCCTGTCAATCATATATCATTCCCTGGCTTCTTGTTTGTGAGGCGCTTGCACAAAATCCTCACAATGCTACCTCCACAAGCCCGACCTCTGGTGTTACAGGCCATGATCCTTAGCAGGCTAGATTATAACAATTCTTTGGTTTTTGGCTTCTCTTGGAGATTGTAGATTTGCCTGCACTGTATTTAATATGCGGTTACGAGGTTGGCACTGCAGTGGCTTTGATGCTCCTCACCTACTGTAGCTCTGAACACCTTGCAATGGGTACAAGTGCCTAAAAGAGTCACCTTTAAGGCACTTTATATGGTTTACAGGACCTTCCATCTATGCTATCACCGCCCCCATTGCTTACAGAAACATTTTCTTCCTTATTCTCCTTCCCATCAGTTACAGTATGTTGATGCACACCTTTAGTCAATCCCTAAGTTTATTTGTTCCTGGTTAGGAGGCTGCACCTTCTTGATGGTGGGAGGTAAAGCCTGGAGCTCATTGGTTCTTTAGCATCCATCCTGTGTTCAGTTACTAGAACTTGGAAAGGCATTAGTAACTTTGCTTTGTCTACTATAGCCTGGTACACCATCCTTCTTGTGCACCATACTCTGCTTACTTGGGCTTTCTATCCTCAGTACCAGGACGCTTTCAGGCATCAGCATGCTGCTAACCTTTATTACATTACATTTCACAGCTTTCTCCCTTGCGTGTTTCTCGCCCTCCACTAAACATCTGCTGCATGCTCTTTATTGCTTTCTCCCTCATGTTGTAAGCTCTCCTTTGTGCGCTTCTCCCCGCCTAACTCCTCCCTCACTTGCGCGCCTTGATGCTTTCTCACTTGTGCACTTCTCCCCGCCTACCTCCTCCCTCACCTGCATTCTTTGTTGTTTCTCACTTGTGCACTTCTTTCCACCTAATTCCTCCCTCACCTGCACTCCTTGTTGCTTTCTCTCTTGTTCGTTTCTCTTTGCTTAACTCCTCCCTCACCTGCGCTGTTTGTTGCTTTCTCACTTGTGTGCTTCTCCCCCTAACTTCTCCCTCACCTGCCCTCCTTGTTGTTTTCTCATTTGTTTACTTCTCCCATGCCTAACAACCTCCCTCACCTGCGCTCTTTGTTGCTTTCTCACATGTGTGCTTCTCTCTGCCTCACTACTCCCCCACTTGCGCTCCTTGTGGCATTCTCACTTGTTCGCCTCTACCGCCTAACTCCTCCCTCACCTGTGCTCCTTGTTGCTTTCTCACTTGTTCGCTTCTCCCCCTAACTCCTACTTCACTTACGCTCCTTGTTGCTATCTCACTTGTGTGCTTCTCTCCCATAACTTCTCCCTCACCTGTGCTTCTTGTGACTTTCTCACTTGTGCGCTTCTCCCCGCCTAACTCCTCCCTCACCTGCGCTCCTTGTTACTTTCTCACTTGTGAGCTTCTCCCCACCTAACTCCTCCATCACTTGCGCTCCTTGTTGCTTTTTACTTGTGCGCTTCTACCCGCTTAACTCCTCCCTCACCTGCGCTCCTTGTTGCTTTCTCACTTGTTACCTTCTCCCCCTAACTCCTCCTTCACTTGCGCTCCTTGTTGCTATCTCACTTGTGTGCTTCTCTCCCATAACTTCTCCCTCACCTGTGCTTCTTGTGCCTTTCTCACTTGTTTGCTTCTCCCCGCCTAACTCCTCCCTCACCTGCGCTCCTTGTTACTTTCTCACTTGTGCGCTTCTCCCCACCTAACTCCTCCCTCACTTGTGCTCCTTGTTTCTTTTTATTTGTGCGCTTTTCCCCGCTTAACTCCTCCCTCATCTGCGCTCCTTGTTGCTTTCTCACTTGTTCGCTTCTCCCCATCTAACTTCTCCCTCACTTGCACTCCTTGTCGCTTTCTCACTTGTGTGCTTCTCTCCCATAACTTCTCCCTCACCTGCGCTCCTTGTTGCTTTCTCACTTGTTCGCTTCTCCCCTCTAACTCCTCCCTCACTTACGCTCCTTGTCGGTTTCTCAATTGTGTGCTACTCCCATGTAACTCCTCCCTCACCTGCGCTCCTTGTTGCTTTCTGACTTGTGCGCTTCTCCCTGCCTAACTCCTCCCTCACCTGCGCTCCTTGTTGCTTTCTCCCTTGTTCGCTTCTCCCCATCAAACTCCTCCCTCACTTACGCTCCTTGTCGCTGTCTCACTTGTGTGCTTCTCCCCATAACTCCTCCCTCACCTGCGCTCCTTGTTGCTTTCTCACTTGGGTGCTTCTCCCGCGTAACTCCTCCATCATCTGCGCTCCTTGTTGCTTTCTGACTTGTTCGCTTCTCCCTCAACTAACTCCTCCCTCACCTGCGCTCCTTGTTGCTTTCTTACTTGTGTGCTTATCCCCCCTGCTATGTGTTGTGGTCCCTCATGTGTTGGTTTTCCCATCTACCTGCCCCACTACTCCTTGCTTCTCCACCCACTTCCCCATTACCCCCACTACAGTTTTTAATATTTTGTTTTATATTTATTTATTTATTTTGGACAAATAACAAATTAAAGCATGCGCACGCAGACATCCTCATGCATGCGCGTGCCTACAAAATTAAGCAGCCGCTGTAGTCCCTTTATTGCGCCTTTTGTTTCTTTCAAAACCAAGTTCTGGGTCAGGGCTTTAAGTGGACCGGGTCCTGCAACTGCTGACCACTGGCAGTTCTAAAAAGCATTTGCTGGGACGGGTCTCTATCAGGCTTTCCATTTTTGCCCTCAGGGTGAAAAAAATATTCTTAACTCCGCACCCTTCACTGCCTTTGAGGGAACTTCAAAGAGACTCGCTATAATTCTTTCACAGTCTCACTATTTCAGCACTGAAGCATTTTCAGTATTATATATAGCAAAGCCATAGTTGTTCTTATTTATCTTATACAACTAACAACCACTGCCAAAGCCAGTAGTCCTGGCTTTTTGTAGGTGTAATGTTTCTTGTTGTATCATCTATCTGGATGCAATGACAGAAGCAGCAAAATATTAGCCGGCAGCGCACTATGCTTGGCACAGATTTTTAGGTTGCGTATTTTTAAACCACGCCCTTAATTACATTGGCCACACCCCTTTGAGAGACCCCTTAATTTTTTCATTCCACTTGAAGCCCTTCTCTGGGTGTTTAGAAGTAGCTCTCGGACTATATATGAATTAATCATACATGATACTATAATACTGTCCATGATTATGGCGAGGCAGCCTAAGCTCTTCATTTTACCAGGTCGATGAAATGAGTGCCGCTGTGGCACTTGTTTCGAGTGCGCAGGGACACCTCTGTCTGTGATGTGCGCTACAGAAGTCCTCATAATTATCTCAGTTCGACCCCTCAGCTCAGAAATTGAGACCTCATCCACACCTCACGGGTGATTCCGCTTTCGCCCTGGAGAGCGTGGGCTGAGCTGTAATTAGTGAAATATCTGTAATCTGCACTGTGCACACAGGAAATAGAATCAGCGAGCAGCGGTAATTATATGGGCTTTCTTGGCACAAACCGTGTGATCTGAGTCAATAACGCTGGCTATTAGACTATCATCTGCTGATGCTGCGTCTCTCCACAGAACAGCACCATATGATCCGAGGCAAAGGCTGATTATTAGACAATCTGCAGAGAAGGCAGCCTAGACCGTACAGCATTGTGTGATCTGAGTCAATAAAGCTGGGTATTAGACTATCTCCTTCTGATGAACAGCACAGCACCATTTGATCTGAACCAAGGCTGGTTATTAGACAAAGATTTGCTGAGAAGGCGCCTTTAGACTTCAAAGCACTCTCTGTGCTCTTCTGACTCTATAACGCAGGGTATCAGTGTATCATATGCAGACAAGGCCGCTCTGCAAAGCACAGTGTGATCTGAAGCAGCACCACTGATTATTATACTCAGTGACGTAACGCGTAAATGACGTGGTCCTCTTGCGAAATATATGAAGAGGGCCCCTACCCATAGATTCATCAAGCATCCATTTTGCAATTCCTTATTAGCGAAAAATAAGGATTCGCTAATAAGGAAAAGCAAAAGGCTATGCATGAAGAACTCGCTTAAAAAATAGTGATTTCTTAAAATTCCTTAATTGCGAGTCGCAAATTGCGAGTCGCAATTAAGGAATACCTCCCCATTCATTCCTATGGGCCTGGAGGCCCATAGGAATGAATGGGAAGACAATCTCAATTAGAGAATCGCAAATTGAGATTGCAATTTCAAGGTTGCCAGGGTGTCAAAAGGTTTAGCTTGATGCATCTATGCCTTAGACATCTGTGTAAATATTAAGTATTTCCTTACTTATAACTATCTGGCACATGCATCATCGTAGACTTTTGCGATTCCCTAATTGCGATAAATAAGGAATAGCAATTAAGGAATCGCAAAAGCCTATGCATGTAGGAATCGCTATAATAATAGCGACTCTTAAACATTCCTTAATTGCTACTCGCAAATTGCTAGTTGCAATTAAGGAATGCTGTCCCATTCATTCCTATGGGCCTACAAGCCCATAGGAATGAATTGGAGATTACATGAGCAATTTGTGAGTACCAGTAGGTATTTGCAAATTGCTCATGCAATTTCAAGGGTGCAGGGTGTCAAAATGACACCCTTTTACACCCCTGAAATTGATCTGTGCACAAGGGCATGTGTGTGCGCAACATGAAACTTTGAAAAATGCACAAAAGTGCTTTTTTCAAAGTTTTAGCAAATTATCATGAAGTTCAACTTCATGGGAATTTGCTACTCCTATTAGCGAATTCGCTATTTTTTTGACTTTCATGCATTGCGTTTAAGGAGCCTCAATTTGGGATTCCTTAAATGCAATCGTAATTTAAGGAATCGCAATTTAGAGATTCCTTAAATTGCGATTTTTGCATTTGGAATGATGGATCCCAAATGCAAATGCAAAAAAGGGGCAGATTCTGAGAATCTGCCCGTTTGCGACCGCTATTTACTTTGATGCATATCCCTGAATGTGTTCATCAAAATTTGGGAAGTTTTGTAATTTTAAACACATTTTGGATATTTCAGAATTTTTAGGATAATTTAGATATTTTGGAATATTACATATTTTTTTATATCTTTACCTGAATTTTCAGGCTGAAAGTCTTTAGAATCATCAGAAAGGAAGGATGAATAATTGGGGCTAAAAAGCGATGCCTTGGTGGCCCATATTGACAGAGGCGGACAACACTAAAGGGGCTGCTTGAGAAACTGATTTATTGTGATGGCAGCTCAGATGAGTTGCAAGATGAGCAAAGCAGTGGCCATCTTTTTTATTTATATTTTTTTATTTTGAAAAACTTTATTTCAATTGCAGTATTACATTTGCGGGCCTACAACCACAGGGGCCAGCCATCGCTAAAACCATAGAAAACGATTGGCATTGCAAATTTACACAGCTTTCAGCCAACAGCCCGGGGGCCCAGCAGCAATTCAACATAGCATTTCGACAGGAGCAGATTAGTGGCGTAGGAGAAGATGAAGGTCCTACTTATTTTAATTATTTATAGAAACATAAAACGACAACAACGAACTAAATAAGAGGCAATGCGGCGTGTGTCCGTCTCATGGGGGAGAGTCATATTAAACAGATGTACAGTAATAAGGATGAAATGAAAAGTGGAAGGGGGGCCCCCGGGTAATCGGACATGTAGTGCGAAAATCTGTATAATGTAGGAACGTCAGGTCATGGGGGTTGTGGTATCACCGGGACCTCTACAAACGGGGGGGGGGCACAAATCTCCCCACGATACGAATTCCATTGTTTCCAGACTCTACCCCATTTCTTGGGTCTACCACGTGCAACATATACCGTTTTTTCCCTGAACATGCACCAGTCCATATTTTCTTCCCATGCTGAAGTCGTAGGTGCCCTCTGAGACCCCCATAGCTGCGCAATGTCTCTTTTAGCCACCATGTTTCCAAGAGTAGCCCATTGTGTCTGCGCCACAGTGTAGTCATTCAGTTCCCATATATTCAGCAGACAACGGCGGGCCTCAGGCAGCAAAGAAACTCCCGTAACTTCTTCCATAATCACATGCACACGGTTCCAGAACAGAGCCACAGCCGGGCATTCCCATATGATATGTAGGAAGGTACCCAGCGCACCACAACCACGCCTGCACACTCCATCCACAGAGAGACCCATACGAATCAGACGGGGACCAGTTACATAGATACGGTGTAAGATCTTTAGTTGCACCAGCCGGAGACGAGCCGGAATCGCAACCTCTTTCGGGGAGGATACCGCTGCCTGCCAATCTTCATCGTCCATTTCCAGTCCATCGCCGGTCCACGCCTCACGGAGCTGCAGAAGCAGATCCGTTCGGTCGTTAATCAGTTTTTTGTATATTAGAGATATGGTGCTATCAGGAGTATGGCCATCAAGCACCCTATCTTCGAGGGGGGAGGATTCCGGAATGACGGTTCCGGTCGGGAAGACCGAGTGGAGCGCGTGTCGGATCTGCATATAGCGAAAATGCTCCCTATTACTAAGTGCATATTCCGACTGCAGCTCCTCAAAGGTCTTGATCCTATCTTTGACCCATAGATCCCCCACAGTACTGATACCGATAAGGTCCCACTTCTCAAAGCCCTTCGTCGTCCATAGGCTACCCAGTTTCTCCGCCGCATACAGCGGGGTCGCCCTGGTCAATCTGTCTGACCACCCCATGGCTGCGTTTGCACTTCTCCACACCCATACGGCCACCCCGGTGGGCCCTGACAGTACCTTGCAAGCCGATTCGGAATATATTGCCCTGTTATAATTCCCTCCTGGTAACTGCCATTTATCCATTTCAAACGCGGGGTTTGGCGTTGGGCCATACATAGCATGGTTAATTGCACTCAATTGAGATGCCCAATAGTAGCGCCTGATGTCCGGCAATGCGATGCCCCCGTCGTACCAAGGCAGAGTCAATTTTGCTAGGGTGATACGAGGACGCCCGCCCCAAACTAATTGCCTCTGCAGACTCTCCACCTCGCGGAAGTATCGTGCTGGTACGAAATCGAGTGTATTCTGAAGGGCGTATAGGAATCGGGGCAAAGACATCATCTTAAAAAGGGCAGCCCTTCCGAGCGGGGACAACGGCAGGCCACTCCAGGCTGCTACATCAGATTTAAGCCGGAGCAGCGGGGGGAGTAGGTTGCGTTGATAACGAACCGCGGGGTCTAATGATATAAAAATCCCTAAATATTTAAATCCGAACAGCGTTATCTGTATCGGGCATGTACGCGGTAGCGGGGGCACATCATCAGTGAGTGCATAGACGCTAGATTTAGGCAAATTAATCACCAGGCCGGAGTTTTTGCCAAACGAACTGAGGACATCAAACAGCACTCCCAATGATTTCTGTGGGGAGGTGAGGTATAGCAGAATATTGGCGGCGTATAACGATAGGCGGTCCTCAAAGTCAGGGGTCCACCTGATTCCCTTAAGCGACGGTTCCCACCGTAGCCAAGCAGCCAGGGGTTCCAGGGCGAGCGCGAACAGCAAAGGAGATAACGGACATCCCTGTCGCGTACCCCTCCAGAGTGCAAAGGAACTTGAGACCCTACCATTAACCACAACCTGGGCGAGTGTCTCTTCATACAGGAGTCTAACCCAACCGATAAACCCGGGGCCAAACCCGAACTTCGCGAGGGCGGCCCACAAATACGGTCATTCCACGGTATCAAAAGCCATCGTGGCATCCAAGGACACCAAGATGGCCGGCTCACGTAAGGACCCCGCCCTCGCCAGGACCCCATGAAGACGTCGCAGGTTGAGCGCTGTGTTGCGGTGCGGAATAAATCCAGACTGATCCGGGTGTATCAAGTCGCCGATCACCTTTATCAGTCGATTAGCCAATAGTTTTGCCAAGATTTTGGGTTCGGCATTTAAAAGTGATATCGGTCGATATGAGGCACATAGATCCCGGGGTTTGCCCTCCTTGTGGATTACAACAATGGACTCAAGTCGCTGGTCTCGTGGGAGTGACCCAACATCGCACGACTCCAGTAACATCTCGCGGAGATAAGGCGCCATTTTATCCGGACGTAACTTGTTCAGCTCGATGGGGATACCATTCGGGCCCATGGCCTTACCTGAGCGAATGGAGCGGAAGCGAGCGCCACTTCATCATTGGAGAATTCTGACTCCATGAGCTCTTTGTCAGAATCCGACAGACAGGGCAAGGCGATATCCCTAAGCAACAGATGCGAGTCTTTCTCCGGTCTGTCTGAGACTGGTGCGTACACCTTCTGAAAATAACACGCAAAACTCTCCACTATGTCCACTGGGTCAACCACCCGCACTCCATCAGCACTTTCTACCACAGGCACAACACGACTCGCCCTCTCGTTCTTATCCAGCCAGGCAATCAACTTCCCCGCTTTATCCCCCACATCATACAGCCGTCCCCGCTGCTCCCGGCTCATAACCTCAGCAGTGTCTGTCACAAGAGCTCGGTAATCAGACTGTTTAAGGTGCAGAGCATGCCGTTTCTCTTGTGTTGCGCCAGACTCCAACTCTCTTTCCAAGTCACTAAGTTCAGCCTCCAGTCTTTCCACCTCCTCATTCTTCCTATTCCTAGCATCAGCAATCAGAGAGAGGGCCTGACCACGGACCACTGTCTTAAAGGCCTCCCACAGTGAAACGGAGGAGGATACTGACCCCACATTCTCAGTAAAGTACTGATCAAGGACTTGACCATACCCGCCCTGATTTTGGGATTACGAAAGTGCCAGGGATTAATCAGGGCCACTCTACCCTCAGCCCCATACTGAGCATCAATGGAGAGCCACACTGGGGAGTGATCGGATATGCCCCTGGCCAAGTGTCTAGCCTCCCTCACCGAGACGGCCTGCGCCGCCGGCACAAGTATGTAATCAAGTCTGGCAAGGCTCCCGTGTGCTCCAGAGTGAAAGGTGTACTGTGTCTGTCCAGGGTACATCAACCTCCAGCAATCTACTAGACCCAGCGTCTCCAAGAAGGTACTCAACCAAGACTGCGATCTCGCAAGGTCTGTAGGAGGGCTACGATCCTCTTTACCACAGACCACCAAGTTAAAGTCTCCACCCACAATTAAAACACCCTCTGGGAGTCCCAGCACTATCTCCCCCAGGTCCGCAAATGTCGTAGTTTGTAAGCCAGGTGGGACATAGACAGAAAGTATGGAGATCGTCTTCCCCTCCCATCTGCCGGTGACGACAGCATATCTACCTCTATCATCTAGAGCGGTCACGTCTATTGCAAGGGGGAGGGAGTTTCTGAATAGAATCCCCGCGACCCTCGACCCAGTGGTGAATCCGGAGTGGGCGACCAAATGATACCCTCGGCGATTCATTGCACGACATGTGTTCTCAATCAAATGCGTTTCCTGTAACAACACCACATCAGGGGAAAAACGTTTCAGGAACTGCGACACTATACCCCGTTTGATCCTATCCCCAGGCCATTGACATTCCAACTGACAACCCTCAGCCCCCTACCCCCATCCCAACAGTAAGGATCGACTCCCCCTTCCAGCAAAGCGGACATCAGAATCAAAGTAAATCGTAAAACATTGCCTCTAAACCCAACAAAACCGAACAATGTGCCCCATCCCACCCCCAAGAAAACTCCTTGAACATATCCCCCCACCCTGCACCCCTGCGCTAGTCCAAAGAACCACCCCAACTTGCAGTGTGCCTGTCGCCCCCACAAGAAACTAATCTACAAAAAGAAAGAAACCCCAGGAGGAGGAAGAGTTCCGTACCCCCCGCCATCTCCAGCTCAGCAAACATATATATGAACATAGAAAGTCATCAAACCGCTGCTGCGAAGTCCATTCACTTTGTGTGTCGGTTGTCACCTCTCACTCCTGTTCCTGCAGGCCACCCGCTGCGCCCTCCGAGTGATCCGGGCGATCTCGACGCGATGGTAAAGTGTCTAGCCAGTCACTGACGACCCCAGGCCGATCAAAGAAAAGTGTTCGCTCGTTGTGTTCGACTAGAAGTCGGGCAGGAAAGAGCATAGAATACTTAACTCCCATGTCCCACATCCTCCGCTTGACCCCCATAAAGTCCATTCTCTGCTTCTGGACCGCTTGGGTAAAGTCTGGGTAAAAGCTGATAGTGGCATTCTCAAATTTCGTGGGACCTCCAGTTTGCGATGCCTGTAGAATGGCGTCCCTGTCCCTGAAGTTGAAAATCCGAGCTATTATGGGTCGTGGCGGAGCGCCTGGCTTATGAGCTCCACCCAGTACACGGTGAGCGCGCTCAACTGCAAAAAAGTTACTGAGGCCTTTGGGAGCCATATGGTTCAGTATCAGGTCCTCCACGAGGAGATCAATGGTCATCTCAGAGGACTGCTCCGGAACCCCAATAATGCGGACATTGTTGCGTCTTGCATGACTCTCGGAGTCTTCCAGCCGGTGGGCGAACGAGTCGTTAGTGGAGCGTAGATTACGGACCTCAGTTTGAAGATCAGACATGTCGGTTGTAAGACTGGCGGTCTCGATGTCCAAGGACTTGACCCGTTCATTAGTCTTCGCCAGGTCGGTCCTGATCAAGTTAACGTCGATCGCCACCGTGTCCAACTTCGAGGCCAGCGTCTCATACTGCTGGCCCATGGAAGTCTTAATCCCTGCAATGGCGCCCATAACATCTTGCAAGGTCAGCTCCACCGTCGACGCAGAACCATCTCCGGTCTCGTCCGGTGTCTTGCCCGCACCACTGGGGGATCCTTTAGGACGGGTGTAGCAGTCCATAATGTTTGATTGAGTGGCACCCCCTCGGTGCGTGACCTTGGTCGTCCGCTTATCGCTTTCAGGTTTGCCCCTCATAGTGTGTGACGTGCCCCTGAGGGCCCTTTGAGACCTGGTATGAATGGCTTCTCTTCAAGTCAATCTCAGAAAAGTCTAAAACACGAAGAGTGGCGGGCCAGCGTACAAGCCAAGTGCAGACCTTGGGAGACTGAAGCGAGATGGAAACTGGGTTCAGCCCAGAGAGTCCGAAAACGAAACTGAAAGTACCTCGGGGCACAAGACAACCTCCACTGTCCGTTGTTGTTCAATTACCACCCGGGTACTTCGGGGACCAGAGTCCCAGGCTGCTCCCCGGTGTAGGCCGTCAACTTTTCAAACGGAGTAAGTCCGGTTCCCGGCATCCAAATCAAATTCGGAAAAGAGCATTTAGGTCAGCAGGGTCAGATCTTCAATAACCCGTCATCTGTGGCAGGATTAGTGGCAGGATATATGCGGGAGGCGGCGAGGGTCTCGGGAGCTCTGTGCTCACGCGACCATCTTGGATGCGCGCTAAGCTCCTCCTCGCAGTGGCCATCTTTGAATGTGTGTTGCCTAGCCAAGTTCATTCTGTCACAGAATGGAGGGGCTCTTCGACCCACTACGACTGAATGTAGAAAGGAAGTGTATTCTCTCGTGGGAGTCACCAAGCAAAGGGGTTTCGACCATGGCACAAACTAAATTTAAATATTGCACCTGAAGGAAGTTTCAGAACTTCTTGCCTGTAGCAAATACTAAAGCCTTCCGGCCATAGCTTACCATCACCAAAGTCATACATTCAAATTTAATGAATTGCCATCTAACATAAAAGTTGTTGTCCTCCTGGTACTGAAACAAATTCTCAATATTTATTTCACACACTGGACCCGAAAAAGATCCTTGTAGTAGGTTTGCATAATTCCTGAAATTCATCACTGTAGGACTGCGTGTATACTTCCAGAACCAATAATTTGTTCATTAACTCCTTGACCGCGGCGCAAATTCCGCCGTGGTGCAGGAGTTCTAATCAGTGGGCTGGCTGCGTTGGCCAACGGACGTGCGCAACACCAGCGAGGTAGTGCTCGTGTCGGCTGTTGGCCGACGCAAGCACGGAACGGGTTAACAACCAACCAACTCCATGCCCTACTGCTAGGAGCTCCGAACAACCTAATCAAGCGTCTTCAGAGAGTTCAAGCAGTGGCAGCCAAACTGACCCTGAACAGGCACAGAAGATCCTCAGTATCCCTGGCTTTGAAAGATTTTCACTGGCTACCATTAATGCAAAAAATAATAGTTAAGTCCCTTTGCATTGTCTTTAAATCCCTTCATGGTGGGTTTCTAATCCCCCTGGAAACAAGACAAAAATGGCACCCTCACAGTAGGAGCTGTTGCTCTTCTTCAGCCAAGATGGCCCTCATGGCATGCTTTGGAAAACCAGACTAGGGGGATGGGCTTTCATGATCGAAGCAGCTTGACTATGGAATAAAATTCCAGTTGCCCTGAGATCTTCTGTTGATCTACTACACTTTAGAAAGGGGCTCAAAATACATTTTTTCCAACATGTTAGAGCTCTCTCTAGGGTTTTAACTCAGTATTATAATGTTGAGTACTGTCACATT